>NW_027206126.1:0-630000 GCF_024711535.1 Dipodomys merriami
CCTGAATTCAAGCCCTAGGACACACACACACACACACACACACACACACACACACACACACACACACACACACACACACACACACACACACACACACACACACACACCACACACACACACACACACACACACACACACACACACACACACATAACATGTTATCTCTTTAGAGCAGTATAGAAAATACCATGCTAAGGACATAGGTAACACAATAACTAGAAAGCCCACAGGGTGGGAGAATAATCTTTGCTGCTACACATCAAATATGAGCCTCATATCAAAAATATACTTAGAGCTCAAAAAATTAAACCCCTTCAAAAACAAATCTTCAAAGAAACAACAACCCCATTAATAAGTAGGCTTAAAGAGAGGAAGTATCACTGTGGCTCAAGTGGTAGGGTGCTTGCCTTGAACTGAAGAGCTGAGGAACAGTGCCCAGGCCTAGAGTTCAAGCCCCACGACCAACAATAAATAAGTAAATAAACAAACAAAGAAAGAAAGAAAGAATTAAAGAGAGACTTCTCCAAAGAAGAAATAAGAATGGCCAATAAACACATGAAGAAATATTCAACATCTTTGGCCATAAAAGAAATGTAAATCAAAATAACATTGAGATTCCACTTCACCCCAATTATAATGGCTATTATCAAGAAAACTAACAATAACAGACTCTGGCAGGGATGTGGCCAAAAGGGAACACTACTACACTCTTCGTGGGAATGTAAACTTGTTCAGCCACTCTAGAAAGCAATATGGAGATTCCTTGAAAGTCTAAACATAGAGATTCCCTGTGACCCAGAAATCTCATTCCTGGGCATTTACAGAAATGACCACAAACCAGCCCTCACTAAAGCCACCAATACAACCATGTTCATTGAAGACTTATTTACCATAGCTAAGATATGAAATCAAATCAACCCAAATACTCCTCAGTGGATTAATGGATCAAGAAAATGTAATATATATATATATATATATATATATATATATAGTGGAATTCTATGCTCCCATCAGAAAAAATGGCATTGCCCCATTCATAAGGAAATGAAATGACTTGGAAAAAATTATATTAAGCAAAGTAAGCCAGACCCAAAATATAGGCTGCCTGGTTTCTCTCATTTGTAATAGCTAGAATATGTCTAGGATATTCTTAGGAGATGATCACAATGGCTCAATATTTACGGGTATATGACCATATAAAATTATGCTTACTGAAATAAACTCCAAGAAATGGAAAAAAAGAGTTTTTTTTTAATTGTACTGTTTTCAGTTATTTCTTTTTTCTTTCTTTTTTTCCTTTGGTTTATTCCCTGTTGTCGCTGTTTTTTATTTTTATATCTTTTGTCTTATATATATTTATCTGACTTGGGGAAGGGAAGGGGAATCACAGAAACAGTGGGACAAAGGATAAACCAATTCAACAGTGATACTCACTTTACACTGTGCTGGAAATGAACTCTACAACTTGGTGGGGGAGGAGGGGCAGAGTAGGAAAAGTGGGGAAAAATAAGGGAGGGGGTACTGTTCAAAAAGAAATGTACTCATTACCTGACTTACATAACTATATATCACCTTTACAACAAAATTTAAAATTAAAAAATATACATGCTTAGAAAATGAAAGGAAAGCTCAGAGGGTTAGAATGCTTTATCCAAGGCTGTAGTACAAATAGCAAAATGTGAATTTCTAATCACATTTCTAATCACACATCTTCTTTTAATGCGGGGACTAAGGCTTGAACTTGAGGCCTTGGTTTTATTCACTCAAGGCTGGTGCTCTCTACCTTGAGCTACACTGCCACTTCCTGAGATCATACAGCCTTGAGGTTTTGAGTCTCCCATAGTAATGAGAAAGTGAGCATTTCCCCCGCTAAGAAAGATCTGAGTGAAATCATGGTTCCTTTCCAAGATGTGACTCTTGTTAGTGCTATTGAACCTATTTACAAAAATCATCTCAGCCATTTTATACTTTATAGTGCCACTCTATAACTATCAAAATCTCCTTTCTATACTGAATTATATTGTCTTTTCTCAATGCCAGTTCTGTACTCAAATTATCTTACTATTGTCCTATTACCAAATAATCAAGTTTAAATTCTTTGGTGAGTATTTAAAGCTCTTAATTTTTGTAAGTGGGGATCTGTGGCACATGACCATGGATTCCTGTGGCTAACTAGCTAGTGAAACAAAACAACTTTCACCCTAGGCATGGGCAGGTGCAAGCCAAATAAGAGATATGACCACTATTGTTCTTGGTATGCTTACAATTCTACATAATAAAAATATACTGAATAATTTTTCCCAAACTTCACGTTTTATATATTACATACATTTGAGCCATCTCCCAGTAGTATGTAGTAATTTCTATAATGTTCTTGGGGGTTTTTTAACTGTATTTTTTTGTCTTTTCTTTTGTGCTACTAGGGATCGAATCCAGGATGTTGTACTTGCTAGGCAAGCACTTTGCCATGGAACTACATCCCAACCTTAATGTTCTTGTTTTTTAGTTAACAACTTGATTGGTTTGTTTTGCTTTTTTTGAACAGGGTCTTGTGATACAGCACAAAATGGCTTCAAACTCACAATCTTCCTGTCTCATCTTCCTGAATGCTGGAAATTACATGTGTGCACTACCTCACCTAACTTTAGTGGTTTTCTTTATATTTAATTCACTATCCAAGGCTTGTACTAATAATAACAGTCATGAAATCTTACTTGTGATATTCTATAATATACATTAAAATCAGTATATAATTGCAAACTAAAAGTCTATAATTTTAAAATAAAAGCATTCTGCAGGTGCTGTCTACATCCATCATTAATACCAACATCAGTCCAGGGCTTGTGGCTAAGATCAAGTATAAATTCCTTTTCAGTTACTTCTTGGATATTCTTGGATGAGAATGTGTCTCTGTTAAATATGCTTCCTTTTGTTTTGACATAGTCATATTCCTGGGTTAGAGCCTACAAAGAGGCCAAGATCTTCCATCTTGAAAACTTAACCCCAAAATGGTGTTGTTTATAATCACTAAGGTCTTTCCACCTAAAGCCCCTTTGTTGCCTTAAGGGCTAATACCACAAGTTTACTCTCTGAGAACCTTTTCTCACTTATCCAATCCACTTTCTGCATGATGGTTGTCTGGCATTATAACTTGTGTATACACACACATGTGCACTGGTACTGGGACTTGAACTCAGCCCCTTGGCATTTTGCTCAAGGCTGATATTCTACCACTTGAGCCACAACTCCATTTCTGGCTTACAGATTGGTCGTCCTGGACTGGCTTTGAACCTTGATCTTAGATCTTAGATGCCTGAGTAGCTAGGACTACACATATGACCAGTGCCAGTTTGTGTTACACCTTAACTTTATGGTGGTATCTTCTGCCACTGTGTGTTTTTACTGCATTTCAAAGCTCCATCTTGAAGGCTACAGGTAGAGTGAGATGTAAGTTTACATGCTGGTCTGAAGTTCCGATTTTGAAATTGAGAACTGTTACTAGTTAAACAAAATAAAATTTGATCTTAGATTTAAAAATAGAGAAAATGTGCAATGCAATTTGAAAATTCCAGTTGTCTATTCAACAATTATTTAAAATTCCAGTATTTCCTGCCAATAGCAGAATATGAAGAGAATACTACTAAATCTGGAGTTCTAATGTATATGCACTTTAAAATTGATTTTATGAAGCCATGGGGTTTTTTCCCCAGGAATTGCAGTCCTAGAAAACATAATCAATTATAAAAGAACAACTATAGTTTGTAAAAAGTTTGATAATTAAGTGACTTGAAATATTTGGACTAGAAGGCTCTCCTGGTTTCTTTCAAACTAAGTTGTTCCAACAAGGGTTACCTAAGCTCCAGGTAAGCCCATGTGACATTTTTATATTTCCAGGAAACTTGTGTGCCAGGATATAGCCCTCAGAAAATAATCAAGTTCCCAGAGCTGGAACTGAGACCAGGAAATAAGATCTTCTTCATCTACTAGTGTGGTTAGCACCCAGGCTCAGACTGTAAGAGCTGCTCAGGAAAGAGATCTCAGACCTGGCAGAGATGTGTAATAAAAACCTCCAGCCCCAAGCCACCTTCCCCCATTTCCTGCAGAAAGGAGAGAAGCCTCCTATATTAGAAAGGCAGGTGTGTGGAGCAGGCCTCTTGGAGCATTCCTCTCAGTGTGCATCCCAACAGGTTTCAGACTATGAGTCAAGGTCAAGCTGGGGAAATCTGAGACCGCAGTCTGAAATTGCAAAGTCCTGTTCCCTCCTCTGACTACCTCCTCTGCAAGGTGTCTGGCCCTATCCTGGAATCCTAGCTAGAGTCACCTGAGAAATCTCATCCTGCTTTATAGACTGCCTTTCTAATCAGAGGAGGATTTCCAGAGTCTCCTTGCCTTTCTACTTCTCTGTCTTGCCATTGCTAGGGTTGAAGCCAAGTGAGAAAGCAGCCATGACATGGCTGCTGGCTTGTCATCAATGGGTGTCGGAACGACTAATAACTTCCCGTGTGATGTAAGGTGCATCGCTTAGCCTAATTGGAATTCAGTTTTCCAATCTGGAGAAGGGGAGTTTGGAGTAGGAACATATGAATTGGTGGAAAAATACAATACTACAAGTCACAAATACTTATTTTAAAACATAGGGTATAATAAATTAATCTCTTATTGCACCCTCTCTCATTTCATTTAAAATAGAGATGAGTAGGTGCCTGCGGCTCATGCCCCTAATCCTGGCTAATCAAGAGGCTATCAGATTATGCACTTTTATCATGTACAGTAAATTTTACACCTACTATGCCTCAATAAAATGTTCTATGGTCCAACTGCTTGGGAGGCTGAGCTCTATAACCCGAGTCTAGAAGTTTGAGACCAGCCCTAGCATTGTAGCAAGATTCCATGTCAAGAAGGGAGAGAAAAATAAAAACTAAAAATAAAAGGCCTCCTCCAGGACAAAGGAGAAGAGAGGAAGGAGGGGAGAAAAAGGAGAAGAGGAAAGGAAACAAAAAAAAAGAGAGAAGCCAGAGAAGAAGGAGATTTTTTTTGGGGGGGTCCGGTCGTGGGGTCTGAACTCTGGGCCTGAGCGCTGTCCTGAGCTCAGCTCTTCAGCTCAAGGCTAGCGCTCTACCACTTGCGCCACAGCGCCACTTCCAGCTTTTTTCTTTTTGCTTATGTGGGGCTGAGGAATTGAACCCAGGGCCTCAGGCATGCAAGGCAAGCACTCTACCACTGAGCCAACTTCTCAGCCCAAGAAGGAGATTTTTTGAAGAACCTAAGGGCATTTGCTTAGACAACGCCTTAAAGGATTCATTCCAGCTGTCAGCAGTGGCTGTGGAATGGGAGATTTCATAAGGGAACAAACAAGAAAGGAATTTTGCATTTTATTTTCTTATATTTCTGCATTGATTTATTCAGATATAATGAACATGTGCTTCAAGGTTTATAGCCTAATTTAATTTCAAAATAAGAATTATTTCAACTCTCCTGCTTACTGTAACAAATCACTTCCATTTCATTTCCTTGTAGTGGTAGGAACGGAACCCAGGACCTTGCATTCACTGGGTAAATGTTCCAGTACTGAGGTATGGCCCCCAGACAAGATTCTATAGATTTCTGAGATGGAATGAGACATGGAGAAAGTCAGCTTGCTAGAAAATCAGGAACGGAGCGGAAATTCAACCACAATGTTCTACAGGGGAGGGGGAAGGAAGCCAGGCAGGAGGCTCCAAAGGGAGGCTGGTCTCTTTTGAACAACCTGCTGAACTCAAGAGGCCAAGCTCCTGCAGACCTTTTCCCACTAACCATTGCTTTTCTTTCTAGGTCAGCCTGCAATGGGACCCATCTTTGAAGTCATACTGTTTGGTGACCTGTTGCACAGTATAATGATGATAGTTCAGAATCGTGTATTATATAATCTCAAAATTACTAGAGATTTCCAATATTCTTACCACAAAGAAATAAGTGTGTGAAGTGATTATTATCACTTAGCTTGATCATTTCATAATATAGATACATAACATAACATACACACATAATATCCCAGCACATATTTTAACAAATCTAAACTTATTATTGGTCAAATTAAGGGCTGAGAATGTGGCTTAATGGTAGAGTGCTTGCCTAGCACACATGAAGCCCTGGGTTCAATTCCTCAGCACCACATAAACAGAAAAAGCCAGAAATGGTGTTGTGGTTCAAGTGGTAGAGCACTACCCTTGAGCAAAAGAAGCTCAGGAATCAGGCACCGGTGGCTCACGCCTGTAATCCTAGCTACTCAGGAGGCTGAAATCTGAAGATTGTGGTTCAAAGCCAGCCTGGGCAAGAAAGGCTGTGAAACTCTTATCTCCAATAACCAAAAGAAAACCGGAAGTGGTGTTGCGGCTCAAGTGGTAGAGCGCTAGCCAGGAGCTGAAGAGCTGAGGGACAATGCCCAGGGCCAGAGTTAAGCCCCCACAACCGGCAAAAAAATAAAATAAAATAAATTATTATATCTACTATGTATGTATGCTTATATATAACTCCACAACTCCTGTTTGGTAATTAAAAAAATCATGATTTTTATACTTTTTAAGAAAGTGATTTAAAAGCTCTCTGTGGTAGCATACACTTGTAACTCCAGTATTTGGGAGGCTGAGGCTGGAGGGTTATATATTCAATGCCAATCTTGGATATATAATGAGACCCTGTCTCTTCCCTATCCCATGAGCCATGATTTAAGTCTGTAATTAGATTTGAGAACCCAGCCCTGCATAGTATACAAAGCTTCTCTAAGTTCTCCACTAGAATGTTACCTTCGGTGATGGTTAGAATAAAATTTGTACAGTAGGTGGTGCTGTTCACTCTCCCTCCTTCCTTCCCTCCCTCAATCCCTCCATCCCTCTCTCCCTTTTTCTCTCCCTCTCTCCTTCCCTCTCTCTTTCTCCCTTCCTTTCCCTTTTGCCCTCCCTCTCTCCCTCTCCCTCTCCCTCTTTCTCTCTACCTCGCTCTCTTTTTCTTTCTCCCTCTCTCCCCCCTCCCCCTCCCTCCCTCTCTCTTGCTTTCTCTCCTCTCCCCCCCCTCTCTCTCTCTGTCTCTCATAAAAGATGATTGCTTCAGCAGGGCGGGGGCTCCTGTAATCCTACTCAGGAGGCTGACAACTAGGGATCGAAGTTCAAAGCCAGACTGGGCAGAAAAGTCCCCTAGAGACTCTTACCTCCAATTAACCCCCTCAAAAACTGGAAGTGGGACGGTGGCTCAAAGTGGTAGAGCATCAGCCTTGAGCAAAGAGCTTAGGGACAGCACCCAGGTCCTGAATTCAAACCCCACAACCAACAAAAAAGTGATTGATTGCTTCTTTCCTATGAAATAAATGTTTGGAGACTGTGATTGAGAACAGGTGGTGAAGGACCTGGATTGGCAATCAGAGAAGTATGTGTGTAGCATCCGACCAATGTAAGGTTAGAACAAGTTGTGAGCAGGAGAAAGGAATGATTAAAGGTCTCTAGTCAGGCATCTCGAGCTCCCAGTGTGGATAGACAAGTAATAAAATTAACAATTACAATGTAAATAATATGTACTTGCTTAGCAATTTAACAATAACAGTAATACTCTTTTCCATTAGGGACTGACTCTGTGCAAGACATTTCTCAAGTTCTATGTGTGTAACACTTAATCCTCACAACAAAGCATGAAGGAGAAATCATTATTGCATTAGTCAGCTTTCTATATTGTACCAAAATACCTGAGCTAACAGACTTATGAAGAGTCAAGGCTTGTTTTACTTCATAGTTTTGGAGGTTTCAGTCCCTAGTCCATGGGTCCGGTTGCTTTTGGTATGGCTTTTGACAGCCCATCCTAGAGGAACTATGTGATAGAGAGAAGCCTGCTTACCTTGTGGCCAGGAATGAGATGTAGAAAGAGGAAGGGGCTTGGTCCCACAATCCTCTTTGAGGGCACACCTCCAATGACCTGAGACTCTACCAGCCCACGAGGCTCCACTTTTTAAAGGTTTCATCACCTTCCAATAACACTAAGTTGAGGACTACGCCTGTAACATATGAGCATTTGAGGACATCCATCAGAAGCACAGCAATGTCACTCCCCCCACCATTTTACAGAACAGTAGACTGAGGTTGGGTAATTTGCCCAGAATCACCCAGCTGTTGTAAGTGATAAAGCTGAAATTCAAACCCAAGTGGTCTAGCCTCCCGAGTGTGTGCTCTGACTATCCACACTAACATGTCTTCATGGTAACAATAATAACTAATAATAACATTGTTATTAATAATAATAGAATAGTATAATATGGTAATGGTAAATAATAATGATGTCATGGCACAATGTAGGTAGCTATGAGAAAGATGACTGGAAATGCAAGGAAGATGCTATTCTGGCCTTTCCCACATTGAATTTAAGGTGTGGTCAGGGGACAATCAGTTGAATCATTGAGGTCACCTGGTTCACGATTTTACTTAACACGGATTCCCTTTTATAACTTTCATGAGAGGCTATAATAAACTCAAAAATGGGAGCTAAGGCCACTTTGCCTACCTCTTCCTCATAACCAAATTGTTTCTTGTACATCAAAAATCAAAGGAGAGGTTAACATTTTCCTTCACTGCTTCCTATAGGAGTAAAAATTGGAGTATTGGCTCCACCTCTACTCCCCCACCTGCTGACTTATCACAGCCATGGTGTGGGTTTCTCAAAGGCACATAGCTAAATCAGAGGGGGAGGGAGAGAAAGTCTAATCTAGGGCATGGTATTTATTCTTGCTATAAAAATATATTTGTTTGTATTTTTATTTGCATTTCATCACAACTGCTCCCCATGCCCTTGCTTCCTGGATGCCAGAAGTTCTAGTTAGTGTTAACATCATGCTGGATCCTGACAGGAAGAGATAGAAGAGAGAACTATTTCTGAATTGTCTCCAAACTGACTGAACAACAAGACAGACGCAGGAAATTTGTAAACCTGAGTCCCAGTTTCCATCAGTTGTTTCCTCAGCACCATACAAATTCTGGGTTTGCTCCTCACTGAAGACCCTTGGAATTACTAATCCTCTCAGAGTTCTCACCTTGAGATCTTTCTGTTGAAAATAATTCAAGTAATGTGATATATGTACTAGATACACACAAATCATTTTAATATGGCATTTCATTCAAATGCATGCTCTCTGCTTCTAGCTTAAGCAAGGCACAGTTGAAGTCTCTGCACCAATTTGTTTATACAAAGTAGTTTCCACCTTAAAGGAGAATTTAAAAAATTAATCAATTAGTACACATAAAGAATAATTAGAACCATATCTGACACATAATCGGAGAATAGTAAATTTTAGCTTCATGAAACTCATTGAGTCATATAACAGCCTTGTGAAGGAAGATGACTACACTATTATCTTCATCCCAGAACCAGCAGCTCTGTGAGAGAAATGTAGAGAAATCACCTGATGAATACAGTTAGGTGCTCAAGCAATGTTCACTTCTGCTATTGTCACTCAGATTTGACAATGTTAACTTTCTTTTTAGCACACTTTTGTTATTAACATGTAATGATGGTAAAAATTAGTGGGTAATTGAACATGTCCCTACATATAGATAATACTAGGAAAAGAAATCCCAGACTCTCTGACTCCAATCCTAGATGGGTTTTTCCTTCTTTTCTACCTTCCTACCTTTTTCCTTCTCTTCCTTCCTTCCTCTCTTTCTTCCTGCTTTCATTCCATCCTTCTTTCCTTTGTTACTTTTGTTCTTGCTTTATGTCATTGTTTTTGTTTCCCTGAACTCAAGTTTCTATAGTGAATAGTACTACAGTTAATACTATGCTTATCCATCAGACCTATAGGAACATACATCAGAACTGTAGTGCTCTATAAACCAGAACTGTAATGCTAATCCTATCATGCATGTAACATAATTATTTATAACACATTTTAAAGCAAAATTTATCCAAGTTTCAATAGAGACAAATTTAAATTTATTTCAGACTAAGATGAAGACTGAAATATCTGGAAACACAAAATTTATATTTGGACCTTTGGTCATTATTATGTTTTTACTGCTTATTTTAGAAGCAGAGTTACAAACTTCTCCACTTTCAGAAGCAGATTTTTAAAAAGTTGTACTACCAAATAAGCATGGTTCATTTTACTGGGGTTGATGATAAACCTGGAAAAGATAATGTTGAAAATGAAGATCTCATAGACATGGGCAGAAAATTAAGTAACATAAACTGATTTTCACAAATGTTCCAAAAACACTCATTGGAAAAAAGATCATCTCTTCAATAAATCAGTCTGGGGAAATTGGATATCCACATACAGAAGAATTAAATTAGACTCTTAACTCTCACCATAAAAAATCAACTCAAGATGGATTCAAGACAAATGTAAAATTTGAAACTCAGAAACTACTATAAGAAAACATAGGGGAGAAGTTTCATCTTTGTCTGTGCAAAGAATTTTTAAATAAAACCTCAAAAGCACAGGGAACAACAGCAAAAACAAAGGGAATGATATTCACCAGGCTAAAATGATTGCACATAGCAAAGTAAACAATCAACAGCGTGAAAAGACAGGCTGTGGAATGGAAAAATACATTTATAAGTTATTTATCTGATAATAGTTAATACCTACAATGTATAAGAAACTCAAGAACAAATGGGTAAATGATCCAATTTACAAATGGGCAGAAGGCCAACAGCTGTATGTTTATTTATTTATTATAACTTATTGTATATTTTATTATAAATTACAAAATAAATTACAAAATATATAAATATAGAATGTACATAAATATATCAATATATTTAATACTCCACATCACTACTTTTTAGAGAAATCAAATGCTGAGACACTGTCTCACACCAGTTAGGCTATCTTCAAAAAAGATAAGGAATCAATTTACATGTTCATGTTCATTTATAGGTAAATGGATAAAGAAAATGTGGTCTCTAAACAAAATAGGATATATTTCACCATTAGAAGGATGGTATTCTGTCATTCTTGACAACATGGATTGACTTGTAAGACATAAAGTAAAAGAATCTATCTACAGAAAGACAAATATTGCCTGATCTTAATAGTCTGTGGAATCTAATAAGGCTGACCTCATAGATGTTGAGATTAGTTACCAAAGGATGGAGGAGATATGAGGAGAAGAGAATGCAGAGAGTGGCCAGTGCAAAGGTAGAATCAGTTCCCGTACACTAACTACAGTTACCTGCCACATCACAACAAACTGCATATTTCCAAGCACCTAGAAAGGAATGTTCTCACAACAAAGATGTGATCATTTCTTAGGAAAATTAATATACCAAGCATCCTGACTTATGATAACACATGTATACATGTACTAAGTGTCCCATTGGGCCCAATAATCATGCAGTAATAAGGATGGCGAGCAGCTCGATGAAAAATCACTTCCTTAGCTTGCACAATGGTTCTTTCTTCCATACTGGGAAAAAAAATAATTTAATATGTAACAAAATATTTTGCTTTTTTTTTTTAATAGAGTTGTCTTTTTAAAAATATCTCTAGCAGGGCGCTGGTGGCTCACGCCTGTAATCCTAGCTACTCAGGAGGCTGAGATCTGAGGATCATGGTTCAAAGCCAGCCCGGGCAGGAGAGACCATGAGACTCCTATCTCCAATAAACCACCAGAAAACCGGAAGTGGCACTGTAGCTCAAGTTGTAGAGCGCTCCCCTTGAGCTGAAGAGCTGAGGGACAGCGCCCAGGCCCAGAGTTCAAGCCCCACGACCGACCAAAAAATTAAAAATAAAAATAAAATAAAATAAAAATATCTCTAGTTGGGCTGGGAAGGTGGCTCAGTGGTAGAGCGCTTGCCTTGCATGCCTGAGGCCCTGGGTTCGATTCCTCAGCACCACATAAGCAAAAAGAAAAAAAAGCCAGAAGTGGCGCTGTGGCTCAAGTGGTAGAGCGCTAGCCTTGAGCTGAAGATCTGAGGGACAGCGCCCAGGCCCAGAGTTCAAATCCCATGACCAGACCAAAAAAAAAAAAAAAATCTCTAATTATCAAGATGGTAGATTACAAGCATCCACCATTTTCTTTCCATGAGTGAGACGAGAATCAAGTAACATAGGAGGACTGTTATGGAAGAGAAAAAGAGAGGAAGAGCATAAGAAACCAAGAAAGACGTAGCACACTGACAGAGAAGCACAGGGAAACTGAGGAAATAAGAAACCAGTCCCCATCCTGTAATTAGATTCCCAAGAAGATAAAGCAGATGGCCCTAGCACCAGACTGGCAATCCTGCCTGCAAGATAATTCCACAGTTTCCACAAGCCTCAAACCCAGTGCAGGACTTCATGAGCCAATGACTGCTTGAGTGTGAAAGTCTAGCCTCTGTGAAGAAAAACATCCTGCTGCTTGGAGGGTGATATCTAGGTGCAATCTTTAGAGAGGAACTATTGTTTGGGGGCTGAGGTATTCTGGGGGCCGAAAACAAAGAACACTAATGGCTCAAAGAATCTTGCCTTTTGTTTTTCACCAAAGTCCTTTGCTGTGGAATTGTTGACTTTCAGAAGAGATATTTGCTTTATTTTCTTTTTCATTTGACTTGTGCATCTACATTGGGATTCATGCATCTAAGGCCAAGTTGTAGGCTTTCAGTGGAAATGGCTTTCAGTATGGCGATGAATGGAAAATGACTCCAATACTCTCATGGCTCAGTTTTCTTACAGCTATACTCTCATTGAAATAAGTATGGCTGAGAGACAGTGCTTGGGGCACTGGGTCTTCGTTCCCAGCAGCACTGTTCACATCAAGATTAAACTAGCTGGAGTCTTTTGTAGATTGCTGTACATTCTCTCCACTCTTATTCAATATAGTTTTGGAACTCCTAGCCAGAGTAATAAGAGAAGAGAGAGAGAAGAAAAAAGAAAGAAAGAAAGAAAGAAAGAAAGAAAGAAAGAAAGAAAGAAAGAAAGAAAGAAAGAAAGAAAGAAAGGAAGGAAGGAAGGAAGGAAGGAAGGAAGGAAGGAAGGAAGGAAGGAAGGAAGGAAGGAAGGAAAGGAAAGGAAAGAAAGAAAGGAAGGAAAGGAAAGAAAGAAAGAAAGAAAGAAAGGAAGAAAGGAAGGAAGGAAGGAAGGAAGGAAGGAAGGAAGGAAGGAAAGAAAGAAAGAAAGAAAGGAAAGAAAGAAAGAAAGAAAGAAAGAAAGAAAGAAAGAAAGAAAGAAAGAAAGAAAGAAAGAAAGGAAGAAGGAAGCAAGCAAGCAAAGAAGGAAGAGAGAAAGAGAGAGGGAGGGAGGAAGAAAGGAAGGAAGGAAGAAAGAAAGGAAAGAAAAAAGAACAAGAATAAAAAGAGATTCCAATAGGGAAGAAATAAATGTTTTCCTTGCATGGACAATTTTTGTAAAAAATTTAATATATATATAATTTTTGTGATATTGAAGTTTGAGCTCAGTCTTTGCACTTGCTAGGCCGGAATTCTATCACTTGAGCCACACCTCAGCTCTCCATCATTCATTCTCTGTTTTAAATAACAAGTACATATTCTAGTCTAGACAAAAGGGAAGCAAGTCCAATGGGACCAGCAGAGACATCCAGGGTAGATGGAACTCGAGAGCCACTTCCGAGAAGCCTCTCTCCTTCTACAATGGCAGGCAGGGAGAAATTCAAATTGCGCCCACACATCATGGTCATATATTTAAAATACAGGTCAGTCTTGAGACCCTGAGCCCAAATAGAGCAAGTGGAACACCAAGAGTAATTAAGAGCAAAAGTAAACAACTATCTTTGCATAATTTAAAGACCCTACCTTGGTCTTTTAAATACCCTTGATGTCAAATAATTCCCTTTGAGAACGCCCACAGTCTGTTAGCGTGTGATGCTGCCTTTCTGCTTGTCTGTCTGCTTTTTGTTCTGCTTGCCTACTTGCTGGCTTACTTACTCAATAAAGCTCTGCCAATTTTTCCTTCCATTATGACTTGTCTAGAAATTCTTACTTTGTGAGCCAATTCAAGGGCCCTAAGTGAAGAGTTCCTGCTTTCTGAGGGAAATGTCACAAACCTTCACTGGGACCTGGTGACATGACTGAAAAACTGTACTTGTCCACCTCCTTGTTTTCCTTACCTGCCTTCTGCCTCAATACAGAAGCCCCACATGAGTGGACACCCTGTCAATGGACCCTAAGCTTAGGAAGCCTCTGTACTTACACCCTTAACTTCTTTTTCAACCCGATTCATCAGGAAGCGGTCAGAGACAGGGCCCAACATCTTCACATCACAGAGGGATGACTGGGAAACTCCCAGGGTCAATGGAGTGACACCTGAAGTTGGGCCTTCCGGCTCTACCATTGATAACTCCATCTCTAGTCATCTGTTATCCGAACCTTTTCTTTCCCTGTTTCTTAAATCCTTTTTTCAGAAATTCCTGCCTGATCACATCTCTCAGGTAGCACCAACCCAGCAGCATCTCAACGCCACTTTTCTGCTCAAAAGTTTAGGACCCGATTCTGAAAGCATAAAACCCCCTACTCTCTTTGTCGCTCCCCGCTTCCCCAGTCAGCAGGAAGTAGCCAGATAAAACAATGATGCCCTCTCTCATTTTTCTTATGCTTTTCCAGAGTCAGGAGTGCTGGACAGTGAATTAAACTAAAATCACTCACTCTTCCCCTTGACAGCCACATCTAGAACTGCCCTTCCTGCCAACCTCACTCAATTATCTCCCATCCTGAACTCCTCCCCACACAGATCTTGTGGCTATAAAAGAGATAACCTGTGAACTGAGGGCCATACCTTTTGTGGACACATCTGCTAAAAAAACAAATTCTGTACTAAACAGCTCAAAGTACATGATCTGCAAGAAGGGACCCCAAGTCCCATATTTTAAAATGTGATTTTTTTTAAAAAAAATTGTTATTTGGCTCAAATATTCCTTAGAAGTCAACAAGACATGCCTAGTCCTGGTAGGACTCTCCCTAAAATGTAAGATACAAACTGATTTCTGTTTGCTGTTGAGGGTTGGTTTGTTATGTGATTATTTAGTTGGTTGATTCGTGATTTGGTAGGCAGGTTCGTTGACTGGTTGGTTGGCTGGTTGGTTGGCTGGTTGGTTGGTTGGTTGGCTGGTTGGTTGGCTGGTTGGTTGGCTGGTTGGTTGGCTAGTTGGTTGGTGAATTTGCAATTTTTCATAATTCAATCAAGAAGTAAGTAGTCTGCAAATGCTAAGATGCCTGTAGCTAACAAAGAAGCCAATATTCTTATTCTAACTTTTAGCAGTAGGAATAGCCTTCCTTTTTCTTTTTCTAGATACCTCAGGAGGCACTCTGTGAACACTGGAGGTCTCTATTTGGCATTGCTCTCTGAGGCTGCCTGGAGGGCTCCAGGCAATCGCAGCCTCCCTCTACTGAGACACGCCCCTCACACAGTGAGCGTTCATCTCCAGTGAGATCAAGGAACAAGGCTGGGTTTGCAGGACACATTCCTCCCATCACTAATAAATGTAAGAGAACCTGTGGGGACTTGAAATGACCCTCTGTAAGAAGGTCCAGTTATTATGGGCTAGTTAGTTCACTTGTTTGTTTATTTTTGCGTAAGACAGAAGGCCTACAAAAAGATTTTTTTCTATAGATAGCTTGCTCTTAAAAAAAAAAAAAGACTGTTTTTGAGAGTTGTCAAACAAAAGATAAGCAGAAGGATTGCATCTCATTTATCTGTCCCTCCACCTGAGAACTCAGATTTGCCCCTCCTTCCATAAAGAGTCAACTTCAGGAAACAGTTTAAGCTGAGTAAACTGGCCGCCAGGTTTTGTCTCTGCGATAATTCCAATTCAGCAGCTTTTATGGACTTTTATCACACTGGAGTCTCACACCTAAGGTCAGTGAGTCTGACTCTGATTGCCTTTAGTGTTTGTTTTGGCAATCTTTGGCTATAATACCAATTTAGTTATATATGATCAACATATAACTTATACACATCAAGCAAAGATAAATTCACCAATCACAGCTAAAACGTATAATGACTTTACGATTCCGGAAGGCAGAAAGTAAGGCTCAGAAACCTTTGTAATGTTTGTCTTTGCTCATATCCCCACTACACCACCAGTACCCAGCACATCATGCAGGATACACTCTGGCTGTTTAGGAAGTAGAAGTACATATGTAGCTCACTCTAAAACCATAGGCTCTGGCTTCAAATTGCCCTGTTTTGAATTTTCAGTTCCATCCTTTACTAGCTGTGTGAATTTGGGAGCCTTTCCTGACCTCTCTGTGGAGTATCCTATGTAAAATCAGGACAGCAATTCTACCTCCCTCACAGAACCCAAGTGATCATTAAATTTGGTGGATATGTCATGCATAATAAGCATTCAATAAATATTAGTTAACATTGTTGGGCTATATCAACCTTACTTTCCTTCTGAGTCTATTTCCTCTAGTTAATGAGAGTAAAAAATTAAGGTGCATTGGAAACACTTTCTTTGAAAGGAGGAGCCATCATAACAGACTGGAAGGAAGACCTCAGCAGATTGGAGTCAAAGCAGCTAAAAGCCAGCTTCTCAGTGAGGTGGGTTACTGAGGGGATGCACAGCACCTAAGAGAGAGAGTCTTTCCTCCAATAACCAGATTATTAGAACAAAGAAAGAGAAATGGCACACCAGTGCTGAGCCCAGGGCTGCCCAGAGGTACAGAAGAAGGGAGAGTGACAGACAAAAGAAGAGAGAGAGAGCTGTAGTGAGGGAAAGAAAACTAGCACAAAACAGATAAGTGGTAGAGCTCCTACCTAACAAGTATGAGGCCCTGAATTCACACACACACACACACACACACACACACACATACACACACACACACACACACACACACAAACACACACACACGAAAGGATGTGGGGAGGAATTAATCAATATGCACTGTTTATAAAGTATATAAAGTAGTGCAACAACTATGGAAGTCTGTATGGAGGTGTCTCAAAAAAACTGAAAATAATACTACCATCAAATCCAGGTCTACCACCCTCAGATATATGTCCAAAAGAACATAAGTTAGCACACAACAGAGATACCTACGCACCCATATTTATAACAGCACCATTCACGATAACCAAATCATGAGATCAGCCTAAGTGTCCATCAACTGATGAATAGACAAAAAATATGATATATATATACACATGGGCAAAATATGATGCATATACACATATTCCAAAGAGAATAATAAAACACACAAATCTAACCATCTTCTTTCCCCCTTCCTTTATCTATAATTCCCTGAACCGTAATATTCTCCTATTGCCACAACATAGAAGGACCAGAAACCATAGGCAGATTGTGTCTTTTCTCTATAATACACTGCTAGGGCTTGAATCTGGGATGTGGCCACAGGCTCACATGTTGAATGCTTGCTCCCAAGCTGCTGGTACCTCAAACAACAATCAATCATCATTTTTGAAGGTGAATCATGACATAAAATACAAAACTATATCAAAGAGCTTTTCATACTCTGTACTACTAAATGACATCCATTCATCTTGCTCTGTAAATAAATCTTTAACCCATCTTTGATTTTGCAGTACCTGTTGTACTATTCTGGAGTCTCTGGAGAAATACTGCAAATAGAATCTGTGCACCAATATGTCAAAGATTGGGGAGTGGACGGGGGGGGAGAGTATGGCAAGATGCTGAGAGAAAGAGAGAGGGGTAGGGGAAGAAGGAGAAGGGATAAGGGAGAAAAAGAAAGAAGGAAACATGATAAGGAATTGGTTTATGCTGAAATGTCCCAAATCTGCCACCTGCACACCCCAGTAGTGTAGTTGAAGTCCAAGACCGACTGTCTCTCATAAACTGTTGAGTTGGTAGTGTAAATCTTAATAGGATGGAAAATATTAATTATTTGAACTACGCAGCTATTTCAAATATTGATACATTTCATTATTACCAACAAATTAAATTTGCCAATACCACCATCACTTGTATCAGAAAAAATATTGGAAAGGTTTTAAGATCAAGAGTAGAAAGCTGCAGCAGTGGTTCATGCCTATAATCCTAGCTAGTCAGGAACTTGATATCTGAGCCTCAGAGCCAGCCCAGGCAGGAAAGTCTGTGAGACTCTTTTTTTATTGACAATGCTTTTAAATTAAAAACAAACAGGTACTATTGGCTCCAGCTTGTTCAGAAGGCTGAGATCTAAGGATCATAGGAAAGTCAGTGACTCTTAGCTCCTACTAACCACCAAAAAGCTGGAAGTGGCAGTAGGGGTCAAATGGGAGAGTGCCAGCCTTGAGTGAAAAAGCTAAGAGACAGCACCCAGTCCCAGTCCCAGAGTTCAAGTCTCTGCACAAAAATAAACAACCTAACAAATAAAGAAAAGCAAAAATGCTAAAATGTTGGCTCTTACTGGAAATTATGTTTTCAAAAATATGTTTAGAGACTATTTTTGTGTGATTGACACGTACTAAGCCACTGTATATGAAATTTTGCCATGTATATATAAATATAAGATATATGTGTGTATATATCTGTATGTGTGTACATATATATAATATTCTCTTTGAAAAATGTATCATGGTTGGTAATATTTTGAAAATAATCTACTTTCAGGACATGTGTGTGTGTGTGTAAATCTTAGATGCTAAAAGTGAATCCTGACCTTTTTTTTTTTTTTTTTTTTTGCCAGTCCTGGGGTTTTGAACTCTGGGCATAGGCGCTGTTCCTGAGTTTCTGTGCTCAAGGCTAGTGCTCTACCATTTGAGCCACAGCTTCTCAGGAGGGTGAGATCTGAGGGTCTCAGTTTGAAGCCAGTGAGGGCAGGAAAGTCCTCAAGACTCTGGTTTAAATTTTAAAAAGTCAGACATAGGGCTCTGGATCAAGTGGTAGAAAGCTAACCTTGAGTACAAACGCTGAGGGACAGCACCCAGGCCCTGAGTTCAAGCCCCAGGATCAGCACAAAGATAGAGAGGAGGGAAGGGGAAGGAGATGGAGAGGAAGAAGGAAAAAGAGAGGGGAGGAGAGAGGCCTAAGTTACTTAAGGGGAATTAGCCTCACATGCAAAATCAAAGATCTAAGTAAGCTCAAGCTCATGGTATCTGTAGAAATCATCTCTCCTTTTTTTAAAAAAAAATTGTTATTATAAAGGTGATATATACAGGGGTTACAGTTACATAGGTCAGGTAAATAGTACATTTCTTTTTGATCAATGTCACCCCTTCCTTCACTCTATCCCAGTTTTTCCTTCCCATCCCAACCACAAGTAGTGAAGTTCATTTTCAACACAGTATCCAGTGAATACTACAACATATGTTCACCTTTAGTCCCTCCATTTCTGGGCCTCCCCTTACACTCTCAAAGACAGATAAACAAACATACTAAACAAAAAGCAAAGAAAACAAGACCAGCAACAGAGAAAAAACAAGCTTCTTGTTTTCATTTCCTGGAGTTCATTTCCACAAGTATTATTTCGGATGATCAGAGGTATATAGGCATTGTATTTTAGGTTCCTCTCCTAAGAATCTCCTCCTTTGGAGAAATCATCTTTGTAGCCTGTCTTCTTGCCCAGTTGCCAACAAAGCTATCTGCAGTTTTGTTGGTCCTGGGGCTTGAACTCTGGGCCTAGGTGCTGTCCCTCAGCTCCTACAGCCCAAGGCGAGTGCTCTACCACTGCACCACAGCTCCACTTCCCATTTTCTGGTGGTTTATTAGAGATAAGAGTCTCCCAGACTTTCCTGCCTGGGCTGACTTTGAACCTCGATCTTCAGATCTCAGCCTCCTGAGTAGCTAGGATTACAGGCATGAGCCACTGGTGCCCGGCTAAGGGTTTTCCCTTCTTTGTTAATACCAGGGACCTGATCTATGGACAGAAAACCAACTCTCCCAAAACACATTCCAAGTTCAAGTTGAAAAAGCACTGCCCATGAATCGTGAGGGCTGTTGAACATGGCCCAGTGACTATTCCCAGTTGTGAACTTCAGAAGTGCTTCTAAGAGATGCTGGAGCCCAGGGGGATTCCAGACCCTGGAGGGCCCAGGAAGTTAATATTAATACCAAGAGATGCTTTCTCCAGTCTAGTCATTTGAGTTTCAACTTACCAGGAAAAAAAAAAAAAAACAGCTAACAGTTTAAAATCTTCAGAATAAAAACTACTAAGAATTTAGCCTTACAAAGTAAAAGATTATTCCAAGAAGACAGATAACATCCCAATACAGCAGGGCTTTTTTATTTTTTTATTAGAGTAATGCACATACCATATAACTTTATTGGTTTATGATCCTTTGGACCCAAGGACCTCCCTCCCCCCCAACCTCCTCCCTTGAGACTTGAACCCATTAAACCCTATTCAGTCTCACCGGATTGGTGTGGCAAGTGTTCGGGTCCGTTTCCCTGGGCCTGTGGACTCGTGATCAGTGCAGCAAAACTGCTCATTTACTGCTGGTCATGGAGTTCACTTGGAGAAGTTCACTGGGTGAGCTTGGTAGTGTGATAGGCCAGCTTCTAGGAATGATAAGCACCCAAAAAAGATCACTCCCTACCGAGTTGAACGAGAAACTAGGGAGAGGCAAGTAGGGCACATAGGCCAAGGGCAGAGTGTAAAAGCATGTCCTTGGAGTTAGTCACCAAGACACATCATAGTTTCATGCAGTTTTTTTTTTTTAATGCAAAGGGAAAATCCACGATGAAAGGAATATAAGCCTTTTCTATTCAAACAGAATTCGACCCTGCGCTTTCACCCTAGATTTTCTGATTTGACTCAGTGGTCCCAGAAATTCCACTAATCATGAGCTCCCTGTTTCTGACATGTCTGATTGTCTGAAATAAAAAAAAAAACACAATCTCTCAGAGGGATCTGTATATTCAATCTCAGATAATAAGATTCTAATGTTAATCAGTCTACCAAGTGCCTTCCTTTTTTTAAGGAGTAGGAAGAAAGAAAGAGATTACTATTGCTACTTCTTTGTGGGTGCAAATGCAGGGTGGGGAGTTAATCTGGTTTCTCACGCTAAGGAGACTTCATGTGTTGCTTATTATAGATCGTGAGCACAAGGGGGCGCTGACAGGCTTAGAATTAATTCCTAGTTTTAACTTGCAAGGCTCACAGGCACTTACTTCTAAAGAGAAGGGCACAGAATTATTCTCAACGGATCACCCAACTTTTATGGATTTTACAGCTAGTTGTTGTGAATTTATCTAACTACAGAAAGTATGTAAAACTTCACCCACTGCAAGAGAATGTTTCCTTGGGACACAAGGTGAGTAATGTTCAGTCATACTAAAATGATGTTATAATGATGATTATGATGACAATGATGATGATGGTGATGATGACAATGATGACAAAAATGATGGGGATGATGAGGATAAGACTATTTTCTTCATTGTGGATGTCATTTTGCAAACAACTTTATACTTTCTTCTTTCTGGTGCTGGGGATTGAACCTAGAGCCTCAGATATGCTAAGCAAGTACTCTGCTACTAAGCTACATTCCAGGCCTGAAACTTCGTAATTTGTAAGATGAGTTAGAATCCAAACTCCCTTACAATTTTAAGGATTTGTTTGTTTGCCAGTCCTGGGGCATGAACTCTGGGCCTGGGTGCTGTCCCTGAGCTTCTGTTGCACAAGGCTAACACTCTACCACTTGAGCCACAGCAGCACTTCTGGTTTTTTCTGTGTATGTGGTACTGTGGAATTGAACCCAGGGCTTCACACGTGCAAGGCAAGGAATTAAGCCACTAAGCCACATAGGTCTTCTTCTCTTTTGGGTTTGTTGTTGTTGTTAAGACATGTTCTTGTATGTGACTCAGGCTGGTCTCAAACTCAAGATTGCCCCAACTCAGTCAAGAGTGCTGGGATTGCAAAGGTGCACCACCATGCCCACTTTCGGTTACCTTCCCTAACAGTGGGCAACAGTGTTTTACATCGATGCCAAAACTGTGCAACAAAGAATTCAGCCAAAACTGCAGTAAGGTTCCTTTCCTTAGCCTCTATATACATGCTCTCTTTCTCTCAAACAAGAAGTGGTTGTTTATGTTTAACTAAATTCAATACAACAAATTTATGTTAAAATATCACACAGTCATTTGATTACATTTGCATGGATTTTTCTCTTTTCATCATATGTAGAGATGAAAGAACATTGTGTTGTCTTACTTATTTTCATTTTTCTTACAAAAATTAGATAATATATGAACAGAGTTGGTATAAAATATAGATCTTCTGAAACTAGAAGCTAATTTTAAGCTTTGATGCCTAACTGGGAAAATACTGATTTCTTATTAGGAAAATGGTCAAAATGAACTTGAAAAATTCATAGAGCATCCTGCAATGGAAAGATCCAAGTTGCTCCTGTAAAATGTTATCCATGGCCATGTATCAAGGAAGAAATGAGTTCACACTGATGGGTTACAATCCCACAAGTCTAACCTTTAAGGTACAATGTGATAATGCGTATGATATAAGGTTTTGTATCAAAAAGTTCCAAATAATATTGAAAAAAAAAAAGAATTCAGATTCCCAGAGGGAGCTGAGGAAAAAATGTCTGTGTCTCTGTGTTGAAAGAAACTGATTTACACATCATGTTATATTTTTGTCATTGATAGGAAACAGGAAAGTATGTGCACAATATGCATTGTGTGTGTGTGTGTGTGTGTGTGTGTGCGTGCGTGCGTGTGTGTGTGTGTGTGTGTGTGTGTGTGTGTGTGCTGGTACTGGGGACTGAACTCAAGGCTACAGAGCTTTTTTGCTCAAAGCTAGGGATCTAATACTTGAGCCACACCTCCACTGCTAGCATTTTGACGGTTAATTGGAGATAAGAGTCCTATGGACTTTTCTGCCCAGGTTGGCTTTCATCCATGATCCTCAACTCTCAGCCTCCTGAGTAGCTAGGATTATAGGCATGAGTCACTGGTGCCCAGCATAATATGTATTATTCTTACAATAGAGGCTTCTAGTTGATGAAGACAAAAATGTAAGTATTTAACAAAGTAGTAATAAATGTAATATCTTAACAGATTAAACTCTAAAATTCATAAGTTTTCAAAACTCCAGAAAGAATAATTTCTTAGAAATGATTTAATCAGAGGAAATTTTTGTTAAATTCAAACATTAAGAACTCAGACAACTTTTATGTGAAATTTTAAATTGTCTCAAACTTTTTTATTCTAGCAATTTAATCTGTTTAATATGGCTTTTATATGCCATATAAAACTTTTATATGGCAATCCATACAGTTTTCTGCATCAAAAAATTACTGAGCTCATTGTTAATATGTTATCTATCCAAATATTTTCATCCTTTGCTTTTGTACTATATGTTGATAAATATGAATGAATATTTGGATTCTATTTAAATGTTTGCAAATAGTTTACTTCTTAGAACAATCTTAGGAAATCTAGTTTTGTTTAAATTAATACTTTGACAACCCTGGAAACCAGCATAATCTTAACTTATACACTGACTTAGTTCTAGACCAAACTGTATAATTCTCACATCCGTTGGAGGGCAATTTCAATAAGAAATAGGCTCTGAAGAAATTTCTTCAGCAAGTTATTTTCAGAAAATTTTCTCTGCATTTTAAGAGTTTGCAAAGATTTTAGTGTTGTACATAAAAAAAGAAATATTCTAATGACTGGAGACTAGGATTTGAAAAGTTGGCATTTTATATTAACTAGCCTTTGGGTTTCTCTTCTTTATGGCTCAAAAGTGCCCGAGTGGATAAATTAATATATAATGTGCTATATTCTACAAACGATTGTATAACTGTTACAACTAAAGCTACAGTCATGTTAGAAGGATTATCTTATTTGCTTATAAAGTTATCAAACGACTTTTCAGATTACTTTTTTGGAAGACAACCAAAGAGGCAAAAGTATTTAGGAAATGAAAATGTCACAATATAACAGTTAGACACACCGATAAATCCTGCACAGTACTCCAAAGCCGGCTCACTTTGACTACGAGCTTTCAGATCAAAACCATGATGGCCCCCTACCTCAACACACAAAGGATCACAGGAGAAAATATCGAAAACACTCAAAACATTTCAAAGGGCTTCATCTAGCTTTTAGAAGGCAGAGCTCAGGACTTTAAGAATAATTGCCCTGAAAAAGAAATGAACAGATGTTGATACCTTTGTTTCACAGGGCGATTGCAACTGACCTTTCTAGAACAAAGTGAGAATTGCTTGTAAGGATTGATTATTTTTAACTGAGAAAATAAATATGTGAGTACAAGATATATGATATTTAATCTAAACACTCGTTACAGCCAGGAGTGTTATTGTTTCGAAGAGAAAAATTAAATCACTAAGTACACTGAAGTTTGGCAATCAAAAGGATGATATCTCCTTAATAGTCCCCAGTGATTAGCGAGTCTCCTATTTAATAATTATAGTTTGAAATTTGCCTTCTTTAAGTAGTGAGTTTGCAAGCAACCTCGGCTAAACTAGAGGGTTTAAGAAGATTGTGTTAGCAGAAAAAATTTGAAAGTAAAAAGCTCATTTGACCTACAACACTCCTATATGCCTCTCTCAACCAGTATCAATCTTTTACTTTCCTTTAGCCAGTGGATCAAAACGTTCAGTTACTGCTCCCAACCATCTTCCAAATCAAAAGTAAATATCTCAACTTTTTGATTGTATAAACAGTAGCTGTATATATTGAACTCATTTTTAATATCTGTCTTACTTATATTTAATATGTTAGATAATTATAATGGCATCTAAATTTCCTCCAGTTGCAAAGTACTTCATAAATTATCTAACCCAAATAATATTGTACTTTTCAGGAGCTAATTCAAGCTGAACAGAAATCCTGAATATTTTTAAACACTCAGGATTTCAAATAGGAACAAAAGCTTCATCCATTTATTTGCTCAGGAAATAAGCAGTGATTTTTCCCTGGTTTGCTAGAGTATACTAGAATTCAAGGCAGCTATTGGTGACATTTTATTATAGTATCTAGGAGCAATTTCTTGAACCAATATTCTTTTCTTTCTCATCAAGGAGGCAATCTAAAGGTCTATGAAAATGATGCTCATTTCATTTTCAACACTAACGAAGTTCTTCTATTGATACAATAACCTTGCACCAAAAACTCAGACTTTAGTAAGGCAAGAAGGAGGGGACAAAATAAAAGATCTCTGGCTGACTTTACATTGTCTGTCAGGTGTTTGCTCCTGCTTTTAATGTCTTCTGTTTCCTCAGTAAAACAAAATAAATCATTGCAGTCTACTTAGTTTGTTGGCTTGTGTTTTGTGTTTTCTGTAAGGAAATGCCAATGGAAAGATGGCTAGATGTCTGGCAAATCGTCTGTGGCAATGCAAAAATTACAGCAAGTTTGCTTTAAGAATCACAGTGCTTTCCCTGTCTGCCTGAACTAAACAAAACCTGCCTTGGGAAGCTAAGCAAAAGTGGAATTCTGCTTGCCCCCTGCTTGGTCACCCAGGCAGCTGGAGCCTTTGAAGCAGAGTTCTGCAAGCCTCTGCAAGGCAGTCTTTTTAGCCAGAATGAGAGCAGCAGAGAGAAAGAGTGGAGTCATACATTAGTCCCTCTGCATGAGCAGAAATCTGCTTCATTCTCAGAGCACGGAGAAAAGAAACAAAGATCTTCTTTCTTCCAAGAAAGAATAGATTGGGGGGGGGGGGGGGTGGAAACAACATCACTACTTTTTTAAATTTAGTAAAAAACAAGCTCTAAAATCAAAAAATAAAAAATAAGATTTCCATTGTTGGCTAAAATATGTCTTATCAAAATTTTTGTATATTTTGTATATTTGAAGCTTTAAAAAACCCATTTAAGAATTTAATGGCAAAAAAAAACCAAAATGATGACACCCTTAATGTGAGAAATTGTGTTTTGCTACAGCAAAATTTACCTCCCACTATATATATATACACAATGGAATTCTATGCCTCCATCAGAAAGAATGACATTGCCCCATTTGTTAGGAAATGGAAAAACTTGGAAAAAATTATATTAAGTGAAGTAAGCCAGGCCCAAAGAAACATAGGTCCCATGGTTTCCCTTATTTGCAATATCTAGTATATGTATGAGTCAAGCAGAAAAGGTCAGATAATGTGATGTCAGGAAAATGAACCCTTAGATATGTATTTTAATGTTTTTTTTCTTTCATGCATGTGTTTCTAACCCATTTATAAGATTATCTCTTTGTTGCTTTGTATGTCCCTCCCCCACAGTATAACCCCTGCTTTCACTATATTTGATGTCAGTATAACTTGTGGAGGAGATTGGGAAAAACCAGTTGTTTAAGGATACAGGCGGACCTGTTGCAACAATGAGAAGTACAAGTTGTCATGTCCAAAACGAGCTTTACAACGTCGGTGGGGGGGGGGGTGAAGGGGGGAAGGAGAAGGATTGGGATTGGGGGGAGGGGGGAGGCTGGGAAGGGATGTGAAAGGTAAATCAAAGGAGGAGGCTGCAATGCTTGGTAAGAAATGTACGCATTATCCTATCCATGTAATTGTAACCCCTCTGTACAGTATGTTCACAAATAAAATTAAATTAAATTAAAAAAAATTTACCTCCCACAGTGGGAACATGGTGCTAATGCTACAGTGGAGAAATTTCAAATCAGCATTGCCTAGATTGTAATATGCTGGCTGATGACACATTCTCTTAAGCCTACTCTTTTCTGTGAGAATGTAGACTCCCACAAAAGCCCTGAGCTTCTGGAGTCAACATGCTACTTTCTGAACCAACCTTCCTTCCTTCCTTCCTTCCTTCCTTCCTTCCTTCCTTCTCTTTTCTCTTTTCTCTCTCTCTTTTTTTTTTTTTTTTTTTTGGTCAGTCATGGGTCTTGAACTCAGGGCCTGGCTGCTGTCCCTCCTGAGCTTTTTTATTAAAGGCTAGCCCTCTACCACTTTGAGCCACAGAATCACTTCCTGTTTTCTCATGGTTTATTAGAGATAAGAGTCTCACAGACTTTTCTGCCTGCGCTGAATTGGAACAGTGATCTTCAGATCTCAGCCTCCTGAGTAGCTAGGGTTATAGACATGAGCCACCAGCTCACTTCCTGAATTCTGACTGTGTGATCACGGGCAGGTTAGACACCTCTGTAACTCAGTTTCCACACCCATAAAAACATCATAATAGCACCTAATTATTCTAGGATTCTTCTGCGGCTCACTGAGTAAAATGTAAAGGGCTTAGTGTATAGTAAGCACTCAATTAATATAAATTATTAGCTTTTACTACCTTGAATTCTGGGTTGTAATTCTACAAGGAGTAAAAGCTCAGTCTAATGGGCATAGCAGGCAATAGGGAGTGGAATTTCAATTTCCCTAGTAAAAGAACTGAACCCAAGCCAGGTTTCTTGCATTCAGCCAGGGGAAAGTTTGTATACACAAGAAGGTCAAGGTTTTGGGGGGGGTTGTTTTTGGGATTTGGGGGTTTTGTTTGTTTGTTTGGAATATGAAGAAAGACATACCCAGCAACAGACCCTGTTGATTAGAAAACACACCTACTGAAGAATGTAAAAAAAAAAATCATATATATATATGTACATATATATATATATATATATATATATATATATATGACAGCACCTAACAGCCATTTTTGCTTCTGTGAGAATTGCTTTGTGTTAGATGATTGTATGGTTTTTGTATGATTTTAACTGTGACTGGTTTTAGTTACTCAGTAGTGTAATGTCAGCCTGGGAGCCTAGAGTTGCTTAGTAAAAGACTTCAAAGGCTTTACAGCCTTGACCAAGGGCGCAAAGTCCTCAGAATTATCCCCAAAGCTGCAACGCACTTCCCGGAGGCTGGGGCAGTAAGGCCCTAGGGAAGAAATATAATGTAGCAACTCCATTTTTGTTTAACACTCCATCTCAGTTCTGCGACTTGACTTGTGATCCACTTTAGCCCCAATGCTAGGAATTTATGACAGAAAGCCATGCACAATTCTTGGAGCCATAGATGGCATTTGCTTAAGGCAGGTGTTAGCCCCCAAGTGATGTTGCCCCCCAGCCACCTAGGACTAAGAGTTTCTAACCAACCCGTTCTTCAGAGCCCAGGGCGAGATGTGCCATGCATTCTGTTGGTCCGGGTGAGACTCGTTACCATTTTCAGTCAAGCTATGGACCAAGGACATTTTTCTGTAAAGTTCAACCAATCATTATTTGCCCAGTTTAGCTTGCTTTAAATGTAAATGTTAACCAATCATGTAATTTCTTATGTAAAAGTTCCTTAAAGTTGTTTGTTCAATACTATAAAAACTGTGCTGATTCTATGCTCAGGACCTCTTAGTGTCACCTGTTACCATGGGTGCGAAGGACCAAGCTTGAGCTTGCAATAAACCGGCTCTTTGTTGCTTACATTGATCGTGGCCTCTGGTGGTCTTCTGGGGGTCCCCAAATTTCAGTATAACACTACAACCTCTGTCCCCACAAACTACAATTCACCATGTGAGAGAAAATTGCTTTGAATGGGTTCACCTGCAAACCTAGGTCCTCATTTCTACTGACTTATTCCCATCTGTACAATTATCACACACACACACGCACGCACACACACACACACACACACACACACACACGAGAATACTAGTAATATATGACTGCAATATTTGTATGGCAGTAAAATGTACCTACCACAAAATTTACCTTTTTACCATGTTGTCCTTTTAACCATTTTTAGGTGCAGGGTTCAGTGGCATGTGGTTACTTTCCTGCTATGCAGTCAACACCGATCCACGGCCAAAACTTTGTCTTCCTTTCCCTGAGGAACCTGAATCCTTATTCATTACTAGCTCCTGTGCCCCCTTCTCCCAAGGTTCCTACTTTCCATCTCTGGGAATTCGACTCTGCTAAGGATTTCATAAAAGTGCATCATACAGTTCATTTTTCAACATAGCATCTTGCACATTTCATTGTTGCAATGGGTCCACCTGAATCTCTATTATGCTATGTCGAAAAACAAACTTTATAACTTTGGTGGGGAGGAGGGGAGATGGAAGGGCCAGGATGGGAAGGGGAAACAAAGAAGGAGGCAACAATGCTTGATAAGAAATGTACTCATTACCTTGCTCATATAATTGTAACCCCTCTGTATGGTATTTTCACAATTAAAAAACATTAATAAAAAGTGTATCATACAGTATTTGTTCTTTATATAGACTTAATATAATTTTTTAATGTCTCCTTTTGATTCTCTATTTGTTTTCAACTACAGCCCAGTTTCTCTGATTTTCCCTCCTAGTAAAACAGAAAAAGTTATCTATACTTGTTGATTCCACTTCCCCCTTTCCTATCCTTTTTTCAAAGTATTCTAATGAGGCATTTTACCCCAACATTCCATTATCTACCAAAATACTGACCCAGGAAAAAAAAGATCAGTTCTTTTTTCTCATATTCCCCAGTCCAGCCATTAGCAAGCATCCCTCGGCATGTCTGCTGTGCTGTGCAGGTATGGACTTCCCTCATTTCTCTTCCCCATGCTCCTTTGTTCAATCTCCTCCCTCTACCAGATCTTTCAAAGTCAGAGTCCTGCAGCTATCTGTCCTTGGCTTTCCTTTGACGCTGCACAATTTGCTCAGTATGTTCATTGCTACTGCAGCACAGGGACAGAAGGACCAATGTCGTCAGTGTCAGTCCTCACAAACTTCTGAAACTCCTTGGTACAACTACTTAAAAAATATTTTTAAATTCAAAAATAAAACTCCTATTGGCAATTTGACAGAATGCTTATGTGTTGTATATTGAAGACCAAAACTAAGGTGCTTGAGTTTGAATATCTTCGTTTTTCTAGTCGTGTACATTCCATTTCTATTGTAATTTGTAATAATGGGTTTTCCAAAGTATTGGTCTGAAAGAGATTAAGATGGAAAATAAAACTTGTCCTACCTGCTGGGCACTGATAGCTCAAGCCTGTAATCCTAGCTAAGTAGGAAGCTGAGATCTGAGAATTCCAATTTGAAGCCAGCTGGGGCAGGAAAGTCCCTAAGACCCTTATCTCCACTTAAACACCAAAAAAAGCTGGGGGGTGGGAGGGAGCTGTGACTCAAGTGATAGAATGCTAGCCTTGAGCACAAATATCAAGGACAGTGTGCAGGCCCTGAGTTCAAGCCCCAGGACCAGCACAAAAAGAAAAAAAAAACATACTCTTCCTTAGAAATAATTTGAGAAACATTGATCTGCATTCTTTCTTGGGCGATCTCATCTGAGTCTAGTTCCATAGTTTTAAGTGTATTATTTCTATCATTTTCTCTCATTACTTTTTCCTTTTCTTTTCTCTTGTTTCCTTTCGTGTGTGTGTGTGTGTGTGTGTGTGTGTGTGTGTGTGTGTGTGTGTGTGTGTGTGTGTGTGTGTGACTGAAGTTTGAACTCAGGGTTTCGCCCTTGGTATGTGGGAGTTTCAATATCTGAGCCACATCCCCAGGCCTTTTGCCTTGGTAGTTATTACAACAGGGCCTTACTTGTTACCCAGGCCTCCCCGACCACAGTCCTTGTATTTATGCTTCCTATCATAGCTGGGATGACAGGTACTTGCCAGCATGTCCATTTCTATTGAAATGTAGTCTCATGAAATTTGTGCCTAGACTGGCTTAGAAACATAATTCTCATACCACCTCACTCCAGTTAGAATGACTAAAACCAAGAACTCTAATAACAACAGATGCTGGAGGGGATGTGGACAGAAGGGAACCTTACTTCATTGTTGGTGGGAATGTAAACTTGTTCAACTACTTTGGAAAGTATATGGAGGTTCCTCAAAAGACTTCACATAGAGCTCCCAGCAATCCCACTTTTGGGCATTTACCCAAATGTTTACAAACAAGACCACACTAAAGCTACCAGCACGACTATGTTTATTGCAGCATTATTTACCATAGCTAAGATATGGAACCAACTCAGATGCCCCTCAGTAGATGAATGGATCAAGAAAATGTGGTATATATACACAATGGAATTCTATGCCTCCATCAGAAAGAATGACATTGCCCCATATGTTAGGAAATGGAAAGGCTTGGAAAAAATTATATTAAGTGAAGTAAGCTAGGCCCAAAGAAACATAGGTCCCATGGTTTCCCTTATTTGCAATATCTAGTATATGTCTGAGTCAAGCAGAAAAGGTTAAATAAGGTGATGTTAAGGAAATGAATGTATTCAAAGTTTTTTTTTTCTTTCATGGGATTGTTTCTAACACATTTATAAGATTATTTCTTTGTTGCCTTGTACGTCCCTCCCCCACAGTATAACTGCTGCTTTCACTGTATTTGATGTTGGTATAATTTGTGGAGGGGAAGGGAAAAAACAAATCGTTTAACTAGGGATACAAGTGGACCCATTGCAACAATGAGATGTACAAGTTGTTATGTCAAAAACGAACTTTACAACTTTCGTGGGGGGGGGCGGGGAGAATTGGGGGCAGGGGGAGGATGGGAAGGGATGAGAAGGGGAAACAAAGGAGGAGGCTACAATGCTTGATAAGAAATGTACTCATTATCTTGCCCATGTAATTGTAACTCCTCTGTACAGTATTTTCACAATAAATAAATAAATAAAAGTTTGACTAGAAAAAAAAGAAACATAATTCTCTTGGTCTCAGCCTCCAAAGTAGCTAGAATTATTGGCATGAGTCATTGTATCTTGCTTTAAATTAAACATCTGATGATCATGTTAAAAACTCATGTCAATTTGCTCCAGGAAAGTTAGAATGAACTTGTGACTTTAAATGAGCATCATTATTCCACAATACTGTGAAATTCGGGAAATTATGTAATCACTTAATCACAATCAAAAAAAAAAGAACCTCGGGGAAGGTAAGGAGGGAAGGGATGGTAGGGAGAAAACAATAAATACAAAAAAAAAACAAAAACAAAAACAAAAAAAAACTCATGTCATCATCTCAATCTAATTCTACTGTATGTCTGATTACCTACTTAAAAATCACTACTTGGGTGCTATAGGAATCTCAAATTTCACATGGTCAAATCAGAACTATAAATTAAAGGAAGGAAGGAAGGAAGTAAAAGGAAGAAAAGAAAAGGAAAAGAAGAAAAAGGGAGGAGGGAAAATTAAAAAAGAGAAAGCAGGAAAGAGTATCTTCATAAAAGTATTTCTACAGAAAATAAAAGACAAAGGAAAGACATGTAGGTTTTAAAAGAAGATGGCTGCTGCTGCCCAGCACTGGTAGCTCACCTGTGTAGTCCTGGCTACGCAGGGAAGGTCATAAGGATGAATATTTGGGACTAGCTGGGACAAGAAAGCTCATGAGATTCAATCTCAGCCAATAGTTGGGGCACAGCACTACATGCCTGTTATTCCCAGCTACAGTAAGAAGCATAAAGTGAGGATGGTGACCCAGGCTGTTCCAGGGAAAGAGTGACACCTTATCCAAAAAACAAAAACAAAACAAAAAAACAGCCAAAGGGCCAGAGATACGGCTCAAGTGGTAAAGTGTCAACCTAGCAAGCATTGCACCCTGAGTTTAAACTCTAGTACTATCACAACAAAAGGAAGGAAGGAAGGAAGGAAGGAAGGAAGGAAGGAAGGAAGGAAGGAAGGATATATATATATATATATATATGTATATATATATACACATATATATGTATATAGAGAGAATGCAAAATGACACTGACAGTCCAACTCACCTCCATCAGAATGGCCATTATCAAGAAAACAGCAAATTCTGGTCAAGATTTAAAGAAAAAGAACTTTTAGGGCTAGAAAGGTGGCTCAGTGGTAGAGTACTTGCCTTGTATGCATGAAGCCCTAGGTTCGATTCCTCAGCACCACATAAGCAGAAAAAGCCAGAAGTGGTGCTGTGACTCAAGTGGGAGAGCACTAGTCTTGAGCTGAACAGCTGAGGGACAGCGCCCAGACTCAGAGTTCAGGCCCCACAACTGACACACAAAAAAAAAGAACCTGTAGACACTGATGATAGGAATGAAATTAGTTCTCACATTATGGAAATCAGCATGGAGATTCCTCAAAAATTAAACAGATATCATATGAGCCTTCTATACCACTTTTGGACAAGCACCAGAAGGAATGTTAAGCCAACATACAGCATACCTTCTCACCCATGTTTATTGCAGCACGCTTCACAACAGTCAAGTTAGAAAATCAAGATAGATGCTTAACATCTGGTGAACAGATGAATAAATGTGATCTATATTCACAGGAAAGTCCTATTCAGCCACAAAAAAGAACTAAATTTTATGACTTACAGGAAAATGACTGGTTGCCTGAAATAAGACAAGCTCAGAAATAAAAATATTGCATATTTTCTCACATATGGGAAAACTAGTAGACATCCATCATGATGATGATGATGATGATGATGATGATGATGATGATGATGATGATGATAATTGTAATATCTGAATTGCTGAGTTGCTATTCACTGGCAGAAAGTTAGAAAAACCCCAAACAAATGCTGCCAGTAGTCAGCCTTTGTCCCTTTCCATCCTTGCTAAAAAGCAAAAGAACATCTCTCCCTCAGTCAAGTTTACCAAGCTGGCAGCCTTGCAGAAGGCTACTGACAACCTTGAGGCTTATCACCAGCTGCACTGAGTTGCTGCCTTAGTCAGGAGCTTATAATAAAAATACTTTCTGTCACAGTGACAATAGCATTGATATTAGTCATGCTGACCAAGTCAGGATTATGTTTGGCCGATGCTCCTGTGACTCAAGGCTCTGTTTTTGCTGTGTTTTGCTTCTATAACCTTGCTTGTTTGCCTTAGTAACAGGGCCTTAAGCCCACCAATTGAAGACCACCTCTGAGTGGCTCCAGTATGGGCAGCCTATTGCAAATTATTACGTATGATAGTTACCATAAAGAACAAAGGAATTTAAAGGTCATTTAACTATAACCAATGAAAATGTGCCAAACCTGCCTTGCATGGCTCGTTTATGTAACTCTATGTAACCTATCCCTTAAAAACCCCAGCTTGAGACCTGCAGTCACACCTCCCGAGCTTATGCTGTGTCCCTGGCCCGTCAGCTATCCACTTCCCCAATAAATTCATCTTCTTACATGAGTCTGTCTCTGTGTGATGGACTCTAGTGGGATGTAAAATCCCCACTGGGAGGAATGTGGAATCCCCTCCCCGGACCCCATAACAACAACAACAACAACAACAATAATAATAATAATAGGATATGAATGCAAAAGGAGGGCTGGGTGAAATGTGTACAAAGGGGAAGAAGAAAGTTATAGGGGATGAATACTACCAAAATACATATATATATGAAAATAAAGAAACCAACTAAAAACTGTAAAATGGAGCAATGGGCTAGGGGGATAAGAAAGAGTAGTAGCCTAGTGCTGGTGGTTCATGCCTATAATCCTCCTAGCTACTCAGGAGGCTGAGATCTGAAGATTGTGAGCTTAAGCCAACCTGGGCAAAAAAGTCCGTGAGACTCTTACCTCCAATTAACCACCAAAAAGCAAGAGATAGAGCCATTGATCAAGCGGTAGCACACTAGCCTTGAGCAAAAAAGTTTAGGGACAGCACCTAGGCCCTGAGTTCAAGCCCCAGCTACCAGCACACACAAAAAGAAAAACTAACAGAGGGTGAATTTAATCCAAATACATTATATGCATGTATGAGAACATCACAATGAAACCTTTTTAAATAATAAATTATGCTCACAGGGGATGTACTTTATTCTGAGTATTCATGTGTTCAGCTAATACTAATTTCCATTAACGAACAGAAACATGGAAAATGGAAATACAGGGTAACGAGTCATCTCTGTCACAAATTCTTGATTGGAAAGATTTCTCCCATTGAAATTTAAGTAAAAGTGAAAAACCATGGGCAGTTTTTTGGCTTTCTTGTTTATCTCTGTTTATTCCTTTACCAGAATAAAAAGAGCATTATGAACAATCTTCAGGAAATCTGGGGGGGGGTTCAATTTATAATGATGTAGAAGATTATACATCAATGGTCTCACATCTATTTGCTTTTGGGAGCACTGATTTCTAACCTAGAAAATAATTCCAAAAAGAAGAAAATAGACATGTATGCTCAGTCTTAAACTGATTGTGTTACCGCTTTGAGTGTTCTTTTTAGTAAGACATAGAACTTGTATGGCAAGTTGAGTATACTGAGAGCATTCTGAGACTTGAGAAAAACCATATATAGAATACATGTAAGAATATAAGAATTCTCAACATACAAGGAAAGATTTAGTCTCAGGGTAGACAAAGTCAAACCTTTAACTCCTCACATAAAATTCATAGAACTGATTCCCAGAAACAAATACCAGGCTTCCTTGTACAAGATCATACAAACAGCAGGTTACCCAAGTTTAAACATCAAATAAAATATTGTACTAAAATGCATATTACATTTTGTTGACTTGTTCTGTGCTGCATTACACCTCTACATACTTGGAAAACAAAGAGAAAGTGCATTAATGTTAAAAAAAAAAATCTACCAGTATGATTACGGTATTCATTATTCTTTGTTGTGTGTGAAAGAGTCAATCCAGTTCAAATACCTGTGAGGAGCCTGAATGTGTGTTTATTTCCTGTTTTGTCTCTTAATACTTGTTGTTTTAGATGTATTTCTCACCTCAGTCTTCTCAACTTAAACTGGAGGAGGAGATAATAAGATGCAATCATGATTAATGCTGTTGTCAAAAGCTCCCAGATTGGTGACCTAACTGTTTGGCATTAGCATTACACCTATTCAAAGAGAGCATATCCAGGCTCCATCTAATACCAGGTAAGGCAGAATCTCAAAAGTGAGGTCCAAGTATAAAACATCTATGTGATTTCAATGTGCAGCCAGGAGCTGAAGAAGTGACATGGCCATAAGTATCTTGTAGAACAATTTCAGGCTTTGATTAAGAGATTATATACTAATATATTAGTAGTATCTCTAGATTACAGCAGTACGATGGTTTGCTTCCTGTTTCTTTATATGTAGCTTCATATTTGTCTGTAATGAATACTCACAAAATCTGTCTTTATTAATATGCATGTCAATTACTTAATGATGTGTCATTGCAATGATATGTACTGTAATAGGTATCTGTGTATGATTTACAAAAAAAATGTGCTCAGTGTTTACAAGATGTCCTTGCACTCAAGAATGCATCATACAATATTGAGATCAGATACATACACAGATTATGGTAAGCAAAGAAGTTGTTGTAAATGATAGAAATGAATAAACATAGAACTGCTGCAAATCAGAAAAGAATAGTACTTCAATCCAGGAGATACAAGCCAGCTTCCCACAGAGCATGCCATTTCATCTAGAACAGAAAGAGAAGCAGGTCATTCCAGCACAAAGACCACACGAGCAGACAAATGCAAGGGGCTTGATGACAAGAGGATTATGGTCAAGCAAGAGCAGATAGTTCAGTCTGACTCACGTAGAGATGAAGCTGAGACTGTGATAGAAAATGAGAATAAAAGGAAAAGGTGGCCAGGTGCCAGTAGCTCATGCCTACAATCCTAGCTACTCATGAGGGATGAGATCTGAGGATGGATGTCCAAGCCAGCCCAGGCAGGAAAGATGAAAGTAGCTAAGGAACAGCACCAAGAGCCTGAATTCCATCCCCAGTCCTCTCTCTCTCTCTGTATCTCCCTCTTTCCCCACCTCTCTCTCTCTCTCTCTCTCTCTCTCTCTCTCTCTCTCTCTCTCTCTCTCTCTCTCTCTCTCTCTCTCTCTCTCTCTCTCTCTCACACACACACACACACACACACACACACACACACACACACACACACACACAGGAAAAGCTGAAAATGGTCCACTTAAATTCTAAATTAAGGTACAGCGTTTTCTATGAACAGCAGGAGCAATCCAAAGGAATCTGAGCGAGAGACTGACATGATCATATCTACTGTTTGTGAATATAACAATGGAAACTGCAGAATGAACGAAAGGAAGATGAAGATAAGGGATAAGAGGTATAACAGTGGAACAGATGCCTTTCATAGTGTCTAGTGATCTACTTTTTAATAGTCCCCTTGCCTAATACCCATCTCCCAGTCACTCTCCCCTGCCTAACGTTTTTATAAATTTTGCTACTTCTTCACTGCCTTCTGATTTAATCATCATCCTAGTAAATTTATTTAATCATCTATTAGGTGACCCATCCAGTCACCCATGATCCACTTCCTTTGTGCCAATGACCTTCACCTCCATTCTGCAGCAGCCACTTCTGATGACCCCCCTGCCCCCATCACCAGGAACTCTTTCACTTCCCCAGCCTTCAATCCGATTTCCTTCTCTTGAATATGCATCTCTCTTCCCTTACAATGACCTGCTCCTCAATCTCATTCAGTCTTCTCTCTGGTTGTCCCTAACCAAATTTCACATAGGTGAGGAGCTTAGGGAAATAATGAAGTCTAGAGAGAAGATTTGGAATCATTCATCAAGTTGAAACCAGGACATAGTGAAGTGAATGCATGGATTAAAACAAGACAAATAGAGAATAGGAAGGAGTAGGGGAAGAGGTGAAAATGGAGATGGAAGATAAGTAACTAAAAAATAAAATAAAATAAAAGAATTAATTCATGAATGACCTGAATGGAGACAGTTGAATTTCTCTATCATGGAATTTCTACCTTCTGACAAATCACCTGTAAAAAAAAAAATAAATGACAAGGGCTGGAAATGTGGCTTAGTGGTAGAGTGCTTGCCTAGCATGCATAAAGCTCTGGATTTGATTCCTCAGTACCACATAAACAGAAAAAAACAGAAGTGGTGCTGTGGCTCAAGTGGTAGAGTGCTAGCCTTGAGCAGAAGAAGTTCAAGGACAGTGCCCAGCCCCGAGTTCAAGCCCCGGGACTGACAAAAAAAAGACTAAATTCAGGCTCTATAAGCCATACTTTGCCCTGGTATCTATAAGATACTTTCTGCTACCATCTTATATTTTATCCAAAATCACTTTGCCAACTATTAAGTTCTACTCAAACTTATCAAACAATATTACAAGTGATAATACCACAAAATTATCTTAAAAGAATTCAATATAGGTTCAGACTTTGTACATGTATAGTTCTGTAAGTGGGAGTATTTTCATTATGTATGTGTTACTCTAAGAGAAAGGAGGGGCTGGGAAGGTGGCTCAGTGGTAGAGCGCTTGCCTTGCATGCATGAGGCCCTGGGTTCGATTCCTCAGTACCACATAAGAAAAAAGAAAAAAGCCGGAAGTGGTGCTGTGGCTCAAGTGGTAGAGTGCTAGCCTTGAGCTGAAGAGCTGAGGGACAGCGCCCAGGCCCAGAGTTCAGGCCCCACAACCAGACCCCAAAAAACAAACAAACAAATAAGAGAAAGGAGCCAGGCACTCCTGTAATCCTAGCTACTCAGGAAGCCAAGATCTGAGGATCACAGTTCAAAGCCAGCTCAAGCAGGAAAGTCTGTGAGACTCTTATCTCCAATAAACCACCAGAAAACTGGAAGTGGTGCTGAGGCTGAAGTGGTAGAGGGTAAGCCTTGAGCTGAAGAGCTGAGGGACAGAGCCCAGGTCTAGAGTTCAGGTCTCACAACCGACAAAAAGAGAGAAAAAGAGAGAGAGAGAGAGAGAGAGAGAGAGAGGAGATGACAATTCTTGTTAATATCAATTTAGGACGTGTAACTTGAGCTGGACTAAAAAACACCTTCATATTAGTATTAGGTTCCATGTGATAATAGGGTTTTGTTATCTACTTAAAGGTAACAAGTAATTGGGGGGGAGGGGGGAAGCTGGGAAGGGATGTGAAGGGTAAACCAAAGGAGAAGGCTGCAATGCTTGGTAAGAAATGTACACATTATCCTGCCCATGTAATTGTAACCCCTCTGTACAGTATGTTCACAAATAAAATTAAATTAAATTTTAAAAAAAAGGTAACAAGTAAGCCAGACCCAAAGAAATATAGGTCCCATGGTTTCCCTCATTTGCAATAATTTGTATACATTTGGATAATTTTATCAGATAAGCAGTAAAGCTCAAAAGCTATGTACATATGACCATATAAGATGATGAACCAAGATATGGACACAAGAGGTCTTTCCTTGTTGTTGTTGTTTTAATGTATTATGTGATTGTTTTGTTTCCTTTGTAGGTTCTTCCCCCTATGGTATAGCCCCTGTTGTCACTGTACTTGATTTTGGTACCCTGCATCTTGTATATACATTTACCTAATTTGGGGAGGGGAAGGGGAATAACAAAATGCTGAAACAAGGACACAGGATGACCTATTGCAACAATGATACCCACAAGACACTATGATGGAAATGAACTTTACAACGTTGGGGGGGGAAGGAGAGGAAAGAGGGAGGTGGGGAAGGGAAGGGATAGTGGGAGAACAATGAAGGAGGGGGTAAGAATGCTTGACAAGAAATTAACTCCTTACCTTACTCATGTAATTGCAACCTTTCTGTACAGCATCTTTACAATAAAATGAAGTTTAAAAAGATAACAAAAATAAATTAAATAAAAATAATAATCAATTTTAGAATATAAAATTATCCTATTCATTATGGTTTTGTGCCAGTCCTACTTTATGTTTATCATTTGGCTTTATGAACATTTAATTCATTATTATAGCTTCATATGATCTCTTCTGCCTCTAGAATAACAATATTTATACCCTTCATTTGGCATCAGAATATTGTCATGCTAGAAACTTCAGGATCAATAGATTCAGATCAACTTTGTATAACCTAACTGGAAAGCCAAAGAGAGATAAAAAGTTTGACAATGACAGGAGTAAGACAGCAAAGTCATGTTATGTTGATTGAGATCTAGGCTGATTGATTAAGGAACTTGCTCCAACAGCTCCCAAGAACATTGTCAGGTATGGGATTTGAACCCTGTATACACACCTCCCCTCCATACACACACACACACACACACACACACACACACACACGCACACACACACACACACACACACACACACACACACACACACGCACACACACACACACACACACACACACTTCCCTCTGCAGTTTCTATGCCTTCTGATTCCCAAGTCAGACAGTAAGGGATTTAATCACAGACAACTTTTAAATCCTTTATATAGTATCATCTACAGAATAGGGACTCAGTAACAAAGTTTTCTGGGGAGATTGTGGAATCACTAGGAGAAAAAAAAAAAAAGATCGCTTATCCAGTAAATTGGCAGAATGGGAGAAAGGAAGTCAGATGGACAAGAATTGTACTTAAGTCATTTCCACCATCATGTTTTCTTTTACTCCCTCAAAATTACCTGAATCCATTTGACCTTTGGAATCTTATTCAGAAAAGTGGATGTATCTAGTGAAACTGAAGGGCAATTACTGGGATAAATAGTTAAACTTGGAATTACTAAGCCGCATTCCCAGCCCTTGATTACATTTTGTTATACATCTTTTTTTTTTTTTCTTGTCGGTTGTGGTCCTTGAGCTCTGGGCCTGGGCGCTGTCCCTCAACTCTTCAGCTCAAGGCAAGCGCTCTACCACTTGAGCCACAGCGTCACTTCTGGTTTTCCGGAGGTTTATTGGAGATAAGAGTCTCACAGACTTTACTGCCTGGGCTGGCTTTGAACCGTGATCCTCAGATCACAGCCTCCTGAGTAGCTAGGATGACAGGCGTGAGCCACCGGCGCCTGTTTGTTGTACATCTTAATGGATTTCTTCTTGACACTTTCATACACCTACATCATGCACTGTGATTATATTCATTCCCTATTTCATTCTCTTGTCTTCCTTTCTTCTTTTTCACTAATCTGTTCATCTTCCCAGATAGTCCCTTACTGCTTTCATGTCTTTGAGGAATTTTTTAAAATTTATTTTTATATAAATAGTTAACAAAGGGGCTTCAATTCAACATGCTACGTTATGATACAATGCATCATTACCAGTGTCATCCCTTCCACCATTTCTTAAAAAGCTTATGAATCCCCAAGCAACAATGTCTACTCTAGATTTTTCTTACACACTTTATACATCTACATACACACACACACAAAACCCTACTGAAACTTTCTTTGGAATCTCATCTCATTAATGAGTACACAAAGTGTACTCATTAAAATGTACACTTAAAATTCCTGCTATAGTGGGACAGTGTGCTAACATTTTTTAATTTTTAATATATATTTTTTATTGTAAAGATTCTGTACACAGGGTTACGGCAAGGTAATGAGTACATTTCCTATTGAGCATCATTACCCCTTGTGCTAGTACTTTTAACTACTCCTTGCATTTTTTTCCTATGTATTTTCTACAGAGTGTCCCCAAACTAATGATATTCATTTGTGTCCAGAAAGAGAAGGAAGAAAAAAAACATCCTTTGATGGCTCTGCTGGCTGAAACTGGGCATGGACAGAAGAATCTAGTCCTGCATCATTCTGGAGTAAAGCTTTAGGGAAGAAATAAGGAAAAACACATGAGACTTGGAAAAGGAGAGCAACCACAGGAATAACGAGCGATACTTTGCATGACAGGACATTTTCCAGTTTTCAAAACACTTTAACAACTCTACATTATAAAGCAGGCAGGGCAGATCTGATTGCCTTCACTTTATTGATAAGAAATTCAGGTCCAGAGTGGTTTCATGAATACCTAAGGTCATACAGCAATCGTAAGTGGCAGGTCAGAGACTTCTTTGCAAGTAGAGCTTTGGACCCAGTTTCTATATTCCCGACAGTAAGAATACAGTTGTTGTTGCTGTTATTGTTTTACCTTTCACCTTTGTTTATGAGGGAAAGAGGAAGGTTGAAAGAGATTTACAAACTTTCAACCCTTTCAACCAAGACATAAGAAATTTTATTTCTATTCATTGTGTTAAGTTATCTGGCTGTTTTCAAAATGCCTAGATTCTTTGCTTTATAATGAGATTGCCCTTTTCTTAGTCATAGAAGTTTAATCATTTGTGAAGAATGAAATGGCCCTATCTTTACCATTGTAATCATTTGGTAAATGTCTGCAGTCATTTGTATTATTCCTTATGGGATAATGGGTTCATAGTTGTAAAATCTGGAAATATTTTACCACTAGAATGCTGCTCTAGGCATTTCTCATTTTCAGTCTCAGTTTTCCCCACACTGTCACATCTTGCAGCTAAAGAATCATATTTCAGGGCTGGGAAGGTGGCTCAGTGGTAGAGCGCTTGCCTTGCATGCCTGAGGCCCTGGGTTCGATTCCTCAGCACCACATAAGCAAAAAGAAAAAAAGCCAGAAGTGGCGCTGTGGCTCAAGTGGTAGAGCGCTAGCCTTGAGCTGAAGAGCTAAGGGACAGCGCCCAGGCCCAGAGTTCAGGCCCCATGACCGGACACCCCCCCTCAAAAAAAAAGAATCATATTTCATCTATGACCCACATAGTGAACAAAGCAATTCTGAAGACACTGACACAAGATCTGATAGATCCTAAAGTTTGTGTCTTTCTCAATCCCTTCTATTTCCCATCACCCAACTCACTCATCGAATGTGCTCTCTTCCTGGCTATAGTTAGTAGCCTAGCTTTCTGATGTTAGGGAACCTGCCATCAGAAAATTTGCCAGGCTGGTGGGTTGTGGTAGTGTATACTTATAATGCAAGCTCTGCAAAAGCTGAAACAGGGAGATCAAGACGGTTTACAGCCAGTTTATCTTGAAAGAAAAAAGAATAGGAAGGAGAAAAGAAGGGAAGGAGAAGAGAAGAGAGGAGAAGGAAAGTGGGGAAAGGAACAGGTAGATAAAGGAGGGAAAGTGAGTGGAGGAGAAAAGAGGAGAGGAGGAAAGGGAAGATCAGAGAAGGGAGGGGAGGGAAACAGAGAGGAGAGGGGAGAAAAGGTTCAGCAGGCTGACCCTGTGTTGGTTCCTGGTGGGAAATTAGAAAGAAAACCCTTTTCATAGGCTAGAAAGTGGAAGATTAGCATGCATTGATAATTGCTACTTTTTCTAATTCCTTCAATATTCACTGAGCCTGAACAAAACTTGAAAAAAGTAATCAGAGAAAGGAAAAGTAATGTACATGTGTTAAAATTTAAGATGAACCCTTTGCATTTCCCCACAATCTTCATAAAGGTGAAACAAGATGTCCAGAAATTAATTCATAAGCAGCAGATACAGCATTTGAACTTTATCCCCCAAACCCATATGCTTCCAATTACATAAGTTCTTTCCAAACTTTAAACACTCTTGATTTATCCTAAAATCCTGTACTACAGGAGCATAGTTAAGTAGACAGAATATATTTCTAAAGTCAACATACTTCAGTTAGTCCTGCCTCTCACCAGCTTTATGGCTCTGGGCAGCTAATTTGACTATTACTACTTTTGAAAGTGTTAAACAAGGGTTAAAAAATAGCATCTATTGGGCTGGGAATGTGGCTTAATGACAGAATGCTTGCCTACTACCATGCATGAAGCCCTGGGTTCAATTCCTCAGTATTACATAAACAGAAAAAGCCAAAAGTGGTGCTGTGGCACAAGTGATAGAGTTATAGCCTTGAGCATAGACAGGCTCAGACACAGTGCCCAGCCCCTGAGTTCAATCCCTGCAGGGATTGAAAAGAAAAGAAATAGCATCTATCCAATGGGGTTATGTTGAGGACTGAGTGCTTGTATTCCCAACACTTAGGAGGCAGAGTCAGGATTTTGAGTTTAAGGACATCCTGAGTTACACAGTGAGAACCTGTCTAAAAATAAAGCAAAATGAACCGTGCTTCAAAATTTTCTTGAGGGCTGGGAAGGTGGCTCAGTGGTAGAGTGCTTGCCTTGCATGCATGAGACCCTGGGTTCGATTCCTCAGCACCACATAAGCAGAGAAAAAAAAAAAGCTGGCAGTGGCGCTGTGGCTCAAGTGGTAGAGCGCTAGCCTTGAGCTGAAGAGCTGTAGGACAGCGCCCAGGCCCAGAGTTCAGGCCCCATGACTGGACCCAAAAAAAAAAACAAAACAAAATTTTCTTGAAATCAGCCTTTTGCTATGTAAGTGAATGTATTATAAAGAGGTAGTCCTTACAACCTAACTGTCAAGGTACTAGCTCGATGTGATAGTTACATTTTAGTATGACATTAGAATAAAGACAAAGAAAAGAAATGTATCTATGTACCCCCTAAATCATTATCAAGACCTAGATCCTGATTTGATGAATATGGTCTCCCACTTTCCAATCCATACAAAGCTTATAGAATGCTGAGTACTTAAAGGTAAGCACAGTAGTTAGTAGCCAACCGGGTTTATGGAAAATAAAAAGAAAGAAAGAAAGAAAGAAAGAAAGAAAGAAAATCTAAGGGAGAAGTAGAACGTAATGAGCAGATGCTAAAACCATTGGGCAAGAAATGAAAAGCCAATCATGGCAAGCCCCCAATTTCTATGGTACCCACTAGCTGTCAGGAGGAGGTCCTCAAAAAGACAATGCAACCCTCAAACAGAACTTAGTTTATATCCTGACACTGGGGTCACAAGTAGGGCTTGTGTGATGGGACTATAACTGGGACAGGAGTCCAGAAACTTCAATTCAAAATCACAGGGCAAAGGATGTAGGGGAAAATAGCCTTCCAGCAAACAAACAAAAGAGAAAGAAGCTAAAGGAAACAGACTTGGCCAAGAATAGAAGCAAACACTTGATATGTGCCACAGTTCTGCAAACAGAGGCCACCGTGGCAGAGAGCATGAAATCCTCACAACACTCAAAATAATGATCAAGAAACTCAAGGTGGGGGCTGGAAATATGGGTTAGAGGTAGGGTACTTGCCTAGCATGCATGAAGCCCTGGGTTCGAGTCCTCAGTACCACAAACACAGAAAAGGCCAGAAGTGGTGCTGTGGTTCAAGTGGTAGAGCACTAGCCTTGAGCAAAAGAAGTTCAGAGAAAGTGCCCAGGCCCTGAGTTCAAGCCTCAAGACTGGCAAATAAATAAATAAATAAAATAAAAAAGCAAAGAAACCTCACAACAAAAAAAAAAAAAAACAAAGAAACAAGAAAAAAAAACTCTCATGGGGCTAGAGAATTAACTTTGGCTTAAAATGTATGTGGTCCCATAATGATTATGATCTTACTCTGTAATCATAGGATCCAGTTTCAATAAAGTTTCAACAAATTAAAAAAAGAAAGAGCCGGGCACCAGTGGCTCACATCTGTAATCCTAGCTACTCAGAAGGCTGAGATGTGAGAATCACGGTTCAAAGCCAGCCCAAGCAGGAAAGACCATGAGACTCTTATCTCCAATAAACCACTCCAAAAACCAGAAGTGGCACTATAGCTCAAGCGGTAGAGCACTAGCCTTGAGCTGAAGAGCTGAGGGACAGCGCTCAGGCCCAGAGTTCCGGCCCCATGACCAACAAAAAAACAAAGAAAGAAACACAGGTAATGGACTGTTGTGCCCTAGGATGGGTATTTGTATTCTGGAGAATATTCAGCCCAACTATCTCTCCTTTATATTTGCTAATGTTAGAAATTAAATGCAGGATATCATGCAAACTAGGCAAGTGTTCTAAAACTGTGCTAGACCTCCAAGCCTCCCCTTTATTATTTATTTACCTGAGAACTTTCTAGATAGCACAGGCTATCCTCAAACTTGAGATACTCCTGCCCCCACCTATCTGCTTTCTCTATTTCTCATACTTTGTTGAGCTTTTTGCTATAGAGGTTGGTATGCAATTTGTAGATTCTATCTTCTGAATTATAATCCCCAAGTACTGACAAAGTGCACAGAGATTAAAAAAATCTTCCTTTAGAATTTAATGAAGCAAGAGCTTACAGTTAAGGACATATTGACTGCATGCCTAAATATTTAGAAATGTTTATGAGAAGAGGAATGCAGAAATGGAGGAAAAGCCAGTCTCTATGGCCAGACATGCTTCTGAAAGCCTTCCAGGTGTTCCAGAGGTCCACTGGAGGTCACCTTGGGCTGTGTTGCTTTCCTCAGGAAAGGCCGGTTCGACAATATTTAAAAGTCCAGGGGTTTTGCTTCGATGGCAGTTTCTAACATAAATCCTTTTATGACAAGGTGATTATTCTAATGAACAATTATTAGATAAGGGGGATAATTAATAGGCATCCATATTCCAATACCAATCTCGTAACCACAGTTCTTTGCAGTGATTCTCTCTGATCTACTGAGCTTTAACCTTTGTCTTTCAGCCTATGTTTCTATTTCCAGAAGCCATTTGCTATCCCACACACACACATTGACTTTTCTCCTTTCATGTTGCAATGTCTCAAGGTTAGTATGCTGAACAGAGACTGACATCAGCTAGAAAGAAAAGAAGTTCATGGCTGGGAAGGTGGCTTAGTGGTAGAGTGCTTGCCTCGCATGCAAGAGACCCTGGGTTCAATTCCTCAGCACCACATAAGCAGAAAAAGCTGGAAATGGCACTGTGGCTCAAGTGGTAGAACACTAGCCTTGAGCTAAAGAGCTGGGGGACAGTGCCCAGGCCCAGAGTTTAAGCCCCATGACCCCCCCCCAAAAAAAAGAAAAGAAGTTCAAGTTGAGGCTCAGAGATCAGGTGATCTCCAGCAGACTCAGTTATTGCAGAGACTGGCTGTTCAGAAGTGAATCTCAAGGGAAGATTGTCCTCCAGCAGGGTGAAACCAACAAATGTTCACGTAACACGTCCTGAGTGTCAGTCCCTTTCCAGAGGCCTCAGCTGTCACAGAAAATACTCCGAGAAGAAGTAAGCAATGCTCCAAAGAGTGGAAAAACTCAGGTTCATTACACCAAAGAGCCAAGAGGAGATCCTCCTCCAAAGCCTGAGCGCTGACTGACAGGAGTACAATCCTTTCATACTTGGGTTCCAGGTTTTAATTCCACAAAGTGCACAGGTGATGTGAGTTTTGGTTTACGCCAATGGCTGCAGTTTCTCAAAAATCTCTCACAAACTGGCTACAGCAATATCGGGTTGAGCTAGTTCTGGTAATAGCAGATAGTTCCTTATCATTTCCCTTTGAATCTCTCTCTTTGTATATATATGAATACATATGTGTGTGTGCATGTGTATATCCCCATATATATGTATATATGTACATATATTATGTATATGTATGTACATGTGTATATCCTTGTGTACATGTGTATATATATATATATATATATATATATATATATATATATATATATATATATATATATGAGCAATGTCCTTTAATAAATTGCATTGATCTAAGGGCTGGTATCCTCACCAAGCAAGGACAGGTACAGCTATCTCCCTTGCTCCTGCAAGATCTATGAAGCTAGACAATGAGAAAACTAGGAGGGGCAGTATGCACAGAATGATTAGGCACCCTGCTGTTATGTTATTAGGCACCCCCACCCCTGCTTCTGCCATGTGTGAATTGGCCAGCCCAGGAAAGACCAAACAGGGCTGTTTTGTTTTCTCTTCAAGATTATCCCCAGCAGGGATGGTGTGGTTCCTTCTTCCAGATTTTTCCCACAATGACTGCTCTGGTCCACAAGGCTGAGCCCAGTGACCCTGGGGAATGAGGAGCCCTTTCTAACACCTCCCAGGAGACACAATGGAGCATCTTTTTCAAGGCCTGGATCTATGGTGACAGTTCTATTTGCCCCAGTCACTTGGGGTCTCCCTTTAACCTACGGATGATAGGTAGGAATCTGCCCTACGTAATCTCAAAAGGAGAAAACCCTGAGGAGTTGGGTGTGCAGGGGACCCAGAGCAGAGCCACTGGGTGCAGGCTCAAGCCAGGGCACCCCAGCTTCCTGACAGAGCTCAGCTAAGCCGGACTTTAGGGTTCCATCCACACAGTCAACTTTCCCTGAACTCTGTGGGCAGTAGGCTGCATGGAATTTCAACTTGATACTTAAAGTCTTAGTCAAAATCTGGGTTGTCTCAGAAACAAAGGCTGCCTCGTTGTCTGATCCTATAGTCAGATGCAGTCCATGTGGAGGTCTGATCTCTTGTAACAGTGGTTTTGCTACCTCCCGGACCCACTCAGTACATGTAGGAAAGGCCCCCACCCATCCCAAGTGTGTGCAGATCAATACAAGCAGATAAGGAAACCCATGGCATGGTTTTACTTCTGTGACATCTACTTCTACATCCTCAATAGGTGATATCCCCAGAGCTTGTATGCCAGAAGGTTTGGCAGTGATGTATCAACACCATTCTAGCAAAGATCTAGTATTTCCCCTGTGCCCCATTTCATAATACTGGGTTACAAGCTGCTAAGATAACTTTTGTGGAACAAAGAGGCATTGATCGGGGAGCTTCCACCAACCTTCCAGGGCCAGACACCAGCATCAGAAGGGGGCTTCTGTCTGGGAATGTGGCTTAGTGGTAGAGTGCTTGCCTAGCATGCATGAAGCCCTGGGTTCAATTCCTCAGTACCACATGTACAGAAAAAGCTGGAAGCGGTGCTGTGGCTCAAGTGGTAGAGTGCTAGCCTTGAGCAAAAGAAGCTCAGGGACAGTGCCCAGGCCGAGTTCAAGCCCCAAGACTGGCAAAAAAATAAAAAGCAGGGGTGTGGGGACTTCTGATGCTGCTGATACCTGTTCTTCCTGGCTATACCTTGGGCTTTCTGGAAAGCTTGGGAATACCAATGCCTGGGCTATAAAGGGGCGACTTTAGTACTGCTGTACAGCTTCCTTGGCCACCCATTTCCTTTACTGACTGGGTCCCTGATCTTTTGATGCCCCCTAGAGTGGATTACAGCCACCTGTAATGGCGCCTTGTTCTTTATTTCCTGTCTTTACTGAGAGGAGGCCTCTTTCCTTGTAAAGTGCCCCATGCGCATGACATGCAGCTTGACAAAGACATACGTGGAGTTGGTGTTCAGCAAGCTCCAGATCCTTGATTGAGGCCCAAAGTTTCGTCCTCTGGGCTGACCATCCCTGAGGAAGAGCCTTTGGCTCCAATATTTGGTCCAGCTTCTGACAAGAGGGTTAGCAAACATGAAGGTACCTCTCCAACAGTCCTTCTGGCTAGGGCTGGCTAGGAGGAGATCAATTTCTTTTTCCTGTGTCTAGGTCTTCCCATTTGAAGGCAAAGAGCAAGCTGGCTCACTGGGGCCAAGCAGAAGAAGGCATCCTTGAGATCCAGACAGATGAACCAGCTAGCTTGAGCAGGTACAAGGCCTAGGAGAGTGTATGGACTTGTGGACCCCAAGCACAGCCAGAGGCCTGAATCACTATTATGCCATATGAAGTCACCCTTGAAACACAAGTTAGGACTCTCTCAGACTCCGCAGCTTTTGGCCATGGAACCACCACTAATTTCACGTTCGTTCACACGGTCACACACACCAAGTGAAAACAGCATCCCCCTCACCTCTCCCTCAGGAGTGCCCTAAACTGGTGGCTGTTAGTAAAGAGAAGCCCTGCACTGGTGGCCTCTTCTAAGAGAAGGGGCCTAATTTGGTAGCTTTCCTTAGAAAGGCCATGGGAGGTGATCAGGCTCCCACTGTGTCCTTCTGGATAGGCCTGGCTGGGTCTGAGGGTTCCCAGGACCTTACCTTATCCAGAATTGGACCATCTCTCCACTGAGTCCAGCTCCCAGGAGAACAGTCAAGTGTGGCTGCCTCGTTCAAACCTAGAAGCCAGTGAATGAGCATGGAGGCTTGCACCCATGGCTCAAGTGGCCAGATGGTTGTCGCTTCCTGGTCAATGCACCCAAAACTTGCTGAGGAAAATACTCAGAAAAAGCAAGCAGCACTGGGAAAATCTGAGAACTTGGGTTTGCTATGCCAGCACAGGCCCAGAGGAGTTCCAAAGTCTGTGTCCCTACCCACAGGAGTGCAAGCCCTGTGTACTTCGGTTCCGGGTTTTAGTTTGGGATAGAGCTCAGGTGTTCTGAGTTTGGGGTTACTCCAAGGAGTATGGAGTCTCTAAAATGACTCAACTTCTGGCAATATCAGGTTGAGCTGGTTCTGATGGCAGGTTTTCATCATGATTACAGCTTCTGAAGTAGGGGTATCACAAGCCAGCGACGTTGAGAAATAATCAGAGGCCTTATTTCTAAACTGACTGTGTTGCTGCTCAGGTTGGTCAATCACAAAAACTCATCTTTATTTTCCTTATTAGTTAAAAGAGGGGAATGACTTTGCAGGGATTTGTGAGGATTAGTCTAGGGTCTATGTCAACTGGGGGAGTGTAGCTCCTGGAAAATCATTTGTTGAGCATGTGTGGGAGCCCTGGGTTACATCCATAAACCCGCAAAGCAAAAGAAAACAAAATTAGCAGGGCTGGGAAGGTGGCTCAGTGGTAGAGCGCTTGCCTTGCATGCATGAGGCCCTGGGTTCGATTCCTCAGCACCACATAAGCAAAAAGAAAAAAAACGGAAGTGGCGCTGTGGCTCAAGTGGTAGAGCGCTAGCCTTGAGCTGAAGAGCTGAGGGACAGCTCCCAGGCCCAGAGTTCCAGGCCCCACAACCAGACCAAAAAAAAAAAAAAAAAAAGAAGAAAAGAAAAGAAAACAAAATTAAGTCATATGTACAAGTCAAGTACTTGGGATATAGAAAACTGAGTCAATGTTATTGTTATTGTGTTATATGTTATATATTATATGTTGTTATTATGGTATTATTACTACACTATTATTATTAAAATGTAATCTATGTTTTCAAGAAAGATGCTATGTACTTGAAGAGACAAAGAATCAAACATTAAAGGAATTGGTAAGTAGTAAAAAAGGTCATCAGAATATAGAATTAAGGAAAATGTGGGGGTTTGGTGGTGAAGGGAAGGGCATGGGACAAAGGTTTGCTAATGTATTCTAGGCTAGCCTTGAACTAAGATCCTCATGTCTCAGTCTCCTGAGTTATGGGAGTACAAGTGTTTATCAGGTTGGCAAATACTATAGTCCAATTTTTTTTGTTCTCTTATAAATAGCACATACTCATAGAAAATTAGAGACAGTGGGAGAAAAGAGCATAAAGAAGAAATGTTTTCAATGACATTAAGTCAAAATGTGCATACATAGTACCCAGAAAGTGTCAGCACTAGGCAAATGGTATTTAAAATCCACCATATTTTCTAAAGGAAATAAAATTTATCAACAGAAGATATTTAAGTTGATAGAGCTATACATGTTTTTTTTGTTTGTTTGTTTGTTTTTTGTCAGTCATGGGGCTTGAACTCTGGGCCTGGGCGCTGTCCCTCAGCTCTTCAGCTCAAGGCAAGCGCTCTACCACTTGAGCTACAGGGCCACTTCCGGTTTTCTGGTGGTTTATTGGAGATAGGAGTCTCATGGTCTCTCCTGCCCGGGTTGGCTTTGAACGAGATCCTCAGATCTCAGCTTCCTGAGTAGCTAGGATTACAGGCGAGAGCCACCAGCGCCTGGCAATGTCTTAAAGTATAGCATATTTTCTTAAATTTTTATTAGCCCCAGGGGAGCTATTACTACAATAGATTTCTAAAACTCTTTTTATTAGCACCAATTACCTGTTCATTTTGACATGTGCATACATGTATACAATGTTCCTTAATCTGCCACCTCATGTCACTCTCTCCCTCAACCTCTTTCTACCTTCCCAAATAAAAGGCACCTTAGATTTTTAAGTCCTACCTTGCAAGACTGCCAGAAAATATTGTCACATGTTTTAAAAGCAAGTTGAAAAACAAGACATATATAATTACTTTATTAAACATGTTTATTTCTGAGGTTTGGGCTTCTCTGAAACACTGCGCGGGTTTCATTGCTAATTAGTAATTTTAGAAAACTATTTGAGGCAAAATAAATAAATAAAATACAATTTTTTTAAGTTGAGAAAGGAGAGAAGGCATACACCCAACCCCCAAAACAGCGCAAAGAGTGCTTCTTGTTGTTAAAATGCAAAGATATTCACTGAAATTTTGTGGGGTTTTTCTCTTTTTTATTATTGTATATTAATTGTACAGAGGATTTTTTTGCAATACTTCTACATATGCATATGCTGATCAAATTCATCCCCTCTGTTATTCTTTACCATCCCCTCCTCCTTGCTTTTTAAGACATGTTAATGGGTTGTCATTATTCTATTTTCATATAGGTCCATGAAATACTTTTTAATCACAACCCTTCCTTCCCACTCTCCTTCTACATTTCCCCCTGCTTTATTTTCATGTCATTCATGTTTTCTTTCTTCTTTCTTTCTTTCTTTCTTTCTTTCTTTCTTTCTTTCTTTCTTTCTTTCTTTCTTCTTTCTTTCTTTCTTTCTTTCTTTCTTTCTTTCTTTCTGAACAAATGGCACGTTCTTTCAAATGAGTAATGGGGCTGATGGGCTGAGGGGGACAAGGATGTAGCCGCCCAAGTCCAGGGCCGTGTGAAGTTAAGATAGGGCTCTGCTCCCCCGACACACCGCTGATGTGGGATAACCCCTGATATCGCTCTCAGAGCATTCTTAGCATCAGTGTTAAGCATGACTCAGTAACACAGGGGCACCCCCATTTGAATGATGGTGCCAACAGACAAACTGCCTGCTAAGTGGACTGTGAGGAGGGATGTGGCCCGTATTTCACTGATGGCATTCATTCACTCATTCATTCATGTGTGGGTGGGTAGACATCTAGATTCCTGGGTAGTGAATGACAGACAGCTTGACCTCACTGGCCATATGAATTCCCATACAATGAGGAACCCAGTCACCTAAATTGCTCTAGCTCCTCTTATTTTAAGATACCAGACGGTGATTTAAAAAAAAGCCGTGGTGGTAGCTTTAGCCATATATGAGTATCTCCAGGGAGTGAATATTTCCTATAAGAAGCCATCTTAAGCCTCTGGCCAGTCTTTTGCCATGATATTAAAAGGATTTTTAATGGTCTCATGATGCAACAAAATAAAATAAGGTAAAACCAGGGCATGCATTTGATCCAGATCCTAAATGCAGACATCTGTAGAGGCAGACCCATACAGAGTGACTCCCCAGACACAGCTAACATTTTACAGGTGCTACTACGTGCCAGGAGCATGTCTTATCTCATTCAATTTTCACAACACCCTGGGAAGTAGTTTTTATAACTCACGTACCAACCGTGAAAGGCTGTTGACACTCCCAAGCTGAACTTCTCAGGTAACCCACACACCAGCCAAGATGCCACCCTGTGGCCACCTTTGCAATAAATTATAAATAAATAAATAAATAAATAAATAGATGATGGAAGACAGAAAACAAAATAACAGAAGGGCTCCCTCCCTCCATTATCATGTGTAAGCCCAGAAGCAAAAGCACTCTGCACATGTACACAAAAGACAGAAACCATCCTGGATAAAAACAAAAGATGGAGGGCTGGGAAGGTGGCTCAGTGGTAGAGTGCTTGCCTTGCATGCATGAGGCCCTGGGTTCGATTCCTCAGCACCACATAAGAAAAAAGAAAAAAGCCGGAAGTGGCACTGTGGCTCATGTGGTAGAGTGCTAGCCTTGAGCTGAAGAGCTGAGGGACAGCACCCAGGCCCAGAGTTCAGGCCCCATGACCGGACCCCCCCCCAAAAAAAAAAGAAAAGAAAAAGAAAAAAAAGAAAGAGAAAAACAAATGATGGATCCATCCTGGACATACTTGTCCTCACTAGCTGACAGCAGCCAACCCAGAGCAAAGACCTGCTTTCCTTGAATCCTCCCCACATCACTGAGCCTGAGCCTCAACCCCACAACAGCCCTTGGAGCACATCCTTGCTGAACTGCCCCTAGCTCCCTATGGTGAGGCTAACACTGAGCTCCAAGTCTTTGACTTGTTCCTGGTAGAATCTGTGTTCCTGGTGTATTCCTGGCAGAATCTGACTGGAGACTATTGGCAGCAATGGGGTTTCCCCAGATACAGCCAAGACACTCACCACTTGGAACCTGGATTTGCTAATTCTCCATCAGCAGTATCTCACCTCCCGCCGGAAGGAGGTGATGTCCTGTATTGCCTCCAAGTCTGTCAGCCTGGAATGTCTTTGATTCTCCTGTTTACTACTTTGGGTCCCTTGGGAATTTTTTTTCTGGTACAATTTGCCAAATGGTTTTTCCGGTATATTTTTTTTCTGAACAATAAGTTGTACTGTTCTCTTGTGACAGTGGTGTAAAATTGCAGGAGTTGAAAATCGAATGGGGTTGCTGTGTACATTTGGACCTGTCAACAGTCACCATCGTGAACAGTGAGTTTAAAATGAGAACAAATCTGGCTGAAATTCCTCTTACTAAATGCTGGCATTTCAAAAAGATCTAACAACCCATGGATCATTTGTAGTCCTGGGCCCTGTGCTAAATGCTCAGCCCAGCCATCTCTAGTCCTGATGGTGCTCCCCTGAATCAAGAACTGTAGTTTCTCTCCACCTTACACATGACACAAATGACACTGAGATATTTTACAATGTACTTGTGATAGTCAAAGAGCTAACATGGTACTTTGGGATTTGAAGTCATGCAGAATCTTTAAATGCTCTACATCGTGTATACTTATGTATACTTTATAATATATATTGATTCTCTCATAAGAATTCTCTGTAAAGAACTTCTCTATAACCTAGGTTTGTTTGTTGATACCTGGATCAAATCATGTCTCTCTCCTTAGATGTGTCATCTGTCACAAAGAAAGCAAAATGTATAACAAGTATGAAACATCATATCTCCCCCAGAATATTGTACTAGTTTTTTCTGAATGCCTTTGCACATTGGATTATAGCTATGAACTTGCAGTACTCCTGTAGGATCTTTTGAAGAACCTCATACCGATTCTGTAGGGTAGATAAGAGACTTGCTTCTTATCACAACTAGCAACCCATATCAAGGCCAGCCACTAGAAGAACTTGCTTCCCCTCCCCTTCTACCCTCTTCTCTCAAGAAAACAGAGATAAAATGGCTATGACTCCCTTGCACACTTACTTCTCCATTTCCAAGACTAAAAGAATTAATGTGAGGTGTGAACTCTTTGGTTTTAATTGGTGTTCATGCCTCTGGTCCAGGTATGTTTGTGACCATGTGGTAAAAATAGAGGAGAAGGGAAGTTCACTTCCTTCTTGCCTCACGCCAGACAAAAGAGATACGGCCCCACTTCCACCCAAAAGGTATGTTAATGTCACAACATAGTTTTCTTTTTTGTTGTTGTTTTTTGTCTGTTGTGAGGGCTGAACTCTGGGCCTGGGTGCTATCCCTCAGCTCTTCAGCTCAAAGCTAGCACCCTACCTCTTGAACCACAGTGCCACTTCCAGCTTTTTTCTGCTATGTGGTGCTGAGGAATTGAACCCAGGGCCTCATGTATGTGAGGCAAGCACTCTACCACTGAGCCAACTTACCAACCCACAACATACTCTTAATTGGCAAGCAATTGGTTGCTTGCTTGGTTGGTTAGTTGGTTGGTTGAGGAGATAAGGTCTTGCTAGAGAGTATAGACTGACCTCAAATTCATAATCTTCCAGCTTCAGCTTCCTGAGTACTGGAATTACAGATATAGGCCACCATGCCTGGCAGTAACATACTTTTGAGTCAGGACACTGGATGTGGAAGGCTCCATAGTGTATAGTCTGCAGGAAATAACCTTTGGGAAAAAGTGGCACACTCACATAGAAAAAAGAAATAGAAATCAGCAAAGGAGAAACCAGCAAGGAAGTATCTTGACAAATGTAATTGAAGAAGGGGAATGCCTTGGGCAAGCAAAGAAAAGGCATTGTATCATATCCACCTGTATGTTCAAGGTCTAGTCTCCAGCCTGGTGGAGGTGGTAGTGTATGAGGTGGAGTGTGGAGGAAGGCCTTCCAATCACTGGGGGTAAGGAACATAGTGGGACCTCAGTCCCTTCCTTCTTTGTTCTGCAGTTCCTAACCATGAAGTAAGCAGTTGTTGCTCTGTCACCAGCTGACCGCCATGATGTGCTTTCTCCACCACAGGCTCAAAGGAAAGAAGGCCCAAAGTGGCTATATGGCTCAAGTGCTACTGAACCAGCTTTGAACAGAAAAAGAGAAGCAGGAAGGAGAGGCCATAAGTTTAAGCCCTTCCATGGTACCAAAAAACAAAAACAAAAACCAAGAAGGCCAATTGGGCATAGATGGAAACCTCCAAAGGTCTCAGCCAAATATAACTCTTTTTTCCATAAGTAAACCATGTTGGGTGTTCATTACAGTGATGGAAACCTTTATGACACAGGGTGGTGGAGGGTAGCAGAGGAATGTGAAGAAGACACTAAAAGAGAAAGAGAGATGAGACTAATTAAAACCAAACCAAGGAAGGGACAGGTAATAATTTTGCAGAGGTAAGTTGACAAAGACAAAATGGGGCCCGCTAATTTGACTTTCCACACACATTTGAGTCACATTTCTACTTTTTTTTAAAAAAAATTTATTTACAGCACCATTAAACAGATTACACCTTCAGAAGGTGTGCACATGAACTTACATCATTTGGGGATGCGCATGCAATTAGTTGGGGTTATTCAAAATTTGTATCTTAAAGTTTCAGCAATCATTTTCTGTCCTGTAAGGACAGAAAGGGGACTGTAAGCAACAGAACTCCACAATATTGTAACAAAACCTCAGACCGCCAAGAAGGGGCCCCTCCCCCTTAGTAAATCACTCTTTTTAGGTTGTTCTCATTAGAATTCAGAGATGTGTTGGGGTCTGTGGCCTGGCTTCCTACTAAAAGGTGACAACTGATTATTTAGCAAACTTCCAAGAAAGTTTCATGTAAACAAGAAAGTCCAGGAAAAAAAAAAAAAAAAAAACACTTGGAAAGAGAGGTACCAGAAGTGACACATTTGCATTCACACAATTTGGATTTCACTGAAGATCATGCTCTAATGCAAGTTCCATTTGACAAACCAGTTTCCTGGTTGGAGAACCTCTTCCCTACTTGTGGCCACATAGAAGCACAAAAAGGCAACAATAGATCAGGCAAAAAGGGAGAGCTATAGCACAGGTATTCTGTTGGTGATCATTAATCTAAATTTGAAAGCCAAATCAGGAAATTGCCCTGGCTTTTCCTAATATGGTATGCAGTCTTTATGAGAGTATAAAAATAATCTAATGTCAGGATATTTTCAAATTCATTAAACACAATTTTCCCCTTCAAAGAAAATAGGATTTGACACTGGATTAAAGAAATTACAGAATATTTTAATGTCAAAACTTATCATAACGTCTAAGATGAGCTGCTGAAGCAGAACCTAATAGCAATATTCATCATCAATTTTTAAATCAGTTAATTGTTTTGTTTTTGCTTTTTGACACAGGAGCCTAAGTTCTGTAGCCCAGGCTGGCCTCAAACTCATGATCTCTCTGCCTCAGTTTCTTGAGTACGGGGATTTCAAGGGTGTACTACCCAATAATGGGTAATTTTAAATATGAAGGAGAATTAAACATCTTACTCTAACTATCCGTCGTGCCAAGTAGAGGATACTTGAGATTTGAATTCATCACAGAAGAGTATGAGAAAATACAGTTTCCTTCATTTCATTCACCAGACTAAGATTTGTAAAGGCTTTTGTACAAATCATAGCTTTCTTTTCTTTAAATATCCAAAATTCCTAGGTAGAAACAAAGGTAGATTTTCATGACTAGCTTGATGTCATCTAGCTGGATGTAGATCAGTAGGAGAACATGTGCTTAGCATGTGCAAGGCCAAAACCTAACCACAATACCAAATGAATAAAGATTAAAATGTTGTTTTCTTTTTCTTTTTCTTTTTTGCCAGTCCTGGGGCTTGAACTCAGGGCCTGGGCACTATCCCTGAGCTTCTTTTGCTCAAGGCTAGCACTCTACCACTTGAGCCACAGCTTCTTCTGTATATGTAGTACTGAGGAATCAAACCCAGGCTTCATGCATGCTAGGCAAGCACTCTACCACTAGGCCACATTCCCAGCCCCACAAATGTTAGTTTCTAAAAAGTGAATCTTAATATCTCTAAATTACTTGTGGGTTTAGCTAGAGGCTCAGACCTAGGGACAAAACTTCTTCCCAGGGCACCTGAACTCGGGGATGTGACAACTGGCAATTGTAATTAGAGAGAAGCTGGGGATGCTGCTAAACATCCCATAATACTGAGGACAATGTCTGCGTCTGGTTCAAAGTGCCATTATTGACCAACCCTACCTCAACATAGCAAACATGCTCCGGGCAGCTTCCATATCATAACCCCATACCTGCCCCAGCCAGTTGCTTGACATTGAAACATTCCTGTTGAACTTGGGAGTTCCTAATACAGCGCCACTGGAGTTTGCTCAGTGGGCCAAAACAAAAGTAAATAACAGAATGAACTATATAACATTCTTCCTCACCTAATGTCTTCCTTTTATTGGTATTTTAATCAAAACCTTAGAAGGACGATCTTTCCATGAACAATAGAAAGCGGAAGCCCTGTGGCATTTATAATGACCAAAGGTCAGGGGGAAATTATTCTCTGTCTTTGTATACAAAGCTGGAAGTTGAAAAATGGAATAGACTTAGGTAAGTTCCTATAGTGCTGAAATGATAAGAAAGGGATTTGAAGAGCCAGAGAATAGCAGAAAGTTCTAGAAGGGTCGATGACCAGGCTAGTTTGCAAGACAAATGGTCCTGACTGATACCACTGCTTTACTATGGATACAAATGCAGGGCTGTGCTGCAGCTCAGTGGTATAGCTTGTCCCTGGCAGACATGAGACCCTAGGGAAAGATCTCAGGGTAGGGGTGGGTGATGGGGAACAATGCTTTTTTCAAAAGTAGGAAATTAGCCAGGTGCTAATGACTCATGCCTGTAATCCCACGCTTGTAATCTCAGGAGGCTGAGATCTGAGGATCGCCATTCAAAGCCAGCCCAGACAGAAAAGTCCCTAAGACTCTTATCCCCATTAAACTACTCAGAATAGGCTTGAAGTGGCACTATGGCTCAAGTGGTAGAGCACTAACCTTGAGCACAAAGTGGTTCAGGGCCCTGAGTTCAAGCCCTAGGACTGGCACACACACACACACACACATACACACACACACACACACACACACACACACACACACACACACACACACACACATACACACACACAAAAGTAGGAAATTTTCTGGAGCAAATCTAAACTGAGGGGCAATGTTTTCTCTAATCTCAAAGAAAATCTGTTGTTTTAAATTGTTCATCAGATGCTACTGCCACCAAGCAGAGCTGATTAGGAAGAGAAGTGGGGGAAGCTTTTGTATTTCCTTAACAGAATTAAAAGACAGGAAAACTAAGGGGAGGGTAAAACCCAAATGAAAATACTATACAGCTGGCATCACCGTGATAGGGGTGAAAAATAAAACTCAGCCAAGCTTATACAGAAATATTGCACTTACCCCACTTGTTTGAACTGAATTAAGTATACTCAGAACCTCATGTGGTAGCTTATGCCTGTAATCCCAGCTACTTGTGAGTCAGAGGAAGCAAGGAAAAAATGGAGAGTTTGAGGCTAGCCCTACCTCAAATACAAAATAAAAATAAAAAGACGAAGGACAGAGAGTTTTCCCCATGCCCTGGGTTTAATATCTAGTGTCTGTTTGACTGTCTGTCTATCTGTCTCTCTCTCCTCTCTCCCTTACACACACACACACACACACACACACACACACACACACACACACACACACACACACACACACAGACTGAGAGAGAGAGAGAGTACTCCGCAAAACTGTTCTTAAGAAGTTTTGTTCACATTAAACCCTCATGCACAACTTGGTATGTGTTGATCAAGATCATTTTCTGAGGTTAGATTTAATTATGTTGGAATTAAATTCCTCTTATTTCCAAAAAAAGGTAATTTAGAGATGAAAAATATTATTTTGATGTAAACTAAAAGTGATTCCATGGTCCAGTAGCAAAGAAAAAGAAAGGTGAAATTACAACATTTCCCTTTTAATAAAGGCAGAATGATGTGAATTCATCTTTGGAGGAAAGTGAGAATTTTCTTATTTGCCTCTGGCTCCAGCATCTCAAACAATTTTATAAAGGAGAGAGTTTGGTTCATACATCACCTAAGGATATTTCTTAAAGAATCTCCAGTTCGTATTTCTAAAAATCAGAAATGTTGTCTTTTGCTCCCTTTTTAGCTTATATATTGCTTAATATATAATCCAGCAGACATCTAAAAAAGCAAACAGTTCTAGAAATTTTTCTATTTACCTATCCAAGGCCAACTTAAACACAGAGAATAAACATTCAAGAAACTCTACTATAGACCAGAGCAGCATACTCATCAGGCCTCCATTTAGAACTAAGACAATTTGCTTTGTTTTATTCTGTTTTGTTTGAGACAGGGTCTCCTTTTGCTGCCTAGGCTAGCCTTGAACTCCTAGACTCAAGTAATCTTCTTGCCTAAAAATCCTAAGTAGCTGGGACTACAGGCATGAACCACCAGGCCCAGCAAAGACAAAACTTCTGAAATGATTTTATGCTAAAAATGTGAAGGAGTCATTGTTTCTGCTATTATCTCAGCATTTCTGATGAATTTTAGGCAGATTCTAAATAGGGCTGAAAGCTTACGAAGCATAAGAGACCATCATTTTTAATTCTGCAACCTATCACAGAAGATTCTAGTTTTTTAAGTAAGGTACTCTTCCTTTCCCAATTTTCTCATCTCGATGAGACCTGTTTAAATATTGAGGCCTAAACAATGTGCTAAGTACATGATAAATGCTTCTCTACTAATGATACAATTGGATTATGTGTCTCAATCAAATTACAAAATAAATTTATTTGAACTTGGTAATATGGGTCAGAGACCTAAAAGAAAATTCTAAGCTCTACAAAATACATTGAAAACAGCAGCTGAATTAATTTTCATTTCTCATTTGGACACCAATTTTTTTCCAATCAACTTAGTAATTGAAAACCATAATAAATACTTTAAAGTATGTCTACTTAAAGAAGAGGCAGTCTAGGTAATTTATTTAGCAAAAATGAGCACTCAATGGCATACACTCTTCTAGCCCAGGAATACTTGTCCCTGATAAACACTACCCTGATTAACGTGATTATGTAAAAGGAACTCTAAGGAAATTTGGACAGATAAGTAAATTATCACCAAAGCCATGAATGTCATGAATACAACTGGAAGACTCTCAAAGACCATAAATACATATTTGTGTCATACTTAAGGACGCAGAAGAATCTCTGTATGTCCAAGCAAAGAGAATATATTACATATTTAAATAACACACTATAGCTGTAGTTCAGTTCCAAGCAGAGAATAAAATTTTGTTTTCTCTCATCTCACAAAACCAAGAAGACAGAAAATATCTTTTCTTCCAAGCCCCATTAAACTCTACCTCTTCTAATGTTCTGAGAACATTTTCCAACCTGAATAAGTACTTGTTTTACATTTCTCCAACAATGAGTGGAAGAAAAGATACTCTTGAAGTGCCACAAATAACCTCACTTCCCTCTTCCATGGACTTTGAAGGGGATGGGAAAAAACACAGCTATTATGATACTTCAGTTTTTTTCTATATAGACAGTGAGCTATGCCTCTCACCCAAGAGTCAGCTAAAAGCTACTGAGAGTGCAGCTCAGTGGTACAGCCCTTGTTTCACATATACAAAACCTTAGGTTCAATCTCCAGCACCACAAAAAAAAAATAATAATAAAAGGAAGAACTATTTTAAAACCAGTGTCCAGAGTTAAGAGTTCCCCCTTCAGTATCCCTGGTCTATGTGCTAGTGTACTTTGCTTTAGAAATCACAAAACTGTTGAAGAGCAGCAAGAGATACCCAGAGGAATGAAAAGGGGTTAGCAGCCACATGAAAACCAACAGATATGTTCCACTAAATCCTAATTATCCAACCCTTACTGAACACAGAGAGTGCAAGGTTGGTTCGAGCCCACAACCCACAAAGCTGTTTCCACAAGCCAAGCTGGTGGTCCCAATGCACCTAAACTATATAGAGTCCGATCTTAGGGGAGTACCAGATCAAAAATGTGTACTGTTTTCAGAATGTTGTTCCTCCCAAGTTTTGTTAATAGTTTGTCCGTGGTCATGCAGACAGCCATCCAAAGGCACGTCAATGGCTACTTCAGTGGCTTCTCTTCTACTTCGATATATCTCTAGAGGAGGGCCACCATTGTGCTCAGCACAGCCATTGACATGAGCCAGGGGCAGTGCTCCAGGAGGACAGCACAGCCTTTTAGCACAGCCGTTGGAGATGCAGGGGCTGCTGCATTGAAACAGTAAGTCTTTCTGCTCCAGGGGTTCCTTCAAGTCCACCTTTTCATACTGAATGGTCAGGTTGTGGATTCCTGCATTGTGAAAGATTTCTCGAATTTTTGTGCTGGCATCCTGATAACCTGTGTCCTGCTGGTACTTGATGTGCAGGGTGGCAATGATCTTCCCACTTACAAGTTCCCAGATGTGCACTTCATGCATGCTGCTGATTCCAGGCACAGAAGAGAGTTTGCTCACTAGGAGAGAGAAGAGTAGATGATGGGAAATTGTGAATGCAGTAGGGGAGACCCAGAACCCAGAGGTGTAGCTGTTTAAGCTCATCACCCAAACAGTGTGCATTTACTAAGACTAACAGAAGAAAAAAAAATCACTGATCCTCTATGAATAGATATTTCCCATCATCTTCTTTCTTCTCTCTGAATGCCTACACCATGGTCAGCCCATAAAAAGCAATTCAAAAGAACAAGTGTAATAAGAAGAAAATGCATAGGTTTGTTGAATGTACAGGGAATGATTCCCAGTGAACGTCCATGAGCATTAAGTAGAATAGCTCTTTGAAAGAAGAAGAATTTGACAAATATGGATGGAAAACATTTGCCAACAAATCTAGAACTAAGGTTTCGGCCAAAGGATATAACCAAATATCCATGTACATGAACAGCTTGGGCCATGCTCTTTGTAGTAATAAAAACTGGAAACAAAAACACAATGCCTCCTATCTTTTGTCCTCTATCTTCTTCCTCTCCCTGCCTGCAGCACTAGGCAAACAGCAGGTACTCAGGAAATAGAGGCTGGTTATTTTAAAACAGTCAGAGCAATGCTCGCAGAGAAGAGACTAAAAAATACAACTAGAATGTCCAGGAGAAGATGCCTGAAGAGGAACTGAGGCTGTTGTAATGATCCCACAGACTGGCCACAGTGGGTATACTCAAACATAGTTACCAGAGCTATAACCTTCCAAGCAAAGTGATACTAGAGCTGGAATGGTAGCCCAATGGTAAGATTGTGTTTGGCATATGAGGAGTCACGAGTTCAGTCTTCAGCATTAAACACACATGTATGTGCACATGTGCACACGCACACACACATACACACACACAATTCACAATGCAAGTTGCCCCTATATCTGGAACAATCTACCATTGCCATAGAATATATTGTTGTGCCATTTAAACTGACTGTCAGAGAGGATAAGAAATGTACTCATTACCTTGCCCATGTAATTGTAACCCCTCTGTATGGTATGTTCACAATTAAAAAATATATAGAAAAATAAATAAATAGACTGATTATCAGGCAGATAATAAAACAGATCTTCTAATTTCTACTCACTCCCTGTTTTCTGGCTCACCAATGAATAATGTATAATAATAACCATAACAAATATGTATAAAATAATAGTTTTATAAAAAACTGAGTTTCTGCTGTATAAAAATGTTGTCTCCTTTTAAAAACTAGAAATAGGGCTGGGAATGTGGCTTAGTGATAGACTGCTTGCCTGGTATGCAGAAAGCCCTAGGTTTGAATCCTTATTAACACATAAAAAGAAAAGGCTGGAAGTGGAGCTGTGGCTCAAGTGGTAGAGAGCTATCCTTGAGAAAAAGAAACTCAAGGACAGTGCCCAGGCCATGAGCTCAAGCCCCAGGACTGGACAAAAATAAGTTAAATAAATAAATAAGTAAATAATTGAAATCATACAAAAAAATGTCCTCAGGCAATAATGGAATTAACTTGGATCCTACAAAGACAACAGCAAGCTGAACACCAGTGGCTCACACCTATAATCCTAGCTATTCAAAAGGATGAGATATGAGGATCATGGTTCAAAGCCAGCCCAGGCAGGAAAGGCCATAGTAAGACTATTATCTCCAGTTAACCACCAGAAAACCAGAAGTGGAACTGTGGTTCAAGTGGTAGAGAGCTAGCCTTGAGCTGAGGAGTTCAGGGACAGTGCCCAGGCCCAGAGTTCAAGCCCCATGACTGACAAAAAAAAAAAAAAAAGTGTGACTAAGTCAGAGCATCCTGGGTTACAAGGACCTTTGGTTCTTGGAGCTTCGCATCATCTTCCTAGGCTGCCCAGCACCCAGGGAAATCTTCATGGCAGTTTCAGAATGCACAAACCAAACAGCACTCTGCACAATGCTAGCCCTCCAACTGCACTAGCACTCCGTCTCAGCATCCAATCCCCAGTCTACTTACTCAGCTCTTCCATGTCAACTCCCTTGGGGACCATCTGCAGCAGAATGGCAGCAGTCTCCTTGATGAGCGGAAAGGCCGATGACAGAATAATGATGACCATGATGATGGTCAGGCTGGGGTCAATGTAACATTGCCAGTTACATGGCGCTTCAGCGGTCAGGGGACGTAGGTAGAATATGACAGCAGTGATGACCACAATCACAGACCCCAGTGCATCTCCCATCACATGTAAAAGAACGCCTGCCGTGAAGAAAGATACTGATAAAGCCCACAGTCCCACAGTACTCAGATTTCCAAGTAGAGGGATATCTGTTGCTACCTGTGTACTTTGCAGTTAGCACTCCAGCAAACATCAATATGGAAATAATCATAATAATGGCAATACTTTCTCTGAAATCAAAGCCAAGACTACAAATTCCAGGATGCAGAGAGCCCGGGAATGTCAATACGTGGGTGATTATCTCATCTCACAGTGTGAGATGAAAATTCTCTGGTGGATCGAACACATCCAAGAAGAAAGCATCCAAAACACACAGATGAACCAGGGAGGGGCTGTTTCATATCTTGCCCTCCTCCTGCCCTGAAAAGATTTTGCCCCACACTGATGCACTGGGAATGTGGCTTAGTGCTTGCCTAGCATGCATGAAGCCCAGGGTTGGATTCTTCATAAACAGAAAAAGCCAGAAGTGGCACTGTGGCTCAGGTGGTAGTGCTAGCCTTGAGCACAGAGAGGCTCAGGGACATTGCCCAGGCCCTGAGTTCAAGCTCTGGAACTGGCAAAAAAAAAAGGAAGGAAGGAAGGAAGGAAGGAAGGAAGGGAGGGAGGGAGGAAGGAAGGAAGGAAAGAAGGAAGGAAGGAAGGAAGGAAGGAAGGAAGGAAGGAAGGAAGGAAGGAAGGAAGGGAGAGAGAGAGAGAGAGAGAGAAATGAAAGAAACATGCTATCCCTACACGAGCAAGAAAGCTGTTTGCAAGAAAAAGAGATCCCAGGAGAAACAAAGATGCAAATATGTATGATATAAGAATAATTGAAATGTAAAATAAATACAAATAAAAGTATAAAAATTAGAAAGAAAGGAAATAGGGAGAGAAGGAAGGAGGGGGAGAAGGAGAGAGAGGGAGGGAGAGATAGAAAAGGAAGGAAGGAAGGAAGGAAGGAAGGAAGGAAGGAAGGAAGGAAGGAAGGAAGGAAAGATGGAAGGAAGGAAGGGAAGAAGGGAGAAAAGGAGAGAGGGAGGGAAGGTTAATTCTCAGGCCCCATCAGAAAGTCAATCTCCATTTTACAAAGGAAGAAAATGAAACACAGAGTAGTGAGTAATTTGTACTAATTGTAATAATACAATTATGGAATATGATACATGGATATATACATAGATACATAGATATAGAAAGAGAGGCCAATCCTCATCTAGTGATAAGGATTAAAAGAGTACCAATCTCATAGGCTTGCATGAGAAAAAAAAACATATATAAGAAGAAAACATGAAAAGTGCTTAGGCTTATAGTAAAATGAACTACTACTTTTATTGACTCTCTACTTTGTGCCAGGTGCTAAACATGAATGAGTTGCTTCATGTTTACAATCATCTTCCTAGATAGATATTAGTGTCATTGAGGTCCTGAGTGCAATTAGGAGACTCCAGCCCTGCTGTTTCAGTAAGGGTTAGCTTAAAACATGCCTGTAGCTTCTCATGGTTACGCTGGCTGTATCCTTTCCATATCTTGGACACAGAGTAGCTCAATAATGTGTCCAAGATCACATAACTAAAATGTTTTTCAGAGGGAGAGAAGCCTGGGAAATCTGCTTAATGGAACCCTGTACAAAGTTCTGAATATGAAAAAAAAAAGCCTGCTGAAAGAATCAGCTTAAATTCTTCCTTTGTTATTATCATGAGTTACTATTTGTATCTGTGGAGAAAGCTCAGGGCCTCGCACATGCTATGCAAGCACACTGCCGCTGAGCTACACTCCCAACCCCAGCAGTGGATTGTGGGCCTCCCACACAAAGATGAGGAAAGCCATTATCCTCTGGGATATCACCAGTGCACTGGTGATATTCTTTTTCTTTAATTGATGCAAATACAAAGTGTTCATGTATATAAGGTACCATGTGTTGTTTTGGCATATGCATGAAGCTCAAACAAGAGAAAAACATGTATTTCCTCCAATCTTTGTTGTCTTTATGGTGAGAGCACTCAAAAAAATCCTTTCTTCTTGCTTTTTGGGAAAGCATACTGTACAGCGTTTTCGCTGTCTGTAATCACCCTGGTGAACAGCAGCACAGGCCGGATCCTGAGCTCCATTCACTTGCAACCTGGGGAAGGAAGGAGGTTCACTGCCTCTCCTACTATCAACCTTGGTAATTTGTGGAATAAATCCTCGATCTTGTGCCTAGCTGTGCCAAACATCCAGGTCATGCTTACCACAATACCAGGAAGATGGTACCAGTATCTTTATAAACAGATGAGGAGGCCAAAGCTAAACAGGAGTTACTGGGCTAGAAAATGCAGAGACAGAAAGCAAGCCAGATCTGCCTGACCTGGGAAGGTACGCCCTTCTCCACCTGGCTCTACTATACAGCAAGTACAGAGCAGTAAGTACTGAGAATGGCAGTGCAGGAGGGGAGAAAGGGGCAGAAATTTCTAGAAAGAAGTACTGGCAACAAATAGCAAACTTTTGATTTCCAGCAGTACTCAGACATTTTATTGAACATAATAAAAGTTTGTGAGCAAACCCTGCTATGGTCTCATCTGTGATTCAGAGACAAGTCTGGTAGAGACAAAGATCAGCATTCTAGCCACGTCAGTCACCTGATTAGTCACAGTGCTCAGAAGACTGGAGTCCTTTACAAAGTCAGGAATCCTCTGTACCTGGGCTGGGAAGGTGGCTCAGTGGTAGGCATGCCTTGCATGCCTGAGGCCCTGGGTTCGATTCCTCAGCACCACATAAGCAAAAAGAAAAAAGCCGGTAGTGGCGCTGTGGCTCAAGTGGTAGAGCACTAGCCTTGAGCTGAAGAGCTGAGGTACAGCACCCAGGCCCAGAGTTCAACAAGCCCCATGACTGGACCCAAAAAAAAAAATTGTGAAGAATCCTCTGTACCTACCCTTCACATGTCAACTTGGAATTTTAAAAAGTACAGAAAAAAATAGCACCGGTGGTTCACACCTGTAATCCTAGCTACTCAGAAGGCTGGGATCGGAGGATCAAGGTTCAAAGCCCCAGAGAGGAAAGTCTGTGAGACTCTTATCTCCAATTAACCACAAAAAGCTGGAAGGAGAGCTGTAGCTCAAGCGGTAGAGCACTAGCTTTGAGCACAAAAGCTCAGGGACAGCACCCAGGCCTAGAGTTCAAGATCTAGGACAATAATAATAATTATTTTTTATTATTAATAATATTATAAACAACCTCAGACTCATATATCTCATGAGCTGGCAATTTGACTAAAATTGGCATTTGGTAAATGTAAGAATCTTGCTGGGGGTGTGCTGGGAATGTGGCTTAGTGGTAGAGTGCTTGCCTAACATGCATGAAGCTCAGTACCACATAAACAACAACAAAAAAAAAAAAACCTAGAAGTGGTACTATGGCTCAAGCAGTAGAATACTAGCCTTGAGCAAAAGAGGCTCAGGGACAGTGTCCAGGCCCTGAGTTCAAGCCCCAGGACTGGCAAAAAAAAAAAAAAGAAAAAAGAAAAACAGAAAGAATCTTGCTGGTGGAGGAGATGGGGACAAACAAGTCGTTTAAGGATTCAGGTGGACCTGTTGCAACAATGAGAAGTACAAAATGTCATGTCAAAACCAGCTTTACAATGTCGGTGTGGGGGGGGAGGGGGGTAAAATTGGGTGGGGGGAGGGGGGTAAAATTGGGTGGGGGGAGGGGGGAGGCGGGGAAGGGAAGTGAAGGGTAAACAAAGGAGGAGGCTGCAATGCTTGGTAAGAAATGTATGCATTATCCTGCCCATGTAATTGTAGCCCCTCTGTACAGTATGTTCTCAAATAAAATAAAATACAATTAAAAAAAAAAAAAAAAAAAAGAATCTTGCTGGGCGCGGGTGGCTCATGCCTGTAATCCTAGCTTCTCAAGAGGCTTCTCTAAGGATCATGGTCCAAAGCCAGCCCAGGCAGATAGTCCATCAGACTCTTATCTACAATTAACCACCAGAAAACTGGAAGTGGAACTGTGGCTCAAGTGGTAGAGAGCTAGCCTTAAGCTGAAGAGCTGAGGGACAGCGCCTAGGCCCAGAGTTCAGGCCCCACAACCGACAAAAAAAAAAGAACAGCTGGAGTAAGCAAAGTCTCCAGAACATGACATTTTTCAATTTCAAAAATTGCCAAGGAGCCGGGCACCAGTGGCTCATGCCTGTAATCCTAGCTACTCAGGAGGCTGAGATCTGAGGACCATGGTTCAAAGCCAGCCCAGGCAAGGAAAGTCCATGAGACTCTTATCTCCAATAAACCTCCAGAAAACCAGAAGTGGCATTGTGGCTCAAGCGTAGAGCGCTCACCTTGAGCTGAAGAGCTGAGGGACAGTGCCCAAGCCCAGAGTTCAAGCCCCATGACCAACAACAACAAAAAAAAAGTTGCCAAGGTATCCATGTATTGCAACTACATACTCCAATTATTTGTATGCAGAAAGAAAACAATTAACAATTGTGTTTTCTGAAGCAACTGCTTCTAAGTGTACATCGGAGAAGCAAGCCACCCCTCCCCGGAAGCCAGAGGCAGTATGTGATCATAGAAGGAGCCGGAAACATGAAACAGGGGCACAGGATTCCGGCCCACCTCTATGCTAGCTAAGGAGACACGAGGAAGTCGCTAAATCCTCTAGACTCTATTTTCTCCTTTGTAAAGAGTAAGGAAGGGTGGGAACTCATTCTAAGTTCTTTCTAGCACTTACATTTTGTGGTCCTTCCCTGAATTGAAGGGCCCAGGCCTGCCTCACACTTAACCTAAATCCTGAAAGCATAAGCAAAGGCATGATCTAGCTCATCATTACTGAACCAGCAGGGCCTGGCACTTTACAATTTCACTCAGGACCTGAATGATAAAAGTATCCTTCTAGGAAAATGATAATGAACACCGAATGACTCATCCATGCATGGTACCTGGCACAAAGTAGGCACTCAATTAAAATGGAAGCTCACTTTCCTGTTATAAGCCTAAGTAGCTTACATGTCTTTTCATCATGCAAATCTATAAGTACTGTTGTTATCTACCTTTATTTAATTAGTTGCTTTTCATTCATTCATTTGCAATTCTGTGGACTGAATTCCAGGCCTCGTGGCTACTAAGTAAGTATTCTACCACTGACCTCATTATCCTCATTTTAAAAAAATGAGAGGAGCTGGGGATGTGGCTCAGTGGTAAGAGTGCTTACCTACTATACATGAGGCCCTGGGTTCAATTCTTCAGTACCACATAAACAGAAAGAGCCAGAAGTGGCACTGTGGCTCAAGTGGTAGAGTGCCAGCCTTGAGCAAAAGAAGCTTGGGGACAGTGCCCAGGCCTTGAGTTCAAGTGCTAGGACTGGCAAAAAATAAAAATAAAAAATAAGGGACCCTAAGTCCTGAAGAGATTCAAGAATATGCCCTAATCTGGGTAGTCCTTAAGTGCCAGAGCCAGGCCTCAAACCTAGGCAGTTGCCAAATTCCAACTTTTTGGCCACTATATTCTTCACCTCTGCCAGGTGCACTTCCGAAAATCTGTCTGGAATGAATATTTGGCTAGGTACAGTTGTAGACTAAAGATTAGTGTGTCCCCATCATGTAGAACTAAGAGAATATAGCTCAATGATAGAGCAACTGCCTGGCATGCACTAGGCCCAGTGTTTGAGCCCAATGCGCGCACACATGCACACACACTTACACACACACACACACACACACACACATCCCAAATTAGTAAGATCATACAAACTTCTGAAATAAGGTCATGATCTATCCTATCTACTGTCCTTTCTTCTTTATGCTTACCTATTCTTTCTCTAAACTCTGTAACACAAAAATGAAGGTAATTACCCGTGTTTTAAAAGGGTAAAGTGCTACCATAGCAAATTTTACCTTAAAAAACTTAGATAGAAATCAGGCACCAAAATGAACCCCAAGATAGGGACATAAGTATTGTTTCTAACATATTTATAATGTACTATGTGACTTTTTTTGTTTCTTTGTATGTTCCTCCCCCATGGTATAACACCTGTTTTCACTGTAGTTGATCCCAGTGCCCTGCATCTTGTACATACACTTCGTTAACTTGGGGAGGGGAGGGAAAAAAACAAAATGCTTAAATAGGAATACAGGTTGACCCATTGTAACAATGAGATGTACAAGACACTATGCGTCTTTACAACTTCAGCAAGGGGGGAAGGGGAGTTGTGGAGGTGGGAGGGAAGGGATGGTAGGGGAAAAACAAAGGAGGAGCAGGCAGCAATGCTGGATAGGAAATGTACTCATTACCTTGCTCATGTAACTATAACCCCTCTGTACAGTATTTTTACAATAAAAAAATATACCAAAAAAAAAAGACATCAGGCTCCAGTAGCTCACACCTTTAATCCCAGTTACTCAGGAGGCTGAGTTGTGAGGATCTCTATTCAAAGCCAGCCCTGGACAGAAAAGTCCTGGTAAGCCTTTTATCTTCAATTAACCACTCAAAAACTGGAAGTGGTGCTGTGGCTCAAGTGGTAGTGCTAGCCTTGAACACAAAGAGGCTCAATGACAGTGCCCACAGTTATGAGTTCAAGCCTCACAACTATCAAAAAAAAAAGACAGATGTGTATTTAAACTGGAACTTAAGAAAGAAAGATATATTAAAGGATGATGACTTTTCATTACAGATTCTCTCAAATAGATCTACCACTATTCACTTTAGAAAAGTGAATTCATTTTGCAATTTTTTCAGGGCTACTGTATACTGATTTCTGGATATTTTCCTCCTGTAAGTCCATTCTAAGAATGACTTTATGTCAGGTGTGAGACTTCCTAAACTAGAAAGAATGCCTCCTGGATTATTCTCTTTTCATTATATTATTTTCATCTAATTCTCATTCCACACTTTTCCCAAACCATATGAAAGTAAAGGATTAACCTTCACCTTATACTTCACTGCAATTCTCAAAGTTAAGATTGGGGATTAAACTGGGTGCTGGTGGTAATCCTAGCTACTAAGAAGGCTGAGATCTGAGGACTGTGGTTCAAAGCCTGCCCAGGCAGGGAAGTCCATGACACTTTATCTACAATGAACCACAAGAAAACCAGGAATGGCACTCGAAGTGGTAGAATGCTAGCATAGAGCTCAAGAACAGCACTCAGGCTCTGAGTTCAAGCCCCACAACTGACAATAAACAAACAAACAAACAACAGGCTGTATTATACATCAGCAATATCCATGGATGTGCAAAATTGAGTGGAGTAGCAAGATGACAGTGCTATATGGAACTCAGGAGCAGGGGCAATATGTTGGGCACAACAAGAGCAAAGATAAATCATTAGCAACTAGTTTCTCCTTCCAAATCAATGCATCCATTAGGTAAGACACCCAGGTCATAGTCTGTGCAGGCAACGGGCCTACTTTCCAACACATCATTGACTTATTCAAAGTCAAACAGAAGTGGAGAGCAGAACACACATTTGGAAAGGATTTCAAATGGACCCAAAGTCAATCCTACCTCGGATATTCAGGGCTTCAGACTTTTTCTCCTTTTTCATAGTCTCTTCCAGCTCATTCTGGGTGCTCAGGGAATCACCTGCATTCAAAGAAGAAACCTTGTGTTGTGTATAAGTTCTACAAGCAAAAAGAACCAATGGACTCAAAATAAAGTTTTGTTATTTCAAACTCCTACTAGCATATGGGAACTCCACCCCCTTTCTGTCACACACACACACACACGCACACACACCCCAATAGTACCCCTTGACCCTAAAAGGACTTGTGGTCCAGCTTTGGATTTCATTCACACTTCCTTTCCAATTAAAACCAAAAAAGAATAACTGGGGAGCCCATCCCCACCCCAAAACCCAGAAACTAGAGGGTGGCCAAAGGGGGAGGAGGGAAACAAAGTTCAGACAGTAATCGATGAAAGGGAGGCGGGAGGAGGAGGAGTGTTCTGTATTGCTCAAGAAGAAGAACTGATTCCTAAGAAAATCGATAACTTCCACACACAGAGAGACTAGAGGAAGACAAATGACAAACGAGAACGCAAAATCGAGGAGGAAATTCAAGTCATTAGGGGGGAATATATACTGTTAGGAGAAGAGAGGTCACGCGGGTGCAAAGAGTATAAAAAAGAAAAAGAAAGGAAGGAAGAAATACTGACAGGAAGAAAAAGGCGTGGGGTGAGGAGGAAGGGACCAGGAGGGAGGAGGGAGACAGAGGATGGAGGAAGAGGAAGAGAGGAGGAGGAGGAGGGAAGGGCAAAGCCGTCCAAAGGATGCAACCGAAAGGCACCTGCTACATTTGAGAAAACGGTCGCCCCCTTCTCCTGCTTGCTCTCCACCGAAGCCCCCCGGAAGGTCACAGCGGAGTCAGAGCCGGGGACGCTCGGGGTCACCGCATCCTGCTGGCCCTCCGTGCCCTGGGGTCCCCCCGAAGCACCCCCCTGGTCCAGCTGTCGCTGCTGCTGCTGCTGCTGCAGGCGGCGGCGGCGGAGGCCCGGGACGCAGCAGGAGAACCAGGCGGCGCAGTCCTGGAAGATGAGCAGCCCCACCAGGTTGACGGCCAGCCCCAGGGCGCCGACGATGAGCACCAGCTCGGGGTCGTCCATGCGCTCGGGCCGGGCGAGGCGCAGCACGGCCTGCACGAAGATGGTGAAGCAGAGCGCGGTGAGGAAGACGGCGTTGCTGAGCGCGCCCACCACCTCGGCGCGCGCGTAGCCGAAGGTGGCCCGGGAGCCCCGGCCAGGGCGCCGCGCGATGTAACCGGCGCTCAGCCCCACGCACAGCGAGATCAGATCCGACAGCATGTTGAAGGAGTCGGACAGCAGCGCGATCGAGTTGCCCAGGTAGCCCGACACCAGCTCGGCCACGAAGAACACCACGGTGAGGACCAGCATGAAGAGCAGCCGGCACGTCTTGCCCGAGTAACGGCCCATGGCTGCAGCCCGGCGGCCCCAACCCGCCGCCGCGTCCGGCCCTCCCGCTGCTCCCCGGCCAGCGCCGCCAAGCCCCGCGCCACAGGTGGGGGGCCCCCCGCGCACGGTGACCGCCCCCTCCCCGACTCCACTGGGGCCTGGCACCCCGCCTCCAGGGCTTCCCCGCCCGCGCGCCCTGCCCAGACGCTGCTTTATAAGGCGGAGGCAGAGCCACCCCAGTCCCCCCACCCCCACCGGCAGTCCAGAGTCTATGGGAGTGGCTGAAAGGCCTCAGGTCTCCTCCCTCCGCCCCCGGGGCCTCCTCCCTCGCCACCCAGCCAAGGGCCTTTCCAACCTGGGCTGCTGGGAGGAAGGGGTGGAGGGGAGCCTGTGGGATGTCACTCTTCATAGAGGCCCCCCAAAAGCAGCGGTGGGATTCACCACCTCCTTTCCCTCTTCTCCAGGTCCTCCTTTTTCCCCCCAATGGCCAATGGCCTTGCCCAGCCTGATTGTCCAAGACCTTGACTGTCCATGGGCGTGTTCCCGTTGGTGGTGGACGTGGACACCTGTGCATACGTGCCCAGTCTCGGGTTGCTGTATAGATTTCCCCATTAACCCTCCGCCTCGTAAGGCCCAGGAGCGTGAACTTGGGCCAACCCTGCCTCTCAGGGCTCTGCCTGCCTTTCTGTTTTATTGAATGTGAGTTCAGCCATCGCTTGGTACCCTGCTGACGCCACCACCGGTGGTGAGATCACCAGATCGCTCCTCTCTTCTTCCTCACTGACTTCATGAAGAAGGCTGGGACCATCTCTGTGACCCTCTCCTGGCACTGTTATCCTGGTGCCCTTCTCCTCCTGCGGGGCACAGACATACATGCAGGCTTACACCCAACACTCAGATGCTCATCCGTTCTGTGGCAAACAAAAGTCTCTTGACCAGAAACAAAACAGCCACACCAGGGCCAGCCACCTCAATGGACTTGTCTCATTCTCCACCAAAGACATTAAAGAAACCCCTCTGTACAGCATCTGTACAATAAAATAAAAATTTTAAAAAAAAAAAAAACGGGCGCCAGTGGCTCACACCTGTAATCCGAACTACTCAGGAGGCTGAGATCTGAAGATCGCTGTTCAAAGCCAGCCCGGGCAAGAAAGTCTGAGGGACTCTTATCTCCAATAAACAACTCAGAAAACTAGCAGTGGTGCTGTGGCTCAAGTGATAGAATGCTAGCTGTGAGTTGAAGAGTTCAGGGACAGCGCCCAGGCCCAAAGTTCAAGCCCCACGACCGACAAAATAAATAAGAATAAGACATTAAAGAGAAAGTTCCACTCACTCCCATGGTCTTCTTCACACCCACCTTATACTAATTACATCATTTTAATGCCTTTGTGGTAAAACTTAAGTAGAAGAGCCCTTCCACCATCTAGCTGCAGGAAAGTGGCCCTCGGGGCTGTTGCTGGAATGTATGTTAGGGGCTGTCTGAATGCATAGCAGGACGCCCATAAGGCTAGGTTTTTTGTTTGTTTGTTTATATTTATGTTTTTGGCAGTCTTGGGCCTTGAACTCAAGACCTGGGCACTATCCCTGAGCTCCTTTTGCTTAAGGCTAGCACTCTACCACTTGAGCCAAAGTACCACTTCTGGCTCTTTATGAGTAGTTTATTGGAGATGAGTGTCTCCTGCATTTTCCTGCTGGGGCTGGCTTAGAACCACCATCCTCAGATCTCAGCCTCCAGAATAGCTAGGATTTCAGGCATGTGCCAACAGGGCACCCCACCCACAAGGCATTTTAAAAATAATTCAGGGCCGGGCGCTGGTGGCTCACACCTGTAATCCTAGCTCCTCAGGAGGCTGAGATCTGAAGATCATGGTTGGTGCCATGATTTCTGTACAACTATAAAGGAATTGCCCACCTGGTCAGAATTTCCCTCCTGACCTTTTGTATATCTAATGAATGCCCACTTTGTATGCAACCAGTTTGTATAAAGCCCAGGATCTCCCCTTATGCTGACCCCCTAAAAAGAATATAAAATGTGAAATTAGAGACAGAATAAAATTATTGATTTTTAAGAATAGGGCCAAACTTGAAAGATAGGATCTCCCTGTAGAAAACAAAAAAACTCAAGGCTAGTCATTAAAAGGAGAAATTCCAAAGATAAAGGCTTGAAGTAAATTAGTGAGTTAAACACCCAGTTACCGGAATTCATTAAGTAGTAGCAAAACCATCAATATCCACCATGGGGACCCTCCAGACCAGGGGCGAGGGGAAGTCTGCCCCCTTTTCTGTAACTAGTAGTTTTGAAACAAAAACACCCATTTCTTAAAGATCAAGAAATGGTTACAGGGGTATTTATGGTTTTAATTGTTTCAGGAATGGTTGTGATTTACGTGCTTGCAAAATAACATCTAAGTTCTGCTTCTGTATATCACCTTGTTTGCATCTACTCTAAAAGAAAGCATTTTTTGCCTTTATAAACCCTGAGCTATTTGAGTTCAAGGCTGCTCATTCCCAAGTTGAGTCAGCCCCGGCCAGTCAATCCAATAAACTCCTGCTTTTAAGATACTTGGTCACCATCCATGACTTTGTCCAGAGGGTCAGTCCACTTCACCCTCCCTCAGGATTCAAACTTCTTTCCAGCACTAGCCTGATTCCTGTCATCAGCAATAAACTCATTTATCCTCTCTTAAAAGTAGTCTTGAGCTGCACTGGTCAGCACCTCCATAACAAAACAAATGAAAAAAAGTCTAAGTTCACGTTTTTCGTTGCAAAACTTAAAACATACCGTGAGTCACAAATTCAGAGATCTTGACACTAAAACTATTTCTACACTGGCATTTGCCCCAGAAATAACTTTTTAAAAGAACTTTCTAAAGCAAAATGGGGAGGGAGGAAGAGTGAACAAATGCCATCATGGTATTCAGCATATGCTGTGTGGAAAAAAGAACTATGTAACTTATAAGCAGGGATGAGAGAGGAAAACTGAGCCAGAGAGGGGGCAGGTTTAGAGGGTAGAGATAGTGAAGGAAGGGGTGACATTATCCGAAAAGAATTTTACTCATGGGGAGGAGAGGTGGGGGAGGGAAATGGCGGGGAGGGGGGAGATGGGAAGGGATAAGAAGGGGAAACAAAGGAGGAGGCAACAATGCTTGATAAGAAATGTACTCATTACCTAGCTCATGTAATTGTAACCCCTCTGTACGGTATTTTCACAATAAAAGGGCTGGGAAGGTGGCTCAGTGGTAGAACGCTTGCCTTGCATGCATGAGGCCCTGGGTTCGATTCCTCAGCACCACATAAGCAAAAAGAAAAAAGCCAGAAGTGGCACTGTGGCTCAAGTGGTAGAGCGCTAGCTTTGAGCTGAAGAGCTGAGGGACAGTGGCCAGGCCCAGAGTTCAGGCCCCACAACTGGACCAAAAAAAAAAAAACCACAATAAAAAAATTAAAAAAAAAGACACTCCTGAGAGATCCCCTCCTACCCTAAAGATAAGCCATACTTGGAAATGTCCCCTTCCCAATGGTCCTCTCTTCTCCTGCTGTAGTTCCAGTCCTCACTACCTTCAGACATATACAGAGGTTTAAAAAAAAAAAAGAATTTTACTCATTACCTGACTTATGAAATGGTAATTCTTCTGTTCAATGCCTCAATAATAACAATCAAATTACATTTAAAGAAATTAAGAAAGCAGCTTTATTTTGTTGTTGTTGGTGGTGGTTTCTTTTCAGGACTCTCCTGGTGAGATATGTTCCCCCATGGGAAGGGGTGGGGTGAAAAGAGAAGGAGAAGATGAAGTATGATCAAAGCTCTTCATACACACACATGGAAATAGAATAACAAAGCCCTATTGCATTGCTTTAACAGGGAGGAGAAGATAAAGAATAATAATGAGATGAATTTGATCAAAGTAACTTATATGCATAATTGTATAATTGCACAAATAAAAATTATAAAAGAGATGATATTTGCCTTCAGGAGAGAGGATGGACATCTTGTCCAAAATATTCCAAGTCTTTAAAAGGTGGTTTCCCATAGTAGAGATCCCCCACCATCGGCCCATCTCCAGATGTGTAAAGATTTGACAAAAGGAAATCCTTTCTACAGGGAGCTGAAGAATCTTGGGAATAAACTCAGTTTTTCATTGAAGAACATATATGTATATGTATATGCATATGTATATGTACCACTTTGGTTGATACAAAGTAATAGTGTACTTAATGTGCCCCAAGTAGGCATTTTCCCTTCACTGTTTTTCAGGATACCCTAAATGTAAGAGATTCATTGTATGTGTGTGTGAGAGAGAAACAGAGACAGAGACAGAGACAAACAGACAGAGACAGAGACAAGGAGACAGAAACAGAGAACTCCGGCCTGGGTGATGTCCTTTAGTTTTTGCTCAAGGCTGGCACTTTCCCATTTGAGCCACAGCTCTACCATGGCTTTTTGCTGGTTAATTGGAGATAAGAGTCTCACAGAATTTTCTGCCAGGGCTGGCTTCAAACTGTGCTCCTCATATTTCAGCCTCCTGAGCAGCTAGGATTACAAGCATGAGCTACCAGCACTCAGCTAAGAGATTCTTAATGATAGAGGCATATGATACGAAGATGAACACTAATCAGTGGTCAATACCACTTTTAAAGGGTTGCTGGTGAAGATGAGACACAGCAACACGATGTGCATCTTCCTAGAAGGAATGAGCTCCATTCTGAATTCAGAGCTGTGCTGGTCAATTTATCAAATGTCCTTACTTAAAGGCACCTCCATGGTTTCTCAAAAACAATGCTTGTTCGTCTTCCTTCCTTCCTTCCTTCCTTCCTTCCTTCCTTCCTTCCTTCCTTCCTTCCTTCCTTCCTTCCTTCCTTTCTTTCTTTCTTTCTTTCTTTCTTTCTTTCGTTCTTTCTTTCTTTCGTTCTTTCTTTCTTTCTTTCTCTGGTCCTGGGGCTTGAACTCTGGGCCTGAGTGCTGTCCCTGAGATTCTTTTTGCTCAAGGCTAGCATTTACCACTTGAGCCACAGTGCCACTTCTGGCTTTTTTGAGTCGCTTATGGGAGATAAGAGTCTCATGGAGGGCTGGGAAGGTGGCTCAGTGGTAGAGTGCTTGCCTTGCATGCATGAGGCCCTGGGTTTGATTCCTCAGCACCACATAAGCAAAAAGAAAAAAGCCAGAAGTAGCACTGTGGCTCAAGTGGTAGAGTGCTAGCCTTGAGCTGAAGAGCTGAGGGACAGTGCCCAGGCCCAGAATTCAGGCCCCACGACCGGACCCAAAAACAAAACAAACAAAAGAGTCTCATGGAGTTTTCTGCCCAGGCTGGCTTCCAACTGCAATCCTCAGATCTCAGACTCTCGAGTAGCTAGGATTACAGGCCTGAGTCACCAGTGGTTGGCTTGTTTGTTCTTGAAATGAACACTACCCCCTTGAACTGATAAAGAATACCAGCCCTATCTGATAGGCCCACTTGACCACTAACTACCCCCATCCTCCCAGGGCCATTCTTAGAAGTTTTGGTCTTGAAACAATTTTTGGAAAATCCTCATCTCTCTGAAAGTATACATTTCCCCAGGTAGAACTCAGTTTTGCCAGTTGCCTGAGTTGACTCCCTTGTTTGACTTGAACTCATACCCTGGACTGTCCACTTTCTACGCCCCTTGTATCCTAGACTCTGCTGGGTGGTACTTGGCACCCCTCACCAGTGATGAATGAAATCTGATTTGATCTGTTGAGGTGTCTGGCCTTCTTTCTCTGCTTTCATATGCTTGGTCTTTCCTAACACTATCCAGAATAGTACAAGTGAGGATACGGTAAAGGCACTTGCACATCCGTGTTCACTGGTAACACAAGTCACAAGAGCCAAGTTATGGAAACAGCCCAGATGTCCTACAATAGATGCGTGGGTCAGTAAAATGCAAGACCTATACACAATGGAGTTTTACTCATCCGTTTAGCATTATGGCATTTGCAAGGAAATGAATAGACCTAGAACAAACCATGTTAAGTGAGGTAAGCCAATCTCACAGACCAATGGCGCATGTTTTCTCTCATATGTGGACGCTAGATCTAAACTACAACTGGATGCGATAACTTATACAAGGCTCTAGATATTCACACACAGACTAAAGGAACATACTCTTGGGGGAAGAACCCAAAGGCACAACTCCTCTGAACATTTAAAATAGTATTTATTGAAACAAATTCCAGGAAAGGGAAACATGCATTTTTGTTGGTGGTGGTGGTGGTTGGTTTTGCTCTTTAAAAAAAAAAATATTTTGTCATTTTAAGTGGGCATCAAGAGAGGGATGTTCAACAGACATATGCTCAGTCATGGTGTTCTGCAGACTCCGTGTGGAAAATGAGCTATGTAACTTGTGGGCAGGGACAAGAAGGGGAAAACAAGGGAAAATGAAGGAAAGGGTGATACTATCCAAAAAAGAAATGTACTCATTACTTGATTTATGAAATGGTAATCCCTCTGTGCAACAAACTTTTTTTTTTCTATTTTTGTCGGTCATGGGGCTTGAACTCTAGGACTGGGTGCTGCCCCTCAGCTCTTCAGCTCAAGGTGAACACTCTACCACTTGAGCTACAATGCTACTTCTGGTTTTCTAGTGCTTTATTGGAGAAGAGTCTCACAGACTTTCCTGCCCAGGCTGGCTTTGACACCATGATCCTCAGATCTCAGCCTCCTGAATAGCTAGGATTACAGGTGTGAGCCACCAGTGCCTGGCTGTGCAACAAAGTTAATGGCAATAAACTTATATTTAAAAAAAGAAACCTACCCCATTGTAACATCAAATAATACAACTCATTAAATAAAATATTGACTAAGTCATTTTAATTTTGCAATCACTTTAAGAGGACTTGGAAGGTTAGGATGAAACCCCTTACTAGGTCAGGTTTAATAATAGAAATGCAAAAGAAAACGTGAAAGACACCATAGCATAGCAGTTTGTAATTTGAGTTTCCCCATTCTCATTTCACTATTCCACATGGTGGAATGAGCCAGACACAGAAAGACAAGTACCACAGCATGATCTCATTCCTATGTGGACTCTAACAAACTTTGTCTCCAAAGTGGAGAGTGGAGTGTGGTTAGCAGAGCCCGGGAAGAGTACAAGGGAGAGGCATGGGAAAAGATTGATCACTGAGTACTGAGTTGTTACAGTTAGACACAAACAAGAGGTTCTGGTAACAATGGTACAGTGAAGTGACTGAACAACAATAATGGTGCTTCTCAACCACAAAGAAATGGTAAATGTTTGTAACTTGATTGAAACATTATGCAGTGATACCAGTATCAAAATACTAATTATCCCATTGATGTGTACAATTTTTATGTCTCTGTATAGCAGTTAGTTAATTTTTTTGCCAGTCCTGGGGCTTGAACTCAGGACCTGGGTGTTGTCTCAAACTTCTTTTGTGCAAGGCTAGCCCTCTACCACTTGAGCCACAGCACCACTTCATGCCTTTTCTGTGTATGTGGTACTAAGGAATCAAACCAAGGGCTTCATGCATGCTAAACCACATTCCCAGATAGAGTGTCATGCTTTAGTCCAGGCAGGCCTCAGACCTACCTTCACCTCCCCAGTAATTAGGGACTGATCCATATTATCAATTTCTAGGTAGCATTGAGGATAATGTGGAGGGTTTTCCCCCTCAGAGGACTTGAAAACACATTAAATTTGAGAGATTTTTTGACTTGAATACAAGAATGTCAGCCATGGCCTAGCTTTTTATTTTTTATTTTTGTTGGTCATAGGGCCTGAACTTTAGGCCTGGGCACTGTCCCTCAGATCTTTAGCTCAAGGCTAGCACTCTACCACTTGAGCCACAGCGCCACTTCCAGTCTTTTCTGCTTATGTGATACAGAGGAATTGAACTCAGGGCCTCATACATGCAAGGTCAAGCTAATGAAAGGGAAGAAAGGGAACAGAGACCTCCATAGATCAGAACAGGAGCAGGCTTTATTCAGCACTGTCCAAGGGCTCCAGGTAATGTCCAACAGAGTCAGAGATACAAGGGATCTGCAAGCTGGGGAGCTTAGGGTTTTAGTGTAAGTCCAACAAGACAGTCAACTCAGGCAGTGGGCAAAAGGTTTTGCCCAGGGCAATGCATACTTTCAAAGCCAAAAATTGCTCTATGGCAGAGACTTCCAAGAATGGTCTTAGGGTGGATGGGTTCCAGTAAACCATGAAGGTAGCATTGGGTTATGAGAACAATGCAGATTCCCTTCAAATTTGACTCTCTTTTTTTTTTTCATGATAAAAGGAGGAGATGAACAACAATTTTAAAAAGCTAGGCCATGGGAGCTGGGCTCAGTGGTAGAGTGCTTGCCTTTCATGCAGGAAGCCCTGAGTTCAATTCCTCTGTATCACATAAGCAGAAAAGGCTGGAAGTGGCACTGTGGCTCGTGGCTCAAGTGGTAAAGCACTAGCCTTGAGCTGAAGAGCTGAGGGACAGTGCCCAAGCCCAGAGTTCAGGCCCTACAACCTACCCCCCCCCCAAAAAAAAGCTAGTCCATGGCTGACAACCCTGTATATAGGTTGTTGAGAAAGCAGAAATAGTCTTTGGGCTGTCTGATGCAATTGAGAGCAGAGGCCAATGCTATCTGAGAATCTCTGAGGCCTGCTGGTGGTCATGAACACTAGCTTTGGTGTGTGGTTCTCTTCCCTCCTCCAGGCCAACAGGGCACCCCAGAGACTCAATCATAGGGAATTCCTATGCTCTAGGTTTAGAAGAGGAAGGTAAGTTAAACATGAATCTGAAAGGGGATATGGCTACTGGGAGAAATGGGGAAAACAGAGGCAGAACTGGGTATTTAAGAAACACTTCTCCCTCAAAGTTCATCATTACTTATTGATACCATTGAAGTCTAATTCCTCCGGATTGATGAATGGAGGGGGTGGGGATAATCAGCTTTTGGACAATTTTTAATTGTCCAGTGGAAGTAAAATGAACTAAAAGTTATTTTAAAATGGAGACAAACTCCCCTGGAGTTTACCTAATAACTATAAGTAAAATAGAGGACAGATTAGATAGATAGATAGATAGATAGATAGATAGATAGATAGATAGATAGATAGATAGATAGATAGATAGATAGATGATAATTTTTGGGAGGGAGCCCAGTTGTGGGGCCTAAACTCTGGGCCTGGGTGCTGTCCCTCAGCTCTTTAGCTTAAGGCTAGTACTCTACCACTTGAGCCACAGCACCACTTCCAGGTTTTTTTCTGCTTATGTGGTGCTGAGGAATTGAACCCAGGGCCTCATGCATGCAAAGCAAGCGCTCTACCACTGAGCCACCTTCCCAGCCCAGATGATAATTTTTTTGAGACAAGCTATCCTCAAACATGTAATGCTCCTACCTCAGCCTCCTGAGTGCTGGGATTACAGATGTGAACCACTATATTTGGCTATATGATTTAATAACCTCCACAAAAAATTTCACCTGTTATTTGATGCTATCCCAAACACCTCCACAAACAGCAGCTTTCTTTTTTTTTTTTGCTAGACTCCCCTTAAAGTTTAAACAATATGAAAACAGGAAAGGTTATTTGTCCAAGAGAATAATTTTCTATGTTGAAATAAGAACTATTGAAGTAGACATAGTTAGCCCTTCCTAGTAACTATGTTTGGGGCAAAGTCCAATGTACCAGCAAATGGTCCCAGTGGGGCTGTTGCTGCACTATGGGCTGGGGGCTAAGTGAGCAATCTGAACTGAGCACAGTAAGCCCACAAGGTTTTTGTTTGTTTTCTGTGGGTCTTTTTTTTTTTTTTGCCAATTCTGGGGTTTGATCTCAGGTCCTGGGCACTGTCCCTGAGCTTCTTTTTGCTTAAGGCTAACACTCTACCATTTGAACTACAGATTTACGTTCCTACAGAGATCTGCACTCCTGACCCATAGGAAAGCTAACTGAAACAGGCTCTGCCCTGGAGAAGAAGATGTGGAAACCTAGAAGATAATTCCGCTCCTGTCACTACATATCTAAGCCAGACCCTTTACTATCTGTAATAAAGTTTATATTCAGCTGTCAGCTATATCTAATCTATCCATCATATCTACCTAGGAAAGTGAGAAACAGGTATTACAAGTCCCCAAAGCTCCAACCTATCTGATACGAGTTCTCAAGAACCTCAAGAAAGATAAGTGGTTTTCCTAAGGCTAAAGAAACACAGGGATTGCGTTTCTGGTGAGGCTCATGTCAAATCTGTTGTGAAGGGGATCTCTCAAGCATTTTGATGTTGGCAGGTCACAGCAGCTATTGCCTACAGATGGACACTTTTTTTTTTTTTTTTGGTCGGTCATGGGGCTTGAACTCTGGGCCTGGGCACTGTCCCTGAGTTCTTTAGCTCAAGAAAAGTGTTCTACCACTTGAGCCACAGCACCACTTGCAGTTTTCTGGTGGTTAATTGGAGATAAGAGTCTCATGGATGTTCCTGCCTGGGCTGGCTTTGAACTGAGATCCTCAGATTTCAGCCTCCTGAGTTGCTAGGTGCTGAGGAATCGAATCCAAGGCCTCATGTATGCAAGGCAAGCGCTCTACCACTGAGCCACATTCCCAGCCCCTGTGTGTATTAGTGTTATTATAGGCTTCAGACTTAGTTGCATAGGAAATGAAATACAGTAATTTGCTCACAAAACAACAGGCAGATTAAACTAGAGGAAGATAGTTCTCCTAAGGGTAGAAGAAAAAGAAGAAAAAGAAAGGAAACAGGCCTATACCCAAACATTCTTTAGCGTGTGTGGGTCTGGGTGTGGGGCTATTTAGGGGGATGTGGGTGTGGGTGTGCTTATTTGGGGAGGTGTTACTCTAAACACTCAACAGGAGTATTAGCTTTGATCAGATTGAGGGACTAGGAATGAGGGAAATCTTTTCACAGAAATGTCAAGTGTCTGGAATACAGCCTCCTCACCACCAGAGGGAGACATACTTAGGAAACTATTAAAAGTCATCCTTCATAGCCAGGTGCCAGTGGCTCACGCGTGTAATCCTAGCTACTCAGGAGGCTGAGATCTGAGGATCACGGTTCAAAGCCAGCCCGGGCAGGAAAGTCCTTGAGACTCTTATCTCTAATAAACCACTAGAAAACCGGAAGTGTTGCTGTGGCTCAAGGGGTACAGTGCTCGCCTTGAGCTGAAGAGCACAGGGACAACGTCCAAGCCCAGAGTTCAAGCCCCACGACCGACCACACACACACACACACACACACACACACACACACACACACACACACACACACAAGTCATCCTCCTAAAGTTGTAAATGCTGTCTAAAACAAACACAGTTGAGGCAAACTTCCATTGTACTATACCTGTCCTATCACTGTGTGTTGGATGTGTGGAGGGCAAGTCATTTGTTTCTTTAGTCCCAGATCTCAAGAAACTGAAGGAACCATATATAAGGAACTATACCCGAGATGCTTCATTCATCCTGGACCCATTTAAGACAAGACCCTGCCAAGCATGTGGAGCTGATAGCACATTGGATGAGCATTTAGGAATTTTGGAGAGAGATAAGTCAATCTTGCATGAGGAAGTGATGTGAATTGTGTTTTTGGGTCCGGTTGTGGGGCCTGAACTCTGGGCCTGGGCGCTGTCCCTCAGCTCTTCAGCTCAAGGCTAGCACTCTAACACTTGAGCCACAGCGCCACTTCCAGCTTTTTTCTTTTTGCTTATGTGGTGCTGAGGAATTGAACCCAGGGCCTCATGCATGCAAGGCAAGTGCTCTACCACTGAGCCATCTTCCCAGCCCATGATGTGAATTGTGACCAGAGGAAAAGTTGGGTGGTGTTTCCAAACAATGGCTATAGTTGTATCTCCAATTCTACTTGTTCTTCTACAGGATGACCTTGATGTGCCCTCCATCCAGAGGTAAACTAAATGAAAATAAAGGTCTTTGAGGTGCATGCCTATAATATCGACATTCAGGAGCTGAGGCAGGAGGATCTTGTGTTTGCTGCCAATCATTCTACCTGATGAGACTCTGCCTCAAAAACAAAATGAGGGCTGGGAAGGTGGCTCAATGGTAGAGTGCTTGCCTCCCATGCATGGTAGAATGCTAGCCTTGAGCTGAAGAGCTGAGGGACAGCACCCAGGCCCAGAGTTTAGACCCCATAACAGACAAAAAAAAAAAAGAGCCAGGCACTGGTGGCTCACGCCTGTAATCCTAGCTACTCAGGAGCTGAGGATTGCTATTCAAGATTCTCATTGGAGATTCTCATCTCCAATTAATTGCTAGAAAACTGGAAGTTGTGCCATGGCTCAAAGTGGTAGAGTGCTAGCCTTGAGTGCGAAAGCTCAGGGGCAGCCCTCAGGCCCTGAATTTCAGCCCTACAACCACTAACAACATCAAAAAGAAAAGAAATGAAACAAAACAAGAAATAGAATTAGGACTTTAAGGAGAGATACTGGGAAGAAAAGACACATTGAAGACCAGACAAAAATCTGGTCTTTGAATCAGGCCTATGTTAGATTTTTTTAAATATAATTGCAAAATGCCTTTTGAGTGAGATTATCCAACTCAGAGAGGTGAGAGTTGACAAGATTTGTTTGGACAACAGTTGTTTTTGGAAGACCCTTAAAACATTGACTTCATTTCTCTCACTGTGATGAGAACAAAATCTATGTTTGAAAAATAAATGGCCCGGAAAGCAATGGACAAGTAAAAGGAAGAAAGTCCAACAAAAACACCAGCTTTACATGCCATAAAGAAGAAAAGGAATCAATTTAAGGAATTAAGCCATTAACAATACAACTAGGAGACACAGAATAAAACACAAGAAACTATTGTAGGAGGTATAAAAATAAAATGGAAATTTAAAAACTGAAAAATACAATAACATGGACAAAAATTCAATGGATTAGCCCTGAGCGAAAGAGCTTAGGGATAGTGCCGAGGCCCTAAGTTCAAACTAACAAAAAATAAATAAATAAAAGCAACAGAAAAGTTAGAATGGAATTCTAAAAATTAAGGAAAACAAGAAAAGAAAAACAGAGAAGTAAAAACTAGAAGGAACAAATACAAACAGAAAACAATTATCAGACTTAAACCCTATCATCCAATAATTGTAATAAACTGAAGTGGTCTAAGTTAAGGCAGGCTCCAGTGGCTCACTACTATAATCCTACCTACTCAGGAAGCTGAGATCTGGTTCAAAGCCAGCCCAGGCAGGAAAGTCCATGAGACTCTTATATCCCATAAACCACCAGGAAACTGAAGTGGTGCTGTATGTAGGTCAAGTGGTAGAGTGCTAGCCTTGAGTTGAGGAGCTGAGGGACAGGACCCAGGCCCAGAGTTCAAGCCCCAAGACCAACAAAAATAAATAAATTAATTAATTAATTAAAAAAATACAGGTAAGGGCTGGGGATGTGGCTTGGTGGCAGAATGCTTGCCTAGCATGCATGAAACTCTGGGTTCAATTCCTCAGTACCACATAAAAAGAAAAAGCCAGAAGTGGCACTGTGGCTCAAGTGGTAGAGTGCTAGCCTTGAACAAAAGAAGCTCAGGGTCAGTGCTCAGGCCCTGAGTTTCAACCCCAGGACTGGAAAAATTAAAAAAAAAAATAGAGGCTGGGAAAGTGGCTCAGTGGTAGAGCACTTGCCTTGCATGCATGAGGCCCTGGGTTTGATTCCTCAGCACCACATAAGCAAAAAGAAAAAAGCTGGAAGTGGCACTGTGGCTCAAGTGGTAGAGCTCAGGGACAGTGCTCAGGCCCAGAGTTCAGGACCCAAGACAGGCCCCAAAATATTAATTAATTAATTAATATACCAGTTACAATGAGCAGAAGGGCTTAAAAATCCATATTCTATAATAATAAATATAGTAAAATAATAATTATATAATGTACATATAATGTAATATATAAAACATAATATATTATAGCATATAATTACATATGTTAGATTACATATATAATAATATTATATTATTATGATATTTATAAGAATCCCAGACCACATAATTAAAGAAACAAACTACTGACATAAGTAACCACTTTAATGATTCTTTTTTTGGGTCCAGTAGTGGGGCCTGAACTCTGGGCCTGGGCGCTGTCCCTCAGCTCTTCAGCTCAAGGCTAGTGCTCTACCACTTGAGCCACAGTGCCACTTCCAGCTTTTTTTTTCTTTTTGCTTATGTGGTGCTGAGGAATCAAACCCAGGGTCTCAGGCATGCAAGGCAAGTACTCTACCACTGAGACACCTTCCCAGCCCCACGACTTTAATGATTCTTAAGAGCTTATGCTGGAAGAGAAAAGACAATCTCAAAGGTCACCTATGCACATTCCCTTTGTGTAATTAGATTTCAAAAAAGGAAATCAGACGTTGTTTCTAAGACACGGAGCTGAGGAGCAGAGAGGGAATGGTGAGTGTGATTGTAAAAGGACAGAATGAGGAGGGACATCTTTGTGGAGATTTAATTTGATAATGGTCACACAAACTTACATTTGACAAAATGGCATAAAATACAAAAACCCATTAATTTATCAATATCATAGTTTCATTGGGGCGAACTAGACAAAAAGTATTACTAGTTTTGAATTTGCTTTATAATTTGGTGTGAATCTAAATTCATGTCAATATAAAACTTACAAAAGCTATGGGCAAGTTAATGAGCACCAGAGTCAAAGAGGAAAAGGAATTAGTGAGGATAAATCTGAAGAACTATGTTTTCCTGGATGGAAAATATGAAAGATCTTACAGGGCATGGAAGAGATAAGCAGGTCTAACATTATATAACTAGCACCGTGCAAGGAAAAGATAAAAGGAATGGGAGTGGGGTGAAAAACTAGAGCCAATAATATCTTTAAAAAAAAACAAAAATCTTTCCAATTTACAAATGCTGTAAGTACGTAGAGTTTGGGAACTGCTGTTCCTGCTGCCCAGGAAGCAAAACCCACTGACAATGCTCACCCCACGGCCCACCCACCCCCTCTCACTGATCTGAGGTAAGGAGAACTTTTTTCCTATGTCCTACCAAAATCCTACATCTTAGAGATGTCACTGCAAATAAAGGCAAGAATACAGATCCTACTTTATCAAAAATTACTTCCTCAGAGTTCTGTCAAGATAATATCTTAGATGTAGATAATAACTAACAGGACTCGGACTTTGGAATGCATTCTAAATATCTATAGATATTATTGCTCCTCACAAAGGATGATGGCAGAACTTGAGTATATCGATGTCATCACAGCTGTCTCTAGTGTTTTTTCAAACAGTACCATGACTACTATACCATTTCTATCAACAGAGAAAGAAACAGAAAATAACAAGCAGAAATGCATTGTCTATTTCTTATAAACATTTGACTATGAAGAAAACCAAAATTATATCAGTCCCCCACCATCCCAGAATATACTGGCATTATCTTTGCATTAGCTGTGGGACATTTGGTTTCTTTGATTTTTCATCTGTAACTTGGAAATAAGAGCCTAATATATGAGCTTCACATTTACATGATCATTTTTTAAAATTTTCTTGACCTATTGCCCAGGCTGGTTTTGAAAGAGAGATGCAGGGAATTGATTAAACTCTCCTATGATACTAGGTGCCAATGGCTCACACCTGCAATCCTTGCTACTCAGGAGGCTGAGATCTGAGGGTTACAGTTCAAAGCCAGTCAGGGCAGGAAAGTCCCTGAGACTCCTATCTCCAATTAATCACCAGAAACCAGAAGTGGCGCTGTGGTTTAAAGTGGGAGAATGCTAGTTTTGAGCAAAAGAGCTCTAGGACAGAGCCCAGGCCCTGAGTTCAAGCCCAACAACCAATCAAAAGAAAACAAAAACAAATCACTTATGAGATAGATGCTATTATCACTGCAGTTAATGGAGACTAAAAATGGTACTGTAAGCCAGGCGCAAGTGGCTCATGCCTGCAATCCTAGCTACTCAGGAGGCTGAAATCTGAGGATTGCTGTTCAAAGCCAGCCCAGGCAGGAAAGTCTGTGAGACTCTTATCTCCAATAAACCACCAGAAAACCGGAAGTGGCGCTGTAACTCAAGTGGTAGAGTGCTCACCTTGAGCTGAAGAGCTCAGGGACAGCACCCAGGCCCAGAGTTCAAGCCCCACGACCGACCAAAAAAAAAAAAAAAATGGTACTGTACTCTGAAAATAGTATAGTGTCAAATATAGAACCCTGCAAAGGGATATTTCAGGGAATCATGTTTATTGCCCATTTCCAGTCATCCCAATCCTGCCTGTGAACTAGAAGAAAGTGCTCCCAGGAGATAGGTGTCTAGGAACCTGTCCCTTCTCCTATTCAAAATGTTTTCTTTTGCTGTGTAGATCCCAAATACTTCCCACCTCCTAGCCCTGTCTCCTGCCTCAGCTCCCTGGGGGAGGGGATTACAGGCCTTCTCTACCATAGTCTGTATAAGTTTTTTTGGTGTTCTTGTTTTTTTGTTTTTGTTTTTTTAATTCTGGTACTGGGCTTAAACTCAGGACCTGGCTACTATTCCTTAGCTCTTTTGCTCAAGGCTGGCACTCTACCACTGGAGTTAGAGCTCCACTTCTGGCTTTTTGATGGCTGACTAGAAATAAAGTCTCTCAGGTTTGTCTACCCAGGTATCTTCAAACCACACTGCTCCGATCTCAGCCTCTGACTAGCTAGGATTACAGGTATGACCATCAAGACCAGGCTTGCATAGTCTTGGTTGTTGTTGTTGTTTGTTTTTGATATTGCTTTGTCAGTTATAAGTCCTGAACTCAGAGCCTGGGTGCTTTCTCTTAGTTTTTCACCTGGGACTAGATGTTCTATCACTTGGAGCCACAGCACCACTTCTGATTTTTTGAGTGGATAATTGGAGGTAAGAGTCTTATGGAGACTTTTCTGCCTGGGTTGGCTTTGAACTGCAATCCCCAGATCTCAGCCTCCTGAGTCACTAGGATTACAGGAATGAGCCACTGGTAAATCATATTTATTTTTTTGTCGGTCATGGGGCTTGAATTTGGGGCCTGTGCTGACCCTGAGCTTTTGTACTCAAGGCTAGTGCTCTACCACTTTGAGCCATTGAGCCATTTCTGGTTTTCTGGTGGTTAATTGAAGACAAGAGTCTCAGACTTTCCTCTCAGGCTGGTTTTGTACCATGATCCTCAGATCGCAGAGTCTTGAGTAGCTAGGATTACAAGAGTGAGCCATTGGTACCAGGCTTCTATAGTTTTTATATCTATCTTGTTTACTGCAGTATATTTGCCACTGAAGAAGCATCAAATTTAGTGACCTTCTGCTGCAACCTCCTTAGATAAAGACTGTGTTGCCATTGCCTCTAGCAAGTTGATTGGAAGAACATGACATTAGGAGGGAGGAGAGAAGGCACAAAATAAAACAAAATCAAATACTAAGGAATTTGTAAAAAAATAAATAAATAAAAATACACATGTATCAGATAAAATTCATCACTTATAAATGATATGAAAGCCGGGAACCAGTGGCTCACACCTGTAATACTAGCCACCCAGGAGGCTGAGATCTGAGGATCATGGTACAAAACCAGCCTGGGAGGAAAGTCTGAGACTCTTGTCTCCAATTAACCACCAGAAAACCAGAAATGGCTCTATGGCTCAACGTGGTAGAGCCCTAACTAGCCTTGAGTACAAATGCTCAGGGTCAGCACAAGCCCCAAGACCAACAAAAAATAAATATGATCTTAAACAAGACTGATATGTCCTAGACAGAAAAAAAAGATGCAAAAGAGACTAAAAGCCATGGTACTAGAAAGTGAGCTGCCTAAAATTAGTTTTAGCTTAAAAAAAAAAAGGCCAGTGTATAGCAAGATTTTCAGTTCCAGTGTAAGTCAAGTGCATAGTGTTTTTTTTTTTGTTTTTTTTTTGTTTTTTTTTTTTTGTCGGTCGTGGGGCTTGAACTCTGGGCCTGGGCGTTGTCCCTTAGCTCTTCAGCTCAAGGCGAGCGCTCTACCACTTGAGCTACAGCGCCACTTCCGGTTTTCTGGTGGTTTTATTGGAGATAGGAGTCTAGATAGGAGTCTCATGGTCTCTCCTGCCCGGGCTGGCTTTGAACCGTGATCCTCAGATCTCAGCCTCCTGAGTAGCTAGGATTACAGGCGTGAGCCACCAGCGCCCGGCTGCATAGTGTTCTAGTAGTTACATTTTAAAGAAAATTCAGGCTTGAAAAATACTTTTCAGAAAAGAAATGGAGCAAAAATCAACCTGAAAATCAAGGGAAAAATCAAAGTAAATAAGGAATAGGAAAAAGTAGAAACTGTTAAACATAATGGCTCCCACCTATAAATCTCCACACAGGGGAGCTGAGGCAGGAGGATTGTGAGTTCAAGGCCAACCTGGACTATATAGTAAGGCCCTATCTCAAAGAAAGAAAGATGGAAGCGGTTGGACTATATAGTAAGGCCCTATCTCAAAGAAAGAAAGATGGAAGCCGGGCGCTGGTGGCTCACGCCTGTAATCCTAGCTACTCAGGAGGCTGAGATCTGAGGATCGAGGTTCAAAGCCAGCCCGGGCAGGAAAGACCTTGAGACTCCTATCTCCAATAAACCACCAGAAAACCGGAAGTGGCGCTGTAGCTCAAGTGGTAGAGCGCTCACCTTGAGCTGAAGAGCTGAGGGACAGCACCCAGGCCCAGAGTTCAAGCCCCACGACCGACAAAAAAAAAAAAAGAAAGATGGGTAGAAGGAAGGAGCCTGGCACCAGTGGCTCATGCCCATAATCCTAGCCACAGGGAGGCTGAGCTCAGGAGGTTTATAGTTTGAGGCCAGCTAAAACAAACAAGTTCACTAGACTCCCCTTTCAGTCATTAGTTGGGTGTCATGGTGTACACCTATAATTCTAGCTATGTGGAAGGCTAAGACTGGGAGGATTCTTGTACCAGTACAGCCTACGTAGAAAAGCCCATGAGAGTCCAACTCAGTAGAAGAAGCTGTGTACGTATTAAGCTGGTAACAACAGGAAGCCTAAAATAGATGCTTCAAGATCCAGGTGCATGCCTAAGAATTAAGTAAGACTCTAACAAATAACCAGCACATTGAACTCAGAGCCTGGGCACTGTCCCTGAACTGCTTTTTTGCTCAAGGCTAGCACTCTACCATTCATTTGAGCCACAGCGCCACTTCCCACTTTTTCTGTTTATGTGGTACTGAGGAATCGAACCCAGGGCTTCATGCATGCTAGGCAAGCACTCTGCCACTAAGCCACATTCCCAGCCAAAATATTTTTAATGTGTTATTATTAATGGGAAATGGGTTACCACTACATAAGTTAGGTAAGGAGTACATTTCTTTTGGACAATGCCACCCCTTCCTTTGCTTTCCCCAGTTTCCCCTTCCCATCCCTGTCTACAAGTTATATAAATCATTTTCTACATAGTGTAAAAAAAAATAACCAGCAAATAAAAAGGGGCTGTAGGGGTGGGTGCCAGAAGCTCACGCCTGTAATCCTAGCTACTCAGGAGGCTGGGATCTGATTATCACAGTTGGAAGCCAGCCCTGGGGCTTGAACTCAGGGCCTGGATTCTGTCCTTGAGGTTTTCTGTGCTCAAGGCTAGCGCTCTACCACTTGAGCCACTGTACCACGTCTTGACTTTTCTGTTTATGTGGAATTGAAGTATCAAATCCAGGGTTTCATGCATGCCAGGCAAGCACTCTACCACTAAGCCACATTCCCAGCCCTTTTTTTCTTTCTTCTTTCACTTATTTCTTTCCTTCCCTCCTGCTCCTTTCTGCCTGCCTTCCTTTTCTCCTTTTTCTTTTTCTTTTCTTCTCCTTTCTTTCCTTCCTTCTTTTTTCACTTTCTTCCTTCCCCCCATTTCTCCTTCTTACTTTTCTTCTTTCTCTTTGTTTTCTTTTGCTTCCTCCCCACCTCTTTCTTTCTCCCTCTCTACCCCAATGTCTCACAGACCAGTCTGGCCTCAAACTTGAGCTTCTCCTCCCTCTATCTCCTAAATGCTGAGGTTACAGTCATATACTTCACATATTCTTTTTTTCTCCATGTTTTTAAAAATACACCTGACTTTGTATGTCTGCCTAAGTCACTCCATGAGATCCAACCATGTTGAAAGTCTTAACCATATATACCATTTGGGTAATACTTCAAGTTAGTGGCCTTGATTATTATTATCATTATTTTCCTTTTCTGTGATCTCAAACAAGCATAATGAGTATCAGTTCTCACAGCATTCATATAAAGCAGAACAGTAAAAGATCTACGAACCAGGGAGACTGCAGTTTTGCTGAGTGAGAAGGTCTCTCGCTACAGATCCCACCAGGATGATGGATTACTGCATTCTGAACACTAACCCAGCCGATATCAGCAGTTCTCTAGTCAATAGGCACCTCAAAGTATTTCAAGCCAAGGTTTTATATGCACTAAATAAAGACAAATCTTTTGAAGTGAAGAACCATTTTTCTCCCCTCATCTGGCATGGTGGTTCATGCCTGAAACTCCAGCATTCAGCAGGCTAAGGCAAGAGAATCATGAGTTCCAGGAAAAACTGGGCTACATAATGAGACCTTGTTTCAAATATAAGCATTTTTTTCTCCCTTAGATATTATTATACATGGATTAGTTATATTTCCTACTGAAATGTAAGCTAATTCTTGTTAGGTCAATGTTAACTTATGAGATTTATTTGACCTACATATTTACTCTTTTAATAATGGGAAGGACACTAAAATGTGGTTTCGAAGCTGGGAGCCAGTGGCTCACGCCTGTTGTATTAGCTGCTCAGGAGGCTGAGATCCAGAGGATTGTAGGTTCCAATCCAGTCCAAGCACAAAAGTCTACAGTGTAGTTCCATCTCCAAAAAAAGGCTAGGCTGGAAGCATGGCTCAAATAGTAGAGCCCCAGCCAAGCAATCCAGCCAAGAAAACTTTAGGCCAGCCATGAGTTCAAAATCTAGTACCAATACAAAACAATCTGTGACTCAAACAAAACAATAAATACTTACCTACAGACATAAATGGTAACAAGCTAAACAGTTGTCCTAAAACTCCTTGGAAACCTTAAACACTGAAATTTCTAATAAAAAAATTCAAGGAGGGGCTGGGAAGGTGGCTCAGTGGTAGAGCACTTGCCTTGCATGCCTGAGGCCCTGAGTTTGATTCCTCAGCACCACATAAGCAAAAAGAAAAAAGCTGGAAGTGGCACTGTGGCTCAAGTGGTAGAGCGCTAGCCTTGAGCTGAAGAGCTGAGGGACAGCGCCCAGGCCCAGAGTTCAGGCCCATGACAGGACCCCCCCTCCAAAAAAAAATTCAAGACACTAAAAGCTGCCAAAATAACAATGTAACATAGAATACCAATATTGAAGCATTGGCTATAAAGTGCACTTAGTTATTAAAGAAAAATACAATGTAATACCATATACTCTACAGGAAGAGACATACTCCAGAATAAAACCAGCAGAAGCCCATGTGGTCAGGGTAACATTCTTTCCTTAAGCCTTTTAACTGTTACCTCAGCATGGACATAAATGCTAGAAAGTGGTTTCCCAAAGGAAAAGTGAATTAAGAGCTGTGTGATAATAATTCAGCTTATGAAAAAGAACTATGAATGTATATAAGTTCTAACTGTGTCAAAGTCAGAACTCTAACCTAAATGTCTTTGTTAAACGCAGACAGAGATCATCTATCAAGAATAAAGTTAGGGGCTGGAAATGTGGCTTAGTGGTAGAGTGCTTGCCTAGCATGTACGAAACCCTGGGTTTGATTCCTCAGTACCACATAAACAGAAAAGGCCAGAAGTGTGCTGTGGATCAAGTGGTAGAGTGCTAGCCTTGAGCAAAAGAAGCTCAGGGACAGTGTTCAGGCCCTGAGTTCAAGCCCCAGGACTGGAGAAAGAAAGAAAGAAAGAAAGAAAGAAAGAAAGAAAGAAAGAAAGAAAGAAAGAAAGAAAGAAAGAAAGAAAGAAAGAAAGAAAGAAAGAAAGAAAGAAAGAAAGGAAGAAAGAAAGAAAGGAAGAAAGAAAGAAAGAAAGAAAGAAAGGAAGAAAGGAAGAAAGAAAGAAAGAAAGAAAGGAAAGAAAGAAAGAAAGAAAGAAAGAAAGAAAGAAAGAAAGAAAAAAAGAAAGAAGGAAAGAAAGAAAGAAAGAAAGAAGGAAGGAAGGAAAGAAAGAAAGAAAGAAGGAAAGAAAGAAAGAAAGAAGGAAAGAAGGAAAGAAAGAAGGAAAGAAGGAAAGAAAGAGAGAAAAAAGAAATCTTGTGGCACAACTAAAGATATGTAAGCCCAGTAATACTGACAATCTAAAATAATCTCCCAGGCTTACCTTTATGCCTAATAATTATATAGTTGAATTCTGTATACATGCCATATTGAATACATGAATTTTATCATCTGAAACCCCAAGTGGTAGTTTTCACTTGGTGACTGATGTAATCATGATATTGCGTTAATATTACTTTTTACAAAATAGGATTTTTTTTTTTTTTTGTCGGTCATGGGGCTTGAACTCTGGGCCTGGGCGCTGTCTCTCAGCTCTTCAGCTCAAGGCTAGCGCTCTACAGCTTGAGCCACAGCACCACTTCCCAAAATAGGATGTTTTAATTTTTTTTTTTTGTCAGTTGTGGGGCTTGAACTCTGACTATGATGACTGAAGAATGCAAACAGAAAAAAAAAAGGATCAATACTAAATAAGGAAAAACTTGACATATATTTTTGATTTTTTGCAGCATATATATATATATACATAATTTTATATATAATTATATATACAAGCTTATATATAATGATATATATAATTTTAAGTCACTTTATGGCATTAAAGTGAAAAAACATGATTCCATCTCATAAAGAAGCTACTTTTTAGATTTACTGTTTTCTTCCAAGATTTAATTCAATCTGGCAACAGATGACCCAGTAATTTTGGTATCCACTCTTAAGTCCTTTTTGAGGATTCACAGGTACATTGTTTTCCTTTTACTCGCAGAGAATATATGCCTACAATAAATAAGTGCAAATATTCCTGGTCAGAAACCACAATCTTCTTTTAGTGTCGTCCCTCTCCCCGTTTTACATAACATTCATTAACTTCTGTTAACAGTGTCTCTAAGAGTTTATCAGTGAGTTAGATATGCAGCCCCACGTTTTTAGAACTTTAAAATTCAAACACAGCCATGTCACATCTAAGGAGACTGTTTATGACACCACATGCATTTTCTTTCCAATTGTTCCCCATACACCTCTGGTCAGTGCATTTGATTCCTTCCTACTGATCTGAACATACTGTTTCATTCTTTGAGAGGAAAAAGCCAGACTGAAAGCCAGTCTTCTAAGAAAGACCTATTGTAAAATCACAAGGACAAGAGGCCCACCCAGTGAGTAAGGCCTCTCCAGATAGGAGCCCCAGAGGCCCCTGAACACAACACCTGCCAGAACGCTCTATAACTTTGCCACCACCATCTGAAGAGCTTTACCTGTTTTGGTGTCGCCCTGAGACCTGGGCGCTGTGCAGTAGCAGCAGTCCAAGAAGATGACATAGTTAAGAACATTGAAGAACAGCCCAACGACTCCAGCACCAAGTACCAGCAGGGGCTTCTCTGTCTTCTGGGGATTGATATACCTCTTGATGGCTTCAACCAGGATGCTGAACATGAGTGCCACAGCAAAAACACTGTTGCCAAATGCTCCCACCACATCTGCCCGAAGAAAACCGAATGTGCTCTTCCTGTGATGTTTTATTCTGCTAGCCCTGACACCGAAAAGTCCTATGATCATGGACAAAAGGTGAGAAAGGACGGCAAATGCATCGGATGCCAAAGAGAGGGAGTTGCCTATGTGAGAGATCACTAACTCCATCACAAAAAGGAGGGTGCTGACCACACACATGGCGATCAAACGGAAGCTCCTTCCCGAGTAGCGCCCCATAGCAGCTGAGTGTTCTGGAAGTCTCTCCTCTGTTTCTCAGGAAGGCCGAGCTCTTCGCAGAGCAGCCACAGATTTCCTGATAACAGCTCCTGGCTAATTCACCCCTTCAGCCTCTCAGTGTTTCTCATATTTGGAAATCATCTTTTATAGGCTGCTATAAAGCCATAAAATAGTTTAAAGGGCAATTAAGCAAGAGATGTCACGTGAGCAAAGGTTTGTAGAAATGGAAGACACTGGCTTCCGATATGGACTTGAGACATTTGTTTGGTTGTATGTCTTTGTTTTCTTACAGAGCTAAATATCTTTCAATTGTATAGCTCATGGATACCTATGGACTTTCCAGGTTCTCCTGCTCCATGCAATGAAGTAAGTCATTTGATATCAACAACCATGTCTTGACCATCTGATGTATAAGTAGCTTTGAATGCCATCTACTGTGTGAAACCAGGAATATTCTAGGGCCACTGACCTGGAAATCAAAGCTACAGTAAGTGAAAGCCAATGTTAAAGCTACAGTGTCTACAACTTTGCCCACTGACCAGGAATAAATTACTACCCTCCTTCCAGTCTTCATAAATAAGACAAGAAGAACATTCTTCTCATTGAGGCATGGAGATGCATTTTTAATACGGAGGAGCTTAAGACAATCCCTCATAGCTTCAGGATAAAAGATAAACTATGATGCAAGGAAATTTCATTCTTAAAAATCCTTTAAAAGCCGGGCACTGGGGCTCACGCCTGTAATCCTAGCTACTCAGGAGGCTGAGATCTGAGGATCGAGGTTCAAAGCCAGCCCAGGCAGGAGAGACCGTGAGACTCCTATCTCCAATAAACCACCAGAAAACCGGAAGTGGCACTGTAGCTCAAGTGGTAGAGCGCTTGCCTTGAGCTGAAGAGCTGATGGACAGTGCCCAGGCCCAGAGTTCAAGCCCCACAACTGACAAAAAAAAAAAAAAAATCCTTTAAAAATCCTAAGATCTGCCAGGTGCTGGTGGGTTAAGCCTGTAATTCTAGCTAGTAAGGAGGCTGAGATCTGAGGATCACAGTTCAAAGCCAACCGGGGCGGGAAAGGTAGTGAGACTTTCACTTCAACTACCTACCTAAAAATTGGAAGTAGAACTGTGGCTCAAAGGGGTAGAGCCCTAGCTTTAAGCAAAAAAAGTTCAAGGACAGGGCCCCAGCCCTGAGTTCAAGCCCCACAATTGGGGGGAAAAAATCCTAAGACCTGTTAGACCCTTACAACTCTTTGAGGTTTACCAATGTGGAAAATAATAGTGGCCTGTATTGAACAGCCTCACTACTACTACTTTAAAAGAAATACAGGCTGTCTCATGCCTGTATCCCACTCAGGAGACCGTGATTGGGGGCATTATGGTTTGAGACCTGTGCAATGAAAAAGCTGGGCCCAGTGAGGTAATCTGCTATCCCAGCTATACCGGTAGCATGCATAAGTTGTGGTCCAGGTTGGTCGGGAAAAAATGGAGACTTTGATTCAAAAATAACTAGAGCAAAAGCCTGTGGGTGTGGCTCAAGCAATAGAACACCTACTTAGCAAACAGAAGGCCCAGAGTTCAAACCCTAGTAATGCAAAAAACAAAACTAGTCATAAGAATAGTCTGATGTGATAGTTACTTTTATGTGTTCCCTTGGTTTCAAAGGGAAATTCTGGGGGTTTGAGAATGTTTCAGGATGAGGTTAACATTTGAAGCCATGGACAGAGCAGACTGCCTTCTAATGTGGATGAGTCTAGTCTATGCTGTTGAAGGCCTAAATACAACAAAAAAGCCTGGAACTCCTGCCTGATCCTATCAGCCATGACTTCAGGGCAGTGTGAAGTAGGTACAAAAGAATGGAGAGTAAAAAGATTAATGATAGGCCAGGTGCAGGTGGTTCACGCCTGTAATCCTAGCTACTCAGGAGGCTGAGATCTGAGGATCGCAGTTCAAAGCCAGCCTGGGCAGGAACATCCATGAGACTTTTATTTCCAATTAATCACCAGAAAACTGGAAGTGGTAGTGTGGCTCAAGTGGTTGAGCATTCACCCGGAGCTGAAGAGCTCAGGGACAGTGCCCAGACCAAGTTCAAGCGCTCAGGGACAGTGCCCAGACCAAGTTCAAGCCCCACGAACTGACGCCACCCCCCACCAAAAAAAAAAAAAGTTATTTCTCTCAAAACTTGGTTTTTGGGCTGGGAAGGTGGCTCAGTGGTAAAGTGCTTGCCTTGCATGCATGAGGCCCTGGGTTCGATTCCTCAGCACCATATAAGCAAAAAGAAAAAAGCCGGAAGTGGCGCTGTGGCTCAAGTGGTAGAGCGCTAGCCTTGAGCTGAAGAGCTAAGGGACAGCGCCCAGGCCCAGAGTTCAGGCCCCACAACCAGACCCAAAAAAACAAACAAACAAATAAGAGAAAGGAGCCAGGCACTCCTGTAATCCTAGCTACTCAGGAAGCCAAGATCTGAGGATCACAGTTCAAAGCCAGCTCAAGCAGGAAAGTCTGTGAGACTCTTATCTCCAATAAACCACCAGAAAACTGGAAGTGGTGCTGAGGCTGAAGTGGTAGAGGGTAAGCCTTGAGCTGAAGAGCTGAGGGACAGAGCCCAGGTCTAGAGTTCAGGTCTCACAACCTACAAGAGAGAGAGAGAGAGAGAGAGAGAGAGAGAGAGAGAGAGAGAGAGAGAGAGAGAGAGAGAGAGAGAGAGAGAGAGAGAGAGAGAGAGAGGAGATGACAATTCTTGTTAATATCAATTTAGGATGTGTAACTTGAGCTGGACTAAAAAACACCTTCATATTAGTATTAGGTTCCATGTGATAATAGGGTTTTGTTATCTACTTAAAGGTAACAAGTAATTGGGGGGGAGGGGGGAGGCTGACCCTATGTCATAGCAATAGCTGTCACTATGTGTTAGTTGTTCTACCTTACTCTATGAGGTAGAGGAACTCTCTAACAGGTATCAGACTTCTTTCCTATTTAAGAAATAAGCAGTTTACATTGCTTCTAACCATGGAAAAGTAATGAAGAATTGCCATCCATCATGAAACTGATTCAGAGTTCAAAGATGTGGCTAAAATATTTCACTTGCTCTCATATAGTTATGACATTATTCCTAAAGCATACTGTAGTTAGTATGCTTTCAAGTAACAATTTCCTATCAATGTAAGAACAGTTCCTGTTTCTTACACATAGCCAGGTACTTTACTGCCTTTGAATATTACTTCCTCTGCCTGACACATTTTTCTTCCTCCATTTACACTAAAATTCTATTCATCTTTCAAAACTGCTTAGAATATAGGCCCTTTTGGAGCACTTTCTCTTTACTGGTGTATTGATCACTGTCAATATGGAAAACCCTACTGGAACAGAGTGCTGAAGGAAGACATTACAAAGGATACTAGAAATTAAAGGTAAAAAGTATTCCAGGAAAAGAGACATAGATGGGAAACAGCAAGAGGCCCTACCTGGTTGGGGTGCAAAGACAGGAAGAGTCTGCTGAAGTAGGCAAATGATGGCCAGCCACAAAAGGATTTCAAGGTGTAAACCAAAAAAAAGGCAAACACAAAAGCACCCAAGGAAATGTAGAGACTGGCTTCGAGATTAACAGATTAATCTATGGAAGGGAAGGTATAAACAAATTCAACCTAACAGCTATTTATTTTGCTGGCTAAAGACTATGGATGCCAGCGTTAGAGCAGCTGCCTAGTACTCCGGTTTCCTGTGTGAGTCTACAGGGTCAGAGCTGTTCTTCCAGGCAGCAAAGACTGGGATGGAGAGTGAAATGAGATTTTGGAGGCATGCCAACCTGAAAATGTTGATGGAACATAGAGAATTTAGTGTAACTAAAACACGTCTAGAACTCAGACCTGGAGATACAAATGTGTAGAGTTGTTTGCCTATTAATGCTGTTTGAAACTGAGATTAGATGAGGTTGTTGAGACAGTATGAGAAGAAGGCCACGTATGGACATTTAATATATGAATATATTAGCAGCAAACTAAGGAAGAAAAGCTGGTGAATCATAACTACGGAAAAAGTCAGAAGGTAAAGGGGCAAGTCATAGGAATAAGCATAATAAAAAGAGTATCATATGCAGTCATGATTTAGCAAGCCAAGAATAACTGAACATTCACTCTGACCTAGGGTATCACCACTGATTTTGGTGAAAAACACCACTGTGAGGGCAAAAGAAGGGTAAGGAAAGACGGAAAGAAAGAAGTAGGAGAAGGGCTGATTGACTACTCCTTCATAAATTAAAACTTGACTTCTAGAGATCCAACGGTAACTAAAGGGAGAGAAGCTCAAGGAAAAGTTTATTATTATTTGTGGTGATTTTAGGCTCAGTATTAGGAACCACAGAAGGACGACAGGTAGGTAGACCATAACTAATTTTCAGTGACTCATCTCTTGATAGAAATTTGTACATATGGGCTGGGAAGGTGGCTCAGTGGTAGAACGCTTGCCTTGCATGCCTGAGGCCCTGGGTTCAATTCCTCAGCACCACATAAGCAAAAAGAAAAAAGCCGGAAGTGGCGCTGTGGCTCAAGTGGTAGAGCGCTAGCCCAGAGTTCAGGCCCCACGACCGGACCCCCCCCAAAAAAAAAAATTTAAAAAAAAAAAAAAGAAATTTAGGTATTTCAGAGAAAAGAATACATGAAGCACTATTAGTTAATGATATTTATTACTGGAGTTGTTTACAGAAAAATCTTTTCATTGTTAATTTATTCATAAGAATAGCTGTTCATCCATGTGACCTCCTTTTATTTTAAAAAATCAAAAAAGTGTATGAGAAGATTATTAGTATCAACTTTTTAAAAAGTCAGGAGGACTAGAGAGTGACGTTTGTTTTATCTTTCAGTAACTCCGACCAAACAAGGTGTAGAATTTGGCAGGGTTCTTGCCACAGACACATTTGGCTCCAGGCTGCAGCTCACAGAGTGGCTTGAAAGGGATACAAAGGCTTTTAGCTCCCATGGATGGAGCACCAGGTTCAAGATCCTGATCCCTGGAAATAAGCAAATAAGAATTCCAGTTATCCATCCTGGATAACGCATTCTCTCACAGATACAAGACTTCACAAGCATGTTAGTTAATGATGTTTACCTGGCAGTGGTCTTTTTGATCCAGTCTTCACAGTCAATTTCCCCACAGAATGGAATCTGAGCAATCTAATAAGAAAAGGAGAAGTGTTCAGTATTTCTAACCCATTCTATCTATAGAAGGATTTGAGTTTTCTCTATAACTAATGGCAAAAAGTATGGGGCTCCCAGTCTCTTTCCAGCCACAGTACTTAGAAACTTGCTAAGAATTTTCTTGCTCTACCATCAAAAATCCAAACTCAGAATAAGACACACTGAAGGAATCTCTGCAGTACAGTAACATGTCCTAATAACCCGGCTACAACATAGTACACTCAGCAGAACCTTATCAGATATGTACTAATACCTGTTTTACATACCTGATGGCTACAGGGAGTATGAACAGGAGACACTTCATAGTGGTTTTTAAAGTGATGATTGCAATAGCAACAATCAGGAAGACCTGACGTTTCTGATATGTTATGGCTAAGTGAATAATTCGCACTCTGTAACTTGGGTGCCAGCAACTTAGGAGGCTGAGATCTGGGGATCATGGTTCAAAGCCAGCCTGGGAGGGCAAATCTGTAAGATTCTTAGATCCACTAAGCTACCACAAAAAAAAAAAGAGTTCAAGCCCCAGGACTGAACCAACACCAGAAAATAAATTAAAATTAAAAAATAAATAAAATATTTTAAAAAGTTGAATAATGGACACTTAGGCCTTTGTCTTAATTTTGAAATTTTACATTTGTTTAAAAATCTTTAGTTTTTTTTTCTCAATACAATGTAAAGTTTTGACTAAACCAGAATTAAGATTTCTCCCAGTTCTTTCATAGTATGTCCACCACAAAATGAGATCTATCTGCAATAATAATTATAGGGTAGCCCACTGCCCAAATCCTGGAGATTAATGTTAATGATGTGAAGAACATCATTAACACATCAGAAATTAACAAGCAGCTACAGCTCTATGAAAGGGAGATACAAGAGCTATTAGAAGTAATATTTGGGCTGGGAATGTGGCTTAGTGGTAGAGTGCTTGCCTAGGCATGCATGAAGCTCTGGGCTGGATTCCTCAGTACCACATAAACAGAAAAAGCTGTAAGTGGCTTTGTGGCTCAAGTGCTAGAGTGCTAATCTTAAGCAAAAGAAGCTCAGGGACCGTGCCCAGACCCTGAGTTCAAGCCCCAGGACTGGCAAAAAAAAAAAAAAAAAAAAAGAATAGAAAAGAAATAATACCAATGTCCCCAGATTCCTCACCAACTTTCCCCTATTAACATAGGGGGAAGGCAAAAGGATAGTTAACCAAGACTCTCAGTTTACTCAGTTCAATATATCAATCTAATTCCCAGCTTATAAATTTTTTCTGATAAACTAGATTAATACAATAAAGAGGTGATAAATTTCATGGTAAGACTTGGAAGGGTTTTGACAGGAATGGAAGAAAATGGCAGAGATTGGCTAGAATAAACATTTGAAGTAGTTTCAATATAGAAATTCTTGGTGCAATGAAAGCTAAAGCAAAAACAAACCCAGAGATACAAACCAAAATAACAGTTAATTCCTTCTATTGAGAGTTATCAAACAAAAAAGCATGATAAAATGTGTATTCATAAAATTCATGATAAAGCCAGGTCCTTGTGGCTGACACAATTCTAGCTACTCAGGAGGCTGACATCAGAGATTCGGGAAAGTCCACAAGTCTCTTATTTCCAATTACCATGTGAAAACCAGTAAGTGGAGCTGTGGCTCGTGTAATAAAGTTCACAGACAGCACCAATGCTCTGAGTTCAAGCCCCATGACTGACCAAAAAAATCACGAAAAAACAGAGTTTTAGCTTAGCAGGCCTGTCTATGATTCCTAAGACCATCGGTTTGATCCTCAACATCACAACAGATGGATGGATGGATGAGTGGAATTCATGATAATAGATACAACAGGGGAAAAACTTTCTTATCTGCCTTCAACTATGCAGTGAAAAACCACAAACTTAATATAAGGCTGGAAGTAGCACTGTGGCTCAAGTGCTAGAGCACTAGCCGTGGGTTGAAGAGCTGAGGGACAGCGTCTAGATCTGTAACTCAAGCCCCACCCACGACAGACAAAAAAAAAAAAAGAAAAGAAAAAAGAAAAATAGGGGCTGGGAATGTGGCGTAGTGACAGAGTGCATGCCTATCATGCATGAAGTCCTGAGTTCTATTTCTCAGTACCCCATAAATAGAAAATGCTGGAAATGGCACTGTGGTTCAAGTTGTAGAGTACTAGCCTTGAGCAAAAAAAGGAAGCTCAGGGCAGTGCCCAGGCCCTGAGATCAAGTCCCAGGACTGGCAAATAAATAAATAAATAAATAAATAAATAAATAAATAAATAAATAAATAAATAAATAAATATCTGGTAACTAACAATTTTCTTTTTCCTTAAAAAAATGCCAAGATGGTCTGTATCTTCACAACAAAATTAAAAAATGTAAAATAATCGTAGCATATAAACAAATTCAACAGAAGTTTTATTTGAATTCCTAAGTAATAATTTTATAAAAAAACTATGCTTTAATTCTTTCTAGTTTCAAAGTAATGTTTAGAGGATAAGACTTGAAAATTCTGGCTTTTGGGGCTTGACCTTCATTAATATGAAAGAGACAATATACATTTTTAGTTATTCAGCTGTGAAAAGTTTTTCAACTTAGTTTAATGATTTTTATATTTCTTCTTCTTTTTTTGGTTGTGGGGTTTGAACTCAGGGCCTAGGCACTGTCCCCGAGCCTCTTTGTGCTCAAGGCTAGGTTCTTCTATTTGAGCCATAGCACCACTTCCAGTTTTTGAGTGGTTAATTGGAGATAAGAAATGCCTGAGCTAGCTTCCAACTGTGATCCTCCCATCTCAGCCTCCTGAGAAGCTAGATTACAGGCATGAGCCACTGGCATCCAACTATTTATTCTTAGAAATACATTTTTATAGTATGGAATGTTGTAAACCCTTAGAAGTAGTGGCACATGCCTATAATCATGGTGGTGGAAACAGAAGGATGCAGAGGTCAAGGCCAGTCTCAACAAAGTTAGCAAGACTCCAAGTCAAAAAACAAGAAGTAGAAACAAAAGAGCGTGGGGTTCAACTGGTATAACACATGTAGTTCTCAGTCCCTAATACCAGAAAAAAAGTTTTTAGGAAAAAAAAAGTAAATGATAAGAAACAGTAATATTCAAAAATCATGAACTCAACAAAATTAACTACTATTAATATATAAGAATAAACCACATACAGAAAGGCATTGTTTTTCATTGGCTTAAGTCCCATCCTTTGGAAAAACTACCAAAATAAAATCCTATAAATCAAATGTCTTTCTGTTTTTTTCATCTATAACAATAGACAAGAGTAGAAAGAAAATGAGTTACCCTATTGATTTATTAACTCTTATGCGATTTCTCTCATAGACTATGTTGTAAATTGACCACCATATTTCTATAGTAAAAGAAAATTTTATATAAAAATTTATGAGGTAAAAGGAAAATATCATAAATAAATTGTAAAAAAAGGACAAAGGCAATAAAACAATAATAAAAGGCTAAACCCAGAGGAATTATGAATCTGAAGGGCATTTTTTTTTTCTTTTTTGGGTCCGGTCGTGGGGCCTGAACTCTGGGCCTGGGCGCTGTCCCTCAGCTCTTCAGCTCAAGGCTAGTGCTCTACCACTTGAGCCACAGCGCCACTTCCGGCTTTTTTCTTATGTGGTGCTGAGGAATCGAACCCAGGGCCTTGAGCATGCAAGTCAAGTGCTCTACCACTGAGCCACCTTCCCAGCCCATCTGAAGGGCATTTTGAGATGATCTATATTGTACTTTTTTACAAGGTATTAAACTGAGAATCACACAGATTAATATTACTAGCTTGTATAATGAGACATACTAGCATTCATAAATCAGAGTGTTGTTTATATTCTCAACATTTAAAAAATACAGAGAAAAGAAAAAATACAGGAGTGGGGGAGGAAGCAGAATCTAACTTTTAGCACCAGGTTCAACACTATGTAGCTTGGGCTTTTAGACTCTGGCCCATGATGATTTTCTCATTTGTAACTTGGGGACATGGGACTGGTTGCGTACTCAAACATGTAAGGTAGAATTCTAAAGTCCATAAGTGATTCACTCCAATAATAAATAACTTTGCACATCAGTTACAACTAGGACAGTTACATACACATAATACACAAAACCAATGAAATCTCAGTCAAAAACTACCTAAGTTGAAAAAATCTTTACGGAGCCCAAAGTAGCCACTCATTTAAAAAGGAAGGCTTAAACCTGAGCAGCATTTTCTTCCATGTTATTCAGAAAGAGCAATCGACTAAGAGCCAAGTACATATAATGAAATGTATAGTCAGGGAATTGAGAGAAACTGACTTTTAACCTTGTGTTTTATTTCTGAAACTAGAATATTGTTTACTGTAGGAATAGATACCAAAATGAAATTATCACACAATGAAGTGAGGGTCCATAACAAACAAATGTCTTTTTAGGCAAAATTACCAAGCATGAGTTTACAAGTGTTAGCCAAAAAGTGACAGAACTTTGGGAAACCAGCAGAATATAACATATAATGCTAAATAATTACAATCTCTTCTGTGACTGTTAAAAACAAAACAATACAAACAAAACAAACAAACAGACAAACAAAAAACCCAGTTTGTGGGAAATCTCTTACCTTTCCAGAATCCAGTATCTTCTGAAAATCTTCTAATGTATTAGCCACAACCATATGAGTCTTAAGATCTTCAGAAGCCCTACCCAAAGTATTAGAAAATATATTTTACAAATTAGTTTTATAAAAACACAAAAGCAACAATTAGGAAAAAAAAAGACCACAAAAACCCAAAGTTGGAAGAACTCAATTTGAAAGTTAACTCCCTTTACTAGGAGTGACCTTCAAGGAGATCAGCACTTTATCACAGTGCTACATGAAGGTGTGGGAAATTTGCCAAGTAAACAGTAGGCAACCATTGCTTTTGTTATTGCTATTGAGACACAACTGAGTAACATTATTATTTTTTTTGTTGGTGGTGGGGCTTGAACTCTCGGCCTGGGTGCGATCCCTCAGCTCTTCAGCTCAAGGTGAGCAGTCTGTACCACTTGAACCACAGTGCCACTTGCGGGTTTTCTGAGTGGTTTATTGGAGATAAGGGTCTTACAGAGTTTCCTGCCCAGGCTGACTTTGAACTATAATCCTCTGATCTCAGCCTCCTGAGTAGTTAGGATTACAGGCATGAGCCACTGACACTTGGACTTCAACCGAGTAACATTCTATTCCTTGCTATCCCACTTCCTACCTGTGGTAGTGTGTTACTTTCTTTTTTTTTGGTAGGTCGTAGGGCTTGAACTCTGGGCCTGGCCACTGTCCCTGTGCTCTTCAGCTCAGGAGAGCGCTCTACCACTTGAACCACAGTACCACTTCCGGTTTTCTAGTGGCTTACTGGAGGTAAGAGTCTCATGGACCTTCCTACCCAGGCTGGCTTTGAACCATGATCCTCAGATCTCAACCTCCTGAGTAGCTAGGATTACAGGTGTGAGCCACCGGAGCCCAGCAGTCTATTACTTTTGAAAAGTTTTCTTTCTACAGAACTGGAAAGTAGTAAATACTGTAAAATAAAATCTAGTAACTACTATTTATGACTGTCATGATAAGCAAACACAAGGGTGTTAAGATATTTTGAAAAAGAAAAGCACATGAATATATATTAGTCGAGATATTTCCTTTCTTCTTTTTGTGCTGGCACTGGGACTTGAACTCAGGGCTTAGGTGCTGTCCCTTAGCTATTTTGCTCAAGGGTGGAGTTCTATCACTTGAGGCACAGGAACACTTTAAGTCCTTTTGGTAGTTAATTGGAAATAAAGAATCTTAATGTTTTTCTGTCAGGCTCGCTTTGAACCAAGATCCTGAGATCTCAGCCTCCTGAGTCAATAGAAGCCATTGGTGCCCAACTCAAGACATTTCACATACCATGTAAGAATACCTCTCCTAAGAATCCCAGGTTTTAGACATGCCACAAATAAATATTCTCTTCCACATCAAAGCCACTTATTTAGTCACTCATGAGTGGTGATGAAGGAAAAAGAACATCATTGACCACATGAACTCTATACCACTACTAGCTGTCTTCCAAGCATGCTCCTGCTTCTTCCCTTCCTTGTTACTATAGTGAGATGAGCCTGCGCAGTGAGAAAAGTCATATGCACTCCCTAGGCTGAAGCTTGAAGGCAGTATGCATGGCTCCTGAACATTCCCCCTGCCCAACCAACATCGTCTAGACATGACTGTCATCTAGTTTTGACCATGTAAATGACCAGAGGCCAGGCTCTAGGAGATAGCAAATCCAATGAAATAAAAGGAATTAAGGTTTCTGAATAACCAGGGGGAGGAGAACCATCCTGACCTGCAACACTGACTTCACACCGTTAAGACTACAAAAGTTATTCATTCACTAAGCTCCGCTGGAATAGAACCACTGTACCAAAAGCCCTATTTGAACATTAAGACAAAATTTTACTGATGGAATTACTTGTTCTAAATTCTGACAAATTCTATCAGTTGTACACAAACAAATCTTAGTTTCTATTTCTCCCAGATGTGAGGCTGAATGTGCATTAAACAAAGGGTATTATAAATTAACAAATACAAAGCAGGCACTGCTTTTCCTCAAATGGAGAGTCTATTGCTACTGGTGTGGCCTTAATCTCTGCTTCAGGTAGGCAGGAAAAACAGGGCACCACACCAATACCACAATTTTTCTAGTGCGTTAGAGATCACCTTAAGATCTATGATTCTAAAAGATTCCTTTCCACAGGTCAGAGCAGGTCTAAAGCCTCCCTATCCAACAGTCCCAAACCCAATGATGACATTCTTGGCCTTGGTTACCTTATACCCACCCAGAGATCATTTTATACTATAGTTACCAGGCTCTGTCTAGACCAACTGAATTACTATCTCAGGGACGGTATCAAGCACTGGCATTTACTAAAACTTCTCAGATACTACTGACCTGTACCTAGCAGGTGAGCATCAATGCCTTGATCTCTTGCATTTATATCTTAAAAGCCTGGACCTAAAGTTAACCCAAATTAGTCTAGGAGAGAAACAGTCCATTTCTGCAAACTTAATATGAGACAAAAGATACTTAGAAACTACCTTCTGAAAAGGTTAACCTGGATATCTTCCAAAATAGCTTGAAGTTTAGTTTCAGCTTCATTTTCTGCAATTGTTAGCTTTTCTCCAGTATCTCGTCTGACAGCTACAAACTGACAGCTTTTCATATCACGTGGCCCAACTTCAAGTCTAATTGGTACTCCCTACAAAATAAAATTTAAAAAAAGCACGTGGTAAGTTTTCCTAAGTAATTATTTACAAATTTATGCATAAAGCACATTTGTTTTCTTTTCAATAGCAATAGAAAATTATTCTTTAAGTCTTCCTGATTGCAAATGGAACTAAGATGGTATTAAAAATACTACATTGGGGGCTGGGAAGGTGGCTCAGTGGTAGAGCGCTTGCCTTGCATGCCTGAGGACCTGGGTTCGATTCCTCAGCACCACATAAGCCAAAAGAAAAAAGCCAGCAAAAAGAAAAAAGACAGAAGTGGCGCTGTGGCTCAAGTGGTAGAGGGCTAGCCTTGAGCTGAAGAGCTGAGGGACAGCGCCCAAGCCCAGAGTTCAGGCCCCACGACCGGAGGCCCCCCCCAAAAAAAAATACTACATTGGACCAGAAGTATAGCTGAGGTGACGTGGTTGCCTACCACAAATGAATCACTGGGCTCAATCCCAGCATAGAAGGGGGAAAATAAAGCTAAGAGTAAGAATCTTTAGTTCAAAATGCTTCAGACCAAACATGTTTCACATTTCAGTTCCTCACATTTTCAAATATTTATAGACATAATTACTTAAGCATCCCTACTCTATAAAAATCTCAAATTGAAAATGATCTAAGCCGGGCATTGGTGGCCTGTAATCCTAGCTACTCAGGAGGCTGAGGATCACGGTTGAAAGCCAGCCTTGGCAGGAAAGTCCATGAGACTCCTAGCTCCAATAAACCACTAGAAAACCGGAAGTGGTGCTGTGGCTCAAACGGTAAAGCGCTCATCTTAAGCTGAAGAACACAGGGACAGCGCCCAAGCCCAGAGTTCAAGCCCACAATTGACAAAAAATAAAAAAAATAAATAAATAAAAAAATAAAGAAGAAAATGATGTAAAACCTGAAACTTCTGGAGTATACTTAGAGCTTGATTTGTATCCATACTTTTCAAAAGCTGGTCAAACTCTTTCTCAAGTTTTTTTCAACTTTGGGCATGAAGTTAAAAACTTAAGGGCTTTATTTTTTTTCTCAGGAATGAAGACAGGGACTCTACAGTATAGCTCAAATTAGCAGTATCTCCACTCACAAAGTGCAGGTTTACCAGGGGCTCAAAACAAACAGCAATAGGGGAGTGATTGAGAAAGGAATATGGAGACATTTCTGTTTAATTAACTTTGTATCAGTAAGAAGTTTATCCTTTAACATTTGATATCCAGGCATGTGTAAATTGGTTTAGAGAAGCTGCTACACTACATACCACTTAAAAGCTATTTCTAAGCAAGAAAGACCTTTTTCTTTCTTTTTCAAAAGGAGAAAACGTCCATCTTAAAGTCCTCACTAGAGAAAGTACTACTAAATACAAGGAAAGCAGCATCTGTGTTCCAGCACAGAAGATAGTTTCACTCAAGGAACATTAAAAAATGTAATATTGTAAATATTAGCAACTTTGGGAATGATAAATATATTGATAATGAATAATCTCAGCATTACCAAGCTTACATCAAAACTTGAAAGTTGAAATCTCACTACATTTTCTCATTCCAATTTCCTATATAATGTGAATTATATTCTTGATTCCTAATTTCTAGATCCAATTATGACTCTCTAAGCTAGGCAGGAATAGAGGATAGATGGCCCCTCCCAGCAGTCAGGAGGCTAAGACAAAAGGATTCAAAATTTGAGGTTTGGGCTACATAGTGAAACCTTGATTCCAAAAACAAATGAATGAAGAAAAAAACTTAAATTCTTGGTTTTAAAGAAAAAGATGTAAATTCCAGAAGTTCATAAAATGGAATTAAGCACATAGTTTATAATAAACCAGATTTCAGATGGGCTTTGGATAGACAAACTGAAAATCAACTGATGTACAATATGTGGAATAAAAACCCAACAGTGACAAGTGATTCCCATACAGCATTATTCTAGCATTATATCCAACTGTTCAAATAACTTACATGAATTCCTGGCATAAACATTATATATCAATTACATGAGGTTTACTTATTTTAAACAAAACCTTCAAGTTCACTTCTAACATAAAAAACCTTAAGTTAAAAAGAAACAAATGTACAGACAATCTAAAGCTAGGTTGAAGATTCAGGAGAAAAAGATTCAACTGAGGGATTTACCTTGAGCTCCCAGTGATTGAACTTCCAGCCTGGAGAGTAGTTATCTCGCAAATCGACTCTAACTCGAATGTTAACATTGAGCAATCGCTGTCGATAATCATTGCATTTGGCCATCAGAGCTTCTTTGTCTTCTTCAGAAAGTGTATTTGTAATACCACAAGGAATAACCACCACCTAGAATCCAGCATACAGAAATAACCACATAGAAGCACTAAAGTCATGTAAAAACCTACCAGATTTAAAGTTTTAAAAAAAATTTTAAATTGTTATTATAAAGGTAATATACAGAGGAGCTACAGTTTCATAAGTTAAGTAATGAGTATATTTCTTTTTGGACAATGTCACTTTCCTTTGCTCTCTTCTAGTTTTTCCTTCCCAGATATAAAAGTTTTAAAAAGCCTAATCAACTTACATGATTCTTAATCTACACCTAATATCTATCCACTATTTATATATTTATTGCTTATCTACATAAATGAATTTTCAGTTGACTTACCATTTCATTTAGTCTATTATAACTCATTTTATTTATTATTTTGGTTGGTCATGGGGCTTGAACTCTGGGCTTGGGGGCTGTCCCTGCACTCTTCAGCTCAAGGCCAGCGCTCTACTGCTTGAGCCAAAGTGCCACTTCCCATTTTCTAGTGGTTAATTGGAGATAAGAGTCTCACAGACTTTCCTGCCCAGGCTGGCTTTGAACCGTGATCCTCAGATCTCAGCCTCCTGAGTAGCTAGGATTACAGGTGTGAGCCACCAGCGCCCGGCTTATAACTCATTTTAAGAAATGATCTAAAGAAGTTTTATACATTAAAAAATGATCTAAAGAAGTTTTATACAAAGTAGTGTGTGTGTACACGCACACTGGTTCTGGGCGTGAACTCAGGGCCTGAGCACTGTCCTGGATAGAAAATAGCTTTAAAAATTAAAGAAAGCCTGGTTTATTGGTAGCCAGCTACAATATAGTTTTAGAAATTAAAGAAGCAGGGCACTCATGCCTGTAATCCTAATTACTCAGGAGGCTGAGATCTGAGGATCACATTTCAAAGCCAGCCCAGGAGTCAGAGAGACTTTTATCTCCAATTAATCACCAGAAAATGGGACTGCACCCAAGCCTAAAGTCCAAACGCTACACACATACACACACACACACACACACACAATTAAATAAGTACAAACAATAACAATGCAAATAATATGCAGTTGTACAAAACAGGTCTAAGCTATATTCTGTTATTTTATTGTCAGGGAAATCTACCCAAATAATATCATTCAAAACAACAGCCTTGCAAATTTCACATCTTCCAAATCATGATTTCAAGTTAATAAACATGGCTTCTTTTATAAATGAAATGAAAAACAGACAAAGGAAATATTCTCTTTACCTGAACACAGGCTACACGAGGTGGCAGTACCAAGCCCATGTTGTCCCCATGCACCATGATCATAACACCAATGGTTCGCGTTGTCAGTCCCCAGGAACACTGATAGGCAAACTGCTTCTCACCAGGTGATTTTGGATCTTCAAAAATGATTTCACACATTTTAGAAAAATTCTGCCCTAAATGATGTGATGTTGCCCCCTAAAATAAAGAGAAAAACATAAGCTTTAATTTTACTAATTTTTTATGCCTTCGAAGATATCATGATAAAATTACATGTTTTAACGTAGCACTACACTTGTTTTACCTCCCCCTTTGGAGGCTGCATAGGTTTAAAATGTAAGTATAAACAAGAGATCAGAATTAGTATGTGTGTGGGCGGGGGGTGGGGGGGAACACACACCCAAAACTACATAATTGTTTTGCTATGGAAACCCCTTTATATAGAAATATCTTTCAGTACAATTTTATTTATTTATTTATTTATTTATTGTTGGTCGTGGGGCTTGGGCACTGTGTTTACGCTCTTCAGCTCAAAGTGAGCATCTACTGCTTGAGCCACATGGGCCATTTCCGGTTTTCTAGTAGTTTACTGGAGATGAGTCTCACGGACTTTCCTGCCCGGGCTGGCTTTAAACTGCGATCCTCAGATCTCAGCCTCCTGAGTAGCTACGATTACAGAGGCGTGAGCCACTGGAGCCTGGCTTTTCAGTACATATTTAAAAAGGTATCCATACTTTGGTGATTCAGAAATTAATTAAACCTGGAGATTTAAAGATGACGAATGCACTAAAAATATGATAAACTAGAAAGTACTTAAAACACTTTTCTTTTAAATACATATTTTTATTTATCTTTATCTTTTTTTTTTCTTGTGTTATTGAGGTTTAAACTCAGGAGCTATGCCCCTTTGCTTTTAGTTTCTCTATTAAGCTTTTTTCCTGGCCCAGCCTCAGACAGTGAAGCTCCTGCCTCCACTTCCTAAAGAGCTGAGATTACAGGCATACCTAAATCACATCCAACTTTATTATTTAGTTGGTAGATAAAAACAGAAAAACTGAACACATTAATGTTGTAACATATTTCGATATTTCGATATATGTAGACAATGCATAATGTTTAAATATATCTCCTTAAGTATTTTTTTTTTTTCCTTCCTCTGTCATGAGTCTTGAACTCTGAGCCTGGGCACTGTCCATGAGCTCTTCAGCTCAAGGCAAGCACTCTACCACTTGAGCCATAGCACTACTTCCAGTTTTCTGGTGGTTAATTGAAGAGTCTCACAGACTTACCTGGCCGGGCTGGCTTTGAATCATGATCCTTGGATCTCAGCCCCCTGAGTAGCTAGGATTACAGGCATGAGCCACAGGCTCATAAATATTGCCAGTACTTATCATTTCTTTACACAAGATTTATCATAATCATATCATATCATAAACAATAATGCATAATACATTATTGTTATCCTATTATACAGTAACAGACTAAGATTTTTGTTTTGTTTGGAGGGAAGGGGATTAAGTTAAGCTATGTGAAATATGAGAAGCACAAAATCCAAAGTACCGCATGATCTCACTCATATGTTGACTCTTAAGAAGTTCATTGCATGGAAATTTAGAATATAATAGTGATTACCACAGGGGTAAGTAAGAATGAAATATGGGGAAAGCTGACACATGGGTACACAATTATAGTTACGCAGGAGTAAGAATTTCTAGTGTGGCAGAGTGTGATAACAATTTGTAGTGTGTGCATTCCGGGGCTGAGCCAGACACACTATAAATTCAAGGCCAGCTTGTGCTACAAAATGAGACCCTATTTCAACAACAAGAATGTATTTCTGTGTGACAGAAGAAATTGCTGTGTCTGCCCATGGATGGTCCTGTTACCCACAGCGGGGGCAGTGTGGTACCTGGATAGCTCTCCCACTAGCAGATATGAATGCTTCTACTGTTGTTGTATAGTCTCCTCCTGCAAACTTTTCCTTTTCAGTCTTCCTTCCTCTCACAACAGGAATTGCCAGGAGTTCTTCATATACTCGAGCATATAACTCAAGTATCTGTAAGACCTGTAAAAATAATTTAAACAAAAATGTGTCCAAATTTAGGGCATATTCATTCATTATAATCTATAAACTGTGTACTTCAAACATAAAGTATTTTTATAATGGAAAAGCTAAATGCTAAATGAGATTACTTAAGAAAAGACATTTAGGGCTGGGAAGGTGGCTCAGTGGTAGAGCGCTTGCCTTGCATGCATGAGGCCCTGGGTTCGATTCCTCAGCACCACATAAAGAGAAAAGGCCAGAAGTGGCGCTGTGGCTCAAGTGGTAGAGTGCTAGCCTTGAGCTGAAGAGCTGAGGGACAGCGCCCAGGCCCAGAGTTCAGGCCCCATGACCAGACCCCCACCACCCCAAAAAAGATATTTAGGTTGTGGGCACAACTTGGCAGGGTGCCTGCCTAGAAAGTATAAGGCCCTATTCAAACTCCAATATTGTTAAATGAAAAAAGAAATAAACAACAGTAAAGAAGGCAGTGAGGTTGAACATCTTTTTAAAACTGTATACATTTGGAATTAGAAAAAAATGATTGTAAGAATATATAGCAATCTGAGTGAAAAATGATAATTTTCAATCATATAACTATTCTACAAAGTACAATAATATTTTCAACTGAATTTAACTGTATGCTTTGTTTTTTAGTAAGACTTCAATAAACAATTATTAAAATCTATTCACATCTGAATTAATTTGATTTTACCTTGTAACAAATGTTGCACACATTTTAATTAAAAAAGCAGAGCCTAAACAAAAAAAATCATAAATAATATGAAAAAGATTTTTTATACCTCTTCTGCTGCTTCCTCAAAGGTAGCAAAAGCACTGTGCCCTTCCTGCCAAAGGAATTCACGAGTCCGGAGGAAAGGCTGGGGGTGCTTGAACTCCCAACGCTAGAAGATGAAAGAGTGCAGTTGGTTATTATATACAGCTTTCCATTCTTATTAACAACTTTACATGGTAAGTAACCAAAAACCATAATCATGATCCATAATACTTCAAAAACTAAAAGGAAAATATGATGACAACAAAATCTAAGTAGTAGTGTGGACCTACCACCACATTGCACCACTGATTGAGCCGGATGGGCAGGTCTCTGTGTGACTGAACCCATTTTGCATATGCAGGATACATTACTGAAAGATACAGGAAAACACAAGTAACTTAGTCATTTAAGGATTCACTTGATCACATTTATTAAATTTAAATTCATGAAGAATAACATTCATTTACTTTGACTGCTTTCATGTTTTGTTTGCTTTTGGAAACGTTAAGTTCTATGTTAAATTCTGTGCATTTATAATCCTAGTTAGTTCTCACCATTAGCCCATAAGTACAGATCACTGATATCAAAGATGTGAAAGTTAAAAAACTTCCCGAATTCAGCAGTTACATATTAGAATGAATCTTACTTAGATCTACCTAGAATATGTCAATTACAGCCTATCTGTGCTATACAATCAATTAAAAAAACCTGCCAATTTGATGTGAGAAAAAAAGCTAGTATCATAATTTCAATAGGGGACACACAAGAATGTCACTAGCAGTATCAAATAAAGAATAAACATTCTTACATCTAAATATGGATAATCACTTTAAAAGTCATTTTCCAGCAGCACTTCCATTTACCATGAGTAATTTTAGGAAAATGACTCAGTCTTTCAGAGAGCTTTTTTTTTTTTTTGTCAGTCATGGGGCCTGAACTCTGGGCCTGGGCGCTGTCCCTCAGCTCTTCAGCTCAAGGCGAGCGCTCTATCACTTGAGCCACAGTGCCACTTCCATTTTTTTCTGCTTATGTGGTGCTGAGGAATTGAACCCAGGGCCTTATGCATGTGAGGCATGCATTCTACCACCGAGCCACTTTCCCAGAGAGCTTTCTTTTCCTGCAAAGTAAGAGATTATAGCTGCCTGTGACTTCAGTTTTGTTGTGAGGATGAAAATTTAAAAAACTTAATTAGAATAAATGTATTTAGTAACCTTTAAAATTTCTACACATGGCCAGTTACCAGTGGTTCATGCTTGTAATCCTAGCTACTCAGGAGGCAGAGAACTGAGAATCTTGGTTCCAAGCCAGCCTGGGCAGGAAAATCCTTCAGACTCCTATCTCTAATTAAAAAGCAGAGAGTATGGAAGTGGCACTGTGGCTCAAGTGGTAGAGTGCTAGCCTTGAGGTGAAGAGCTCAGGGACAGCGCCCAGGCCCAGGGTTTAAGCCCCACAACTGTTCTCCTGCCACCCCCCCCAAAAGAAAGCAGAGAGTAGAGCTGTAGCTCAAGTGGTAAAGTGAGTGAAAAAGCTAAAGACTCTGAATTTAAGCCACACAAAAAAACAAAACAAAAAACTCCACAACTCTACTTATGAATGTATTAAAATGAGTAACAAAATTTAAAAATAAGTATGGCATGAAGTATTAGTTTGCACATTTTATTTTTTAGTCAGTCCTGGGGCTTGAACTATGGGGTGATGGCCCTGAGTCCGAGTTTGTTTAAGGCTAGTGCTCTACCACTTGAGCCACAGTGCCACTTCTGGCTTTTTCTCAGTAGTTTACTGGAGATAAGAGTCTCATAGACTCTCCTGCCAGGGCTGGCTTCAAACCACCATCTTCAGATCTCAGCCTCCTGAGTGGCATGAGCCACTGGTGCCCAGCTTACAAAGTTTATATATATATATATACACACATATATATATACATATATATATATATGTATATATATTACTGTCTTTTAAGTCATTGTACAAATAAATTTCAATTCAACATGTCACTTCTTCTATTAGTTATCCCCCATCTCTCTCAACTCCATCTATCCTTCTGCATTCCAATTCCATTTTCACATATATACACTGAACATTATTACAGTACTAGCCCCTCTCTCCATTGGTCTGCTCCCTATCTCCTCCGTTCCCCTGACAAAACATGCTCCAGCATCTTGGTACTCACTCGTCAAACTCAGGAGTTTTGTTGCTAGACTCCTCCCATGGGCATGCCGTACTTTCACCAACCGTGTCTAAGTCCAGAGGACCCAACACATATCTTCTTATATTATTTATCATTCAGATCTAACTTCCACATATGAGAAAACATGTATTTTGTCTTTCTGGGCCTGTTTTTGTTTTTTTTTTTTGCCAGTCCTGAACTTGAACTCAGGGACTGGGCAATGACTCTGAGATTCTTTTGCTCTGGGTAGCACTCTATCACCACTTGAGCCACAGTGTCACTTCTGGCTTTTTCTGTTTATGTCATACTGAGAAATTGAGCCCAGGGCTTCACGCAAGCACTCTACCACTAAGTCACAATCCCAGAAATTCTGGACTGGATTTCACATAGTTGTTTCCAATTCCATCTATTTTCTTTTTAATTTAAATTTAAATTTTATTGTCAAGGTGATGTACATAGGGATTACAGTTACTTAAGTAAGGCAGTAAAGTACATTTCTTGTCAAACTTGTTACCTCCCCAATTCCATCCATTTTCCTACAAATCATATCATTATTCTTCCTAATAGATGAGTAAAATTTGGTGTTGGTCGCAGTGGTGTGTGTGTTTGCAATGTTTTAATCAATCCCAAGAATAAACACTATTACAGTAAAATTCCTTGAAATGCTATTCCAAGAAATTTTATTTTATTTTTTGGTGGGGGTCCAGTTGTGGGGCCTGAACTCTGGGCCTGGGCGCTGTCCCTCAGCTCTTCAGCTCAAGGCTAGCGCTCTACCACTTGAGCCACAGCGCCACATCCGGCTTTTCTCTTTTTGCTTATGTGGTGCTGAGGAATTGTACCCAGGACCTCAGGCATGCAAGGCAAGCACTCTACCACTGAGCCACCTTCCCAGCCCCCCCCGAAATTTTAAAGCAAAGAATTTAAGTAAAAACAGAATTTTTATTATGCTTAAGGAAAATTCCATACCATTCCTGAACAATGTGCTACTGACAAGGATGACACATATCACAAAACAAAAGCTGAGACTCAACTCTAAAAGTGCAGCTGGCTAAGAACTCAATGAGCTTTCTACTGGTCTCACCTGTTTCACTGGTAGGCCGGATGGCAATGGGTTCCGCCAACTCTGTTTTGCCAGATCTTGTAACCCAAGCAACCTAATAAAATAGAATCATTTTCATGCATTGTTGTTCAATGGCATTTCACAACAATAGTATAAAGGTAGGCAAATTTTGTTTTTCTCAAAATCAGTAAGGCAGTTTCAAATCACTGAGGCTGTTACTGGAAGGTAGGGTTCCAGTTATATAATGTGATAATCATAACTTGGCACAAAGGTAAAATACAACTTTAAAATAAAAATAGTCTTATGTTTCTACAAACTGGTTGTTAGACACCACTAAAAATATTCTTTGAAGTTTATAAAAGAAAACTCGAAAAAAATCAAAGAGTGAAGGGCTGGAGGTATGGCTCAGAGATAAGAGCATCTGTCTAGCAAGTGCAAGGCCCTGAGATCAAACCCCAGAACTACCAAAATACTAAAATGAAAAAGAAAAATCCTCATGCAAATCACATGAGCAACCCAGGTCACACCATTATTTTGAAAATAAAAGAGGATGGTGGGCTGAGTGGGGAGAGGGAGGGAGGACTAACAAAGAGCGAATGAGGATGAATAGGGCTTAAGTAGTTTATTTGCATGTAATAAAATAGAAGAATGAAATCTACTGAAATTGCTTTAAGAAAGGAGAATGGGAAGGAGAATGATACAGGGGGTCAAGATGATCCAGATACAATGTATACACACGAAGAACAATAAAACTGCCTCTTGTACAATAAATGTATGCCAATTAAAAAAAAAAATCAAAACTCACTTACCTCAGGGGCAAAGTCAGCAACATGATTCTTCTCTTTCTCTAATGCAGCTTGAGACACAAATATGGGGAAATAGCAGTTTTCAACACCAAGTTTCTTAATCTCAGTATCAAAAAAGTCCTTAATGAATTCCCAAATGGAATATGACCATGGTCGAAGAATATAACAGCCACTCACATCATAGTATTCAATCATTTCTGACTTTGTAATGACCTTTTTAAGAGAAAAATAAAAGCTGTGAAGCTTAATTTTGCTGTTAAGCACAATTCTATAAATGGCAAAAGTATACAATAATAAAAATTCCAATGTGAGCCAGGTGTAACTGTACACACCTGTAATCTCAACACTCAAGAGGCTGAGACAGGTGGATTACAAGGTTGAGGCCAGCTTGGCTTACATAGTAGATTCTGTCTTAAAAATTAAGTAAATAAAATGAAAGTCCAATCTAGACATTTCCTCTGTTGATCCACGCTTGTAAAGTGAAAGATCTAAATGATAATAAAAACACATCTTCCTACAATGAGAAGCAACAAAAAAACAGGTCTCTAAACTCTTAAGACTTGAACTCCAATCTTGTCTCTATTATTTACTTACTATCTTTGGGACTTTAGACAAATCCCCTGACTTTACTAGGGGAAAAATAAAAACAACAAACCATTACTATCTCCTTGCCTTTTAACTTATGGCCTCATACAGGCTAGGAAAAATGTTCTAGCACTTAAGCCAAGCCTCTATCTCTGTTTGCTTCAGGTTATTTTTTAGATAGGTCTTCTGTTTTTACCCAGGCAAATATGGACAAAACTTTCTTATCTGTATCTTACTCACCTAGCTGTGACCATCTATCACTTGCCCTATTACAACTAAACTTAAGCTTATTTATAATGTTGAGATGGGATCTGGCTAGCTTTTTCCAGGGCTAGATTTGAATTGTGATCCTCCCAAACCCTACTTCTACATAGCTAAGAGCCAATGTACACTGCCAGGGCTGCCTTTTGATCTAAGAATTTATGTGGACATGCCTTGAAAACTAACTTGTTCAAAAGACCACATACTATATATAAAAAGGCATCGTATATTCAGTAAGTCCCGTCTCATTAGCAGATTTTACTTTTTCTTTCTGGTGCTGGTACTGGGACTTGAACTGAGGGCCAGGGTATTCTCTCTTAGCTTTTTCCTTAAGGCTGGCACTCTACCACTTGAGGCACAGCTCTACTTCCAGTTTTTTGCTGGTTAATAGGAGATAAGAGTCTAGCAGACCTTTCTGCCCAGGCTATCTTAGAACTGTCTCACCTCCTGAATAGCTAAGAATTACAGGTATGAGCCACCTGAGCCCATCTAACACTTGGTTTCGACATAAGTTTTAAATACTCAAAATCTAAACTTTTTAAAATTCCACATGCATATCATGTAGCCCAACTGATGTGGAATTCTTAGTTCTGTTATCTCTAGTTATTTTTAAATAGTTTTGTGATCTAATGAATATTTTCCTGTCTTTAATATTCCCCTCCCCAAAAGTAAAAGTAAGTCATCAGCCAGGCATGGGTGGCTCATGCTTGTAATCCTAGCTTCTAAGGAGGCAAAACATCAAGGTTGGAAGCTAGCCCAGGAAAAAAAAGTCTTAAGATTCCATCTCAAATTAACTAGCAAAAAGCCAAGCTGAGCACTGGTGGCCCACTACTCATGTCTGTAATCCTAGCTACTCAAGAGGCTGACATCTAAGGATTGTGGTTTGAAGCCAGCCAGAGCAGGAAAGTCCATGGGACTCTTATCTCCAATTAACTACCAGAAAACCAGAAGCAGCACTGTGGCTTAAAGTGATAGAGAGCAAAAGAGCTCACTGCCAGTGCATCCAGGCCTTAAGTTCAAGCCCCAGGACAAAAAAAAAAAGCCAAGCTAGGTGTGGCTCAAGTGGTAGAGCACCAGCCGAACAGGCAAACCTAGTGAAAGTGCAAGGACTTGAGTTCAATGCCCTAATATTAGAAAAGGGGAGGGGAGGGAGAGGCCCCAGGGAGAAGGGGAAAAAGAGTAAGGAAAAAGAAGGGGGGTGGGACTGGGAAGGGAAAGGAAAGATATCCACAAAGTTCACTAAAATGACACAATGAAGATTGAGGTTTGTTGACAGACTGCTTGTCTTTAACACGGGTTTGATGGCATTATGGGGAAAAATGAATTAAGCATCCATAGTATAGTATTAAACTTTATGAATCCTAAGTTCTCATGGTTTTCCCTCAATAGTGGTCTTCTTGGAGGTCATGGTATATTAACAGATACCAAGGATCTATTAACTTTATTAACTGAGTGGACCCTATCTAAATATAAAACAGACTTTAAGAAAATTAAAACAAAAATCAACTGAGAGCATACTCACTTGAGAATACCAATCCGCAAGATTTTCTTCTTTTTTTGCCTCAAGACCCAATCTGCAGACATGAAAAAGAAAATAAAAATGGTGTATGGAGGAACATGGCTCAGCAGTTGCTGGTTTATCTCTTTTCTTATAAAGCTACTAAAACTCTATAAAAGCTCCTTTTCTTTTCTGCTGTTCTTTTCCTTTCTTGTCAGTCCTGGGGCTTGAATTCAGGGCCTGGGCATTGTCCCTGAGCTTCTTTTGCTCAAGGCTAGCACTGTACCACTTGAGCCACAGTGCCACTTCCGGCTTTTTCTGTTTATGTGGTACTGAGGAATCAAACCCAGGTGTTCATGCCACAGTCCCAGCCCATAAGGTCCTCTTTCTTGTCCTAAAGATAATCTTTACTTTCCCCCTTGCCTCCCACCACCCCCCAAAGTTACATTTCCAAATAACAGCAACATATGAATTTGGGGATTAAATTCCAAACATGTACTTTAGAGAAATACTTTCAAATCATGGCAGGCTGAACTGAAAATAAAGCCATGAAGTTCAAAACAGATTATATATATTTTTAGTATCACTTATTTCTATATTTTGTATGTATATAGATTTTCTATATTATATATATATGGAGAATGTTTTTAACACAGAAAACAGTTTAGACATAGAAGATGAGATATTGTCCAAAAACTACAAAACTGGCTTGATGTCTATAATCCTAGCTACTCAGGAAGCTGAGTTCTGAGGATAATAAACCTATGAAATCAGCCCAAGCAAAAGTCTGAAAGGCTCTTGTCTCAATTAACCAACAGAATGCTAGACTGGAGGTATGGTTCAAGTGGTGGAACATAAGCCATGATTTTAAAAGCCAATAGAAAGTACAAAGCCCAGAGAGACAAAAAAAAGGGAAGAAAGCCCAAAATAAAAACTCTCCCAAAAACTACTACCAAATCTAACAAAAGCTATAGTTTTAATGTAAACATCTCTTTTACAAAGTACTTTACTCAATTAATGTGCTTGTTAAAGACAAAGCTTAGTCATGTATATTCCCTACTAAAAAGAAATTTATGGGCTAGGAATGTGGCTTAGTGGTAGAGTGCTTGCCTAGCATGCATGAAGCCCTGGGTTAGATTCCTCAGTACCACATAAACAGAAAAACCCAGAAGTGCTGTTGTGGCTCAAGTGGTAGAGTGCCAGCTAGCCTTGAGCAAAAGCAGCTCAGGGACAGTGCCTAGGCCCTGAGTTCAAGCCCCAGGACTGGCAAAAAGAAAAAAGAAGAAAGAAATTTATGTTATTCTCAACCATGGTAAAATTATAGTAAGATCATATCTCACTGAAAGGTGTAAAAGTAATAAAAACAGCAGCCACACGTGAATATGTGAATATATGCATATGTATATATACATGTGTATTGTACATTTTCCTTTGAAAAAATACCAAATTAGTAGAGCTAGATAGTCATACAATAAACTACAACTGAAATAAAAATTATTGCAGGAAATGGGTGTAGCTCAGTAGCCTCTAACACTGGGAATGTTTACTTGAGTTCAATCTCTACCACTGAAAAACAAACATAAAACTACAAACACATACATCCATAAAACTCATAACTATCCCAGACAATGATCATTTTGGGGAAATATCCCAACTATCACTCAAAGAATTTTGGTCTCACAATCTACATAGAAAGATCTATCCACTAGTGATGACTTATATAAGGCATAGAGTTTTAGTTTATAAGCGAGGCTTTTCTGGCTTTAAGATGCCAACAACTTTGCACAGGCATTCCCCTATGTTTTCCTGTGATACATCACCACAAAACAGCTATATAAAACCTGGTCCTTTTACAAGCAATCAGAGGGTAAAGGGTAACAAGTTCTACTCACTCCTCCACTATTCCATAAATCTTATTATCTATGATCAATAAGCAAAAAAAAAAAAAAAACAACCAACTATTATATTCTCTTAAAAAGACAATACAGGGGCTGGGAAGGTGGCTCAGTGGTAGAATGCTTGCCTTGCATGCTTGAGGCCCTGGGTTCGATTCCTTAGCACCGCATAAACAAAGAGAAAAAAGCCGGAAGTGGCACTGTGGCTCAAGTGGTAGAGTGCTGGCCTTGAGCTGAAGAGCTGAGGGACAGCGCCCAGGCCCAGAGTTCAGGCCCCATGACCAGACCCAAAAACAAAACAAAACAATGGAAGTCCCTCTGTAAAACTAACATAAGCTAATTTTCTAAAAAAGGGCAATAAAAATATTTATAAATATTTGCAATTACTCAACAAGTACAGAAGAAATTAGTACAAGCTGAAAATCCCTTACATTTTAGGACTAAGACCAAGTCTTAGATTGGAGTTCTTGGAATTCTGGGATATTTGCATAAATGACACCAACTGAGCACCCCTAATCACATTTTCAGGTTAAGGGTGTTCATCCTGTAACATCGTTCAGCAATTCATCTTCGTTGCAGAGGAAAGTGGAATGATGGGAAACAAGCATGGGAATTCCTTATGTTCCGAGATGCTTAGCCCAAGAAATTCATGTGTCACTTGTTTTAAAAGTTAAGAAAACTGAAACTTAAAATTAAGTTATCTGCTGACATTACAGAGTTAAGATTCTCTGACATAACCTAATGGTTAAGTTAACCAAAAATTTAACAATTAAAAAAAAAAGGTAACAATCGATTACATTCAAAATTCTGCTTTCCTTCGAGAGAAGTTGCCATTTCTTACCTGGTTTGTTTCTTTGGCCCTTGCCCTTCGCCTGCTCCACTTGACGACAGCCCACTCCCCTGGTTCTTAGGAGGGTCTTTCCTTTGACCATCATTTTGTTTCTGAGGTTTACTCTGCTTTTCAGATGTATTTTCTTTTTCTTTCTTCTTCTTTTCTTTGTCCTCAGCTCCAGTGGCTGACACGGGCTTATACTCTACTCCTGTCAAAGACTTGTACTGTGCTTTCAGCTGAAGGAGTTCTTGCACAGCTGCATCTACTTGATCCTATGGAGTGTAAGACCGTACTTAATCAATTCAAATAACTATCTTAACATAATACACAAATATAGTATTCAAAGCTTTGTGAACACTGTCAGAAGTGGGGTGTGAAGAAGTATGAGGTAGAGGTGGTAAATGTTAACACATACTAGTTGGGCTGGGAATGTGGTTAGAGTGCTTGCCTAGCATGCATGAAGACCTGGGTTCAATTCCTCAGTACCACATAAACAGAAAAACCCAGAAGTGGTGCTGTGGTTCATCAGGTAGAGTGCTAGCCTTGAGCAAAAAGAAGCTCAGGGACAGTGCCCAGACCCTTGAGTTCAAGCCCAGGACTGGCAAAAAACAAAAATAAAAACAAAAACATACTAATTACTGAAAATAAAGTTCAAAGTATGATAAAACAGAGGCAGAATTATACAAGGGTACTGGGAAACAACAGTCTATAACAATACTGTCCAAACAGTAATCAGTTGTTACATGGGCTATTTGAATCAATAAAGTTAAAATTCAGGATCTCAGTTGCAATAGTGCCATTTCAAATGGTAATAGCACACATGTTATAGAATAGAATATTTCCATCAAAACCTACAATATACAGTATGTATTTCATAGGGTTTGAAGGTAAAATCCGTTAAATTGAACATATCACAGTTATAAAGAAGGCAACGGTCAAGTATCTATATTATGATTAAACTGTAAAGCCTCTGCAACTTACTGTCTTGCATGCATGTGAATCTGTACACATACACACACACATTCTACTCAGCCAGGTCTGAGGAAAAGGATCATGAGTTTAGTAAGCATAGGCTATATGCAAGTTTGAAGACAACCTGAGTCATATCATGAGACCTTTTCTCAATGCCACTCCATCCTCTCCTCTCTGCCAAAAATATCCAACACTTTATTATAAAGAAATAGACAGATGCCAGTGGTTCAAGCCTGTAATCCTAGCTACTCAGGAGGCTGAGATCTAAATTTCATGGTTCCAAGCAAGCGTGGGCAGGGAAGTCTGTGAGACTCTTTAGCTAGCAGAAAACCAGAAGTGGAGCTGTAGCTCAAAGTAGTAGAGCACTAGCCTTGAGCAAAAGAGCTCAAGGACAGTGCGTAAGCCCAGTGTTCAAATCTCATTACTGACAAAACAAAAACAGAATTAGCAGAAACTAGACCAGAGCTAAAAAACAAAACAAAACAAAAAAAAAAACCCTATTCTGAGACTGACAAGGACGCTTATATTCTGGATGCTGGTGGCTCACACCTGTAATCCTAGCTACTAGGGAGGCTGAGATCTGAGGATCAAGGTTTGAAACCAGGCCAGACAGAAAAGTCTGGCCTCTTATCTCCAATTAACCACCAGAAAATTGGAAGTTCAAAGTGGAAGAGTCCTAGACTTGAGTGAAAAAGCTCAAGCAAGGACAGGTCACAGGGTACTGAGTTCAAGCCCCATGACCAACAAAAAACAAAAACAAAAACAAAAACAAAAAAACCAGGCTCTTTACATACTTTGGCAGGAAAAGCAATGACATGAAAATATTCAGTTATATCTAGTGGGGAAAGGGTTTCTCTAAGAGGGAAGATAAGAACAGTGAGAACTGAAATACAACTAGATGGAGACAAAGTGTTCTAGGCAAAGAAAACAGCATGAAATGGGAAAAACAAAAGTGCACAAAGCAAACACAACACTCACCTTAGAGGCTTTTTCAGCTTTAAGCTTTCGAACTATTTCTCCCTGACAAGCTACTTTGTCAAAAAATGCTTTTGCTTCCGATGTTTCTGGACCAGCAGTACCAGTATTTTTGATAGGACCTGAATCTGAACTTTGGGACGATGGGGACTGACCAGGTATGTATTCCTTCCCAGTTTTTTCTTTATATTCAGTTTTCAGGGAGAGTAAACACTCTACTGCTTCATTTACTTTGGCCTGAGATAAAGGAGAAAAAGAAGTACTATTAACTGAAATTTCTGAACATTTCAGTGCAATGTAAAAGTCTTCAATTATGACCAAAGTACAGTTAACTCAGTATGTCCATAGATTTATCCAACTAAAAGTCAAAAGTATTTAAACACACACACACACACACACACACACACACACACACACACACACACACACACACACACACACACACACACACCACACACACACACACACACACACACACAAACCCACTATATATTGGAGCTAGAAGCATGGCCCACAGAGTAGGAAGTTTGACCAGCAAATGCCAAGACTGAATTCAAATTCCAGTATAGTCAAAAAGAAAAAAGAATCCTTAGTTTTTTGGGTTTTTTTTTAGCAGTCCTGGGGCTTGAACTCAAGGTCTGGGCAGTCCCTGAGCTTCTTTTTGTTCAAGGCTAGCACCATTGGAGCCACACCACCACTTCTGGCTTTTCCTGTTTATGTGGTACTGGGGAATTGAACCCAGGGCATGTTAGGAAAGTACTCTACCACTAAGACACATTCCCAGCCCCAACAATTGGATCTTGGGCCAAACATGGTGGCACTGTCTATAATCTCAGCTACTGGAAAGGCTGAGATTGGAATTGAGACTCCAATCTCAACCAATAAACCAAGTGTAATAGTACACACCTGAAACAACAGCAATGTAGGAGGCAACCCTAGGCAAAAATACAAAACCCTATCCAAAAACAAACAAACAAAACTAAAGCTAAAACAAAAAGAGCTGAGAGTTTGGGTCAAGTGGTACAATGCTTGCCTAACAATGGAAAGTCCTGAGCTGAATGACCTCCCCCACAGGCAACTTTATATCATACAAATAACAAAACAAACAACCCAAACTAATCATTTATTTGAAAAACTTTCCAAATATCCATTTGAATAAAGCGTACATACTAAATTCCAAGATGTATTTGGGGGTGGGAATTACATCTGTACTGAACATGTACAGATATGTTTTTCATGTCATTATTCCTCTATGTAGTATGACTATTACATAGCACTTACACTGTATTAGATATTATTAGCAATTTAGCAACCATTTTAAGTACGCAAGCATACAGATAATTATGCTAATTTAATATATGGTACTATACAAATTTTTCAGTAAATAGTGATGCAGATGACATCAAAAGATTTGTGGAGGTTCAAAGGAAACAACTTGTACGTAAGACTTCAGTAAAAATTTTAGTGGTAAGCAAAAATGATCTTACAATTATAATTCAAAACTGAGAAGTAAGTCAGGTGCTGGTGGCTCAAGTCTATATAAATAACAGCTACCAAGGCTGCTAATATCTAAGGATCTTGGTTCCCAGGCAGGAAAGTCCATGAGACTCTTCCCTTCAATTAACCACAAAAAGCCATGTGTGAAGCTGTGGCTAATGTGGTGAAGTACTGGACTTGAGGGGGAAAAAAGGAAGAAAAGAAAAGAAAAATCTCGCCGGGTGCTGGTAGCTCATGCCTGTAACCCTAGCCACTCAGGAGGCTGAGATCTGAGGAGGCTGAAATCTGAGGATTGCAGTTCAAAGCCAGCCCAGGCAGCAAAGTCCATGGAACTCTTATCTCCAACAGAAACCACCAGAAAACCGGAAATGGTGCTGTTAGCTCAAGTGGTAGAGCACTAGCCTTGAGCTGAAGAGCTAAGGGACAGCACTCAGGCCCAGAGTTCAAGCCCCACGACTGACCAAAAAAAAAAAAAAAATTCTCAAGGAGGGTGCCCAGGCCCTGAGTCAAAACCCCAGGATCTATACTTGAAGAGCTACTTCTGCAGCAGCCACTAGGTAGTATTTTTCCACTGGGACAGGAGGCATTTTCAACTAAATAGAAAAAACCCTAATTTCTTTGCAACTGAAAATGGTAACAGAAATTTTAGATAACTATGGCTCTTCAGAAACCTAGAAAGTGTCAGTAGAGCTAAAAACAGAAGGCTGGGGAGGTGGCTCAGTGGTGGAGTGCTTGCCTTGTATGCCTGAGGTCCTGGGTTTGATTCCTCAGCACCACATAAGCAGAAAAAGCTGGAAGTGGCACTGGGCTCAAGTGGTAGAGCACTAGCCTTGAACTGAAGAGCTGAGGGACAGCACCCAGGCCCAGAGTTCAGGCCTCACAACCAACACCAAAAAAATAGAGATTAAAAACAGAAGGATTTCTAAACATCACAAGGGAGACACAGAAAAAATATTGAACCCTGGGCAAACCTTTTCTCTTTTCCTTGGTGCTCAAATAAATGTTCAGGAATGAAAAGTATTTCAGGTGGCAGGGGTACTGGGCAGGTGGCCAACAACTTGCAGCCTTGTGTTACTGGGCCCACGGATCCCATGATAATGTTAGAACAAGTCCCTTCCAGCTACCAAAGGCAAACACAGTGGTATGCCATGCTTATGTTCAAATCACAGCGCCATTGAGCAATTTTGGGCAGCTCATCAGAAACATGTTACAGCTCTATTTCATATATTTTTTAAAGAAGTATGCCGCATCTCTGTAGAAATGTCTTTCTTCCTTTTTATTGATTTATTTTTGCCAGCTCAGGGGTTTGAACCCCAGGTTTGGGCCTAGGTACTGTCCCTGAGCTTCTTTAGCTCAAGGCTGGCCCTCTACCACTTGAGCCACAGTGCCACTTCTGGCTTTTTTCTCTTTGTTTATGTGGTGCTAAGGAATCGAACCCAGGACCTCAGGAATGCAAGGCAAGCACTCTACCACTGAGCCACCTTCCCAGCCCCATCACCTCTGTTTTTACACTAGTAGTTCTCAAAGCACAATTCCTTGGCCAGCAGCATGTGCATGACGAAACAATTTTTGTGCATTTTCTCCACCCACTATTTACTAGTTTCCCCCCTATTACTAGGAAGGTAAAGGGGTGGGTGTTCAGCATGTATTCTAGCAAGCTCTCCAATGATACTTACATACAATAGAGCTTAAGAACCATGGTCCCACGTTTAAAATGCCTCTCTCTCAACTTATTTTCTATAAAAGGCTTCTAACTACTTTATAAGCTCTCTTTTCTTACTCCTTTTGCCTCCCACCCCCTCCCTCTGTCCTTTCTCCCTGTATTTGTTTTCTCCAGCAAGCTAAACAAACCCTTAGGAATATTTCAATAGGTTTATGAATTGTTTCTTTTTCCCCTGACTACAATTACTGCCATCAGTCCATACATATAACACAGAATATGGTCACATTACACAGTTACAGAAAGTTAATTTGTATGTTTCTTTCCCAGAAAACCAAATCCCTAATTGTGAGTCTTAATGTTTTCATTTGCTGATTATTAGGTCAAAATATTCATGCAGGTGGGGTCTCTAAGCAATCTGTTTAGAAGACTAGACTATCCTATGAAGTATCAACTCATGTGCTTACTTCTGGTGAGGTCTGCACTAGCTCTAGCACACTGACCTTAGGGGCCTTTTCAGCTTTCAGCTTTCGAACCACCTCTCCTTGTGCAGCCACTTTATCATAGAGAGATTTACTGTCCACAGTGCTTGCTGGTGATGTGGAAACATTCTGTACTACTGCAGCTGGAGGACTTCCAGGTTTATATTCTTGGCCAGTTTTTTCTTTATATTCAGCTTTCAGAGCCAAAAGCTGTTTAACTGCCGCATCTACGTCTTCCTTTGCTGCTTTCTTGGCTTTTAATTCACGCACTGTATCCCCTTGAATAGCCACTCTGTTGTAAAGGGCCAAGGAATCCTCAGATGTAGCACACGTATTATTCAGAGAAGGAGATGGCCTTTCCTTAAGAGGAGAAGTTATCTAGACATGTAGAAAGTCAAAAGTAGAATTAATGGCTCATGTTCAATGCTACTTCCATAATTATATAAAAAATTTTAAAAAAAGAATAATGTAAGCATAAAGAAAGACAGACTGATGTTTACCTCATGTTTTGTGGTTTCTACTTTGGTCTTTTCCTTTGACCCAGAGGTTGGCATTTCCTTTGTATGTCCATCAGGAATATATATTAAAATGCATGGAGCTTCTTTGCAACTATGTGGGCTAAAAAGAAAATAAAAGGCCAAAAAGCTGATTTGAATAAAATATCTAAAACAACAACTAAAATTAAATTCCTGAGAGGGGGGGCCCATGATTAAAAGTACATTATACATGAGCCGGGTGCTGGTGGCTCACGCCTGCAATCCTAACTACTCAGGAAGCTGAGATCTGAGGAGTATGGCTCAAAGCCCAGGCAGAAAAGTGTATGAGACATTTAGCTGCCAATATCAGAAGTGGAGCTATGGGTCAAGAGACGGAGTAACAAAGCTCAAGGACCTAAATTCAAGCCTCAGGACCAAAAAATAAATAAAATTAAAAGCCACTCCTTGGAGCTGGGGAGCTTGGTGGCAGAATGCTTGCCTTTCATGTGTGGAATTCTAGACTCGCTCTCCAACGAAACACACATAAAATAGATACAAATATTTACCTTACAGGTTCATAAGGCTGATCGCATATGAAGAATCCTCTTCTCTGGAGCTGAATAATGTCTCCTTTTTTCAAATCCTTAAGGCATGGATCCCCTAGCATTAGTTCTTCACGCTATAAAGATGATATAAGATTATACTTTTTCAAACAAGAACACTAGAAAACTCTGAAACACAATCAAGTTTTGTAGTTGCTCAAATATTCCTATTTTTAATAAACGTTAAAAACTTTACTGGGGCTGGGAAGGTGGTTAAGTGGTAGAGTGCTTGCCTTGCATGCATGAGGCCCTGGGTTCAATTCCTCAGCACCACATAAGCAGAAAAAGCCAGAAGTGGTGCTGTGACTCAAGTGGTAGAGTGCTAGCCTTTTTTTTTTTTTTGGTCTGGTTGTGGGGCATGAACTCTGGGCCTGGGCGCTGTCCCTCAGCTCTTCAGCTCAAGGCCAGCGCTCTACCACTTGAGCCACAGCGCCACTTCCGGCTTTTTTTTCTTTTTGCTTATGTGGTGCTGAGGAATCGAACCCAGGGCCTCATGCATGCAAAGCAAGCGCTCTACCACTGAGCCACCTTCCCAGCCCTAGAGTGCTAGCCTTGAGCTGAAGAGCTGAGGGACAGCGCCCAGGCCCAGAGTTCAGGCCCCATAACTGGCAAAACAAACAAACAAACAAAAAAACCACCTGCCTCAGCTTCATAAGTGCTGAGGATTACAGACACATACCACCACACCTGTTTTTTTTTCTTTTTAATTGACATACAATTTTGTAGAGATTTTCCATCTTACCTGAGAAACCACAACAATTACAATCAACTTTAAAAATGTTAAGTTTCTATAACAGAAAGAGATAATTATAGAAGGTTACCTTACTGTTCTTGTTGACATACTGCTTAAAGTCCTCATCTTTTCCTAATACAGGCTTTGTGATCAAGTGCTCATAAGTAACACAGATAGCTGGAGTAGGAAGTGCATGCGATGTCTCAGCAAGCCATGTAATCTTAGTTGTTTTCTTGTAGTCTTTGTTTTCCAAATTCAATTTTGCATCAAGAGATACAACTTTTCCATCTTCATTTCTAGATTTAAGATTGAGAAATATATTAAATTAAGCTTAACTGCTACAAATACATATTATTCTATCATGATTATTTTAACTAATTATAAAATTATTATTAAATAAGTTTTCTTCAGAAAAAAATTTAAATCAAACTTGAGTTTCTAATTTATATCAGACATTTATTAGCAATTTAGATGAAAAAAAGCATTCTCTGCTGTTAAGATACCAATAATCCACACATATCTGATATAAATCTAAAATTACTTTGATGCTTAATGCATTAAGCATTATAAATCTGAATTAAAATCTCAAAAGAAGCATCCCATCAGGCATTTATGTACAAAACATGTTGTTAAAGGTCTCCAAAGTCCCTTAAAACTATGTTTTACATTTGGATAAAATAATTTTAATATCACAAAATATATCCAAATAGCTTATTAGTAAACTGGAATATATAATACAAAAAAGTTAGTGTCCAGAATTTACGATATTTATGTCTAGACAGATTTACCAGTGAGAACACGTCAAAACATTCAGTCAAGGTCTAAATAAGGTGATATTTATATATATTAAGTAAACATAAGACATTTTTCCAAATTCATTAGAAAACAAAAAAATTCTTACTTGTATATTTTAGTTATGTTGATGTTGCCCCAATTTATAAATGTAACCATCTCACCCTCTGAGAAAGTCTCTGCGTCAGCACCTTCTATGAAAACTTTAGGACTGTACCATACAGGTTTCAAGCCAACATCGGGATTCTGATTATAAAGAGTGAGAGAGGGAATGTTAGTTGGAGAAACAGCTTACTGTAGCCTGATCCTAGCAGGCAAATCTGGTTCATTAATTCATCTATTCATTGTATTACTACATCATTAAAAGCCTATTACTATATCAAGAAGAAATGCTTTTTGAGATCCATTTAACATAAGTGTATTTTTAATTCTTTTCTTGGCATTGGAAAAATAACACCTGTTAGATAAACAGTTACACTATCCTTACGACAAAAAATCCTTAGTTCCAATCCCAGTTGTGACATGGATCTGATCACTGTACTAGAGGTAAATGAGGTAGGGAGCCTGTGCCTAAGAGTGCTTCATGGATTTCAGAGCTACAACCACATTCTGTTATCCTCATTACTTCACTGGCTGTTTTTTACTTTCTCAGTTATTTTCTTTTCTTTTTTTTCTTTTTTTTTGTCAGTCATGGGGCTTGAACTCTGGGCCTGGGCGCTGTCCCTCAGCTCTTCAGCTCAAGGTGAGCGCTCTACCACTTGAGCTACAGCACCACTTCCGGTTTTCTGGTGGTTAATTGGAGATAGGAGTCTCACGGTCTCTCCTGCCCGGGCTGGCTTTGAACCGCGATCCTCAGATCTCAGCCTCCTGTGTAGCTAGGATTACAGGCATGAGCCACCAGTGCCCGGCCTCTCAGTTATTTTCTACACACATTGCCACTTGAGCAGGAAATTTTTAATCTGTCACATTTTAGTAGACAAATTTTGAGAGGCAGGTAAATTTTCTGTCTTCCCACATTATATGCAGAAGAAAGAGATGAGAAATAAACAGCATGCTCTCTTTGTTACATTCTAAAATGCCAGAACTCAAGAAGCTAAGACAGAGGCATCACAAGCTCAAGATCAGTCTAGACTACATAGCAAGACTGTCTCAAAACCCCCTACATAAATAAATAATTAATTAAATGCAAAAGCACGTGTTTACTAATTGCTTAATGAATGTAACAATGTAGCAGACATTACCAGTAAGCTACTTGTAAGGTTGAGAACAGAAGGATCACAGTGCAAGGCCAGCCCAGGCAGGAAAGTTCAAAAGACCCTATCTAAAAAACAGCTGGCAAAAAACTGGGTTGGATGATTGGTTCAACTAACAGAGCGCCAGCCTAGCAAGCTTGAAACTTTGAGTTCAAACCTCAGTACAGAAAGGAAAAAAAAAAAAAAAAAGCTGGGGAGCACAGGAGAGGCAGGTTAAACATAATTGTAGAACATTTGTATTCTGAAGTCAAGTTATGAGTCAATATTCAGTATTAGTCTTCATATGTGTGTGTGTGTGTGTGTGTGTGTATCTCTGTGCCTCACCAAAAAAAAATAATAATAATTACACTTATAATCGTAGCTACTCAGGAGGCTGAAATCCAGATGGTCTGCCAGACCAGAAGAAAATTTGCTAGATTTTATCTCCAAAATAACCAGCAAAGGGCTGGCTGAGCACTAGCCAATGAGCAAAAGGCAGAGTTATGCTCAAGTGGCAGAACACCAGACTAGCAAGAGGTGCTGCATCCAAACCCCAGTACTATGGGAGGAAGAAAAAAAAAAAGCCAAAATGTGAATTAGAGTACTTCATCTCTCAGAATGACTCCAAGAGGAGATAAATTCTTTTTATATTTATTTTTATATATTAATATGCTTTCTTTACTGAACAAAATTTCAGCATGAATTAAATGTAACCATTTTATATAGTGTGCTCTACATTATTAGCAGAATAAATCTCTTGGCAAGAAATCCACAAAAAGATTTGCTTAAATTGGTATCAAATCTTGATAATTGATGATGAAAAGAAATTTATCCCCAAACCATGCCATGTCCTTTAACACAAAAACCATTGGTGAAACTGTCAGGTGACCTTTGGGTGTTTTGCTACTTCTTTCATCTCCTCCTGTGCTTCTGGGACATTCACTGGTATCACTTCTTTCTTTAGTAATGCAACATACCGTGGGGCCACCGGATCAATAACCTGCAACAAACACATCCTCATGTTACAACACTGAAATATTCTGTAAAATGTCATAAATAAAAGTAAATAACAGCACAGAAATACTAACTGGCTTTGTTACTGCACTTACTAAACTTTGTGGTTTATCTGTTCTCACTTATCTAATATTCATCAAGCAGGAAAATGAAAAAAGTCATAAGCTTACACAACATAAAAGATTTAGAGTTCTTTCCCTAGAATAACTACTGATAGGTGTTGAAAATTATCTTTAAATCTGGTATCTAGTGAAGCCTTGAGTAAAATAGCTTAGGGACAATGCCCAAGTTCTGAGTTCAAGTTCCAAGGCTGACCAAAACCAACCAACCAAACAAACAAACAAATATCTGGTAATCTAAGAGAGAAGAAATCCCTATAGGTAAATGTAATTTACAACATTGCATTGTTGGAGAAAACCATTTTAAAAAGACTATAGCTATTGTTTCTGTATCCTTTTTTAAATAACCAGTTAGGCACCATGGCACCATCAAAAGCAGTACAGCATTAGATCACTATAATAAGGCAATTCCATAGATTATAAAAGCATAAACAATATAATTCTATTGTTCTACATCTTATACAAAGGTTGGGCACCCATAAGCTACAACTCTGAAATCTGAACTGCTATGGTTCCAAACGTTTTAGATAATTAATACTCGGTATATATACATATTCAGGAAACACTATTATTCCCAGTATCTAGAAATACAGGTCTGGAAATACAGGTAATCAATAAAGATTAATTGAATGCATCATCGTAATCTATTTTCTCTCTCAAGCAGCAGTAGTCTCCTTCTGAAGCCAATGTAGTACACTTTCACTTTTCTGCTCAAATTAAACTTACCAATGGTGACTATTTATCACAGAATTCAGATACTCTATAAAACATCTGGGAAAAAAAATATAAATAGATTTCCACCCCTTTAGAAGGGTACAGGAAACAGTGGTACATATAACTAAACCTGGCTACATTTGTTTTACATTTTTTTATTGCTACTATTGTTGGGTTGGCTTTTTCATTTACTTTGAGACTAATATGTTGCTTTAGGAAAGAATAATAGACATTCTTAAGAACTCAGAAAAAAAAGCCATCCTCAAGTCATTACCACAAAGTTTAGAAAGCTATTAAATTCCCCTGGTCTGCTTATACTTTGTGACAATATTAAATCACTACTCAGCCTTAAGTTTACTATTCTCTCCTTAAGGCTTAAAGATCCTAATTCAGGGCTGCCTTTTTCAGCTTCTACCACCCTAGAATGATCAAAGATTTAATTTGTAACAACTCAGATTAGCATCTAAGAAAGTAAGACAAAATTTAGTTTAAAGAAAATAAAACAAGACAATAATATCTGGGAAATTTAACTCAAGTCATTGCAGCTGTTTTCCCATCTAACAAAATGTCGGCTGGGGCATTTATTAATGCAGACTGTCGATCCACTTAACCTTACAGTGGTTCTAGTAGTCTTAAGTATAGTCTGGAAATTTATTCGCTGGCAATACTGAACTTTCAACTTAGGTCTTACATTTAATGAACAAGTGCTCTACCACTTGTGCCACAACTCCAGTTGGAAATTCAAACAAGCATTCAACAGGATGGCTAACATCAAAGAAGTTTGGGAAACTTTGGACTAAAAACTTTTAAGTCTATATGTGGTTATGGTGGTAAACACTGTACTTTAATTATTCTAGAGGCTAAAGCAGAATTACTTGAGCCCAGGAGTTTGAGACCAGCCTATGTAATACAGTAGAACACCATTTTATAAATAGATTAGCCGGGCACCGTGGCTCACGCCTCTAATCCCAGCTACTCAGGAAGCTGAGATCTGAGGATCACAGTGAGACTCTTGGGAAGAAAAGTGCTCAGGCCCAGAGTTCAAGCTTTACAACCAACAAAAATAAATAAATAAATGCATAAAATAGATTTAAGTCCTTTTCACTAAAAAATAACACAAGTCTCAAAGATTCTGGTTCAGTCGTTTGGAAATTACTTCAAAGAGCCTGAGGATTTCCCATGCTTCAACCACAGCAGCTTCAAGTTTGTTTTATTTGTTGTGCTTCATGCAAATACTTTCATTGGAAGATCTAGTAGCTGAAAGCAAAGGCAGAGACTGAGACTGGGGAAGACTATTACCTTACTACTTAGAAACATACATTTAAAAATGAATACAGCTACAAAAGTTACCAGAGACAAGTAACAGCTCTGAAGTAAACACCTTAAATCTGTGACATTTTGGTCTAGACTTATAAGTTTAATTTTTTTGCCAGGAGCTGGTGGCTCACACTGGTAATCCTAGCTATTCAGGAGGCCTAGATCTAAGGATCTTGGTTCAAAGCCAATCCCAATAGGAGTGTCCATGAGACTTATATTTCCAATTAACCACCAAAAAGCTGGAAGTTGGAGCTGTGACTAAAGTGGTAGAGTACAAATTTAAATTTTTGAAGTTAAAGCAAGGAGAAAATTAACATGTTAAAGCTTTTTCTCTAAATGAGTATGTAAAGACCCTCAGGTCATTTTCAAATAGAGGCTGCTTAATTTTTTCCCCCTGAAAGTTGTTAGTAAAAAGCAGTAAGGTTAAAGGTAGATGGTTTAGCTTCTCCCTTAACACTTCCCAACACCACGGCTAAATATGGCTTAATGATGCTTCACTTAAATTGTATCTGTAGACATCAGAAAGAATATAAGATAGAAAACAACCTAGTAGTCGTTAGTAGTAATAAGAGAAACCTAAATAAAGGATCTGAACCAAAGAGGTAGACAGAATGGTTTTCATATAGGAAAATGTCATGAAGATCAATAAAAGAAACAAAAGTATGTAATCAAAATGATTCAATTTTACTCTCAACCAAAATACTTTATTAGATAACATTTAAGGATCATTCTGATTTCAGGATATACAAAGCAAACTGACTCTTAAATCCCCATAAACAAACCCAGAAGGGCTAGCAAAACAGAAGCTAACACTCAATTCTGGAAGCTAAAAAGCATAGAAGCATCCCCATATCACTCCATAACCAGGAGACTGCTTCCTTCCTGCCCCATGAACAAGAAATACCACGTCTAGCAGAAGCCAAAAGGAGCTGAAAGGGAAGGTATTGAACTGCAAACACAAGGAGGAAATAACAGGTGAGACTAAGTGTGAAAGCCCTCAGCAGTCACTCCCCAATTTGCTCCAAAGCCTTGGCAGCAGGGCCTTCAGCTTTAAGGGGTGATTAAAAGAATTTCCCTTTGGGAAAACTGCTATAAGAGATGAAAAGTTAATGACATGGAGGTTGGAAGTTCTCCAACCTGCCCAGTCAGCTCATCACCAATTCTTGTTCCTCAAGCCTCCACTTACTCTTGTAGTCTCCCATATCAAACACAAACAGACATTAAAATGAACCCAACACCTGAGACTGGCTATGACTGTTAATGGAAGAAAACACAATAAATAGGAAGCCATTTTGAAAATTCGTACAAGAAATCTTGAAAAGAACATGAATGAAAAATTTATCAGAATGGCAGAAGGTAAGTAATGTCCAGAAAACAGAACCAAAGACCAAATACAGAAGAAGATAATTGCGCATGAAAAGCTCCAGAAAGAAGAAACAGCAGAGATGGACTGGGTTCTACTTCAGTGGAAGAGCACATATTTTACATGTGGGAGGAAAGAGAAGAGGACCAGAAGTCAGAAGGTGGATGAGGCAATGCTGTTCATCTTCAACATAATCTACAGAATTGACAGTGAAATTCTTTTAATATATTTGAACAAAATATATATGTAAAACTATTAAAACTTAAATCTATAAAAGTGGATAATTAATAAATCAATGGAAGTGCTAACCTGCCTGCAAATCTTAAATTTATTATTAGTAACTGCAGCAACAAAGAGCCAGTTAGTAATTCCTTTATTTTCAAAAAAACTGACTGAACACAAAAAAGACACATGCAAGACAAGCAAACTATTTCTTGAGGCAAGACATCAGCACAATCAAGCAGCAATCCCAATAAAGAATTTATAGCACACAATCACAGAAACCATAGTTAACACATGGCATTAAAAAAAAAATGATTTGCCTTATTATAGTATCTAAGCATCTGCTCCCAGTTAGTAAATAACAGTATCAATTTGCATGATTCCTCATTTGATTTTCAGTTTTGTTTTTAAAGCTGGATCCAATAAGACACAGAAATTGCAACTAGTAAACCTTCCACACAACCCAATGATGTGTAATTTTAAAGCTTTGAGTCCTCTCAGCACACAGGGAACAGCAGAATGAAGTTAGCCAAGTCTTCCCCTTTGCTATCAAGTAGAGGACATACTTTATAAGGCTGGATTAATGTATTCCCAACATGTTTACATAAACAAGACTTTTATATAAATGTGATTGTGCTTCACTCGATGATAACATGTAATAGGCTAAGAAGCTATGCTTAAAGTAAGGCGAATACAAGCATTAAGTAATACCTTCTTACAGAGAGCTCGCAGCTTGAAAGCAGAAAAATGAAATGCAGAGTGTTCACAAAAGGTTAAAGGAAAAAACAATGACCATTTCCCATACATCCAAGTTTGTTTCAATTATTGTTTACTTGTTGGTGTAATGGCTCTTTAGTCATTTTTAAAAGGAAAACATTCCATTTTCCTGGAAGACTGCAAAATGATTAATATTCTTCCAAAATTTTTCTCTGCCATAGGACACTAATCATTTCTACGTGTGTATTATTCCAAAGTCAGGAGTGACAGAGTGAATTGAGAATGACCTCTGTACCTTTTTGTTAAATGCCCAGATCTTGTCCCACTCCATGTTCACAACAGAACGTGAGGAGCCCTAGAACAATAATAATAAAAATATTTTAAGACTAGAAGTAGTAAATACTTTGTTTCAAATCAAACAGTTTTAGAAAAATAAAAACTCAGTAAATACTTATACATTTAGTTCAACTGAAATTTAAAACTTGTTGCATGCAAACTGATTTGTTATACTTAACCATTTATTGTCAAAGTTCAGTCATACTTTTTACTGGATAATAATTCTTCACCTATGTTCAATGTTAGGTTAGGAGTTTAGGACAATCTAAATTTTCCACTATTATAAAAAGCTAACCCTAGCTGGGCGCCGGCAGCTCACGCCTGTAATCTTAGCTACTCAGAAGGCTGAGATATGAGGATCATGGGTCAAAGCCAGCCCCAGCAGGAAAGTCTGTGAGACTCTTATCTCCAATTAATTAACCACCAGAAAACAAGAAGTGGCGCTGTGGCTTAAGTGGTAGAGCGCTCGCCTTGAGGTGAAGAGCTCAGGGACAGCACCCAGGCCCACAGTTTAAGCCCCATGACTGGCAAAAAAACTGAAAGTGAAGCAAGAGTACAAGACCCCTAAGTTCAAGCCCAAATACTACTGTACACAAATCCTAACTCTATCCTTGAATCATAAGGCACACAAGAAACAGGAATAACAGAAATAATAACAAGTAAAAGGATATTAACAGAAATACCTACAAATTAAAAGAGAACCTATGAAAGAAAACAACTCACTTGAGCAGCAATGAACTGTTTCAGTCCTTCAACTGTCATTCCTCTTCTTAAAACACCACGGACTGTAGGAAATCGAGGGTCATCCCTGGGAAATATGAAAACTGTTAAATACCAAGGAGGTGTTTTAAAATGTGTAGATGCAGAAAATAAAAGACATCTCTAATGAGTAATAAATTATAATCTGTATTAGTTCTGGTAAATCAGTTCTCTTAGATTTATGAGCATGATAATCAACATGAATAGGTTTCATTTATAGATACGTGACTATACAATCTTTCATTTTTACACTCATCTTTCTTATAAAAATATCATTTAGGTTATTAACATGCCACAGAAACTTTTATATTCTTTCTAGAGGCAAAATCCTTTGGGCAATTAGTCCTCAACACATCAAGATCGAGAGCGCTTAAATCTTTATCTCAAGAGTATTTTGGCCATAACAGAGTGTGGAGAATGGTACTAGATCTATGAAATACCAGAGTTATATACACTTTTCTGTTAAATGATGAACTTTGCAAAGAATGTGATCTCGTGTGATTTTCATTCTCATGTGCCATGCATGTTCTACAGTGAGTATTCCATGCTGACAACATTAAAACAAGGTAGGGTTGGGGAGGAACAATAAGGCACTAAGTGAAATGATGTCTAAACCAGGATTTCTATATAGACCCACAGGCCCATCCATTGAACCACCATTTTTTTGTTGTTGTTGGGTGTGAGGCTTGAACTCTGGGCTTGGGCACTGTCCCTTAGCTCTTCAGCTCAAGGCCAGCGCTCTACCACTTGAGCCACAGCCCGACTTCCAGCTTTTTCTGTTTATGTGGTGCTAAGGACTCGAATGCAGGGCCTCATGCATGCTGAGCCACCTTCCCAGTCCCCTGAACCACCACTGAGTTACATGAAAAATCAGATATAAAAATTTTACATATATGAAATGCATAATTATATCTATATTAAAGAAAAAAAATCTGATACAAATACTTCTTTGTCAATTCTAGGTAATATGAAACATACCATCCATCTACTAGTCCTTCGTCGACAAACCATGTGAGTTTTCTTTTGGACAGCACTGTGTTGTTGAGATTTAGGCGACTATATTCCCAGATATATGGTTTTCTTATCCCTAAAGCTTCAATAATCCAGTAGAACTGCTCATCTCTGTCATGGTACTCTGTTGTTCTCAGGGCATGTGTAACACCTTCAATACTGTCAACTATAGGACAGGCAAAATCATATGTTGGATACACACTAGGGAAAAAAAGAATGTTTTTGAATCAACATTACCTATTTTATGTTTTCTATTTTAAAACATTTATAAGCAGCAATAGTAACCAAAACTATAATTCTTTGTAAATTCAGAGTTTTGTTTTTTTTTAACGGGCTTTTTGTGTGTGTACTATTACTGGGGGTTGAAGTAAGGGCCTTGCACTTGTCCTGGGGAGGCTAAGAACAAGAGGACAGCAGTTTGTGGAAAGCCTTGGCAAAAAGTTCAAGAGACAGGGCTGGGAAGGTGGCTCAGTGGTAGAGCACTTGCCTTGCATGCATGAGGCCCTGGGTTCAATTCCTCAGCACCACATAAGCAAAAAGAAAAAAGCCCGAAGTGGCACTGTGGCTCAAGTGGTAGAGCGCTAGCCTTGAGCTGAAGAGCTGAGGGACAGCGCCCAGGCCCAGAGTTCAGGCCCCACGACCGGACCCCCCCCAAAAAAAGTTCAAGAGACACTAATCCCAATCAGCAGTTGGGCACAGTAGTATGTAGCTATCATCCCAACTATAGTGGTAATTATTAAGAATAGGATTGTGATCAAGGCCACCCAAGAGAAAAAGGGGAGATTGTCTCAAAAATAATGAGGTGTAGCTCCAGTGGTACAGCATCTGATTAGCAAGCTTGAAGCCCTCAGTTCAAATACCAATATTCCCAAAAAAGTAGAGTAATTCTACTGAACATATAATTTTCTTTAACAGTGGTAAAGCAGCTGCCTGGCACATGCTAAGTATTGTATATGAGCCATAGTACTAAGCAAATAACAATAAAAGCCTATTTTTCTTAATCCTTAAAGCAATTTCTTAAAATTCCTATAAAGCAATTTCTTATAAAAGTTTATAATAGGGCTGGGAAGGTGGCTCAGTGGTAGAGCGCTTGCCTTGCAAGCATGAGGCCCTGGGTTCGATTCCTCAGCACCACATAAGCAAAAAGAAAAAAGCCAGAAGTGGTGCTGTGACTCAAGTGGTAGAGTGCTAGCCTTGAGCTGAAGAGCTGAGGGACAGCGCCCAGGCCCAGAGTTCAGGCCCCACGACCGGACCCCCACCCCAAAAAAGTTTATAATAATGCATAAAACTTTCAAGGATGCAGCAGGATCATATGTTCAAAAATGACATGGCCTACACAGTGAGACTTTTTAAAAATAAGATAAAAAAGAGGAATTGGCACTATGGCTCAAGTGGTAGAGCACAAAGAGGCTCAGGTACAGTGCCCAGGCCCTGCATTCAAGCCCTGGGACCAACAACAAAAAAAAGGTATAAAATTAATTTCTTTGGGTGGGAATGTGGCTTAGTGGTAGGGTTAGCCTAGAATGAAGCCCTGGGTTCAATTCCTCAGTACCACATAAACAGAAACGGAAGTGGCACTGTGGCTCAAGTGGTAGAGTGGTACCATACTGTGTTTTATTATCTATTTCACACTAAAAATGAATGATTTATGCCTTAGCATCATAAAAAAGAACTGAAAATCCAGAGAAAACAAACTTGAAAAATTTTTAAAAACTTGTAAAATTTTTAGACTATAAGTCAATTTATGCCCACAAAAAAGTCAGAGTTTACCATAGAAAGAGAAGTATTTTCATCTAGCAAAAGTGGGGATTGCCAGGTCCAAGGGTTGTATAAATCCCACAAGATAATTTAGTATATGACAAGAAAGACAAGTATGGTTTGTCAGCTGCCCCTCAGCTCATCTGCCTGCACTGATAATTTTTTTCTTTTTTTTGGATCCGGTCGTGGGGCCTGAACTCTGGGCCTGGGCGCTGTCCCTCAGCTCTTCAGCTCAAGGCTAGCGCTCTACCACTTGAGCCACAGTGCCACTTCCGGCTTTTTTCTTTTTGCTTATGTGTTGCTGAGGAATCGAACCCAGGTCCTCAGGCATGCAAAGCAAGCGCTCTACCACAAAGCCACCTTCCCACCCCCTGCACTGATAATTTTGTATAGACCTCAAATGAGACTGGAACTATCCAAATGACCTTTGGCAAAAATCAGGTTCCTGGGGCTGGGAACATGGCTTAGTGGTAGTGCTTGCCTAGCATACACCAGGACTGGAAAAAATAAAAACAAAATCAAGTTCATCACCTCTGAAAAAAATACACACCACAATTATACCTACTTAATACTCAAAAAGCAAATTTAGGGAGAATCAAGCCCTTTTATAGATGCAAGTTAATAGTGGAAATACCTCCTATAACCTTTGACAAGTAAATAAGCAACCTCTGAAAGACCACAGGCCGCTTGGCCAGTCAGTCTATGGTTTCTTGACTGTTTGACTACTCTACACTGATAAAAGAGGATCAAAACAAAAGCATAGAAAGCTATCTGGCATACTGAAAAAGACACACTTACTTGTATTTACTCCCAGTTCTTGGATGTGGCTGAATTTTGCAGCGGTAAAGTGTTGGGTCCCTCAGGCACCCATTGTTACTACTCATGTCAATTTTTGCTCGCAAACAACAGGACTGACCAAACTGAGTTCCTTTTTTCATTTCTTCCCACATTTGTAGATTCTTCTCAATAGCTATAAAGTGACAACTTCATTAGTGGTTATTTAATGTTACTAATGTGGTTAAATTCTAATTACTTTATTATTCTTATAATTTGATATGTTATCATTTTATGTTAGCCATATTCCATTAATTTGAAATACTACAATAGCTATGGTGGTGGCTCACACCTGTAATACCAACTATTCAGAGAATCACTGTTGTAGGCCAGCCCAAATGAAAAAGTTAGCAAAACTTATCTGAAAAATAACTAAAGCAAAAAGAACTGGGGTGTGGCTCAAGTGGAAAACCACTTGCCTAACAAGTCCAAGGCCCTGAGTTCAAATGAAAGTACTAACAAAGGGGGAAAGAAAACACAACACTTAAAGAAATATACTCTATAAAGATGTTATAGAAAAGGTAAAATCAAGAGTCTACGGATATAGCACCAACCAAGGATACAAGAGAAAGTATATTATCCGAAGGTTTTTCTCATTTGTTGCCATCATTTTATTTCCCTGACATGGCACACCTTATCAGCTCATCTCTTCTCCCCTATAAAATCTTCACCTGGTGCTTCTAAAGAAACATTCTTTTCTTTGGCAACCTTAAGCCTAGGGGTCAGACCAGTTTGTCCTGACCCTGGGGAACCTTAAGTACTGTCACTATAATGTTCATCTAAAGAACATGGGGTAGATAGACCAGGTGTTGGTGGCTCACACCTGTAATTCTAGCTATTCTCAGGAGGCTGAGATCTGAGGTTGTTTGATCTGAGCTGGTTTGTAGCCAACTCTGGCAGAAAAGTTTATGAAACTCTTATTTTCAATTAACCACCAAAAAGCCAAGGAGCTGTGGCTTGAGCAAAAAAGTTCAGGGACAGGGTCAAGGACCTAATTTCAAGCTCTAGGACCAGCAGAACATGGCATAAGCTAAAAGCATGAGCTGTGGGTTCTGTAGAGAATAGGAAATTCTTAAATCACAGAAAACAAAAAAAATGACAGAAAACAGAAAAAAAAATCTAGAAAAAAACCCTCTTTATCTCAGGTGACTGTAGGTCTACCTATTTCAGCATATTCAGTCTATTCTAAATGAATAAGAAAGAACTGTGAAGCTAGGTGCCAGTAGCTCACACCTGTAGTCCTAGCTACTCAGGAGGCTGAGATATGCAGATTGCAGTTCAAAGCCAGCCTAGGCAAGAAAGTCCATGAGACTCTAATCTCCAATTAACCATTAGAGAAGCAGAAGTGGCAATGTGGATCAAGTGGTAGAGCACTCACCTTGAGCTGAAGAGCTCAGGGATAGTGCCCAGGCCCAGAGTTGAAGGGAGGGAGGAAGGGAGGGAGGGAGGGAGGGAGGGAGGGAGGAAAGGGAAAGGAAGAAAGACAGAAAGAACTGTGAAACAGGACCTTTCTGTGTAAACTTTGGAGATACAATGGACATTTTTCCTGTACCCAAATTATCAAGATAGAACTGGGGGCATGGATCAAGCGATAAAAGTCCCTTACCTAGCAAGCACAAGGTGCTAAGTTCAAACCCCAATAACACACACACACACACACACACACACCCCAAAACAAGTACACACACACACACACACACACACACACACACACACACAAAAAAAAACAAGTGTAAAGGCCCAATTGTTAATTAGCTTTTAAAATGAGAATTAAAAAAAAAGGTTTAGGGCTGGGAAGGTGGCTCAGTGGTAGAGCGCTTGCCTTGCATGCCTGAGGCCCTGGGTTTGATTCCTCAGCACCATATAAGCAAAAAGAAAAAAAAAAAGCCGGAAGTGGCGCTGTGGCTCGAGTGATAGAGCTCTAGCCTTGAGCTGAAGAGCTGAGGGACAGCGCCCAGGCCCAGAGTTCAGGCCCCACGACCAGACCCAAAATAAATAAATAAATAAATAAATAAAAATAAAAAAAAAATAAAAAAAGGTTTAATATAGCAATTTGAATATTTCCAAATACTTCAAAAATAAAATATGAAAGTTCTACCAACATAACTACAGAGACTACAAAATTAAAATACCCCAATTTGTGAGCTCAGAAGACAAGTCAACAACTGATAAATGAGAATGGTATGCTCTCAGGCTGGGTACAAGACAGCAGATACAAGACCAACCTGAGCTAAATAGTAAGCCTGTCTAAAGGAAATTTTAAAAAGTATGCTCTTTAGGCAGGTGATATTTCAGTAACATAGGGTACCCACATGTTAAAAGGAAGACCTGAATGCAAATAGTGTTATCATCTAACATTTTATAAACGTTAAACATTTAAATTAAAGAAGCATAAGGGCTAGGGATGAAGTGGTATCATGTGCTAGTCTAGCATTTACAAAGCTCTGGGTTTGATCACCAGCACTTCAAGAAAAAGAGCTGTAAAATATCACAGTAAAGCAGGGCACTGGTGGCTCCTGCCTATAATCCTAGCTACTCAGGAGGCTGAGTTCTGATGATAGAGGTTCAAAGCCAGCCTGGGCAAGAAAGTCTGTGAGACTCTTATCTCTAATTAACTACCAGAAAACCAGAAGTGGCACTGTGGCTCAAGTGGTAGAGCGCTTGCTTTGAGCTGAAGAGCTCAGGACAGTGCCCAGGCCCAGAGCTCAAGCCCCATGACCAACAAAAATAAATAAATACATACATACATACATACATACATACATACATACATACATACATACATACATAAATAAATTTAAAAAAATCACAGTAAGGGAAATACATGCAAAAGACTGCATATAATAAGAACTAAAGGCATGGGCTCTTTAAACATGGTTGTGATCGGTAATAAAGCAATAAAAATGTAAAAGATTACAGAGAAAGAAAAAAGATTTCTGAAATACATTAGCATAGAAATCACACTCAATGTGTTTCACGTCAGCATCTCTCTTTTTTTTTTTTTTTTTGGGGTCCGGTTGTGGGGCCTGAACTCTGGGCTTGGGGTGCTGTCCCTCAGCTCTTCAGCTCAAGGCTAGCACTCTACCACTTGAGCCACAGCACCACTTCTGGTTTTTTTCTTTTTGCTTATGTGGTGCTGAGGAATCGAACCCAGGGCCTCATGCTTGCAAGGCAAGCACTCTACCACTGAGCCACCTTCCCAGCCCCATCACATCAGCATCTCTTACAATAATGAAATCATGTACTGCTAAGGAAGCGTAATACAGAATATAAATTAAAACATCAGACAAAACTACGCCTTACAGTTATTTCTATGTTTGGATTCTATCCTCTGTTCACGTTCTGCTTTCATCTGCTCAGCAGGAGTATCATCAACATAAGCCTTCCCTTCTTGAATTAGTTTCTCTGCATATTTCATTATAGTTTCAAAATGATCTGATGTATAAGTAAATTGATTTGGTTTGATATGCAGCATTGCAACATCTTCCAAGATAACCTGCAATAAATTAAAAAAAAAGTGCATAGTTTCATTTTTCCCATTATTTCCAATCCCTGATACTGCATTTTGAATAAATGTAATTTTAAAAAAATCCGTCTTAAATAGCCTGAAAAAGGCCGTGGAAGTTGTATGATATTAAGTCAGAAAAAAAAAATTATTCATTACATCAGCTTCCAAATTTTCAGCTCCAAAAGCTGATCTCATGAGGGAGCTTTCATTTACTCTGAAAAAATCAGTTATTATTTATTGATCATATCAACAATCCTTTGTATCCTCTTGGAATGTAGTGTAGTGCTTCTGAATAAAGATGAGACAAGAGGTAGAAAACTACATTTTCCAATACCTATTTAGTGATTATTTCATTCATAAACTTAATTATTATATGACAATAAGAAAACCTGCCTCCAGTGAATTTGTTACTCATAGGAAAATACAGCATGTAGGTAAATTCTATAACCGGAGAAGAGAAAATTTTTTTTTTGTATAGGAACTTGATATTTTTCGGTTTGGGTCTCAAGAACATACATAGGTGGAATATATAAAAGGGGGGAGGCAGCTATGAAACAAAGTTTGCTTTTCATACCATGAAGGTATCAGGTTACCCTCTAACTTTAATTTACTTTTCTGAAAAAAGTCATCACTACACTTTTAATTACCTTCTCAAAATCTTCCTTTTCTTTTTCAGGATTTGTGTCATCAAATCTCATGATCAGTTTCCCTTTAAAGTTAACCTGGTAGTGCTGGTTCAGAAGAGCAGCTTTTGCATGCCCAATGTGTAAGTAACTAAAACAAAAACATTCCACAAAGAAACTCATTAACAGGTCTTAACTGAACACTTCAACTTAACCCTGAGGAGATGAGAACTAAACAGATCTTCTAACTAGTACTCGAACCATATTTTACTTTCCAACAAGAAGTACTATGATAGAAAAACTGACAGAAAAAAAAAACAAAACAAACTAGGAATATTATAATACAAAAACAACTTTGCACATAAAATCTCATGAACAAGTACAGTATTTACAAAAGTTGCAATGTTCTTTTTTCCCCCCAAGAGTAATGGTCATCTGGAGGAAAACTGCTTCTGAAACCATTTCCAATGCCAACTGGTAGTGTCCCCTTAGTATATGACATGATGCTACTGGGATTGGACAAGCACCTAGTACCCACTAGAGAGAAACACCTCTATAACTGTCACTGTCACTGTGATGGCTAAATGAGAACCTACGAGAATTATGAAGCCAAAAGAACTGGGCATGATAGCTCACACCCGTTAATCTTAGCAATAGAGACTTTTATTAGAGTTGGAGGATCACAAATTTCAGACCATCCAGTTCAACTTAGCAATATCCTGTCTCAAAATATTTCTTTCTCTGGACATTTTATTTCTCTAGGCTTTAGTAGTCTCAAATGCCAACAAAAAGATTTTAACCAAATGACTACAAAGGTCACATCTAGTATCAATGAATCAAAATGTATAATATTCTTTTGAGCCAGGCGCTGGTGGATCATGCCTACAGCTACCCAGGAAGTTGAGATATGAAGAAGGGGTGGGAGAGGAAGAAGTCAAGAAACAGTATTGATAATTTATCAATATTTTCCTCTATCAATGTGTTTATTTATTTATTCATTTTGCCAGTCTTGGGACTTGAACTCAGGCTTGGGCACTATCCTTGAACTTCTTTTTGCTCAAGGCCAGCACTCTACCACTTGAGCCACAACATCACTTCTGCTTTTTCTGCTTATGTGGTACTGAGGAATTGAACCTAGTGCGTCATGCATGCTAAGGAAGCATTGTACCACTAAGCCACATTCCCAGCCCAATCAAAGCAGTTTGTAAAAAGCAATGTTCTGTAGGGCGCCGGTGGCTCATGCCTATAATCCTAGGTACTTAGGAGACTGAGATCTGAGGATCGTGGTTCAAAGCCAGCCCAAACAGAAAAGTGAGACTCATATCTCCAATAAACCACCAGAAAACCAGAAGAAGCTCTATGGCTCTCAAGTGGTAGAGCACTCTCGTTGAGCTGAAGAGCTCAGGGACAGCACCCAGGCCCAGAGTTCAAGCCCAAGACTGAGAAAAAAAAAAGCAATGTTCGTAGTGGCATCTACCTGTAAATTTCTAGCACTTAGGATTCTGAGGCAGAAGGGTCTTGAGTTGAGGTCAGCTTGGGTTACAGACCAAGACTCTATCACCAAAAACTTTTACAAGGAAATTAACTTGGCCATTATTGTTTAAATTATAATCATTTGGGAAGAAAACAAGGTATGAAGCCAGTTTAAATAGCTCTTGCCAATTTTTACCACTTTCAGTTTACTACAGCAGTCACCATTTTAAGGTAAGTCATCTAGTTCTAATAGCACACCTTTGACATGAAGTGATATTGATATTATGAAAAATACAACTCCATTTATGACAATGAAAGCTGAATGTAGGTGGCTCATGCCTATAATCCTAGCTATCCAGGAGGCTGAGATCTGAGCATCATGGTTAGAAGTCAGCCTAGGTAGAAAAGTCTTCTTGAGACTCTTACCCCCAATTAACCACTCAAAAACTGCAAGTGGAGCTGTGGCTCCAAGTTGTAGAGCACTAGCCCTAAGCAAAAGAGCTAAGGGACAGTGTGCAGGACCTGAGTTCAAACCCCACAACTGCAAAACAAAAAAAATAAAATAAAATAAAAAACAAAGGTCAATTAAACATGGCCTTGCACATGCCTAGTAAGAACTCTGCCACTGAATGACACACCAATCCTAACTCAATTAAGTTTCTACAAATTTAGACAGAGGTCCAGATCAGTGATTGGCTTATAAAAAGGGTTTTTGCATGCATAAGTAATAGAACCAACTACAATGTGCAATGCAATATGGGCTTTTAAAAATTGCCTGCAAAAAACAGAACTGCATATACTCTAGAAGATATCTTAGAACAAAAAAGTTATTACACAAAAATTGATGAAATCCCAGAAATGGATGGAGTTTAGTGAAGAATATCAATATTTGTTCATTAGCTATGATAAAGTTACCATATAAATGCAAGATGCCAATGAAAAACTGGATGTAATAAATATAGAAACTTCCTGTAAATCTAAAACTATTCTAAAATAAAGTAACTTAAAATAAAGGGCTATGGATTCCCAGAAACAGAAAACTAGATGTTAACTTGATGCATGTTTAATTCAGCAATGAGCTACATCATTCAAAAAGATACAGTTACTGATCACCTATTGTTTGAATTAATGTGTTTAGCTTTAAATATAAAATTAACTTAAGAAGGATAATGTGGAGCTGACAATGGAGCTGAGTGGTACAGTGTATATTTCCCATGAACAAGATGCTGGTAGGGAAGGAAGAAGGAGGAAAAGAGGGAGGAAGGAAGGGGAGGGAAAAAAGGCAATGAGGAAAAAATGAAGGAGAAAAAGAGGAAGACAGAAGAGACAAAGTGAGAGGAGGAAAAAAGGGGAAAGAAAAAAAGGAGGAGGAGAAAAAAGGTCTTAAAGAAAAATACATCTGAATCAGCAATAATGTATATAGCTCTAATAATGTATATGTCAAGCTTCAGGAAAAACAATTGAGACTATAAAATACCATAACTAAAATAATCATCTGAAGAAACAATAGTGAAAGGAAGTAAGGAATCATGCTGCTTTAGTTACCAGTAATACTGAATTAGACTTCTGCCATGCACAACAGTGTAATTTTTAGCTACAAGAGCCAGATGGCAGATTTTGAGTTTGGCCAGATATTAATACATCGTATGAATCAGCTTCTAAATAGTGCCTTCCTCAAAGGGTTGTTCAGATTAATGACTTACTATACAGAAAGCACTTGTTAGTGCCTGTACTTGTTAGCAAGTATATGGGGATATGATGAAATTTATGAACAGTAATGAAATATTGGTTATATTCCAAATCCCTACCTGTATAAGAGCATCTCTCTGAAAATGACATAATTTAGAACAGATAAACATATTTTATAATATATATGTATAAATATGCTAATCCAATATTCAAGAAGTGACAGTGATTTTAAAAAAAAGACAAAAAATGGCATAGCAAGAAATAGTATTTAAAAGCTACTTATTTATTTTTTTGTTGGTCGTGGAGCCTGAACTCTGGGCCTGGGCACTGTCCCTCAGCTCTTCAGCTGTAGACTAGCGCTCTACCACTTGAGCCTCAGCCCACTTCTGGCCTTGTCTATTTATGTGGTGCTGAGGAATTGAACTGAGGGTCTCATGCACGCAAGACAAGCATTCTACCACTGAGCCACCTTTCCAGCCCCTTAAAAGCAACTTTTATCAAACAACTAAGATTAGTAATGCAAATGACAAGTATGACCTCTCATATCAAACACAGAAATAGAATATTGGGAGGAAAGGACTCATGATATCTTTAAGAACTGAATTATGGCTGGGCATTGGTGGCTTATGTCTGTAATGCTAGCTACTCAGGAGGCTGAGATCTGAGGATCATGGTTTGAAGCTATCCCTGGCAGGAAATTCCATGAGACTTTTAATCTCCAATAAACTGTTCAGAAAAAGCCAGAAGTGGAGCTGTGGCTCAAGTGGTAGAACATTAACCTTGGGCACAAAGAGATAGAGAGAGCACCAGGCCCAGGATCACCAAAAAAAAAAAAAAAAGAATTGAACCACATAACATAAATGCTATTTATTTCATTGAGTCACGAATCAATCAAATTTGTTATTTTTTTCAGTCATTATTTCTTTTTCGTTTCTTCTACCATCCCCTAGTACAGAAAAGAAGCCATGAGCCAGTGGCTCATGTTTCTAATCCTAACTACCTCAGAGGGTGAGCTTAGTAAAGGTTTGAGGTTCGAGGTCAGCCCAAGCACAAAAGTTCATGATATTCCATCTCCAAAAACAAAAAGACAAGGTAGAAGAATGGCTCAAGTGGTAGAATGTCAGTAAAACAAGCAAGCTGAGCAAGCCCAAGGTTGAGTTCAAACCCTAGCACCAGCAAAATAAAGTAAAAAGTATGCAACTATACAACTGGTTTTTCTTTTAGTTTTTTTTTTTTTTAATGTGGTATCAGGAATTGAACCCAGGGCCTCTTTCATGCTAGATAAGCACTCTACCACCAAGCCACATTCCCAGGCCTAGACTGGTTTTTATGATGAGATCATTTGTAAAGATCTATTAAGTACATAGCTAAAAGAAAATTGTTTGCTGGGTGCTGGTGGCTCACGCCTGTAATCCTAGCTACTCAGGAGGCTGAGATCTGAGGATTGCGGCTCAAAGCCAGCCTGGGCAGTAAAGTTCATGAGACTCTTATCTCCAATAAACCACCAGAAAACTGGAAGTGGCACTGTGACTCAAGTGGTAGAGTGCTGGACTTGAGCTGAAGAGCTGAAGGACAGCACTTAGGCCCAGAGTTCAAGCCCCACAACGGACAGAAAAACAAGAACAAAAAGAAAATTGTTTTCCTATCTGCCAATTTCTGTTATCTACATATTCTATCTACCAAAAAAGGATAAGAATGTGAAATTCTTATCTGAAACAAAATCTGAAATTAAAGTTGTACAAAGAATCATTTCAGCTGGGCACCCTGTGGCTCACACCTGTAATCCCAGCTACTTAGGAGACTGAGATTTGAGGATCAGAGTTCAAAGCCAGCCCAAGCAGGAAAGGCCCTGAAACTCTTATCTCCAATAAAACCACCAGAAAAAAATGCAAGTGCCACTGTGGCTCAAGTGGTAGAGTGCTAGCCTTGAGTTTAAGAACGAAAGGACAACACTAGGCCCAGAGTTCAAGCCCACAACCAAAAAAAAAAAAAAAAAAAGAATCATCTCACAAATTAACACTGGTTCTAAGGTTCAGCATCGAGGTGCACAACTGCATTAGTAATGTGTCTTTAGTAAGGCTTATTTTATTATATTAGTATCACAGGAACTACAAAGCTTGATATTCCTCTTAACTCTGCTTCAAGGAGATGGATTGAAAAGGCAGACTCCCTTCAGGCTTAGGGAATGGTACACAAGGTTTGAAGCAGCCCCATGCTATGGCTTACAGCCACAACAGTCTTTTCTTAAATGAGTGGACTCTTTGATTATAATTTTCTTTTTTTTTTTTGTCCAGTCATGGGGCCTGAACTCTGGGCCTGGTCGCGGTCCTTCAGCTCAAGGCTGTCGCCCTACCACTTGAGCCACAACGCCACTTCCGGCTTTTTTTTCCCTGCTTATGTGGTGCTGAGGAATCGAACCCAGGGCCTCATGCATGCAAGACAAGCACTCTACCACTGAGCCAACGTCCCAGCCCTGATTATAATTTTCTATGTTTGCCAAGAGCTAATGAGTTTGGGAAACTTGTTACCAATGGAAAGAAGTAAGTAGGAATGTATTTTTCAACACATTTCTCCATTTGAGGGAAAAAAATACTGCTATCTAATTCTACTATTAATATAAAAGATGACTGGAAGTATCATACAAATCCTTAGTGAATAAAAGCCCCCCAAATCTTAGAATACAAATAAAGGTTAATCCCTATTTATAGACATTTTTAAATTTAAATTCCCCCCCCCCTTTTTTTTGTCAGTGCTGGGATGTGAACTCAGGGCCTTGCACTTGCTAGGCAAACACAACCATTGAGCCACTCTGCCAACCCTTATTTTAATGTTTCTATTTGTAGTATTTTCTTATTTCTATTTAAAATGGGGTAAAATTTCAATGTCTCTTCTATTCTTAATAAGCTAAAGCTACAAATTAAAATTCAACTAATATTATGTTAATAATTAAGAACTATTATGACTTTTTAACTCCCATCATCAAAATCTTATTTATTTCCTTTTGTATCAACTCTTTAGTATTAGAAGTTGGGTAACTTTTAAGGTTTTCCCACTAATATATTTAAGTGTAAGTTTGAGATGTATTTCCTTACCCACTAGCTTCTGGAGGAAATCTGACAGTAACCTTTCCCATCTCTGCACCTGGAAGCTCAACAAACTTCCCAACGTCTTGTTTTTTCTCAGGTGCCTGAAAAGAAAAACATCAACAACAAGCTATATGGTTAAATACTTAAGAACATGTTCACTATACCTACTAAATGACACACTATAGTAGTTATGAACAAAATAATGACTAGACCATCATCCTGCACTTGGGTAATTAAAAGTCTGATGAAGGAAATAAACAAAAGCACACACCAGTAATACCGGTAGTGTTTTTAGAGGGTACAGTTAGAACATGTAGTAAAGCTAATCAACAAGCCAGGCACCAGTGGCTCACCCTAGTAATCCTAGCTTTTCAGAAGCCTTTGATCTGAGGATTGTGGTTTGAAGCAAGCCTTAGGCAGGAAAGTCCATGAGACTCCTATCTCCAATTTATCACCTAAAAAAACAGATGTGACTCCAATAGAAGAGCACTAGCTTGAACACAAAAATTCAGGTAAAGTGCTCAGGCCCTAAGTTCAAGCCTCAGGATCACAACAACAACAAAATTTTAAACTGTGAATCAACAATATCCAGGTCTTCAGGAAAAGCTTACAAGGTAGTAAGAACCACACTGGATCTTTCCTGATTTTGGTTTTGTACAGATACGGAGGCTTGAATTCAGGGCCTCAAGCTCTCAATTGTCTTTTTCTACTCACAGGCTAACAATTTACCACTTGAGCCACAAATTCAATTCTAGCACTTCACTGGTTAATTGGAGGTAAGATTCTCTTGCTTTTGTCTGTCCAAGTTAGTTTTGAATAGAGATCTTCTGATCTCTGTCTTCTGGGTAACTAGGATTATACATGTAAGCCACTGACACCTGGTTCCAACCTGCATCTTAAAAAGTGGAAATGTGCCAGGCACCAGTGGCTGCTACTCAAGTAGCTGAGAGCTGAGAATCAAGGTTCGGTTCAAAGCCAGCTCCAAAGCCAGCCTGAGCAGAAAAGCCCTTGACACTCTAATCTCCAATTAACCAAGAAGCACTAGCCTGGAGAACAAAAGCTCAGGGTCAGTGCCTGGAGCAGAAATATTTCAGATGGAAAGGCTAAAGGGGCTAAAGTGTTTAGAGGCAAGACACAAAGGCAGGGAAGGGCAATACAGTATCTATGCATAGTATAGGTCCATGAGCAAGAAAGCTGAAATACATTAAGTCCAAAACAGAATGTATAGGCCAGGTAGTGGTGATTCCTGTCCATAATCCTAGCTACTCATAATGCTGAGGTCTGACAATCACAGTTCAAGGCCAGTCCAGGAAAAAATAAGTCTATGATATTCTTATCTCCAATTATAACAAAATACCAGAAGTGGAGGTGTGGCTCAAGTAGTAGAGCACCAGCCTTGAGTGAAAAAGCCGAGCAAAAGTTCAAGCCCCCATACTAACACACAAGGTTTGGACTTGGCTTTTATGCTTCAAGTAATGGCATCCTCTAGGGGAAATGAAATGTTACTTTCATAATTTAAAACCCTACCTAGGACAGCTAAGATGCAGAATTAGAGAAAGATAAGACCACATGTGAAATGGTATTTAACAAAGATGCAATAACATAAGCAGAGAAGTAGGGTTGGATAGAAAGAAACCCTGTATAAGAGGACTTGTTGACTCATTAGATGGGAAAAAATGGTAAAGGATTCGCCAAAGTATTAGGCAAATTTTACTACATCAGAAAAACCTTCATTAAATAAGAACTATACTATTCATGTCGACGATGTGAAACCAATCAAATCAGAATGATTCTAGAGAAGAGGACCTTTTCTACTGTACTCTATTCTATATCTTCCTATAGAAGTATCAAAAGGATCTGTAGCATCCAAGGACTCAATGGTTAAAAACCAGAAAAGAGAAGATTCAGGAGAAAGACAGTAAAATAATAATAACTAAGTTGAAGGTGTAGATTGAGGGAATGGGACTGTAGTTTAGTGATTGAGTGCTTGCCTAGCATACATGAAGTCCTGGGTTTGATTCCTCAGTACCACATAAACAGAAAAAGCCAGAAATGGTGCTGTGGCTCAAGTGGTACAGTGCTAGCCTTGAGCAAAAGAAGCTCAAGGACAGTGCCCAGGCCCTGAGTTTAAGCCCCAGGACTGGCAAAACAAAAAGTGTAGATTGATGGTAGAACATGTGCTTAGCATAGATGAGGACTTGGGTTCAATCCCCAGCACTAAACAACAAAACTAGAGAAAATTTAGTTATATAAAATTTGAATTGTCTAGGAAAAATACTGGAGATTCAATCTTTCACAAGTATAAAGATTAGGGCTTTAAGTAATCTACCAGTTAATGTCAAACTAAGATTTAGCAACAGTAGATTCTTCTAAGATAATCCTTTTTCACTGTGAAAAGATAAGTTCATTTTTTGGTAGTGCCTATGAATTCTAGGTTAAGCAAATACTGCCACTGGGATATACTCTCAGTCCCAGAAAATAAGTTTTATGAGTAGCAATGATTTCCTTCTCAGAGCCACACTGAAACATTAGCATTTAAGAAAGGGGGAGGGCTGGGAAGTTGGCTCAGTGGTAGAGTGCTTGCCTCGAATGCATGAGGTCCTGGGTTCGATTCTTTAGCACCACATAAGCAGAAAAAGCCGGAAGTGGTGCTGTGACTCAAATGGTAAAGCACTAGCCTTGAGATGAAGAGCTGAGGGACAGCGCCCAGGTCCAGAGTTTAGCCCCCCCAACCGGCCAAAAAAAAGAAAGGGGGAAACAGTCGGACGCCAGTGGTTAACACCTGTAATCCTAGCTACTCAGGTGGCTGAGATCTGAGGAGTGCAGTTTGAAGCCAGCCTGGGCAAGAAAGTCTGTGACAGTCTTTATCTCCAATAAACTCCATAGAAAAAATGGCTTAAGTGGCAGAGAGCTAGCCTTGAGCACAAAGAACAGCGCCCAGGCCCTGAGTTCAAACCTTAGGACTGGCAAAAAAAGAAAAAGAAAAAAAAAAGAGAAAGGAGGAGAACAAGGAGGGAAAGGTAGGGAAAGAGGGGAGAGAAGAAGGAAGGGAAGGAAGGAGGGAGGCAAACAGGCTTACCACTTTAGCTTTGCTTGTTGAAACATCCCACTTGGTATCTACTGACTGGAAGGCCTGCTGGGCTTCAAGAAAACCAAACCAGCGTTTTACATGAACTGGAGCCTTGTTCTGTTTCATTTGTTCTTGCCATGCAGCACTTCCTATTAGCAAACATAATTTAAAAACTATTCTATAAATCTGCAACCTCAAAAGCAAAGTTCTAACCATGGTTAATTCATGTAAAAGAGATTCAAGTCCTTCTTCTGCAATAAAAAAATTTACACATGTCCTAACACTTCAATGTATTTTACAGAGTTGACAAAAAAATCACTTTTTCTTACTCATGCCACACACATTGTAAAACCAACACTTAATTAAGAAAAAGATTTCAAGATGAACTAGAAAAAACAAAATCAAGATAATCAAGATGCTCTCTTGATGCTGCTGGTAGCTAATACCTGTAATCCTAATCCTACCTATTCAGGAGGCTTAGATCCAAAGGATCAAGGCTTGAAGCCAATCCAGGCAGAAAAGTCAGTGAGAATTCATCTACAAAATAAACCTAAAACTGAACTGAAGGTATAGCTCAAGTGGCAGAGCACCAGCCAAGTAAGCAACCTAAGTGAGTAAAGGATCTTGAGTTCAAACTCCACTAATGGCAAGAAAAAAAAAGGCACTTAAGTCTGTTTAGCAGTTTAGCATTATAAAGCTACATTCTTAAAAGAACAGTAAGAAGCCAAGAGCAAGTGTCTAATGCCTGTAATCCTAGCTACTCAGGAGGCTGAGATCTGAAGACTGGTTCGAAGACAGTGCAAGCAGAAAAGTCCCCCATGAGACTCTTATCTCCAATTAAACACTCACAAACCAGAACAGCAACTATAGCTCAAAGTGGCAGAGTGCTAGCTTTGAGCCAGGCCCTGAGTTCAAGCACCATGACCAACCAAAAAAAAAAAAAACCAAAAAACAAAATTCAAAATAGATAAAAATGAAGGACACTCCTGTAATACTAGCAAGGGAGGCTAAGGTAGGAAGGAGTCAAGTCCAGCAATAAGGCCATGACTCAAGTAGGAGAGTATCTGCCTAGCAAGTGAGGCCAAATTCAAATCCCAGGGCCTTATTATATATATACCTCAATAAAATCATATATTTTAAGTAAGTGGAGTTTTCTGTATATGTTATATTTCATGAAGCTTTTTTGTCTCTTCAAAATAAAAGGCTAACAGGTTTCCCAAGTTGATAAACACTTCTTCCTATGTGCAGCAAACTAGTTGTAGAAGAGGAATAAGTAACCTCCCAGAAAAGTGACACCTCAAATCACTAAATTAGCCCTTCTTATAGTCCTAGTGATTTTTCCAATGCGAGCTAAGTGTAATGTCCAAAGTAAGGATGAGGCAGCAAAGCTGATATAAGAGACTGAGGATTTTAAGCAAGAATGACAAACGCAAAGGCAAGAGGAACTTAAAAGAAAATCCCCAGGGCTAGTAGAGGACAAGAGATTCCTGTAACTGGATATAAATAAGAAATTTGGATGACTACTCTAGATGAACCCGCTTAAGTTATGGCCTAAACATGTGTGTATGTATAGGTTGGGTGTATACACATACATGCATGCACATGTGTGAATACTTTTTATCCAGCAAAATATTAAAATATTAAATGATTAAAATAAAGTATTTTATTTGGGCTTGGTGGTGCATAATTGTAATCCTAGCCTCTTGTGAGGCTGAGGCAGAAATATTGCTTAGGTTTAGGAGTTTAAGGTAAGCCTAAGCAAGTCAGCCTCCACTTTAAAAAAAAAGAAAAAAAGCCAAAACCATAGAATGCATATTTTAAGAGGAATTACTGATACCTTTTAAGGTGGCCCATACACATAGATCTGCTAAGGTCAAGGAGTTCCCAACTAAGTATGTTCTCAAAGACAGGCAATGATTAAGCTCGTTGATGGCAGAAGTAAACAAATTACATGAAGGTAATTTTGTAGACCTGAACTCCAACCAGTGGTCAATCTGTGAACACAAAGAGAGAAAAGAAATACACTGCAGAGTTTAGACCTTCGAAAAAGATGACCACAAGAAAAAATGGCAGTAATGTAGCACAACATATTTGACTTCCTAATGTAAAAACACACTTTTCTTACCTCAAATTTTTGAATTATGTGGATTCAATTCTAGAAGCACAGGATCTAAGGTGGCACTTAGATAAATATCGTATTTTGTTACTTTCCTGAAGATTTGTGGAAGGGTATTTCAGGAAGAACAAAAAATACAGACAATTTAAAACTGATATGCCTACTGCCTTATCTACAAAGCATGAAAACTGGATGGAATGATCTATACAGTCTCATGCGCCCATGATATTCTAGGAAGGTAGGAAGATGAAGATGCACTGAATGCCCCCAAAGTACAGTTAGTTTGGGAATAAACAACTATTTTTTTTTTGGGGGGGGGGTCCGGTTGTGGGGCCAGAACTCTGGGCCTGGGCACTGTCCCTCAGCTCTTCAGCTCAAGGCTAGCACTCTACCACTTGAGCCACAGCACCACTTCCGGCTTTTTTCTTTTTGCTTATGTGGTGCTGAGGAATCGAACCCAGGGCCTCAGGCATGCAAGGCAAGCGCTCTACCACTGAGCCACCTTCCCAGCCCTTTTTTTTTTTTTTTTTTTTTAAGAAAGAGAAAATATTCTAGTTCTTTACTACAGTGGTGATCAAGCCCAGGGCCTGCCACATGCTAGACAAGTTCTCCATCACTGAGTTATACCAATTCTGAGAATTTTTCTTTTCTTTTAAAAAAATAAAACCACAATAAACATTTCTTAATTAACACTGTAGAGACAATGTACTGTAAGACAATATTGTTCTCAAAAATCCAAAAGCAATAAATTCAAATAAACAAAACATACAAATAAGTGTTTACCTCAGTATGTTCCATCAGGTTAGTGCCATAGAGCCCAGCTGTAGTGGCAACTCTGGCCAAATAGCGAAGTATGGAATTTACGTCTGTGAACACCACATTCCTAGAGTAAAAGCATGAGGTAAAATATTGCAGTCGTTCTAGTAAACAGTAAGTGGTGAGACTATGGAATATATGTAAAAATGGAAATCCTAATATACTTTCTAAGTTCTTTTCACTACAGCAAAATAGATTTGCTTACTTACCTGTTTCTATCCAATTCTAATTTGTTATAAAATATGGGGCTCAACCCACTAATTACTTCAGAGCGGTCTATGCGTGCACATGCGCACACACACACATACACCAACACACACAATTGTATAATGCCTTCTAATTTTAAAAATACAACTTCATCAAAGTACTATTTCACCAGGATGGTGGTGAGCTAGTACTCAGAAGGCTGCCTAGCCAGTTCAAGAATCTGAATAAAAAGCATAAAACCATCACACACACACACACACACACACACACACACACACACACACACACACACACACACACACACACACACACACACACACACACACACACACACACACACACACACACACACACACACACACACACACACTATTCTGCTAGGATATCTCTGAGGCAAAAACTGAAAAATTATTCCCTAAGGAGTTAAACCAAATCTCTTCTCTGGATAATCTCATCAGCCCAAGAAGGAAAGAACTAAAGACACTGACAGAAGTTCCCCAAAAACAGATTAGCTAGACTTTCCTAGAGTAAGCTCAGAATTAATAGAACCAACTCTCAGTTCAGAAATTACCATTCTCACTGTTTTCATGCTAACTACAAAAGAACTACTACCAGAAGTTGTCAGATGTTTGAAAAAAGCCTGTAATTTTAAAGACAGTGACCAAAATAAATAATGAAACAAAAATTGCAATCAGGGCTAAAGGTATAGCTTAGAGGTAGTATATACAAGCTTAAGACCCTAGGTTCAATCTCCAGCATCTTTACAACCAAAGAAAAATAAACATATAAACAAATAAATTAAGAACAGGGAATAATAAAAGGATTATCCAGAAACATATAACAGAACCCTCAAAGGCTAGCATAGTGTCTGACACCTGTAATTCCAGTATGCAAGAGACAGAAACCAGAGGATGTTCAGTTCAATGCTGCCCGAGCTACATAGAAAAGCCTTGTTTTAAAGAAACCAAACAACAACAAAGAACAAAAACCCCAGAGCTCTGATAATAAATATGTGATAGCAGAAATTAAATTTCAACTAGAAATACTGGATAATAAAATTGGGAAAAAAAAACTAGAAACAAAAGAAAATGCAGATGACAACTTAAGAAAACAGGAATTACCTGAATACTCTCATTAATAAAACAGAAAATGGAGCTGGGGTGGTGGAGCTGGGAATATGGCTTAGAAGTACAGTGCTTGTCTAGCATGCATGAAGCCCTAGGTTTGATTCCTCAGTACGGCATAAGCAGAAAAAGCCAGAAGTGGCATTGTGGCTCAAATGGTAGAGTGCTAACCTTGAGCAAAAGAAGCTCAGGGACAGTGCCCAGGTCCTGAGTTCAGACCCCAGGGCTGGCACAAAAAAGAAAAAGAAAACAAAATGGAGCTGGGTACTGTCTACACCTATAATCCTAACTATTCAGGAGGCTAAGATCTGATCATGGCTGAAAGCTAGCTCAGGCAGAAAAGTATATGATACTCTCATCTCCAATAACAACCAAAAAGCTGGATGAGGAGCTGTGGCTCAAGTAGCAGAGTACCAGCCTTTGGCAAGAAAGTTAAAAGACAGTGTACAGACCATAAATTCAAGCCTCTTATATAAAGCCACAGTGGTACGCACCTGTAATCCCTGCAGAATGACCCTGAGTTTCAGGCTAGCGTGGGTCACATAAGGACTTGTCTCAAAAATAAATAAATCTTTACATGTAAATCTTTCTTCACATTTCTATTTTTTTTTTGTTTTTGCTTTTTGTCAGTCATGGGGCTTGATATCTGGGCCTGGGCGCTGTCCCTCAGCTCTTCAGCTCAAGGTGAGCACTCTACCACTTGAGCCACAGTGCCACTTCCGATTTTCTAAGTGGTTTATTGGAGATAAGAGTCTCATGGCCTTTCCTTCCCGGGCTGGCTTTCAACCACGATCCATAGATCTCAGCCTCCTGAGTAGCTAGGATTACAGGCCTGAGCCACCGGCGCCTGGCATATTTCTAGCTCTTAAAAACAGATAATGAGTGAAATCACATAGCTAGCTGACAAATATAAATCCCTGTATTCCATCCTTTTAGAATAACAAAGTTCACTTCTTTCTAGGAACAACTCACCAAATGAGCAAGTGAAATAAGCATATAATATTTAATTCTGATTATTTTTAATAGTACTGAAAATAGAGCACTTACTCAGAAACATTAAGAAGAGTCTCTTTTCCTTCTTCAACAGAAATGCTGACATCACCTTTCACATGTTCTACTGCCAGCAACGCTTCTAAAAATGGAGGATGAAAAGATTTATTTCTGTTTAACGACAATATTTATAACTTGGATCATAAAAGCAGTAAGGATGAGTCAATAATCCAGCATTAAGTCTTAATGGGAATAAGCTATTTTCTCAGTAGTTTATAGTTTAGAAAGCCTACAGGAAGTCTTATGTTTTATCTCAGAGAAATAACTGAAGAGCAAACTAAGGCTTGGACTACCATGGTAGTCAGCATCTGAAAGCAGAATTAAGGCAATCTTGATCTCAAATTCTAACACACTGCATTTCAAATTAAAGCCTCAGTATTGGCATGCAGACACAGACACACACAGAGAACACATTGAATATAGTTGCTATGAATTTTTACATTGTAAAAAGAGAATGTTCTCACAGAAAAATGCTAACTATTAAATGTAAAAATAATTGTACAATTGGAAGGTCACCATGACAATCAACATCATAAATTAGATGCTGAAACAATGCATGGATGAAAGGAGCTGTTCGTATGGTTCAGTTTTTAAATTATCTGTAAATTGAAAGAAAAAACTGCAGCTGGGAAAGTGGGCTGACACCATCTTAAGTGATCAAGGATAAAATCATTAGGAATGGGAAAATTCAACTCATGTATCACTAATGGGCTGCAATGATAAATAAGAAATCATATCTGCAATGGAGAACAAGGATTATTGTGTTACTCCTGCCAAAGATGCATAGAATAAATCTGACTACAAGGAAATGTCAGACAACTAGACTAGAAGGTACTCAAAAGTAAGTGGCTTTTAATCTTCAAGGACAAGGCTATGAAAATCAAGGTTAGACCACTAACCCATTCCAGATTGAAAGAAACGGGGAAGACATGACAATATGGTGATCCTAGACAGAATGTGGACCTTGCTTATGACAGCTATTACTGGAACAGTTAGTGTTAGATTAATAGTGTTTGTAGGTATGGGAATTGTATCAATGTGTATTTTCTGACTTTGATGGTTGTGTATATCAGGTACAGAGTGTTTGCTTGTGGGAGATGTATACTTGGAAGATTCTAGGGAGGTAAAGTACCAAGTTCTCTCTCCTATCATTTTTATGTATGAAATTATTTTAACATTAAAAAGAACATACACTATACATATAATATAGGGAAAGTCTAACAATGTAATCTATTTTTGCTAAATGCTTCATTTAATTTTATTGAAGATAAAACATGGAATTTGAGCAAGTGAGAAAAATTAACTGAAAGTCAAGAGAAGCAACTACAAAATTAACGTATATATTCTAAAACTGGTACAGAGTTCAAAATGACAAATTTCTTGATTCTTCTAATATTGACAAAATAGTTCTGAGTTCTGTAATTTATAAAGAAAACAGATCTATTACCTCCAGAGTGATTTTCTAAGTGACGTAAGTTAGAATTACAGCTATTTATTACACACCTAAAAGGTGTCAGAACTTTATCTCTAAGTCTTATTTCATTCTGGGAGCCAACACTATATAGAAGACATTCCACCTTTCTTATAAAAGGAAAGGAAGCAAGTAAGCAAGGAACTCATCCAAGTTCCACAACTAGTACTTAGCAGTCAGGACTGAGGCTTAGGCCTCCATCAACCAAATAAATGCCTTTGCCCACAACCACTAGGCAGTGGCTAAACTATTATCTAGTGCCTTTCCATTCCCAAATCAAATCTACTTCTTTTATAGAGCTTATTGATTTGCTGTGATGTTAACACATAATTACTGGAACCAATATACTAAAACGTTATCATTTTAATTATTCAAGCCGGCTAATGGTTTATAGGGCCAGGAAGGGGGATGGGAGTTGGGTAGTGTAGTGCTTGCCTCATATATATAAAGCCATTCTCAGAAACACACGCTGTTTTTAATATGCGCAGACAAACATCAACATTGAGAATCATCCCCACATGACTCTTCCTATTTAAAATTCTCTAGAATACTTTATGTGCCTAGATCCTTAATATGCATTAACATAAGCGAGTTTATTAAGCTTAAATTCTTCAGTGTAATTTCTCAAAGTAATGAAAAAGTCGAAATCCTAAGCGATCTAACCACCACAGCAATCGCAGGCTGAACTCAGAAGCTGTATCAAGAAAGCAGTACCGCTGACATTTGTGGAGTACATCGCCCCATCAATCTATGTGCCTACATACTCCACCACCTTTAAATAAAAATCAGTGCGCTCTCAGGTAACATTCTAAATGCTATCATGACCTGTTCCCTTTGAACTGGATAAAACATGTAAGTCGGGTCAAGTGAATTCGGGATCTTGGGGAGAATGTGAACAAGTGGGGAAGGAAACATGCTATTTCTAAGAGGAGTCACCCCACCGAGAGAAGATCCCAAATGAAGACTCCAGTGGCCCAGGCCCGGGCTAACACCGCGCCTCCTCCCACACCCTCGCAGACAGACCTAGGCAAGGGAGGCCTCCGGAGGCCCGGGACTAGGCCGTGGGCCCTGGACGACTCAGTTCAGTCAGGGGTTAAGTAAAGCCAGGCCGCAGCTTCCAGACGGTGACTGCCACTGCGCCAGGCCGGGGCCCGGCGACATCCCTGCCCCGCACCCCTCCGGCTGATGCAACCCCACACAGGCCGGGTGGCCTCGGCTCCTTACCCAGGGGAGGGTCTCCGGGATTCACCGTGAGACAGAGCTTCGCCATCGCCTCGGGTCTGTAGGCTCACACAGTCGGGACGCTGAAGCCACACGGCAGACTGACTGGAAGCGACAAGGTGCAACGTGTGCAAAGCGCGCCGCACGCCAACGCCGCAGCAGGTCCCGCCCCGCCCGCGTGCCGCGACCGCTGACGTCACCGCGCAAGGCGACGTGCGTCATCACAGCGCGTCTGTCTCTACCCGGGCCTTCGGACACGCCCGTGGGTTGGGATCCCGTGGGTCTGGGCCCACGTGACGTTGCGCCACCGAGTGAAGCAGAGGATGATGTGGCTTTTGCTGTTAAGGTGTAAATAAAAAAACAAAAAACACTCTTACTTTCATCGTGCCTCACATGACAGCAACGCACACTAGAAAACACAAAATTACACGTAAGTAGTCCACCCAGGCCAGGCTTTGAGTACGGTGGCTTGGACCAACCGATTGCAAGTATTACTAACTTCTTGTGTGAGAAAACTGAGGCCCATGAAACAGCCGGCTCTTGTAGTATCTTTAATCGTACAAAGAGGTCGTTCAGCCTCGTCCGTTTGTGAGGCCAGGGCGTCCCCATCAGTGTCACCCGCTTCCTCGTTCTCCCCATCTCTCCCCACCCCACCTGTCCCCTAGGTTGTCCTAGCTCCGTTTGAAACATCCTGTTTTTAAAGGTGGTCATGGAGCTATGAAAGAAAGGAATCATGGTAGATGACCGCGGTGTATTAAGAAGTGGAACGATGTGTCCATCCGCACAGTAGAAAGTTGGTGTGTGAGGATACCATGATAATCTCTGGAGGGAGAGGGAGGTTGTTTTCTGTTGTTCTGGTGCCAGTCCTGGCGCTTGAACTCAGATCCTGGGCTCTGACTGAGCTTTTATGTTCAAGGCTAACACTCCACCCCTTGAGCCACAGCTTTTTTGGTAGTTAATTGGAGATAAAGAGTCTCACAGACTTTCCTTTGAACCGCCATCCTCAGATCTGTCTCCTGAATAGTTAGGATTAGAGGCTTGAGCCATCATCACTCTGCTAACCCAGTCTATTCTACATGCTGTTTCCATTGCTGTTCTTGTGTGGTGAGGACCTTAGCAGGCAATGCAGACAGTCCTGCCTAGATGGATTGACAGGGTCATGATTCTTGGTAGATACAAAGTATTAACACAATGCATTCTTTTTTCTATAAATGTTTTGGAGTATGTGATATCTTACCTGGAGTTGGTACATGAATCCTAGACCCTCGACTTTTCATTTCTTTGGACCACCTGTGTGTGCAGTAAGTCTGTTTAAGATCAGAAGAGGCATTTTCATCTACCTTTTATCTGTGGCCCCTCATGCCTCTTCCCAAGACTCAGAGTGCCCCAGTTTGAGAAAGGTCTACTTCACACATTGTGTGTATACTTGCTGGACTATCTTGGGTTTTTCTTCTCTGTTCTTTTCTTTATTTTTTGCTTATGTGATGCTGAGGAATTGAACCCAGGGCCTCATGTACGCAAGGCCAGCACTCCACCACTGAGCCACCTTCCCAGCCCGTTATCTTGGGTTTTTCATAAGGAGTGACTACTAATAATTCAGGGGAGCACAACCACATATGGTGTTTTTTGTTTCAATTCTTGCACAAAGAACGTAACCTGAAATAACCAGTTAATTAATCTATTATTTTCCTATTGTTCTGTTGTCTCCTTACCCCACCTTTCAATGTATGCTGCTGTGCTTGCATTCTGTTATTGGCTGAATTTCCTGTCCTCGTATCTGGGGAGTAAACTTTTGCTTATGCATTGGCACTTGACTGATCAAGGTGCCCACATTGAATTCCTTTGTGGGTGTACTTTTGCATTTGTACTCTTACTTTCTCCATACTAAATCATGCTCAACTAAAATTTCTGTGTCAACTTTGAATTCTTTCTTTGATGAGACTAAGAAGTGTCATTTGTCTTCACTGACAAATTTGGAATAAAATATTAAAATTAAAACAATTAAGAGAGAAAAAAGTGCTTACTTTCTTGAAGACCATCACTATTAAGGGAAATTGCTTCTAAAGGTTAACAGGATTTTTAAAAAACATGGTTTTATTAGAGATCAAGTATAAGCAGGCATGGTAGCTCAAGTCTTGTAATTCGAGCTACTTGAAAGGCAGCAACTGTGGTTTCAGGCCAGCCCAGGCATAAAAATTCATGAGATTCTATATCACAACTAATGGTTGGGCATAGTGGCATAGCCTGTCATCCTCAGAATAGGAGGAAGTACAAGGAGCAGAAGATAGCAGGGAAGATTGCAGCCTAGGCTGGCCCAGGCATTAAGCAAGACTCTATCTTAAATACAACAAACTCAAAAAGGGGAAGAAGGCATGGCTTAAGTGGTAGAGAATCTGCCTTGGAGATTTGGGGCCTTATGGTCAATCCTCAGTACCCAACATGACATTATAAAGCTTTATAAAGATGTAATGAAAATGAGTTAAGCTCATAATAAAGAATTTATAATTTTCAAATAATTCTATAAAGCTGTTAAATAACATAAAAAACTAGGATTCAGGAAGTGGTGCTGTGGCTCAAGTGGTAGAGCACTCGCCTTGAGTTGAAGAGTTGAGGGACAGCACCCAGGCTCAGAGTTCAAGCCCCATGACTGACAAAAAAAAACCCAAAACAACAACAACAACAACAACAAAACTAGGATTCAATAATTTATTTTAAAGAAACTTTCCCAACAAGTATACCATCAACATACATAGTAATATTATATATATATTTATAATTGGAGTAAGAGCGCTTTAAAAATTACCCTGAAAAATAAGTGAAATACTAGAACAACTTAATATTTTGTGCCCTAAAGAAATCTGGTTTCGGAATGTTGATTAAATAAATGATCTAGATAGTAAGGTAGAACTAAACATTTCCCCCCATTTTTCCACATAAAAATAAGAAAAAAAAAGACCTCACACTGAATTTATAAATTCTCTCTGTATGTAAACCAGTCTGGCTGATTAGTTCATAAAATTAAATTTCTTGTTTTGTTTTTTCTTCTTCTTTCTCCTGTGTAGCCCAGCCTGATCTTGATGGCTTGGAATTTGAGGTCCCCTTCCTCTCAAGTAGTTGGGAGTTACAGGCGTGTACCACCATGCCCAACAGGAAAAAGAATACACAAAATTTATTATATGTCCAAGGTATAGGAGTATTAGATCCCTAGAAAGATAAATTCTTTAAGCTATTTTCTATTCCTAAGTAACAAATACAAGTCACTGATCAACAATCAATAAAGAGTTCTAATTCCTTCCAATCAGCTTTAAAATGTATTGTTTTGAGAACCAAGTCCACGAGGCTAAGTAAATGATTCCTTTAAGGAACAAGTGCTTTCTTAACAGACTCTGGGACTCGGCTTGCATAGTAGTCATAATTCCTTAGTGTGGCCAGGACACCTGCAGAGTTCATATGCTTCACCTCCTTATTGTACTGAAGGGCATTCCCATGGACATCGGTTAACTTTCCTACAGGAAAACATCAACAAAATGTTAGGGGATAGTTGGAGCATATTTCAAGTATTTTTGAGGGGTGGAGTGAGGTGCTATGTATTGAACCCAGAGCAGGGCACATACTAACCACAGGCTCTACCACTTAGCTACCTCCTTGACATATCCCTTCTAGTTATTTTTAAATGACTATTGCCTCTCTAAAAGAATCCCATAAGTTCTGGAAAAAATAATAAGGGACCATAAAGTTCAGATTTTTTTTTAATTTTTAATTTTGCCAGTCATGGGGCTTGAACTCTGGGCCTGGGCACTGTCCCTGAGCTCTTCAGCTCAAGATGAGTGCTCTACCACTTGAGCTACAGCACCACTTCCAAAGTCAGCTTTTAATTCCCATGAATTTAAGACTCTTAAGGACAATTTAACAAAAAGGACAAAGATTATTTTCTCTGATTAAAATTGACTTCATTAAGCATCTTCAATTTGTATTTCTTTTTTTTTGGAGGTGAGGACTGAACTCAAGCCTGATGCATGCCAAGCACAAGGTCTCCAACTAAGCTAACTATATTTCTACTCTCCTAATTATATTTCTTAGTTTTCAATTAGTTTCTTTTCTTCTGAGGTGATTTTTTTTCAAATTCTGATACTCCATCACCACCATTCCCATTTTCAAAATGTTTTTGTCAGCTTACTGTACAATATTAACAGGTCCTGGGTCTTGAACTCAGAGCCTGGGTGCCTGTTCCTGAGCCTCTCTGCATCCAAGGCTAGCACTCTACCACTTGAGCCACAGTGCCACTTCTGGCTTTTTCTGTTTATGTGGTACTGAGGAATCAAACCCAGGGCTTCATGAATGGTAGGCAAGCACCCTACCACTAAGCCACATTCCCAGCCCAATATTAACAGTTTTATAAAGGTTTAGATGAAAGATATTTAAGAATTGCTCACTAATTTTATATGTGTATTTGACTCTGAAAAAAAAATCATCTTACTGGGTATATATCTGTAATATATTTTCCTTCAGTGTGTGTGTCTGTTTGTGTTGGTCGTGGGGCTTGAACTTAGGGCCTGAGAGCTATCTGTGAGCTTTTATGCTTAAGGCTAGTGCTCTAACTCTTTGAGTCAGAGCTCTATTTCTGGCTTTTTGGTGATTAATTGGAGATAGGAATCTTACTGACTTTCCTGCTCTGGCTGGCTTTGAACTGTGATCCTATGATCTCAGCCTCCTGAACAACTAGAATTAAAAGTGTGAGCCACAGGCACTAGGTTTCCACCAGATTTTTAAAAATTTCTAACTATGATCTTCAGCACTGGTATGAAGATTCACCAAGACCAGCTTATAAGAGCCTAAGTGGGTGATGCCAGTAATAGTGAACATTTTACTTTTCAAGAAAAAATTTCTCTGGTTGGGAATGTGGCTTATTGGTAGAGTGCTTGACTAGCATGCATGAGGCCCTGAGTTTGATTCCTCAGTATCACATACACAGAAAAGGTGGAAGTGGCCACATACACAGAAAAGGTGGAAGTGGCGCTGTGGTTCAAGTGGTGGAGTCTTGAGCAAAAGAATCTTAGGGCAAAGGTAGCTCAGTAGTAGAGTGCTTGCCTTGCATGCATGAGGCCCTGGGTTCAATTCCTCAGCACCACATAAGCAGAAAAAGCCAGAAGTGTCACTGTGGCTCAAGTGATAGAGCACTAGCCTTGAGCTGAAGATCTGAGGGACAGTGACCAGGCCCAGAGTTCAGGCCTCATGACCACCACCACCAACAACAACAACAAACAATCTTAGGGATGGTGCTCAGGCCCTGAGTTCAAGCCCCAGGACTGGCAAAAAAAAATCTCTCAAAAAATTATAACTATGAGCCAGGTACTGGTGATCTTAGCTACTTGGAGGTTGAGATCTGAGGATCATGATTCAAAGCCAATCTGCGCAGGGAAGTCTATAAGACTTTTTTTTTTTTCTTTTTCTTTTGTTTTGTTTTTGTCTATCATGGGGCTTGAACTCTGGGCCTGGCTGCTGTCCCTCAGCTCTTCAGCTCAAGGCAAACACTCTACCACTTGAGCCATAGCACCACTTCTGGTTTTCTGGTGGGGCTAGCTTTGAACCCTGATGCTCAGATATCAGACTCCTGAGTAGCTAGGATTACAAGGATGAGCCATCAGGCATTGGGCTATCAGACTCTTATCCCTACTAGCCTACCAAAAAAGCCATCAGTGGAGCTGTAGGGGGCTAGCTCTGAGCAAAAGTTCAGAGACAGTGTCCAGACTCTGAGGTCAAGCCCTGGTACCAAACCACAACAAACCAGAACCCACAACAAACAAACAAAACCCAAAACCCAATTATTAAGAATTAAACTGACTACAAGCAGATCAAAGCCAGCCCCCCCCACCAAGAGATTATGAACTAAAGAAAAACAAATTTGCTGAAAATCTACTTATCTATGAAATGAATGGTTGCACTGAATAATCTCTACATTTCCTCTATCTAGCTTTATGTCCTAGAAGAATATTACCAAAATATGTCTTAATAATAGTTTTACTTTTTTTTTTTGTAGGTCATGGGGCTTGAACTCTGGGCCTAGGCCTGGGCATCCCTGAGCCCTTTAGCTCAAGGTGAATGTTCTACTACTTGAGCCACAGTGCCACTTCCAGTTTTCAGGTGGTAATTTGGAGATGAGTCTCACAGACTTTCCTGCTGGGCTGGCTTTGAACTGCAATCCTCAGATTTCAGCCTCCTAAGCAGCTAGGATTACAGGTGTGAGCCACCAGCGCCTGGCTTAATAATAGTTTTATACTGTAAAAACTATTTTTATAATATAAAAGCTATTCCCAAATAAAATGGACTAACCTCCCACAGCATGTAAGATAACTTCTGGGGCACAAGTATCCCATTTTTTACATCCAGGACTTGCAAATACATAGGCAGAGGCTTTGCCTTCAATCAGTTGGATAATCTGAAAGGATAAAAATATTAATTAATCCTCAACATGAAATGGATGAGATACAAATTAAAAAATAACTGCTAATACCTAAAGAGCACGTTTCATCAGTTCCTCTGTCATATTTCAATTAAAACGTCAACACTATGGAGAAATAATAGATGTTTAATAAAATATGGAGACCTAAAGGAGAAAAAAATGGGCCAAATATATAAGAAAGATATCTGAAATATCCTCTTATCATATACCAAATTAGATAAAGGTTTATTTTATTTTTTGTTATTTTATTTCTTACTGTCATATTAAGATTTTTAAACTTCAACACTGACCATTATTAAGTAAAGGACTGGGAAGTAGTAGGCAATATAGTAATACACCAGTAATTCTCACATGTGTGCATGGCTGACTGGTCTAACAAGTCCTTCCACAGTTCTTCAGAGTCAAATCTCCTGCTATGACCTTTTAAATAGTCATCCCAACCTTTTTTTAACACTCACACAATTGTGGCCCCTGATATAGCTTGCATGACTATCTAAACAGAAACTTGCTATCAAATTTCACTACTCAATTGACTTTTTTTGTATTACGGTAAAATAATTATTTCTAAAAATCTCAGATTTCAAATACTAAGAGAATAGACTAAGAGGAGGAAGAAAATTTCAGTAAACATAAAATAACCAATTATGTCTTTCAGTACTATTTATGAAAACCATAAGACATTTTAATCCTGCTGTAAACTTTTGAGTAAAACCTTTTTTTCCCTACCTAACCAATGTTCCAAGTCTAATATGTTTAGAACTATACCAGGTGCATCTTTTTTAATGGGTGAGGAGATGAAGCTTTCATCAAATTCTTTTTTTTTTTTTTTTGGTCTGTTGTAGGACTTGAACTCTGGGCTTGGGCGCTGTCCCTCACCTCTTCAGCTCAAGGCTAGGGCTCTACCACTTGACCCACAGAGCCACTTCTGGTTTCACGGTGGTTTATTGGAGGTCAGAGTCTCAAGGACTTTTTGCCTGGGCTGGATTTGAATCGAGATCCTCAGATCTCAGCCTCCTAAGTAGCTAGGATTACATTACAGGCTTGAGCCACTGGTGCCCGGCTCATGAATTTTTTTTTTTTTTTGGGTCAGTCGTGGGGCCTGAAGTCTGGGCCTAGGCGCTGTCCCTCAGCTCTCAGCTCAAGGCAATTGCTCTACCACTTGAGCCACAGTGTCACTTCTGGGTTTTTCTGCTTATGTGGTATTAAGGAATTGAACCTAGGGCTTCACGTGTGCAAGGCAAGCACTCTACCACTGAGCCACCTTCCCAGCCCTAATCAAATTCTTAAAGGGGCCCTTACTGTAAAAAAAAAAAAAAGTTACAAACTGCCAAGGAAAGCTTTTTCAAAAGAGAAAGGTCCAAATGGGAGGAAAAGGAAGTAATGTTTTGTAGACTGATGCCCCTTGGAAATAAAAGGTGATCAGTGTTCCTGATTACAAAAGGCAGGGGCAAAGAGCAACCCTATTCAAGCAACTCTATCTGTCACTATTGGTTTCAGTGAATATATTTCCATCTTAAAATGTTTGTATTATGATGGGCTCTGGTGGCTCATGCTTGTAATCCTAGCTACTCAGAAGGCTGAGATTTGAGGATTGGGGTTCAAAGTCAGCCCTGTGTAGGAAGCCCATGAGACTCTTTATCTCTGACTACCAAAAAAGTCAGAAGGGCCGGTGGCTTATGCCTGTAATCCTAGCTACTCAAGAGGCTGAGATCTGAGGATCATGATTCAAAGCCAGCCAGGCAGGAAAGTCCCTGAGGCTCTTATCTCCAATAAACCAACTGAAAGCTGGAAGAGGCCCTGTGGCTCAAGCAGTAGCTTAAGAGCTGAGGGACAGTGCCCTAGCCTAGAGTTCAAGCCCCAGGACTGACAACAACAAAAAAAAGTCAGAAGTGGAGTTTTGACTCAGGTGGTAGAGTGCTAGCCTTGAGCAGTAAAAGCTCAGAGGTAGTGCCTAGGCACATACAATCCTCCCATTTCAGCTTCCCTTGTGCTGTGCCACTATATCCATTGTTATAATTTTTTAAATTATTTGTTTATGCTAGTACATAGACCTGGGTCCTGCTTTATGCTCAAGGATAGTGCTCTACCACTTGAGCCACACAGCTCTACTTCTGGCTTTTTGGTGGTTACTTTGGTAAAAGTCTCATGTACTTTCCTGCCAGGGCTGGTTTTGAACTGCTATCCTCAGATCACAGCCTCCTCAGTAGCTAGGATTACAGGCATGAGCCTCTGATGACCAGCTATATTCATTTTTCATCATTATCAGTAAATGCCTTTAAAAAAAACCTACACATAGCTGAATATTGCTTGTGAAGCATACATGTGGACACTATGAACTGCACTCAGCTCAATAAACATCAGCCTTCCCAGTGCTAGGTACTGCATGGCATATGCATCTATCAGCAATGCATGGTATTTAGTGGCACTGAGCAGAAGTATGAGTTGAAGAATAGTAGGAGATGAGGCTTGGGGATCTACAGGGGCCAGGCTATAGAAAGCTTCACATTCTTTTTTTTTTTTTTTTTTTTTGGTCGGGTCGTGGGCCTAAACTCTGGGCCTGGGCGCTGTCCCTCAGCTCTTCAGCTCAAGGCTAGCGCTCTACCACTTGAGCCACAGCACCACTTCCGGCTTTTTTTTTTCTGCTTATGTGGTGCTGAGGAATTGAACCCAGGGCCTCATGCATGCAAGGCAAGCACTTGACCACTGAGCCACCTTCCCAGCCCGATCACATTCTTTGTACCAGCCGTGGATCCTAAATTGTTGAGATGGGAGTCATCTAAGAATTTGGAAGAGATATAGTTTTTATCTTTTTTATTTGCTCTAGTCATTATGAAGACTGGAGTGAAATAGAAAACTGTGAACTACAGAAGGTGGGTGACAGGTTTCAGTTATGGTACTAAATGGACAAGAGGAGGTATTAGAAAAGAAGATATATAGGTAGGGTGACATGTGACGAGGAAAAATAGAGACTGGGTGAAAGGAACGAAGGAATCTGAGGTGTGAGGAAGGAAAAATCAGGAGTGAGGAAAGAGGGAATATGGGATTATTTTCATGTGTCTAGTTGGAATAATTAGGCAAAGGTGGTCGAATCAACCACACAGCAAACAGGGAGAGGAAAACATCTGGGGATGGGTGGAAATTAGGCATGCTGAGATACCTGAGGGATGTTATCATAATGACATCCAGGGTACAATCAGATGAGAAAAGGTCAGGGTTTATGGGGGTAGATGAAATTTTGACCCATTGCACATTTGCTCCCAGGAGACTAGAAGCCTGGATAAAAGAATGGAGGAAATAGCCAGAAAGGATGCAGACAAGTCTATGCTTGGACTCTATTGAAGGGCTAAGAAATATCCAGAAGGTCCTTGAGAACTAAAGTCATTGGCAAGAAGCATGGGCTGTTACCTCAGATAAGAAAGATGTCAACTTTAACTGCCCTCCCTCCTCCCACACACTTTGTAGGTCTCTCTTTCAAATCCAGGGTTTTGTAAGCACATGCTCTATAACTAAGCCACATCCTTTTGTCCCTTAAACCTTAACTTTTCTTCATATTATTTTACTTTTTTTTTTTTTTTGTCATTTGTGGGGCCTGAACTCTGGGCCTGAGCACTGTCCCTCAGCTTTCAGCTCAAGGCTAGTGCTCTACCACTTGAGCTACAGTGCCACTTCCAGCTTTTTCTGCTTATGTGGTGCTAAGGAATTGAACCAGGGCCTCATGCATGCAAGGCAAGTGCTCTACCACTGAACCACCTTCCCAGCCCCATTATTTTATATTTTTAAGCAGGTGCTCCCAGCCCAGCTCTATTCTACCTTTTAAAAGAAGTTTGAAACTCAGAGTCTATGACACATCTTTTTCTTTTTCTTTTTTTTTTTTTTGCGGGGGGGGGAGCTCCGGTCGTGGGGCCTGAACTCTGGGCCTGGGTGCTGTCCCTCAGCTCTTCAGCTCAAGGCTAGCACTCTACCACTAGAGCCACAGCGCCACTTTAGGCTTTTTCTTTTTGCTCATGTGGTGCTGAGGAATCAAACCCAGGGCCTCATGCATGCAAGGCAAGCTCTCTACCACTGAGCCACTTTCCCAGCCCCGACACATCTTTTTCATACCTTATTTCCTGCTCCTCCCACTCGCAGTACATCATCAGGATTCATAGCACTAATACAGTCTGTGACCAGCTTGTTGCTGTGGGATCGGGTAGTGGTGATAATGTGCTTCCCAGCAGGGGCTTCTTTCAGTTGAAACCCAAAGGCGCCTAAACCTAAAACTCCCCAGATTGTCCTTCCCAGCACAGCATCTGGTCCTGCCTATGTAGACAAGGTGGGAGGCAGGAAGAGGAGGGGACAAAGCTTGTAATTATCTGAAGAAAGATATCAGCCATAAATGGAGTATTTAGTTACAGTTAGACCATTTCAAATATAAGGTATTTATAAAAATAAAAGCATGATAATATGATAAAAAAAAGTATAATAACACTGATAAAGAACTTGTCCTGAAAAAATAGGCTGATTATTCTCATTGTTGTTTTGGTTAGTAGTGTCAAAGGTATTGAAAGGAATTCTTGAGTCATCAGCAAAGGAAACATATATTGATTTATGATTTCTTTCTAAATGATTAAACAATGTGTTTGTAATACTGAAGATTGCCATTATTGCCAGTATTGTCTATGAAATGAAACACTATGTACTGATCGTAACTTTCAGTATCTAAGAAACAATAGGGACCATGTTATTAAACATAGTCAAAATGTATTTTGCTGCCACAGAGACAGAACAAGTAAATAAGATGATGTTGAACAGTAGCCATAAATAATGAGGTCAGGCCGGGTGCCGTTGGCTCATGCCTATAATCCTAGCTACTCAGGAGGTAGACCTGAGGATCCTCGTTCAACGCCAGCCCAGGCAGGGAAGTCTTTGAGACTCTGATCTCCAGTTAAACACCAGAAAACTGGAAGTGGCACTGTGGCTCAAGTGGTAGAGTGCTCAGCTTGAGCTGAAGAACTGTGAGACAGTGCCCAGGCCCAGAGTTCAAGCCCCACGACTGATCTCCCTCCGAAAAAAAAACTAAAAATGAGGTCATGCTTAAGAGTTTACTAACATTTGTACCAGTAAATGATGATAATGCAATCATAGAATCTGTGATTTCCTTTGCAGAGCTCAAAGAATTTTCAACCATACTGTTGTAAGTGGATACATAGAAAAATAAAACCTGTATGTCAGAGAAAATAAATCTAGTACATAAAATAATTATTCCAAAGTCATCAAAACATGGTATTAATATAGTACATATACCGTAGACAGGCATATATTCTGCTTAATACCATACAGATACTAGACACCAAACTAAATGCTTTACAGGTATTATCTCATCCAATCCTCAAAGCAACCCAAGGAAGTACATATTATTATCCAAATTTTAAAGAAGAGGAAAATAAGATTTGGTATCATTTAGGTAAACTGACCAAGGACTCTAGGAAATTTATAACCAAATCTAACTGCATCTATGTTGAAAAGTGTCTCTCCTTTGTTCTTTAATTTTTGTTTCTTTTCTTTCTCCCCTTCCCCCACTTTTTTTTTTTTGTCAGTCCTAGGGCTTGAACTCAGGGCCTGGGCACTGTTCCTGAGTGTGTGTGTGTGTGTGTGTGTGTGTGTGTGTGTGTGTGTGTGTGTGTGTGTGTGTGTGTGTGTGTGTGTCCGGTCGTGGGGCCTGGGCACTGTTCCTGAATGTGTGTGTGTGTGTGTGTGTGTGTGTGTGTGTGTGTGTGTGTGTGTGTGTGTGTGTGTGTGTGTCCGGTCGTGGGGCCTGGGCACTGTTCCTGAGTGTGTGTGTGTGTGTGTGTGTGTGTGTGTGTGTGTGTGTGTGTGTGTGTGTGTGTGTGTGTGTGTGTGTGTGTGTGTGTGTGTGTGTGTGTGTGTGTGTGTGTGTGTGTGTGTGTGTGTGTGTGTGTGTGTGTGTGTGTCCGGTCGTGGGGCCTGCACTCTGGGCCTGGGTGCTGTCCCAGAGCTTCTGTTCCTTAAGGCTAGCACTCTACTACTTGAGCCACAGTAACACTTCTGGATTTTTGTGTTTATGTGTTACTGAGGAATCGAACCCAGGGCTTCATGCATGCTAGGCAAGCACTCTAGCACTAAGCCACACTCCCAGCCCTGGACCTGACTTTTTTTTTTTTTTAATTTTTTTATTGTAAAGATACTATACAGAGGGTTACAGTTACATGAGTGAGGTAATGAGTACACTTCCTCTTGAACATTGTTACCCCCTCCATTGTGGACCTGACTTTTTTTTGTTGTTGTTGTTGTACATTATTATATTTGGATTATATTTGCTGGATAATACTTGTATTTTTACATGCTTAAATGTATTTATTTTTTTTTAATTTTTTTATTGTAAAGATACTATACAGAGGGTTACAGTTACATGAGTGAGGTAATGAGTACACTTCCTCTTGAACATTGTTACCCCCTCCATTGTTTTCCCCCTACCCATCCCCTCCCTCCCTCCCTTCCCCGAGGTTCTTTTTTTTTTTTTTTTTTTTGATTGTGATTAAGTGATTACTTAATTTCCGGAAATTCACAGTATTGTGGAATAATGATGCTCATTTAAAGTCACAAGTTCATTCTAACTTTCCTGGAGCAAATTGTCTATCACAGTCTGTAATATATAACGGTGCTCACATTGTGGACCTGACTTTTAACCCCAGATTTGGTATTTACCCATTGGTGCTATTAGCAACTTCATTGCCTCAGTTTCCTCTTCTTTAAAATGGGATATGTCTTCCTTACAGGGTGTGCTCAGTATTAAGAGATAATTTATATGAATCCCTTGAGTCTAGAGCTCATAGTAAGCTCTTATGCTCTTGGTAAGTTTTAGCTTTAAGATGATCATGACTGACTAAATTGAAATCTTTAGCCTTGAATATCACACAGCTGAGCCAGCTTTCTATGTCAATGTGCTGAAACAAATTTTATGGCATAAGCAAAGAGAAAAAAAAGAGAGGATAGAGTATAGAAGGGAATGTTGCCAAGGGAGAGGTAATGAGCTGAACAAAAGAAAATGAGCTGGTGCACAGGATGGACAATGCTGCTCGGGTACCACAAGTGCCTACCTCTTTTCTACCTAGTGGTTTAGGCAAGTCCTAGCTGTATTTCTCACCTTTGCTTCATTCCTGTGTTCCCTTAACTTCTGCGTTTCATTGTTCTGTGAAAGATGAATATAATTTTTTCTAATCTCAGAAAGAAGGGATGAAAATTATTAATAAATCCTAAGCATTTAGATCTTTATTTCTGATAAAAGATGACATGCATTAGTCTCTTTAAAGAATTAAATGCTCCCTTTTAAACCATTAATTACTTTAAAATGAATATGGAAATCATACTTATGTCTACATATAATACTGTACCCACATTGTCATATTATAAAAATTAATGGCCACTTAAGCAATTCAGAAAGACTTTCCCAAGAATGTACAACTATTTTGGTAAGTCTGAAGAAATATGTGGTTATAAATAAGTAGCAGGAAAAAGCAAATTTATATTAGAAGTAAATTTATATTAGAAGTAAACATGAATCCTCGTTTCAAATTAGAAATTGAAGAAGTAATCATCTTTGCTTACTTTGTTTTTCCAAAGGTCTATCAAAGTCATATTAATGCAAATACCTCAAGTATTTTATTTCAAAAATTTTGTTTAAAATTTAATATGATTTAATAGTGTATTCTTGGTTTGAAAGTAACACTAATCTTCTGCATCTAAGGAAGACAGAATATAATGGGCAGTCAAAGAGATTAGAAGAGACGAAGTAAGAAAAAAAGAGTGCAAGGGCAAATTTAATTCATTATCACATGGATTCTAATTAGCTACTACACAGGATTACCTAGATAGCAACATGGTTAGCATCTTGTCTTGGCTGACATGGTTCATTCCTTCAATTGCTTCAAGAACTACCTAGAAACCAGGTGTCTTGATGACTCAGCTAATCAAGAACCGTATCAGCGATTCCCAAAGTTTTGCACTTCAGTAGTAAATAATAAAATGCAGTGTAAACAGAGTCTCTCTATATAAATATACAAATATTAATATCTATAGATAACAATACAGTCCTGGTACCAAATACCCTCAGAGGTTCTAGTTCAGTAAGTCTAGAGTATAACCTGGGGACCTGCATTTTAAAAAGTTTCCATATGACTGCTCATGAAACATGCTAGAAAAGAGTGGACTAGATGGCACTTGGAATCATACCACAGTATGCTTATTTAGTTAACATTTTTGTGTTACAGATAGTAGTACCTGGTAGTTGTAATAAGGCTGGTTAATGATTCCTGCTATGGCTTTTCCTTCATAAGCGATTCCAATAAGAACTGTTACATTATCAAGAAGACCTATGAAAAAGAGGTATCAGTTATACTTCTTTTGTGTTATGACTCATCACAGTACAAGTAATTTTTGCAGTAAAAAGTCAGGAATTGGAACCAGACACTGGTGGTTCACACCTGTAATCCTAGAGACTCAGGAGGCTGAGATCTGAGGATTGTGGTTTGAAGTGAGCTCAGGCAGAAAAGTCCCAATGAGACTCTTATCTCCAATTGACCACTCAAAAAAACTGGAAATGGAGTACTAGCTTTGAGCAAAAGAGCTCAGGGACTCTCAGGCAGTGGGTTCAAACCCCACAACCAACAAAATAAAACAAACAAACAATAAAGATACCTGATTTTCATCTAATATAAAATATATCATATGTGCACAATTAAACATCATCTCCTAGTGTAATATAAACACAAGAGACACTCACCTTCAGTATATTCCTTAGTACCGTCCAGAGGATCAACCCAAACTACAAGCTATAAAATAAAAATGAAAAAAGAGGAAATACACAAATCAGGTACACAATATCCCCAAATAGATATAAAGTTTAAAGCCATTTTTTATTAATAAAAAATAGTATAAGGTAGGCTAGGCACCAGTGGCTCAAGCCTGTAAACCTAGCTACTCAGGAGGCTGAGATCTGAGGATCGAAGTTCAAAGCCAGCCAGGACAGGAAAGTCCATGAGACTCTTATCTCCAATTAGCCACCAGAAAACTGGAAGTGGCACTGTGGGTCAAGTGGTAGAGCACTAGCCTTGAGCTGAAGAGCTGAAGGACAGTACCCAAGCCCAGAGTTCAAACCTCACAACCGGGGAGGAAAAATAAAAATTAAAAAATATATATATATATATGATGGATGCCTTAAAGTAACACAATCAGTTTTGTAACAGTAAAATACTTAAAAATTCTATAGTCATAAATTAATTAGCTCCATTTAAATTAGACAAAAAAAGTAATGGTAGAGGCAGGAAGATTACAAGGTCTAGGCTAGCCTAGATGTGAGACTGTATCTCAAAAAATAAGAAATGTTGCAATATGAGATATTTAACTGACAACATTTTGTTGTCACTTGAGTACTAAGCACAATGCTGTGAACATACTGAGCTCTAGATGGTCCTACAGGGGAATTTTCAAAGAGGCACCAAGAATGCTTTGAACAAGGTATGGTTGTCAGATTAAAATAAACAAAAAAGTCTGGTTACCTTAAAGATACAATTTACATAAGCAAAAAAAATGAATAGTTCATACAATTAGCAATACATAAAGAAAATAAATAGCATCTGCCTAGGACTTTGAATGAATCAGAGTAGGCTCCCATGAAGCACTGAAATTATACTTCACATGCATTTTTGGTGAGAGCCTTTTGTTGATGGAATTTACAAACTGTCTCACTTTCTATATCTTCCACAACACAGAACAAAGTCCCAGATGAACAGAGTATAATGTAAAACTGTACAACGGAGCTTACATCTTCTTCTTTAATCCGACTGTACTGTGATGGGCACGGTTGCCTCAGTATTTCTTCCCATTGACCGTCCTCAATCAGCTCCTGATCCACTTCCTCAGAAGGTAGGTCCTGTGGGAGAGACAACACTGACGGTTACTGTTTAGTGTTCCTGTGTTAATGCAGCATCACAACTTTTACTAGTCCTTTCAACTTACATTCATGTCAATAGAGCTTTGAAAGTAAACCTAATTAAAATCCTAAAGCAAAAACCGTATGTGACCTACCAAAGCTGACTTAATGGTCACAACTTGAACAGGGTTAATTTATTTAAAGAAGAAAGAAAGGAGGGATGGGGGGGTTGGAGTGAAAAAGAAAGGAAGGGAGGGGGGAGAGAGAGAGGGAGAGAGATATTTTTAGTACAAAAAAATTATTACTGGGCATTCAACTAAAAACCTTGAGGTTGTTAGAAAAGTGCTCTACCACTTGAGCTATTATCCCCGTCCCTGAACAGAGTTTAAAAAGAGATTTTTTTTAAAAAAAATTTTAACTTCATAAGCTTATTTTACAGAAACTTACTCTAACCCTGGGGACATGGCTCAGTGGTAGAGTACTTATATATTCACGAGGCCCTGAGTTCAATCCCCAGCCCTGAAAAACAAAAAACCAAAACAAAGTAAAACAAAATTTATTTTTAGAGCTAGCATGGTAATGAATGTTTTTAATCGCAGCACTGGGAGGCTGAAGCAGGAGAATCTTGAGTTCAAGACTATTCTGGGCTATCTAAGAAGGACTTGTTTCAAAACAAAAAGCATCAGAAAACTAACAAAATCCAACTTATTCTACTCTTTTACAATTAAGTCTATTTTTATGCAATTAAGTCTAATTTTATTTTATTTATTTTTTGTCATTTGTAGGGCTTGAACTCTGGCCTGGGCACTGCCCCTCAGCTCTTCAGCTCAAGGCTCGTGTTCTACTTCTTGAGCCACAGCACCACTTCCAGCTTTTTCTGCTTATGTGGTGCTGAGGAATCAAAGCCAGGACCTCATGCATACGAGACAAGCACTCTACTACTGAGCCAACTTCCCAGCCCAGAGTAAGTCTGATTTTAAAACAAACTTAAACAAACAACAGAAGTCATTACATCCCATCCAGTTCTAGAATTCTTCCTATTTTTTCTATTTTATTTTTTGGTACTGGGAACTGAACCTACAGCCTCACATACGTGAGTCAAGCGCTCTTAAGCCTAAATGATACTTCTTACAACTAAATTTGCTCATCTTTTCTTCTGTGTGCTGAGGATCAAATCTATGGTAGGTAAATGCTCTACCACTAAGTTTTACATGCAGCCCCTCTGTCCATGTCATAGTTTGTATGCTGAGTATAATAATTCCAAAAGTAAACATATCTCCTCTGGTTAAGGAATTGAGATTTCTGGACTAAAAATGGACCAAAATATCTTAAAATGAGATATTTCCTTCAATAACCATAATCACTACTTACTGTTACATTAGATATAATACTTAAATTTTAACACTGGTGATAAATCAATGACAGGTCAGTTATAAATCCATAGAACAAAGATTTAAAAAAATACATCAGCCAGGAAAGTGGCTCAGTGGTAGAGTGCTTGCCTCGCATGCATGAGGCCCTGGGTTAGTTTCCTCAGCACCAAATAAGCAGAAAAAGCCGGATCCTCAGATCTCAGCCTCCAGAGTAGCTAACATTACAGGTGTGAGCCATAGGCACTCAGCTTATTACTTGTCTTTCTAACTTGGATCCTATATTTCTATTCTATTAGCTCTTGGGCCAAAAAGCTGGACAACGTAAAATCAATTTAAGGAAAGTAAGTGATGCCAAAGGAAAAAATAAAATCTGGAAAGGAATTATCCAAAATATTAGCGATGATAGTGTGATGAGTGATTTCTATTTAATGCTTGTTATTTTTTTCTCATTTTCTTGAGATGAAGATCTGAGGGACAGTGACCAACAAAAAAATAATAAAAAAACACCAAAATACTACATCCCTGACAACTCTTACCTCTTCTCCTATGATGGTTAGTTTAGGGAATTTCCGTGCCAGTGAAGAGCATATACTCATTTGTACCAATCGGTCAGCTTTGGTCTGCAGGTCTGTTGCAGAGGTCTGTAACGAAGAATATAAATCCTGATTTCTAAATGCACAAATGTCTATCTCTTTTACATTACACTTAGTTTTTAGATTCACAGAACATAATGAAAGTAAAACAGGAATAGGATAATAAACTGAATTATGATAAAATTTAATACATAAACCACCTATGGCACTCTACTCAATCTACATCCAGGTAGTCAGAAAGACAATGGACAGTTTTGCAAATGATACCATAACTTTCCTGGAAGACCAGCAACTATATCAGGTGAGCCAGACTCTCTGCTTGCAAATCACCCTTATGCTGCACTGACTTTTGCAGGCTATCTCAACGAAAGCGTTATTTTGCTAAATGCTAACTTCACAAAAGGGCTTACTCTCTAAATATCTACGCCTCTTTACAAGTTGTTGACCTTAAAGATGAATTACCAGTCACCTTTGAAGACTACCTCTGTGTGTTTGAGTGTGTGTGTGTAGATACATTGGTAGCTATTCATTTAATTACATGAGGAACACTATCCCAACTCCTTTCTTCTCTAAGACACAGATGTCCTTTTCCTTATATCAACTTAGTACTAGAGTTCATTATTTTGGAAACCTTGTGCAGCAATCTGATTTTTCTGTTTCCTTTAAAATAAGGTTATTAACAGAATAGATACTGGAAGTGCCTAGCCAATACAGAGGACAAGTATAATATTACTTGTCTTCCTTCCTTCCTTTTCTTTTTTTTAATTGGCTGTGGGGATTCTGGTTTTCTGGTGGTTTGTTGGAGATAAGCATCTCAAGGACTTTCCTGCCCAGGCTGGCTTTGGACCATGATCCTCAGATCTCAGCTTCCAGAGTAGCTAGCATTACAGATATAAGCTATAGGCACCTGGCTTATTACTTGTCTTTCTAACTTGGACTCTGTATTTCTATTCTCATTAGCTCTTTGGGCCACAAAGCTGGACAACATAAAATCAATTTAAGGAAAGTAAGTGATACCAAAGGAAAAAATAAAATATGGAAAGGAATTATCCAAAATATTAACAATGGTAAGTGTGATGAGTGATTTCTGATTTCTGTTTAATGCTTGTTATTTTTTTCTCATTTTCTGATTTTTCAGGAAAGGAAAAATTTTACAAAAAGAAAAGACAGCGTAGGGAGTGCAGCTGCGGCCCCGCACCAGGAAAAGGCAGCAAGATTAGCAGCATTCTGAAAGCAGCTGTAGTACCTTACATGTGTCAGTGGAAACTTGTCCCGTATTATGGAACATAAATATAGGACTTTATATAATTATTCCTGTATATTGTATTGAATTGACTCCACTTTTCTCAGATGCTGCAACTACTTTGAATACATACCCTATAATCTGATACATTAGCTATATAGTTACATTTTATTGACAAACTTGTTAAATGTGTTTTCTTTACTTTTTTCCCTCTTTCTTTCCTTCCCGTTCTCTTTTTCTCAAACTAATCTCACAAGAGCATGTCAGCTAAAACATGAATAATTTTGAAAACAGAGAGTCAGTAACCAAAAAATGTGGTAGGAAGTAAGAGTATCAGTTAACAAGAAACTGATACTAATCTTTTCAGTTACACCACTGCATGTTTTGAGAAATGCAAGAAACTCTAAAGACTTTATAGAAAGCTGTGCGCTTATGGCATAATTTGCCTATCATGTTTTATTGATATACAACTTGAAAAATACAAGTGCCAAGGATACTTTATGACTGGTCAAACACATATCTAAAACAAATTCGTCTTTTAACCTAGTTTATGGGATCTCTTTTGCTGACCCTATACTAGCATTTTAACTCTGTGTATTGTTTTAGAAGCTTTCATTATTAACCATTTAGACCCTTAAAACCAAATTGTCTTTAGCTTTTTCTAAGATATTCTTCTTGTTGTTTTCCCTCCCCCCCAGCATTATAAAAGGGAATCCTGTTTGTTTTTACATCTCTGTACTGATGTAGCCTTGAGTCTAGCCTTTGGTCAGAGGCATATCATATAAAGATCTTAGAAAAAGTGTGGAGTCATTTTCCTTCTCCTCCCTCTCCTCTCTTTTTCTTTCCCTGGCAGAGCCCATGCTTGCCAGTTAACCTACACTCCCAGTCCTGAAGTAATTTGCAAAGCAGATACAAAGCTCATTGAACTAAAGATCTTGCAATCTCCAACAGGGAGCCATCAGTTCTTCTAACTATTATTAATGTTTATCCAAACTATAAAATCCTTTATGCAAACTTCAAAGAACAGAATTCAGGCTGTTAGGAAATGAGATGAGAGTAGCAGCACCTTCTCCACAATACCCAGGTCTCCTTCAGCAATGACTCGTCTGACTATCATTCCCGCCTTCTGAGCAATGGCATACGATGAAGCCACCAACCGCATCAGCACAGTATGACTGGATGCCATGATCAGTTCTGAAAAGAAATCAAGAAAATATCACATTATTTTATTTTATTTTTTGGTTATGGGGCTTGAACTTTGGGTCTGAGTGCGGTCCCTCAGCTCTTCAGCTCAAGTCTAGTGCTCTACCACTTGAGCCACAGCGCCACTTCCAGTGGTTTATTGGAGATAAGAGTCTCATGGACTTTCTTGCCCAGGCTGGCTTTGAACTGCAATCCTCAGATCTCAGCCGCTTGAGTAGCTAGGATTACAGGCATTAGCCACTGGCGCCCAGCTCACATACTTTAAAAGCCTAATTAATAGTACCATTTATGTGAACCCAGTTCAACAGATAATTAATTGAATACTTACTTGGGACTATCACAATTAACTGAGTAAAATAATTAATTATTTATTAAGAGCTTATTTATTCTACTCAGTAAACAGAATAAATATGCAGTAAAGGAGACTTGGAAAAACTCCATTTCAATATTAACTCTCTCAACAAATCCTATAACATTTTTCTTCTCACAGATGGGAAATTTCAAAGTACAAGTAAAACCACACCAGGCCACCTAGCACAGGAAAGTTTTGTGTGTATGGTATGTAATGTGCTGTGAAAGATGCTTCAGGGCTTAAAGTATAATACTTTGAGAAATTAATATTGTGGTGAGTTCTAGGTAAGGTAACATAAAACTAAATATAATCCAGTGGTAGGGGTACATACCTGTAATTCCAGCACTTATGGGACAGAGATGGGCATACTGAGTTTAAGGTCAGTGGGGGTTACATAGGGAAACCTTATTACAAACAACAAAGAAACAATCCCACAACAAGAAATATACAAAACTGGTAAGTACTAGAGAACTATGAATAGCACCAAGAATTCAAATGCATATGCACAAGAGTTTAAAAAGAAGAGGAATGAACATTGTAGCTAAATGGTAGAATGCTTACCTAATATGCACAAAACCTGTGTTTGATCCCTAGCATTGCAAAGCAAAAAAACAAAATGAGGTCAACTGAGGTCTTAGCTGACATCACCTCCTAACCCAATATTTCCTCTCCTTTTTGCACATGATGCCAAAAAATTTCCTAATAAACCTCTTGCACTATATCTCTGTCTCAGCATGTTTATGGGGAACCAGTCTGAGGGAAACAAACAAAAGCAACAACAAAAAAATCCCCTCAGGTGGCTGGGTATGGGGACACTCTCCTATAATTCCAGCACTCCAGAGGCTACAGCAGAAAGATTTTGAGTTTCAGGCCAGCATCACCAATATAGCAAAATCCTGTCTCAAAACCCAAGTAAGGAAAAACGCTCTGGCTGAAGATACAGCTCACATACACAGTTTGTATAAAGCCCTGGGTTGAATATCCAGCATGGCAAAACAAAAACTCTTACCATGCCTAAATAAAATCAGGTCAACATTATTTCACCACAATAAGGTAACATATTATCTTCTCTGTATAAAGACTATATTATACATAAAAAATACTATATACTTCAATTCACAATCTCTATTACCAATTTCTGACTATATGACATGCCTTTTAACCTTTTTAGCATTTCTTTCTATTGCCCATGCTCTAAAAGAATTAAGAAAACAACTGAAACAGTAAATAAGCCAAATGTTTGAAGGTCTCCAAAAGATGGAACTGAAATTGGTGTACAGTAATATATAGTACCACAATGTGACCAGTAGCTGACTGGAATTAAGATAAAAATAAAATGGAGGAGCTGGGAAGGTGGCTCAGTGGTAAGAGTGCTTGCCTTGCATGCATGTGGCCCTGGGTTTGATTCCTCAGCACCACATAAGCAGACAAAGCCGAAGTGGCACTGTGGCTCAAGTGGTAAGGTGCTAACCTTGAGCTGAAAAGCTGAGGGACAGTGCCCAGGCCCAGAGTTCAGGTGCCATGACCAACAAAAATAAATGAATGAATGAATGAATGAATAAATAAATAAATAAATAAAATGGACTTCTTTATAATATTTAAATTGTTTATCTTATCTCATAATCAGGCTAGATCATTGTTTTCTCATTCTTTTTGGTACTGGGGATTGAATACAAGGCTTTGCTCATGGTATAAGCAAACATTTACCACTTGAGCCCTATTCCTCTCTCCTCCAGCTACATTAATTTTCTTGACATACTGGGTATTGGGTGTTACACATGTAACAAAGTACTTACGGTCATTGCTAATTAAGTAACACCACGAATAGAATACAGGAGTAATAGCTTGACATTTTTTTCACATGATTTTTTATTTTTATTTTTTTTTGGGGGTCCGATCATGGGGCCTGAACTCTGGGCCTGGGCGCTGTCCCTCAGCTCATCAGCTCAAGGCTAGCACTCTACCACTTGAGCTACAGTGCCACTTCTGGCTTTTTTCTTTTTGCTTATGTGGTGCTGAGGAATTGAACCCAGGGCCTCATGCATGCAAGACAAGCACTCTACCACTGAGCCACCTTCCCAGCCCGAACATGATTTTTTTATGGCTGGTGCTTTATCACTTGAGCAATGCCTACAACATAGCTTTTAGCTGGTTATTTTGGAGATTGAGTCTTGAGGACTTTTCTGCCTGAGCTGGATTTGAATTCTGATCCTTTATATCTCAGTCTCTTAAATAGCTAGGATTAAAGGGCATGAGCCAGCAACACTGGGCTTAATGGACACTTTGACTCCTTTATGTCCATGACCAGCCATGTATCTGGCAACTATTTAGTTCTACCCAGACACTCACTCAAACCACCTGCCCCATGCTAGGGATCAAAACCAGGACATTGTGAATGCTAGGTAAGCATTCTACCACTTAGCTACATCCCAGATCCAGAAAAAGTATTAAACATGAAGAACACTTTAAGGTGTTGGCATGCTCATTTGAGTTTCTGTGGTATATAAGACTTGTTTTGTGACAGGAAGATTATTTTCCTTCACCGTATGGTGTTAAAACTTTTGCACAGGTATCAGTTACCTTTGAGCTAATTAAGCAATCATTTGAGCCTTGTAAGGCTCAGGAATGAGTAAGCCACTTCCTGCTCCTAAGCCTGCTACATCCCTGGTGCCTTCTACTTCCAAAGAAAATCTTTCAGGTACTCTGCCTATGACTTTCCTCACAACCTGTATCCTACATTTCCAAACTAGAACATCCACTAATAAGGAACATGAACAAACGAGGTTAGATGTAAAGGAGAGAAACGATTTATAAAGAGATTCCACAAATCACGTGTAGTTGGCAAATACGGAAATATTTCTACCATTTCTTTCTGAAGTATGTACTTTTCTGGTCCACTCTGAATTAGTTATGAAATGTCACTGTCTCCTGGACCTAAGAGATTTGCTAATTTTTTTTTTTTTTGCTTAACAAATAGATTTAAGTTTGTTCTTAATATAAAGAAAATGTAGTTAATGATATTATCCAAACACAAAATCTGCCAGACATTCTTATTAACCTTTCCAATATTGTCCCTCCCCAGGTCCCAAAGGAGAATGTCTTACCTTCAGATGTTCCAGCAGACTAAGAACAACACAAGCTACAGGCGTGTTAACTCCCTCTTACTTGGAGGCAGTTCAAGTAACACTCTAGGTACTTCCTTTTCTATCTTGTTTACAGCTTCTGGGTCCTAAAATACTACCATTCGTGAACCGCACCATTGGCAGCAGCTAAAGGAGTACAGCTAACAAAGAAGGTAAATGGGATGAACATGGTCTGTGCTGTTTAATTGCACACATGAAAGTAGAAAGATGAAACCTCTTGAAATTGTTTTAAGAAGCAGGGAAGGTGAAGATTAATCGGGAGATTGGGGAGTACTTGAACAGGATCCATAGCTTACATGTGAGGAAATGTAACAATGATCCCTCCTTGAATAACTAATGTATGGTACTAAAAAAACAAGCAGCCATGTACCAGAGCCTCATGCCTACAATCCTAGCTACTGAGGAGGCTGAGATCTGAGGATTGTGGTTCAAAGCCAGCCTGGGCAGCAAAGTCCATTGAGACTCTTATCTCTAATTAACCACTAGAAAACCAGAAGTAGTGCTGAAGAGCTCAGGGACTATGCCCAGGCCCAGAGTTCAAACTCCATGACTGACAAAGCAAACAAACAACAACAACAAAAAAAACCCTCAAAAAAACAAAAATCCTACAGCGCAGTGATCACCAGTAGTCTACTAGCGATTAACCACTATCTTTGTTTCAATCCTGGTTCTAGCATATATTAGCCCTGTAACCTTGAGAAAATGGCCTGAATTCTGTGCCTGAACTTGTAATGGCAGTTGACAATAGAGCCTCTTAAATGAACATATAAAACACCTGACTCTATAACCATGAAATGATACTAGCTGCCAATATTAAAATGATTGTAATTTTTTAAAAGATCAGTATTAGCATACATTAGTTGTAAAGCCTTTCAATGTCATTTCCATACACACACACACACAATGTACCCTTGATTAAACTTGATTAAACTTTACCTCTCTCCTTCCATTTCCACTCCTCCTTCCTTCCTTTCTTTCTTTCTTTCTTCCTTCCTTTCTTTCTCTCTTTCTTTTTTCTTTCTTTCTTTCCTTTTCTTTTTTTTTGTCAGTTGTGAGGTCTGAACTCTGGGCCTGGGTACTGTTGCTCAGATCTTCAGCTCAAGGCTAGCACTTGAGCCATAGTACCACTTCTGGCCTTTTCTGCTAATGAGGTGCTGAGGACTCGAACCCAGGGCCTCATGCATGCAAGGCAAGCACTCTACCACTGAGCCACCTTGTGAGCCCCTCCACTCCTCCTTTCTTAAAACAATTTTAACAGGTTTCATTGTTTCATTTTCATATATGAATACAAAGTTGCATAGTCAGATTCACCTCATTCACCCTCTCCCTTGGCCATGTTCCCCTCTCCCTTGGCCATGTTCCCCTCTCCCACTAGTACCTGTCCTCCAAAATAGCCTATTATATTTTCTTGTGATTCATTTTTCCTCAGTGTATATTAATTAAGAGAGATTTACCATGGAAATTCACACATGCATACATAGTAATTTGGTCAGACTAACCTCATCTATTGTTTCCCAGTCCTCCTTACCCCACTACTGTTTAACAGCTCTCCTTATGCTATCTTTCTACCTACACAGCATGTGTTTCAGTATTATTTATCCTTCATCATTCTCTCTCTCTCTCTTTCTGTTCCTCCTGGCAATCCCAGACAGTCCCACAGTTACTTACATGTTCACTTTATACACATATATGATGCATATGGGTTTGCATATGTATTTATGTGTGCACACATGTGTATATGTGTGTGTATATATATATATATATTTTTTAAAGGCTATATTTCATATGTGAGCAAAAAGGTGATACTTGGCTTTCCTGAACTTGGTTTATCTAGTTTAACATGTCTCTAACTATATCTGCTTCCCTATAAAAATGATTGGTATTTCTGAATATCCAGCAAGGACAAAGGAGAATGGTAAGGAAAAGAGTTACTATATCTTCTGGAAAGGTATTTACTATATATTCTGGAAATGTTTTTTTTTTTTTTTTTTTTTTTTTGTCGGTCGTGGGGCTTGAACTCTGGGCCTGGGCGCTGTCCCTCAGCTCTTCAGCTCAAGGCGAGCGCTCTACCACTTGAGCTACAGTGCCACTTCCGGTTTTTCTGGTGGTTTATTGGAGATAGGAGTCTCACGGTCTCTCCTGCCCGGGCTGGCTTTGAACCGCGATCCTCAGATCTCAGCCTCCTGAGTAGCTAGGATTACAGGCGTGAGCCACCAGCGCCCGGCTTCTGGAAAGGTATTTTGACCATAAGTATGTAACAGGATAACCAATATGACCCTGAATCATAGGCCAAGTTATTTCTCAATATTCTGGGCTCAAAGCTTGGGAGTAAATATGGGAAGAAAAAAGATTATACAACTCATAAGGCAATTAACCTAACCTTCATCCATTCAAAGAATTTTTACAACTGCCAGAGGACTAGTGCAGAATGAAATAAGAGGAATTAAATTACCAACTTGTCATAGCCTTGAAGAGGTAGCTATAGTGAGTCCTTCAACAGCTCAGTTGGTAGAGCAGAAGACTGTAGTGGAAGAGGTATCTATAATTCAATATGAAGATGGTAAGCATATGAGGATCAGGATATAAAAATGTCAGACATGTTCCCAATCAAAACACTAAAATCATTTGGAACATGACCAAATAATGCTGAAGTTCAAGGGCATCAGGAAAAATAAAAAAAATGTGAGCATGACAGAGCCAATTCTGAAAAATGCAAAATAATAGAGATATTTCCTGTGCTCTTTATCAAAATATGATGTAAAACTTTAGCTAGAGATTTTTGGTTAAAGAGACAAAGAACTAGAATCACATAAATATAAATACATTACCTCCCACTTCTGGCTTTTTGGATGGTTAATTGGAAATGATTCCTCCCAGGGCTGGCTTTAAATTTGATCCTCATATCACAGCCTCCTAAGACTACAGGCCTGTTGACTTTCCGTCAACAAAAGTCAATGGTGTGATGGTACATGCCTATAATCCCAATACTGGGGAGACAGAAACAGGAGGATCTCTAGTTTCAGGCTATGATGGGCTACAAACTTATCTCAAAACAAAAAAGAAGTGTGCGCACGCGCAAACACGCACACAAAACCAGGTCAACAGATGAATTTTAATTAAAAGAATAAAACTATAAAAGTATAAGGATGCTTTATAAAGTTGAAAGGGCTTTAAAACACAAAATTAAGAGTTCATTAAAGTGTACTGATAAGTTTACACAGAAGCTAAAACTACATACACAAAATGCCATAAGCAAAAAAAATGGAAAATTTATTTTTTAATCCATTATATACTAAACAAATGACTAATTTGTAAAAGTCTCCAATGTATCAATATGTAAAAGTAATACAATAGTAAAATGAACCAAGGAAATGTTCAACCTTACTGATTATTAAAGAAAGCAAACTAAACCAGAAAGGGCTGTTTAAGGCCAGCATAGGTAAGAAGAGGAGCCTGTTTATGAGCACTTTTCCACAGGTGCAAAGGGGAAACCTCTAAGAAGGGCTTGTAGAAACTTAATAAAAGAATTATACATATTTGTATATATATATATATATATATATATATATATCCATATATAGTAGTTAGGTTTCCAGGAAAACTCAAATCATGCTGACCAACAAATTGAGAAATGGTAACCTAAAGAATATTTGCTATTACTACTAATCCTAGTTTCTCAAGAGGCTGAGCTCTCATAATTGCTGCTTGAAGCCAGCCAGGGCAGGAAAATCTATAAGACTTAATCTCCAATAAAAACTACTCAGAAAAAGCTGGAAGTGGCACTGTTGCTCAAAGAGCGCTAGCCTTGACCACAGAGACTCAGGAACGGTGCCCAGGCCCTGAGTTCAAGCCTCAGGACCGACAAAAAAAAAAAAAAACAACCCAGATTATTTTTTCTTTTGAATTTAGTGCTAGGATTAAATTTTACTAAGTTTGGGTGAAATAAGTTCAAGTCTAGTTTTGTTTTGTTGCTTTTACAATAAAGCAAAAACACTCAGGAGCATAAAATAAACAACTAAAATGAGAGCAGTGAAAAGTCTAAGGCTGACAACTATCTCATATTGTCTTTCATACTCAGAATCTAGATTTAAAAGACATGAAAGCAAAAGTGGGACTATTTGGGAAAAGGAAAAGAATCTGGAAGGATGAGGGAGGGGACAAGAGAGTAATGGGGGGATTCATGTAGCCAAAATATTAATATCATAATGAAATCTATTTTGTATAATTAATAAACAAAAGGGGGTGGGGGGGCAGGCGCCCGTGGCTCACGCCTGTCATCTTAGCTACTCAGGAGGCTGAGATCTGAGGATCACGGTTCAAAGCCAGCCCGGGCAGGAAAGTCCTTGAGACTCTGATCTCTTAACAGACCACCACAAAACCGGAAGTGGCGCTGTGGCTCAAACGGTAGAGAGCTTGCCTTGAGCTTTAGAGCGCAGGGTCGGCGCCCAAGCCCAGAGTTCAAGCCCCACAGCCGGCACACACAAAAACCATAGGGGAAGATTCTAGATCTGAGATTGTACTATTTGGAGAGTCAATCTAACCTATTAAAAAACATAAATCCCTTGAATCTCATGCGTGAAGGGGGTTGATAGGGATCACGGCCCTGCCCTGACACGGCCGAGAGAAACTCACAGTGACTAAATCTGCGACGACGTCAGGAGACAGGCCCTCGGGGGTTAGGAAACCCGCGTTGTGAAGCCTCTGGTCCCTCGTGGCGCCCAGTACCGCGTTTTCCAGGAGTCAATAGGTCAGAAGCGGACGGAGGGCAAAGCCGCCTCAGCTACTGAGCATGCTCCAACTGCGGCGCAAGCGCACCACAGCTTCGTTGAGCTTTCCCTGCAAACTCCCAGCCGGCCCGAAAACTCCACTTCCCCGGGTTTTAGGCAAGCTTCCCGTAGGTGCACGCCTCTGAAGCCCCGGCTCTCCCTTTTCCGGGCTCGGTGCAGGCTTCTGGTGCCTGGATGCGGGCTTCGGTGTATGCTCCAAATGAACAGCAGTTTGGTTTTGGTTTTCAACGACTTGCTTCACTGTAGTCTTCAGAACTGTCAGCTTTGTTTTCATAAGATCAACATCCCTTGGCATTTTTGCCAGGTTGGTCATCAGTTTTAATTCCTTCCTACATGCTCTTCGGGAACTCCCACCCTGGTAATTAGAGACAAACCACACCGGTTGCAGTTGTGTCGTGGTTCAGGACGGTGACAAACTACATTAGGCCAAGAATTCCATCAAAGAGTACCTCCAATGTAAGAAATGAAGATACCAAATTTGAATCGAGGGAGAAGGAAGTTTACCATTTATCTATAAATGCCTGTTGAGTTCTTGAGACGAGTCCAGACAGAGATGCAATGCATATCCAATTTAGAAGACAGAATGAAAAGAATGTAAAATGTATTCTTGTTTTTTTTGTTGTTGTTGTTTTTTGTGGGGCATGAACTCAGAGCCTGGGCGCTGTCTGTGAACTCTAGGCTCAAGGCTAGCACCCTACTACTTGAGCCACAGTGCCACTTCCCGTTTTCTGGTGGGTAATTACTTTGCTGCTCTGGCTGGCTTTGAACTATTATATTCAGATCTTAGCCGCCTGATTAGCTAGAATGACAGGCGTGAGCCACTGGAGCTGGCCTGTGTGTGTGTGTGTGTGTGTGTGTGTGTGTGTGTGTGTGTGTGTGTGTGTACAGTGCTAGGAATCTAGAAATCAAACTGAGCTTCTGGTACCTGCTAGGCAAGCATTCTACCACTGAGCTGCATCCCCATGCCTAAACTTTCATTTGAGTCCTAAAAACTTCAATTTTTTTCTTTTTTGGAGGGAGGACAGACTAGCTTACTTAATTGCAAACCTCCTGCTTCACTATCATGCCTGGCTATATATACATTTTTAATTAATTATGATATAGAAGTAATATCGTGAACATATTGAATATTTCCATATTTGTTTATTTTTATTTTATTTTTTTGTGGGTCTGGGGCTTGAACTCTGGGCCTGAGCACTATCCCTGAGCTCTTCAGCTCAAAGCAAGCAGTCTACCACTTGAGCCACAGCACCACTTCAGGTTTTCTGGTGGTTAATTGGATCCAGATCAGACTCTCACGGACTTTCCTGCCCGGGCTGGCTTTGAACAGCCATCCTCAGATCGCAATCTCCTGAGTAGCTAGGATTACAGGTGTGAGCCACTCGCCCCCGACTCAATATTTCCATATTTGAAAGCCAGGCACTCTGATTAGAAGGGGGGGGCTGGGGAATCACCCTTGCCCCGCCCCTTGGTGCCGCCACGCCCCCCCTCGGCCGCAACAAAGACCCGGATTAGATTTGACTTGGCTGACCCGGGGAGGCAGCCAGCTCCGGGCCCGCCCTTGCAGCCCGGAGCGCCTGCGCACGGCGGGGCGTCTGGTCCAGGCTCTGGGGAGGGGGAGGGTCCTCTGCCTTCAGACCCGCGGTGGGAGCCCGGAGGAGCCCCGCATTCGGGGGTGAGGGGGTGCGGCCTGCCCTGCCCGGCCATGCGTTGGGGGCTGTACCCGCGCGGGCCGGGGGCTGCGGCTCTGGCCGCGGCCGGGAGGTTGTGGGGCCCGCCCCGCTTCCCGTGTCGCCTGGGGTGGCTGGGGACGACGCGGAGGCTTCTGGTGCGCTCGGTCACCGGCGCCAATAACCAGCTGACCAGCCCGAACAGCAGCAAATACCGGGACACGGTGCTGCTGCCGCAGACCGCCTTCCCCATGAAGCTGCTGGGCCGCCAGCAGCCGGACACGGAGCTGGAGATCCAGCAGGTACCGGCGGCGTGGGGCCCGCGGGAGCCACCCCGGGAGCGCGGGCTGGGCGCCGGGCCGGAGTCACCGGGCTCCCGCCGGCTTTCTCCGGGGCGGACGGCCCACTCAGTGGGGGCCGCTTCCCCCGCGGGGCCTCCGGGAGCCGGGGTGCCCCTTTGCGAGTCTGCGGAGCGTCGCCCCGTTTCCAGCACGGGCCGTGCAGGGAGGGGCTCCTGGCACTAGTCCAAACGAACCGTGGTGAACGCGGTGGAGCGTAAGCGAAGCGCGAAGCCCACCCTTGACTGCCCGAGGACACGGCAGCGGCGCTTCCAGGCACTGTAGGCTGTGCGTCTCCTGCTTACACTGAAGTTACTGAGGGAGAGGTCGAGTTTTTAGTTTCTGTAATGCCTGGTCACCCGGCATTCTGGTGTGCTTTAGCCTAGTCTTAGGACAGTTCACGATCCTAAGTTTCCTTTATGACCTTTTTTTTTCCCCTTCTGTGCTGGGGATCAAACCCAGGGTGACATTCCAGATGGACATAGATAGATATCTTCTGTGTTGGCGGGATTGAACTCAGGGCCTTTTGCTCTCCCTTTTTGTGCAAGGCTGGTGCTCTACCATTTGAGCCATACATCTATTTCATCTTTTTGCTTGTTAACTGGATATTAGATTCTCCAAGATTTGTCTGCCCCCTGACTTGGAGCCATCATTCACAGATCTCAGCCTGGAGTAGCTAGGCTCCCAGCATTCTGATAGACAGCTTGATAGACAGGCACTCTACCATGCAGCTGTACCCCTGCCCAGTTCTTTGTTTTTGTTTGTTTCTTTCCTAATTCTTTTTTTTTTTTTTTGTCCGTCGTTTGGCTTGAACTCTGGGCTTGGGTGCTGTCCTTCAGCTCTTCAGCTCAAGGCGAATGCTCTACCACTTGAGCCACAGCGCCACTTCCTCTTTCCTAATTCTTGTTTAAGGTATTTTTCTCTAGTGCCATCTATATACCAAGAAGTATGACCATTTGTGATGTTCTCTCAGTTAATCTTTACACTTACCCTATAGATAGATATTGTAACTTTTTTTTTTCAAATGAAACAGGTCTTTACCTGACTTGGCCAGCAGCATCATGGTAGGAAAGGGGTGTAGGACTTTAGTGTGTTGATCAAAATTTAGGGAGTAGCAAGTATTGAGATCAAAGAATAACAAGAATGAGATGTGGGAGGTACATGTCCTATGGCCCTGCTAGATTGAAGAGTGAGGGAGTGCTGATACGCGGTCCAAAAATTGAATAGTACTGTTAAGCTTTGTAAAGTGTGTGTCTTACTGAGCTTAGGGTTTAATCTGAAGTCTGCAGGGAAACTACTGAAAAGTTTTAAGAGAATCATCAGGTGTGCATTTCAGAAACTTATACCGTTTATATTTTAGAAACCAATAGATTGGGATGAGGTAAGAATTAAGCATGTAGGGGCTGGGAAGGTGGCTCAGGGGTAGAGCGCTTGCCTTGCATGCATGAGGCCCTGGGTTCGATTCCCCAGAACCACATAAGCAAAAAGAAAAAAAGCCAGAAGTGGTGCTGTGGCTCAACTGGTAGAGCACTAGCCTTGAGCTGAAGAGCTGAGGGACAGCGCCCAGGCCCAGAGTTCAGGCCCCACGACCAGACCCCCCCCCCCAAAAAAAAAGAATTAAGCATGTAATAGCTGCTATTCTGTTGTATGATTTTTATGATGTTTAGACATTTTTGTTTTGTTTGTTTTAACAGAAATGTGGGTTTTCAGAACTTTACTCATGGCAAAGAGAACGAAAAGTTAAGAAAGAATTTTGTCTACATGATGGACCTCCTTATGCAAATGGTGACCCTCATGTTGGACATGCTTTAAATAAGGTAATGATAATTTAGATTATGAAATTGGAAGGAAAATATTATTTAAATACTTGACACAAAAGAGCATATTATAATTATGTAAATTTATATTGGCATATAAACTAAAAAGGTTCGGGGGGTATTTCTCTCTTCCATTTCTTTGCTGAGACTTTTGTTCTTTGCCCATGATTGCTACTTTTTCATATATTTCACATATTCTTATTATGCCGGGTGCCAGTGGCTTACACCTGTAATCCTAGCTAGTGTAGAGGTTGAGATCTGAGGATTGTGGTTCAAAGCCAGCCCGAGCACAAAAGTCCGGAAGACCTATCTCCAATAAACAACCATTCAGAAAACCAGAAGTGGCTCTGTGGCTTAAATGGAAGAGTGCTAGCTTTGAGCTGAAGAGCTAAGGGAGAGCGCCCAGGCCCATAGTTCAAGCCCCACCACCAACAACAACAAAAAAAAAGAATATTCTTATTATGCCTGCTTTAAAATCTTTATCAGGTAAGTCTAATACTTCTAGCATCCCAGAGTTGGTTATCTATTATCATTTTCCTTTAGTGTAAAATCTTTCTGACTCTTGATATGAGTGACTAGTTTTTTTGTTGTTGTTTGTTTTGTGCCAATCCTAGAGCTTGAACTCTGGGCCTGTGGGCTGTCCCTGAGCTTGTTTGCTCGAGACTAGCTCTCTACCACTTGAGCCACAGCTCCACTCCCAGCTTTTTGGTGATTAATTGGAAATGAGAATCTCATGAAATTTCCTGCCTGTGCTGGCTTCAACTATGATCCTTAGATCTCAGACTCCCAGAATAGCTAGGATTACAGATGTGAACCACCAGCACCCAGCTTGTTGTTCTAATAGCATCCTGTGAATAGCTATGTTAACTGATGTTATATCCTTTATCAGACTTTTTGAGTCCTTAAGTACAAGGATCATGTTGTAGTCATCACTTTGTTCATTACCAGTGTGGTGCCTCAGATTTTAAAAACTCACATATTTGTTACCTCTGTGTTTATGTATCATTTGTATTAGACTTAATAGTTTATCTTATATGTTCTTTTAAAATTAGACTTTATTTTTATTTTTTTGTCCATTGTGTGGCTTGAAGTCAGGGCCTGGGCACTGCCCCTGAGCTCTTTTGCTCAAGGCTAGCACTCTACCACATGGAACCACAGCACCACTTCTAGTTTTTTGGTGGCTAATTGGAGATGAGAGTCTCACAGACTTTCCTACCCAAGCTGGCTTTGAATCCTCAGATCTCAGCCTTCTGATTAACTAGGATTACAGGCATGAGCCACCAGTTCTGCTGGACTTTATTTTAAAATGTTTTTGCATTATGAGCCACATGCTTTCTATGTAGATGTTGATTGTCATTTGATCTTTGCAGATTTTGAAAGACATAGCCAATCGATTTCACATGATGAGAGGCTCTAAAATCCATTTTGTGCCTGGTTGGGATTGCCATGGTTTGCCCATTGAACTAAAAATACTATCAGAACTTGGTGGAAAAGCTCAAAATCTTTCAGCTATGGAAATTAGAGAAAAAGGTACATAATCTCTGTTTGTTCTTTTAAAATGATTTTGTACATGCTTAATTCCCTTGGAAAAGTCAGGATTTTACCAGAAGGACTTTTGTTTTGGTTTGCTGTAATGAGATCTGTTGGGAACTATTACATGTTAGAGGAAACAAAATCTTCCAATTGATTCTCTTGAGCATTTCTGTTTATAGACTGAAGGTGAAACCTTGTGAATCTATCCATTGCAACCCTTCAGTTGTGTAGAGACTTTTATTTTATTACAACTTACTTTAGTGTTCATTTTACTATATAGAGCTTGGTGTCTCATCTCACGTTCTGAATCACAAGTCACTTCTAAGATACATGGATTACAAAAAAATCAAACTATTATCTTTTTGTGTGTGCCAATCCTGGAACTTGAACTGTTGGCCTGGGTGCTGTCACTGACCTTTTTGCTCAAGTCTAGTGCTCTGTCACATGAACCACAACTCTACTTCTGGCTTTTCTTAGTGGCTAATTGGAGATAAGTCTCCTGCCTGGACTGGCTTTGAACCTTGATCCTCAAATCTCAGCCTCCTGAGTAATTAGGTTTATAGGTATGAACCAGTGGTGTCCAGCCTCAACCAAAAATTTTAAAGTGTATTACAACCATAAAATAAAATACATGTATTTTAAAGCTGGGCATTATGGTACATACTTGTATTCCTAGCATTCCTGGAGGCTAACTCAGAATTGTGGGGATGAGGCCACCTGAGCGTCATGGGGAGATTCTTGCCTCAGAAAAAAACAACCAATCAACCAAATTACAAGAACTCATTTTTAAAAATTAATAGCTTATTTTATTCGTGATCCTTTCAGTAGATTTGGCTAGAAAGGAAGTTTTCTTGTCTACTGTATGTATTTGGATATAATTATAAAGATTTTTCTTTATGTGCATGCTGGTACTAGGACTTGAACTCAAGGCCTCACACTCTGTCCAGGCTTTTTTCATTCATAGCTGATGCTCTACCATCTGAGCCTCACATCCAGGTCTGATGGTTTGCTATTTAATTAGAGATAAGAGTCTCCTGAATTTGTTCCCTGGGATTTGCTCTACACTGTAATCTCCAGATCTTATCCTCCTGATTAGCTAGGATTATCATCGTGATTATGTGCCCCTGTAATATCAGTACATAGGGAATTTCAGGCCAGCCTGGGCTTCATCATGAGACCATATTGCAAAAAACAGTACACACATAGGCTGGGAAGTTGGCTCAGTGGTAGAGCGCTTGCCTTGCATGCATGAGGCCCTGGGTTCGATTCCCCAGCACCACATAAGCAAAAAGAAAAAAAGCCGGAAGTGGCACTGTGGCTCAAGTGGTAGAGTGCTAGCCTTGAGCTGAAGAGCTGAGGGACAGCGCCCAGGCCCAGAGTTCAGGCCCCACGACTGGACCTCCCCTCCCCCCAAAAAAACTGTACACACACAAAAATAATAATAATAATTACCCAGGCTGTAATACTAGCTACTCAGGTAGGTGAGATCTGAGGATCATGGTTCCAAGCCAGCCAGGGCAGAAAAGTCTGTGAGTCTCTTATCTCCAATAAACTATTCAGAAAAAGCTGGAAGTGGTGCTGTGGCTCAAATGGTAGAGTACTACCTTGAGTAAAAGAAGGTCATGGACAGTACCCAGGCCCAGTTGAAGCCCTAGGAACAGGGAAAAAAAGAGAAAAAGAAAGCCCCAAGAAACATTTTTTCAAAGTTATTGGCTTTCAAAAGCCTTTCCTTTTCCTTTCTTTCTCTTTCCCTTTCTTTTTAGCTAGATCATTTGCTAAAGCGGCCATTGCAAAGCAGAAAGCAGCGTTTACCCGCTGGGGAATAATGGCGGATTGGAATAATTGCTACCACACTTTTGATAGAGAGTATGAGGCCAAACAGTTGAGAGTTTTTTACCAGATGTATGACAAGGTAATAAAAGATTTCTCTTTTCTTCACCATATTAAAGTATGAATCACAAACTTTCAGCTTTATTCTAGTATTTCTGTCTTTTAGGGCTTAGTTTATCGATCTTACAAGCCTGTGTTTTGGTCTCCTTCATCAAGGTACATATGTGTTTGTTGGTAATTAAAGTAGAGAGGGCTGGGAAGGTGGCTCAGTGGAAGAGTGTGAGAAATTGATGACATTTCCTTATTTATGTTTGATGTTTTTAAACCTTAGGACTGCTTTGGCTGAAGCAGAACTTGAATATAATCCTGAGCATGTCAGTCGTTCAATTTATGTAAAATTCCCTCTCTTAGAACCTTCTCCTAAATTAGCACCACTTACAGGTAAGGTTTATTTCCTTGGATTTATTCAAACTATGAAATTGTATTATTTGCTAACAGTTATGATGTTATTTTCACAGATGGTTCATCTCCTATTAGTGTTTTAATCTGGACCACCCAGCCTTGGACAATTCCAGCAAATCAGGCCGTGTGCTATATGCCAGAAGCAAAGTAGGTATATTATTACATTTTTAGTCTACAAATAGGAATCATGCCACCATTCGCATTATGTTGAACTTATTTTCTCCTTATTATCCCTTTAAAAATCGAATGAATTATAATATACTATGTTTGTATAGATTTTATTAATTCACAGATGATTCCTTTTAAGACCTAGCTTTCTTTGGAACATGAAACATGAAGTGTGGAGTGGTTTGAAAGTAGTGCTTTTTATTTCACCAGTACTGGAGTTTGAACTCAGGGACTCAGGCTTGCTGAGCAGTCAGTCATTCTACTGCTGAGTCACACCTCCAGCCCTTCTTTTGCCCTGGTTATTTTAGAGATGGAGTCTTCTTTCCTGCCTGAGAGCATGCTTGGACCACACAGTCTTCTTCCCAGAGCTGAGAAGACATGTAATATCACTGTTGAATATCTGTAATATCTGTTGAAATGGAGACTCATGAACTTTTCTGTCCAGGCTGTCATGGAGTTACTATACTCCTGATCTTGGCCTCCTCCTTAGCTAGGAAGACCAGGTACCTACCATGGTATCCAGCGATTGGTTGAGAAGGGGTCTCATGTTAGACTGCTCTCAAACCTCTGCCCTCATCTCAGCTTTCCAACTAGCTAGGATTACATGCATTGAACCATTGGTACCTGGCTTGCAAGTAGTATTGTTTAACCGAAGTTTGTTTTTCTAAAACAATATTAAAAACTCAGTTGTTAGCTGTGGCTTGTCTTTTTTTCATTGCTAGTAATTTTCTTCTCAAATTTTATGTTAGGTATGCTCTTGTGAAATGTTCTACTTCCGGAGACCTCTACATAGTGGCTGCAGATAAAGTAGCAGCTATTTCTTCTACTTTGGACACAACATTTGAGGTTATTTCAACATTTGAAGGTAAAGATTTAGGCTAGTCTGACTGTCACAGTCATTAAAATATTAGGTTGATTTGAGTTCATTACTTTGTTGAACATTTCCCTGGTAAATTGAAGCAGATTACATATAGTTTTCTCGCTTTCTACATTAGACACTATTTTACATGATTCTTTGAGGGAGAATATAAGTTAATGTGTTTAAAGTATAGGAAAATATTGACAGAGGCACTAGGTATAAGATTATTTCTGGCAAAAATCTAGTAGTTACTTCATAAAATTTTATGCAGAATTGTTAAATTGATTTTTTTGTGTGTTTTTTGTTTTTTTTTGTTGGTTGTGGGGCCTGAACTCTGGGCCTGTGCACTGTCCCTGAGCTCTTCAGCTCAAGGCAAGTGCTGTACCATTTGAGCCACAGTGCCACTTCCAGCTTTTTCTGCTTATGTGGTGCTGAGGAATCGAACCCAGGGCCTCATGCATGCGAGGCAAGCACTCTACCACTGAACCACCTTCCCAGCCCGTGCGTGCGAGTGTGTATGTATGTGTGTGTGTGTGGGGTGTGTGTGGGTGTGGGTGTATAGGTGATGCCTTTTCTGAGCTTGAACTCAGGGCCTGGGCATTCTCCTTGAGCTTTGTTGTTCAAGGCTGGCATTCTGCTACTTGTGCTACAGTAGTACTTCGGCTTTTGGTGGTTAACTGAAGATAAGAGCTTAATGGACTTTTCTATTTGGGTTGACTTTGAAGTGTGATCCTCAGATCTCAGCCTCCTGAGTAGCTAGGGTTACAGACATGAGCCATTCGTGCCAGGCTAATAGAATTGTTCTTTTCTGATTTAATACAAGCTGCAAGAAAGACAATAAAGCTTTTTTTTTTTTTGGGTCCAGTCGTGGGGCCTAACTCTGGGCCTGGGCGCTGTCCCTCAGCTCTTCAGCTCAAGGCTAGCGCTCTACCACTTGAGCCACAGTGTCACTTCCGGCTTTTTTTTTTTAATGTGGTGCTGAGGAATCGAACCCAGGGCCTCATGCATGCAAGGCAAGCGCTCTACCTCTGAGCCACCTTCCCAGCCCCTAAAGCTTATTTTTTAGAATGTCATTTTAGTAAGAATTGAACAAATTGTGTAAGTCATTCCAAAGATACAGTATTCATTCTACCAGAAGACTTCTTTGTAAATAATTTGAGGTTTTAACATACTGACTGATTTTGAAATACTACTTTGGAAGTCTGGGAAAGTTTAAAATTATATGTGATCTTTAATGATATATTTTTATTGCTAAAAAACGATGATATAGATAAAAGAAAGAAAAAAAAGCCAGACATGATAGCTCATGCCTATAATCCTAGCTGCTCAGGAGGTAGATATCAGGAACGTGATTTGAGGCAAGTACCAGGTAAAAAATTCCTGAGACCTTGTCTCAACCATTAAAGGCTGGGTTTGGCTGCTCCTTTCATCCCAGTTATGCAGAAATCGCAGTAAATAGAATCAGGGTCCAAGCCGAGGCAAAAAGCTCACTAAAGCAAAAAGTGCTTGAGCATCATACAGAAAATGGAAAGACTACCTAAGTAAATGGAAAAGTCCTTTAAATTCATTTCTGATGTGAGTTTATATTTAAGTTAGAACTATAAACAAATTACGTTAGCAAAATAGTGACATCAAAAGGAAGAAAGAATTTACAGAATGTTTAAGATTGTTTTTTGTTTGTGATTTTGGAGATAGGGACTTACTAAGTAACCTTAGTTGGACTAGCACTGTTTAGCCCAGACCAGCTTTGAATTTGTAATCCTCTTCAGCCTCCCTGAGCACTGAGATTACAAGTGTGTGCTCCATGCTTTGCTGTTTTAAGAACATTTTATCTTTTTTTGTACAATAGGTTAGTTAGAGGACCTAATACTTCTTTTTTAATTGATCCCAGGGCCTAGAATGCTCCAGCATTCTAGACAAGTACTATACCACTGAGCAACATGCTTTTTTATTTTTATTTTGAGAGAGGGTTTTGCTAAGTTGCTTAAGATAGCCTCTGTGATCCTCTGTCTCAGTTTCCTGGGATTATAGGCTTATATCTCCTGCCCTCAACCTTCATATATTCATATCTCCCACACATACACTTTTTTAATGCAGAAGGTTATTAAAGGCTTCATCAAAAAGTTAGGGGCTAGGCTGGGAAGGTAGCTCATTGGTAGAGTGCTTGCCTTGCATGCATGAGGCCCTGGGTTCGATTCCTCAGCATCACATAAGCAGAAAAAAAAAAAGGGCAGAAGTGGCCCTGTGGCTCAAATGGTAGAGCGCTAGCCTTGAGCTGAAGAGCTGAGGGACAGCGCCCAGGCCCAGAGTTCAGGCCGCACGACCGGACCACCCCCCCCCCCAAAAAAAATACAGATATCTGAGCTGGGAAGGTGGCTCAGTGGTAGAGCGCTTGCCTTGCATGCATGAAGCCCGGGGTTCAATTCCTCAGCACCACATAAGCAGATTAAAAAAAAAAGCTGGAAGTGACGCTGTGGCTCAAGTGGTAGAGCGCTAGCCTTGAGCTGAAGAGCTGAGGGACAGCACCCAGGCCCAGAGTTCAGGCCCCATGACCGGACCTCCAAAAAAAATACAGATATATTTTGTCTAAAGCACATAATTGTTTGAAATTATTACTGAACAGAGAATTGTTATATTGTCTTAAGCTATCACATTGCAGAGTATGATTTGACCCCAGTTTGTATATACTTCTCATTTCTAACAAAAGAAGCTGGTACAGTAGTAGGAATAGTGAAAATAGGATAATTTGCATGAGATAGAATTTATTTCTAGAAAAATAGGAATTGTGTCTGATTTGTCATTAGAGATCTTTGTGGTAGGTAGCAGAAGTCTCAGAGAGACTATTAGAGGGGTAGATACAAAGAAAGTTAATACATTAAATCTGCTTTTCTCAAACCTTTAATTTTCTTTCATATATATATATTTTTTTTATTGTAAAGATACTGTACAGAGGGGTTACAGTTGCATGAGTAGGGTAATGAGTACATTTCCTATCAAGCATTGTTACCCCTCCTTTGTTTTTCCCCTACCATCCCTTCCCTACCCACCTCCCCCCAAACCTTTAATTTTCTTTTTTTTTTTTTTTTGGTCGGTCGTGGGGCTTGAACTCTGGGCCTGGGCGTTGTCCCTCAGCTCTTCAGCTCAAGGCGAGTGCTCTCTACCACTTGAGCTACAGCACCACTTCCGGTTTTCTGGTGGTTTATTGGAGATAGGAGTCTCACGGTCTCTCTTGCCCGGGCTGGCTTTGAACCGCGATCCTCAGATCTCAGCCTCCTGAGTAGCTAGGATTACAGGTGTGAGCCACCAGCGCCCGGTTCAAACCTTTAATTTTCATACGTAAAAAAACCCTTGGAGAGTATAGCATAGGCTCAAAGGACTAGGCTTAATGAAAATTATAGAAAGAAATTCATATGAAAACTGGAGTAGACTTATCTAAAAACAATGGTTACCAATTTTCTTCTTTAAGATTTTATCGATTATTTGGAAAAAAAGGATTCTGCAGTATGTAGGTTTGCTAATGTCTTCCTAGGAACAAAATTCCAGGCCAGCCAAATTGAACTACAAGGAGAGCCTGTGGTTTTCTTCACAAAGGGAGGCTTTATAGCCAACAGTCAGTTTTCTTCTCAAGCCTTTTTGCCTAGTGTTCAAGTTTCAACTAAATCTACTAAGCAATAGATTATTAAATGAAATGTCAAGATTAAAAGAATCTTTTGATGTTGTTGCACTGAAGATTGAACGCAGGACTTCTCATATGCTACACAGGTGCTTTGTTCCTTGAGCCATGCTATAAGACCTTTTATTTCTATTGAAGATGACCTAAGGAATCTCATTAAAAGGTGTTACCAATATTAGAATGAGAGAATGGGGAAGGATAGAGCAAGAGAGGTTTATTTTGATTAAAATATAATATATGGGGCTGGGAAGGTGGCTCAGTGGTAGAGTGATTGCCTTGTATGCATGAAGCCCTGGGTTTGATTCTTCAGCACCACATAAGCAGAAAAGGCCGGAAGTGGTGCTGTGGCTCAAGTGGTAGAGCGCTAGCCTTGAGCTGAAGAGCTGAAGGACAGCACCCAGGCCCAGAGTTCAAGCCCCATGACTGACAAAAAAAAGAAAAAAATATTATATATTCATATATGTATATATATACGTACATCTGAAGCACATCTGAAGAGAATTTCTTTCAAAATTTTTGGCTGTACTAGAATTTGAACTTGGGACTATTGTTAGTCAGGCACAGTATCACTTGAGCTATGATCCCAACACTGTTTAATTTATTTTTTTATTTTTTGTCAGTCATGGGGCTTGAACAGGGCCTTCGCTCTTCCCTGAGCTCTTTTAGCTCAAGGCAAAGTGCTTTTCCACTTTGAGCCACAGCTCCACTTCTGGTTTTCTGGTGGTTAATTGGAGATAAGAGTCTCACAGGAAGTGGTGCTGTGGCTCAAGTGGTAGAGCACTCACCTTGAGCTGAAGAGCGCAGGGACAGTGCCCAGGCCCAGAGTTCAAGCCCCCTGACCGTCGGAAAAAAAAAAAAAGATTGAATCTAAATATTTCTATTACAATACATCTTGAAAATACATTTTGGGGATTGGGTGGGGAGGCGGGGGGAGGCTGGGAAGGGATGTGAAGGGTAAACAAAGGAGGAGGCTGCAATGCTTGATAAGAAATGTACTCACTGTCTTGACAATGTAATTGTAACCCCTCTGTACAGTATGTTCACAAAAAATAAAAAAAAATAAAATAATAAAAAGAGTCTCACAGACTTTCCTGCCCCTGCTGACTTTGAACCACAATTTCAGATCTTAGCTTCCTGAGTAGCTAGGATTACAGGTATGAGCCACCAGTGCCTGGCATTACTTTAGTTATTTATTTTTATTTTTTATTTATTTTTGCTGGTCATGGGGCTTGAACTCTGGGCCTGGGTGCTGTCCCTCAGCTCTTCAGTCAAGGCAAACGTGCTACCACTTGAGCCACAGCACCACTTCCAGCTTTTTCTGCTTATGTGGTGGGGAGGAATTGAACCCAGGGTCTCATACATGCAAGGCAAGCACTCTACCACTGAGCCACCTTCCCAGTCCCCTGAGTAGCTAGGATTACAGGCATGAGCCACCAGTGCCCGGCTCTACTTTAGTTATTTTTTAAGTCAGGTGGTGCATTTGTTGTTTTTGTTTGTTTGTTTTTGCCTATGCCATTGTAGACTACAATCCTTCTAATTATATCTCCCATGTATCTGGGCTGACAGGTATGTGCACTCCATGCCCAGTTTTTGGGTGAGATGGGAGTCTCACTAACTTTTTGCCTGGGCTGGTTGCCATCTTTCTGATCTTGGTCTTCTAAATAGTTGCCATCACAGGCATGAGCCCCCTCAGTAGACTTAGATTCTGTGTTTTTAGTCTCATGTTCTACTGGATATGTAGCTCAGTGGTAAAGCTCCTGCTTAATGCTTTAATTCCTAGCTTGAAAAGAAAAAGATGGTAACTTGATGCCTTCTTGCTAAGTTAAAATAGATAAAACTCTATGAAATAATTCTTAATAATGGCTTTCTTTTCCCACAGGTGTTGATTTAGAGAATGGTACTTGTAGTCATCCTTTAAATCCTGAAAAAGTCTCTCCTCTGTTGCCTGCAAATCATGTGACCATGGCAAAAGGCACAGGATTGGTTCACACAGCCCCAGCACATGGTATGGAAGATTACAGTGTAGCATCTCAGCACAACCTGCCCATGGTACTAGTCCTCTTTTTTTCTTTCAGATTTTTTTATGCTGCTGAATAAAAGCGATAAATCCTAACATTTTTATTGCTTGTTAGTAATAATTTTCCCATAATAATTGTGAAATGCTTAGGTGTGTGCAATATCTTAAAAGTTCATTAATTTATACTAATTGGGAAACATGCCCCGGAATTAGCACAAAAAAAATCAGCACAAAATTAGAATTACAGAATACATCTTACACAAGGGCTTTAAAAAAAATAAGTACACAGGCCTTGTTTTATTGTGCTTTGCAGCTAAGTATTTTTACATATTGAAGATTTGTGGCAAAAGTGTGTTGACCAGTAAAGCAGCCCAGATGATCGTTAGTATTTTTTTGTACTATAGTATTTTTTGCTGTTGTTGTTTTGGTCACTTGTGGGGCTTGAACCTCAGGGTCTAGGTGCAGTCCCTAAGCTCTTTAGCTCAAGGCTAGCATTCTAGCACTTTGGGCCCCACTGCCACTTCTGTTTTTTTGCTGGTTAATTGGAGATGAGTCTCATAGACTTTCCTGCCCAGGCTTTCTTTGAAGCACGACCCTCAGATGTCAGCCTCCTGAATAGCTAGGATTACAGGCATGAGCCACCAGCACCTGGCTTAAAACATTTTTTATTAAGGTATGTACATTGTTTCAGACATAATGCTGTTATAAGCTTAGTAGCAGACAGTATTGCCTCACTGTGATATTCATTCAGTTTACTGTAGTGATCTGGAGCCAAACCCACAGTATCTCTGAGGCATGCATCGATACTTCCTCATAAGCCTATTACAGACACAATAAATAGCTAGTGGATTTTACTAGTTGAAAAGGACAGTTTTGTTCTATTTTTTTTCTTTTTTTTTGGGGGGGGGGTCCGGTTGTGGGGCCTGACCTCTGGGCCTGGGCGCTGTCCCTCAGCTCTTCAGCTCAAGGCTAGCGCTCTACCACTTGAGCCACAGCGCCACTTTTTTCATTTTGTTTATGTGGTGCTGAAGAATCGAACCCAGGGCCTCAGGCATGCAAGGCAAGCGCTCTACCACTGAGCCATCTTCCCAGCCCCTGTTTTGTTCTTTTCTAACAGCACTTTCCAAATTTATTTTTGCCCACTTTGGTTACTTGGAAAGTTTTTCTCAAAAAGTGAAGAAATGGCTGAGAGCCAATGGCTCATACCTGTAATCCTTTCTACTTAGGAAACTGATTCTGAAGGATCAAGTTTCAAACCCATTTTGGGTAGAAAGTCTAGGAGACTCCATCTTCAGTTAACCAGCAAAAAATAGTAGGTTGCCAGCCATAATCAAGAAAGCCAAGAATCAGAGGCCCTGAGGACCAGAGTTCAAACCAGTACCAGTAGATGGATGGACGGATGGATAAAGATGGATAGATTGATAGATAAAAACTATGGCTGTTGTATAAATCAGAGAGCAGATAAAGATATTTTAGTATGTTTTGCTACTCCTTGTTATTAAACCTTAGGTATATGCATCAGGAACACATTTTTCCTTTAGTGATTTAAATATTCAAAGTTTACACATTTCTACTGACCTAATAAAAAGTATTCAGGTTTTCCCGGTAGACAAAACTAAGCTGATACATTTTAAATGTGTTGTTTTATCAGCGATTGTCATATGACAGAATGTTCTGATGGCATTAATTGTTCAAAATGACACTTTGTAGGATTGTTTAGTGGATGAAGACGGGATTTTCACAGATGATGCTCATCCTGAGCTTCAAAAGAAAGCTGTCCTTGAAGAGGGAACTGATGTGGGTAAGTATTGCTCCTTTTGGTAATTTAGATATATTTTCTAAGAAGCAGCCAGCAGTAACCTTTCTTGCTGTTTTCCCTTATGCTTCCAACAGAAATAAAAGCTAAAATGAGTCTATTTAACCACATGATTTACTTATTTATTTACTTTTGGTAGCACTATAGAGTTTTCACTCAAGGCCTTATACTTATGAGACAGCCACTCTACCTCTTGAGCCATGTCCCCAGCCCTTCTTATAATTGTTATTTTTCAGATAGGGATCTTATGCATTTTGCCTGGGCAAGCCTCAGACCTCTACCTATGCAGTCTTCCCTACCTAGGCTTCCCATGTAGCCTGGGTTATAGGCATGTACCACCAGGCCCTGTTTATTTGTTGAGAAGAATCTAGCTAATATTTTTGACCTCAAACCATGATCCTCCTAATTTTTGCCTCTCAAGTAGTTAAGATTATAGGTGTAAGCCACCTCACTCTGTATTTCATTTGTTTTTTGAGGCAAGATCTGACTGTATAGCTCAGGCTGGCCTGGAACTTGCTGCGTAGCCATGGCTGGCCTCAAATTTGCAGTCCTTCAGTCTCAGCACTCTGAAGAGCTGGGTTTATAGATATACATTCCATGTCCTGGTTACATGGTGTAAAATGGAGGTTAGGAATTTTTTATCTTTTGCTTTAGGGTGGCTTTATTCAAAAAAATCAAAACAGGCAACAGGGAGTAATACAATTTTAGGGTAACAAAGATAATAGTGACATGACTTTTGTGGGAGAATAAAAGTTCGGTGCAGGCTCCATATTGACTGAATAAGACAATCGCTCCCTGGTGCTCCTCTCCCACAGAACTGACCTTATCACATGCTTTATGTTAGGGTCGTGGATGTCCTCCGTGCTGGCATTGTCTTTCTGCCTTTCTTCAGAATGTTAGGAACCCTTTCCTTGCCCACAGTAGTACTGAGGCTAATTTGACCAGGTGGATTACTTTTTCAGGGCTACTGTAACAAATTGGCAGAAATCTGAGGGCTAAAACCAATAGAAATTCATTCTTTCACATTCTGGAGACTAGATACATATAATGAAGGTATTGGCAAAACTATTCCTCTGGAAGTCTATGTAGGAATCACCATTTGCTCACCCAGGGTTCTGAGGCTCCTGCAGGTGCCTGGCCTCTTTGGGTTTGTAGCTGCCAATGTACCATTCTTTGTTTCTGTTGGCTTGTGTCCTCAGCTCTCTGTCTGTTTCTGTCTCCTCTTCTTTGGAGGACATCAGTCACTGGACTTAGGGCGCACTCTCATCTTGTGCGAGTTCTTTTTAATGTAATTCCAAAGACCCAATTAAACAAGGTTTCATTCATAGATCCAGTGTTGGTAATCTTTTTAGGTGGCATAGTTCAGTCCACCACATCTGGATTACTTCTGGTACCTGGAGATCACTTTAAGACTCATGGTATGAAAGAATATGACTTTAAGTTGCACATTTAGAATGGTAGATTACGTACCATCATGAAAGCTATGGCATTGGTATAATTTAGAGTCTGATTAAGATTTTACATTTTCAGCTTTTCTTCACCAGTAGATACATAGATTATGTCTTTGATATTTAAAAAGGGGCTACAATTATGGGCATCTGTTGGCTCAGATTTAGTGGTTTCTAGTAGTGTTAAAGTGTTATTCGAATTTTCAATTTTATCTAATTTTTTTCTAAGTTATAAAGATGCTTCAAAGTGCAAAGAATTTGGTGAAAGAGGAAAATCTGACACACAGCTACCCCTATGACTGGAGGACTAAAAAACCAGTGGTCATTCGTGCTAGCAAGCAGTGGTTTATCAACATTGCAGATGTTAAGACTACAGCAAAGGTAACAGAACATTCTATTATAAGGGGTGCATTTATCATTCTTGGAGAATCAGCAGTGCACAGGTCATAATGGGGTTTGCATATAGAGATTTTGTTACTGTAATTGCATTCCTAAACCCATAGCATTTTAGATCTGCAAGGACCTTATACCTTAATTCTTCGGTTATACATACATAGCTTAAAAAGGCTGTGAGAGAGCTGGTGGCTCACGCCTGTAATCCTAGTTACTCAGGAGGCTGAGATCTGAGGATTGCAGTTCAAAGCCAGCCTGGACAGGAGTCTCTTATCTTTAGTTAACCACCCCAAAACCCGAAGTGGCTCAAAGAAGTAGAGCACTATCTTTGAGCATAAGATCTCAGAGAAGGCACTCAGGCCCTGAGTTCAAGCCCCATGACCAATTAAAAAAAAAAAAAAAGCTGTGCCTTGTCCAGTCATTTTCCTATGCAATATAATGAGAGTAGGAAGAAATCAGCACAGAACCAAGTTTAGCAAGTTTAACTTTCCAGAGTTTCAGTTCCTGTGGTCTCATCTACATCAAAGCAATAGTAATGTCTATCTCAATGAGGACCCCAGTGACACATAATAGGTGTTTGATAAAGTAATTTAAGCTTTTTATTTCCTTAGGATTGTAACTGCCATCCATTTAAAAAGTTGTTGCTTTAAGTTAACAATACCTTATAACTGATGTTCTAAATAGTTAATACATGTTTGGTGTTCTAAATAGTTAATACATGTTTGAGCTCTTTCATTTAGTACATATATGTATCTGGATGGGTGTATCTTTATATATGTACCTATCATCCACAATAATTTGGTTTAACTGAATGAAGGAGCTCAAGTATGGCTTTGTTAAGTGGGCTATAGCATATTTTGTTCTACAGCTTGCAGGTAAGATTCTTCTGTAATTGTCTTGAGTTGTTGGTTAGTCTGGCAATTTGAGATCCTTGATAAAAGTTGTGCATAACAGTTTATATTTTCTAGACTTGTGTGTTACATAGTTTTTTGGTTTTTCAGTCCTTTAAAGGCAGATTTTCTTATTTGTATGTACTAACATTTGTAACTTGCAGCTCTGCACAGTCTTTTGGTTGTAGAACATCTAAGTCTGATGTAACATGTTTAAACCAAAACAATTGTTTTGTTTTGTTTTTGTTCTTTTAGTTAGGCTTATTTTCCCCCATAGATTATCTTCAGTTGCTTCGTGTAGAAATGGCAGGATTATGGTACCTAGCCATCATCCCAGCACTTGGAAGACTAACACGGGAGAATCATGAGTTCCAGAGTAGTCTATTTTTTTACCTTATGTCAAAAACAAAACAAACAAAAGGCAGAGGCGCTTATAGGGTAATTTATTGCTAGATTCTCATGACCTACCTTGAACAATAATCAACTTTTGTCTAATTCTCATTCCCTCCTCCTCCATACCCTACCTTTTTTTTTTGTTGTTGTCGGTCATGGAGCTTGAACTCTGGGCCTAGACACTGTCCCTCAGATCTTCAGCTCAAGGCTAGCACTCTACCACTTGAGCTACAGCACCACTTCCGGATTGTTAAGTGGCTTATTGGAAATAAGAGTTTCACAGCCTTTCCTGCCTGGGCTGGCTTTGAACCCTGATCCTCAGATCTCAGCTTCCTGAGTATCTAGGATTTATAGGCGTGAGCCACCCAAGCCCAGCTACCCTACTTTTTTATACCCAGCTACTGGATTGTTTTAAAGTAAATATTGGGCATTTATTCTCTTATATTGTTTTTTTATTTATTCCAGGAAACATTTCAACATAATGACTTTTTTGTTTTGTTTTGTTTTGTTTTATTTTTTGGTCCGGTCGTGGGGCCTGAACTCTGGGCCTGGGCGCTGTCCCTCAGCTCTTCAGCTCAAGGCTAGCACTCTACTACGTGAGCCACAGCGCCACTTCTGGCTTTTTTTTTCTGCTTATGTGGTGCTGAGGAATTGAACCCTGGGCCTCATGCATGCAAGGCAAGCGCTCTACCACTGTGCCACCTTCCCAGCCCCAACTTTTTTTTTTTGAGACAGAGTCTTTATAGTCCAGACTGGCTTCAAACTTCAGACTCCTTCCTTAGTCTCTAGAGTGCTAGGATCATAGGCATATGTAACCATGCCTTCTGGTTAATAATTTTTTTTTTGAGAGATTTGGGAGGGTAAAATCTTACCATATAGCCCAGGCCAGCCTTGAACTTGTACTCTATTACAGGGATGTACTACTATGTACAGTTGATAAAGCCTCTCCAAAGCATCATTTCAGTGTCATTATCAGCAGCTTTACACAGCAATATTTATTCTGTAAGAAAAATCAAATCTAGTCATTTGCATTTCATCAATTTTACTCTTGTTTTTGTTTTGTTTTGCCAGTCCTGGGGCTTGAACTCAGGGCCTGGGCACTGTCTCTGTTCTTCTTTTGCTCAAGGCTAGCACTCTACCATTTGAGCCACAGTGTCACTTCTGGCTTTTTTGTGTATGTGGTACTGAGGAATTGAACCCAGGGCTTCATGCATGCTAGGCAAATACTTTACCACTAATCCACATTCCTAGCCCCTCCTTGATTTTTTAAATCAAGTAATAATGGAATTGTAGAGTATTTAGTATGTAGTGCTAGAGGTTTTGAGAATGAGGTGTTTCAGTTAAAAATGAGTTAGGAAAATACTTAAACTTATTTCAAAAATAGGAAGCTGCTTTTATTAATGAGTAGAGATTCTTATAATATTAATATATTTGGATTTTTGGAGATTATTACCAATTTGTATTGAGAAATGAGTCTTTTGGTAGTTGACAAATGAAGTGAAATGCTAGTAGCTTACACTTTTGGGGGAGAGTTCTCAATAGATGGTGAATAAATAGCAGATAACTGTTAACTTTGGGACAGTATCTTCTGAATTGTAAACTATGATACATAAAATAAGGTTATAATATAATTCTTACTTGTCAGCATAGAATAGTAGCTTATTTCAGCATTTTAAATACTGTAGTTTAATGAAATATGCTAACATTAAGCTTTTTATGGCCAGTTTTGATCTAGGGTAAAACCTGATTTTAGATCATTGTTGTTATGTAACCCCCAAGCTGGTATTGAACTCAACCTTCTGAATGCTGGGATTATAGGCATGCACTTATATCTGGCTATGTACCCTTTTTTTTTTTTTTTTTTTGGGTCCAGTCGTGGGGCCTGAACTCTGGGCCTGGGCGCTGTCCCTCAGCTCTTCAGCTCAAGGCTAGCGCTCTACACTTGAGCCACAGTGCCACTTCCAGCTTTTTTTCTTTTTGCTGAGGAATCAAACCCAGGGCCTCATGCTTGCAAGGCAAGCGCTCTACCACTGAGCCACCTTCCCAGCCCTGGCTATGTACTCTTGTTAGTAATTTGTGGCTTTGTTTTTATTTGCCCCATTGGCTCTAATTGTTTTTTCATTTTCTCTCCCTCGCTCCCTCCCTCCTTTCCTTCCTTCCTTCCTTGTACTGATTGTTGAACTCAGGGCCTTGTACTTGCTAGGCGCTACCGCTCTCAGTCCTGGGTTTGTTTTGTTTTGGGTAGTTTTGTAGGGATCATGTTGATCAGTATAAGCATCCAAGTGAAAACTACAGTTGGAAAGGCGATGCCAGTTATACAAAATATATTTTGCTTTCTCTCATTTGACTGATGAATTGATTGCAGGAATTGTTAAAATCAGTGAAGTTCATCCCTGGAGCAGCACTCAATGCCATGGTGGACATGATGGACAGGCGGCCATATTGGTGTATATCAAGACAAAGAGTTTGGGGTGTTCCAATTCCTGTATTTCATCACAAGACAAAAGATGAATATTTGATCAACAGGTAGAACTTTTTCTATAATTTTTCATAATCTAAAGTAAGTGTGGTTTCCTTCAGTTTAAACTATTGAGTATAAAATCCTTTGTATTTAATTAGCTAATTAATTTAGATGAGGTCGCACTAAGTGTCGCCCGGGCTGCCCTGCCCTCTTGACTCTCTTGCCTCATCCTCCTAAGAGGTGGGATTACAAGCATGTGCTATCACACCTGGTTTATCACATAGGCTTTAAATTAAATATTGTGCCGGGTGCCGGTAGCTCACACCTGTAATCGTAGCTTCTCAGGAGGCTGAGATCTGAGGATAATGGTTCAAAGCCAGCCCAGGCAGGAAACCCTGTGAAACTCTTACCGCCAATAAACCATTAGAAAACCGGAAGTGGTGCTGTGGCTCAAGTGGTAGAGCGCTAGCCTTGAGCTGAAGAGCTGAGGGACAGCGCCCAGGCACAGAGTTCAGGCCCCACGACCGGAACCAAAAAAAAAAAAAAAAAGATTTTTCTCTCAACAGAATCATTTTGAGTTGTCTACCCTTTTCATTAGAAATAGCATTGTGTAATTGTTCAGATACTTTAAATTTTAAGACATTGTAACAAGTACATGTACACAGAAGCATTGGCGATTATATCCCAGTTATTTCTTGTTTTTCTTCTTTTTTTCTTTGGGTCTGGTTGTGGGGCCTGAACTCTGGGCCTGGGCGCTGTCCCTCAGCTCTTCAGCTCAAGGCTAGCACTTTACCACTTGAGCCACAGCGCCACTTCCAGCTTTTTTTTTTTTTGCTTATGTGGTGCTGAGGAATCGAACCCAGGACCTCATGCATGCAAGGCAAGTGCTCTACCACTGAGCCACCTTCCCAGCCCCTATCTCCTGTTTTTCTTATTTGTCTCACCATGTAGCCCAGGCTGGCCTCAAACTCCAGATCCTCTTGTTGCATTCTTTCAAGTGTTGGTATTGCAGGTATGACAACCACACTCACCTTATTTTACAAGTTTTTGAAAGGTTGATTGACATCATTGGGACCTTTGGATCTTGGCCTCCTGAGTAGCTTGGATTAAATAGAGGCTTGAGCTAATAATGATGGGACTTGGATGAAGGCTTTTTTTGTGTGTCATTTTTAGGCACATAGTGGTATTTATTTATTTAATTTTTGCTTCTGGGGGTTGAGCTGAGAGCCCTGCACATGCCCTACTATATATTTTGAGTTTTATTAATTTTTTTCTTTCTGTTGGTTATCCTTAGCGTCCTCCATTAAAAAGCTAAGTTTTATCATTACCTTATGGACTATAATGACAGAATTGAGAGAAAACTACAGACTACAGAGCTAGACAATGTAGCCCACTGGTTTCATCCACAGGGATGTGGCCTTTCACTCGAGTCTCATGGTAATGTAGGAAGAGGGGAAAGGTGTGTCACAAGTGGTAGAGTCAACAGGAGTTGAGACCGGGAGGGGAAACTAGCCTATGTGTGTGTAGCATGCTTGGGAGAGCAGGGTCTCAGGGGCTGGAATGTAGACTAAGATGATTGGTTGGGGGAAATCATAAGGAAGCTAATAAATATCAAGAAATCTCAACTTCTTTTTTCTCTCTGTGTCAGTATTGAACTCAGAGCCTGGGCACTCCTCTTTAGCTTTTCACTCAAAGCTGGTGCTCTGCCACTTGAACGATGGTGGTTAATTGGAAATAAGAGTCTCAGGGTGGGCTGGGAAGGTGGCTCAGTGGTAGAGCGCTTGCCTTGCATGCCTGAGGCCCTGGGTTCGATTCCTCAGCACCACATAAGCAGAAAGAAAAAAGCCAGAAGTGGCACTGTGGCTCAAGTGGTAGAGCGCTAGCCTTGAGCTGAAGAGCTGAGGGACAGCGCCCAGGCTCAGAGTTCAGGCCCCACAACCGGACCCCCCCCCAAAAAAAAAAAAGAGTCTCAGGGTCTCCTCCTAAGCCTGTGCTAGCTTTGAACCATAATCCTCAGATCTCAGCATCCTGAGTTGCTAGGATTTGCCAACAGTGCTTGGCTGAAATTTCAACTTTTTTTTTTTTTTGTCGGTCATGGGGCTTGAACTCTGGGCCTGGGCACTGTCCCTCAGCTCTTCAGCTCAAGGCGAGTGCTCTACCACTTGAGCTACAGCGCCACTTCCGGTTTTCTGGTGGTTTATTGGAGATAGGAGTCTCACAGTCTCTCCTGCCCGGGCTGGCTTTGAACCACGATCCTCAGATCTCAGCCTCCTGAGTAGCTAGGATTACAGGCGTGAGCCACCAGCGCCCGGCCTGAAATTTCAACTTTTATATAGGCATGAGGAGGACTGAGAGTGTGTCTAGAAAAAGAAAGAAAGAAAGAAAGAGAAAGAAAGAAGGAGAAAGAAAGAAAGAGATTACTCATAGAAAGCACAAGAGATTTTTTTAAATAAATTTTTATTTTTTTTATTGTGAAAATACTGTACAGAGGGGTTACAATTACATGGGCAAGATAATGAGTACATTTCTTATCAAGCATTGTAGCCTCCTCCTTTGTTAAGAGAGAGATTGTTATAAGGCTCTTTTGGTATTGTACTATTTAGAGCTAACGTAAGATTCTGGGCTAAATACTTTTGTTTTGCAGCTGTAATAATTTAGAGTTTGGGAGCTGGGAATGTGGCTTAGTGTTAGAGTGCTTGTCTAGCATTCATGAAACCCTGAGTTTGATTCCTCAGTACTACATAAATAGAAAAGCCGGAAGTAGTGCTATGGCTCAAGTGGTAGAGTTGCTAGCCTTGAGCTTCTTAAGCTCAGGACTGAGTTCAAGCCCAGGACTACAGATTCAAATGATTATAGTGGGTAAATCAACACAGTTCTCTTTCAAGGAAGCATAAGCTACCGCCATTAGTTATCATTTCTTTCAATATTTAGAGGATAAAGCTTTTAGAGAATTACCTTAAAATGACAGAGGTAGGCTATATGTACATATACTGTTAATAGGTAGAGCATACTATGTTTATTTGTTTGTTTTTTATGGTGTTGGGGTTTAAACCCAGAACCTCCCCAAGTGCCAAGTTCAGACCATATACCACCTAGCTACACCCCCAGGCCAGAGAAAACTGATTTAATTGAACATTATTACTTCATGTAAAAATATACTTAGGTGGAATGGTTTATAATTCACCGATTTATAGTTAGATTAGTAAATGTCAGCTCTGTCAGAAAAACACAAGCAAGTTTTCATTAGGTAACATTTGCCTTTTATTTAGTCATTGCATTTACCTCATTGTATTACAGACTCATGTCCATTATCTGTTGCTGTGTTGCTTGCATGATTGATTTCTGGTTGTGAAGTAGCAGAGACATACAGAATATTGGCCTATAGAAGTGACAGACAAATTCAGCCACATCGTCTGTCAATTCATAGGTCATTTTCCTGTACACCATTTGTCATGATGACTCTTTTCCTACTGAATTGTTGGGTCCATTACATGACATAACACTTGAATTTCTGACATTTGTTCTTAATGGTCAGCCTTATGAAACAGAATGGGAAGTTATTATTTTTTCTCCCTAATCAAATAAGAATCAAGGAGTCATGCTTTTCTTTCTTTTTAGACCTTGTACTGTAGAAAGGTGGTGACCATCAGAAGTAACAGCAGCTCCACTGGGAATTGCCTCACAGTCCACATGGAGTTGCTGTTACACCAGATAGTGCCACTAAGTTCCTCAACTTCCTTCTACTTATTTTTTTTTTCTTATTTTTCCTGTGTGGGTCCACGGATTAAACCCAAAGCTTGTCACATGTTAGACGAGTGCTCCACCACAGGTCCTAGAGCTACATTCCCAGTCCAGCCCTCCCTTCTTTCCAAGAAATAATTCCATTTTTGAAGTTAGTATCATTACTCAAATATCACATAGTTTAGATTGAAATCTGCTTCTATGAAAATGAAAAAAAATATCATAAAAAGATAAACATGAAAACATTTGTTACCAACGAAGGAAAATAAGTTGATTAAATTTCTTTCCTTACTTCAGATGAAACTAACCATTGCAATACTTAACATCTATTTAGGAAATTTTGACTTCTAGAAATGAGAAATCTAGTAGCACTTTTCAGTTTAATTGAAGCTACTTTAACTTTAATTTTTGTTTCTTAATAATAATGACATTTCATTGCAAAACTTTTATGTTCATTAGAGAAAAAAATATTGAAATTTGTTTCCTGTGACCTTTAAAATGGATATAATTAAAGTATAGATAGAATGCTCCCTTTCCAATTTCATTGTTAAATTCAATTTTGTCAACAGATAGGAAACATTTAGCCGCTCTTACCTCATTCTTACCCTAGTAAATTGCAGAAGAAAAGTCTTAGCACCATTAATATTTTCGCTTCTAAAGACGAAGCACAGCAAGCAGTGGAATGACAGCAGCAGTTTCATTACCTGTGACTCCTAATGCTGCCTGGCTTCGAGTAATACAATAAGCCTTTGGTCCCTTTGATAGCAGAGTACAGAATGATTAGCTGGTGGTGTTGCTCCTACTGGTTTTCACTGATTGTCCTAAGAAGGGGCACGTAATGCTTGTGTTTAGATAAGGCCTTTGAGTAAAGTACAAAGTTTTATGATGGACTTTCTGCTCTATGAAATACAGCATTAAATGGAAGTACTTAGATTACATAGAGATAAGTGATCACACCCATCTTTATCAACAGTAATTTATACTGATCTGTAGGTTACAAGTTAACTGTGTATTTGTTTTAAGTACATGATATTGTTAACAAAATAACGAGAATTCTTACATTCTAACGACAAATGTGGACTCTTCTTTTTTGCTCCCCCCTCACCCCCAAAAAGACTGCATCTTGGGGAAATATGGAGACAAGTGTTTTTAGATACCTTAAAGCATGCTCTGTTTCATTAGAAAATTTCACTTCTGAGAGTTTTGTTGTTAGGAGAGAAGAGGGCCAGTGTTTTTTGTGGTGTATAAGATGTCCAACATAGCTGTGTGTAACAGAGCATATTGACATAAAGAGAAGATTGAGTTTGATGGGCTATGAAGAATGATTACCCAGCCCTGTAAGGTGGCAGCATAGTACTTCATGGTTGGCTTGGACCCAGGTAAAATTGTAATGATCAGAACCTAACTAACATATCTATCTTTTGAGAACTTGTGCAGATTTTATTTGTATTTTTTCAGATTTTTGGCTATTTACCTCAAGGTTTAAGGTTAATATATGTGTGTTTAGATTTTTATTTAGTTAGTAATTTTTTTTTCTTGGTCAGTTGTGGGACTTAAACTCTAGGCCTGGGCACTGTCCCTGGGCTCTTCAGTTCAAGGCTAGTGCTCTACTACTTGAGCCAACACTTCCAATAAGTATTTTTATATTCCAGTACTGGGGCTTGAACTCAGGGCCTTGGCGCCTTCCCTTAGCTTTGAGCCACAGCTCTACTTCCAGCTTTTTGGTGGGTTAACTGGAAATAAGAGTCTCATGGATTTCCTACCAGGCTAGATCTCAGCTTATTGAGTAGCTGGGATTACAGACATGATCAAATGGCACCCAGTTTCTCTGTGTGTATTTTAAATTGTACATTTTAAATGAAATACATTTATGTACTTTTGAAATGTTGGGACATGAACAAGTACCTCATGCATGATAAGAAAGCTCTCTATCCTGAACTACCTTCCCAACCTTTGATTCTTTTGACATGCAGTTATGTCCAGTAGCCCAAACTGGTCTCAGATTTAGGCTTTTCCTGCATCTGCCTCTGAGTACTAGAATTACAGGTGTGTATCACCATGCCCAGCATGGATTTTGTTTTCAAAACTCTATCACAATTTTTAGGATCATTTAGTCTACCAGAGTAGAAAGACAGAGAATGTTTTCTTTTTCTGACACCAGTTCTTTGCACTTTTAATTTGTTGTAAGTTTTTTTTAATCTGCATTTTTATTTTATTTTATTTCTATTTTTTAATTTATTGACAAAATTATATATATTAGTTGTATACAACCTGACCATTTGGAATACATTTATGTATCATTAACATATACTTGTTTCACTTTATTCTCTCATTCTACCTCTTTTTTTTTTTCTGGCCTAGACTAGTGAATTAAGATGTTAAAAAATTCATGGCTTGGGCTGGGAAGGTGCCTCAGTGGTAGAACACTTGCCTTGCATGCATGAGGCCCTGGGTTCGATTCCCCAGCAAAAAGAAAAAAAGCCAGAAGTGGCGCTGTGGCTCAAGTGGTAGAGTGCTAGTCTTGAGCTGAAGAGCTGAGGGACAGCGCCTAGGCCCAGAGTTCAGGCCCCATGACCAGATCCCCCGCCCCCCTAAAAAAAAATTCATGGCTCCTCAAGATTCAACATACTTACAAATTGACACATGCCATGATTCTAGCTCTTTATTCTCTAATTTGAGAGGTCATCCAAAATCTCAAAGTAGAACTGAATTGTTGACCTAATTCTTAGTAAGACATATTTAATACTTATTATTTAGAATTTAGTATTTTAATAATTCATAGTAAAGAAGAAGGCAGCAGGTCTTGTACTAAATGTAAATGAGTCTCACATTTTTAATAAAGTAGTGCTATTCTTTCTTAATTTTTTTTTTTTGTCAGTTGTCTCTGGGCCTGGACGCTGTCCCTGAGCTCTTCAGCTCAAGATGAGTGCTCTACCACTTGAGCCATAGCACCACTTCTGGTTTTCTGGTGTGGTTAATTGGAGATAAGAGTTTCTTGGACTTTCCTGCTCTGGCTGATTTTGAACCGTGATCCTCAGATCTCAGCCTCTTCTGAGTAGCTAGGATTATAGCCATTGAGCCACCAGTGCCCAGTTTGAAACTGGTTAAGCAGATTTGATTTTCATTTGTGGTTATGTCATTTCTAAAATGTGTTACTAGTTAACCTGAAAGAAAAAAAAAGTATAATTTATGAATAAAATGTATGTAAAATACAAGGTTAAGAATTTGAGTGGGGGGAGGGGGGAGGCTGGGAAGGGAGGTGAAGGGTTAACAAAGGAGGAGGCTGCAATGCTTGGTAAGAAATGTATGCATTATCCTGCCCATGTAATTGTAGCCCCTCTGTACAGTATGTTCTCAAATAAAATAAAATTAAATTAAAAAAAAAAAAAAAAGAATTTGAGGTATCGGGCTGAGAACGTGGCTCACTGGTAGACCGCTTGCCTTGCATGCATGAGGCCCTGGGTTTGATTCCTCAGCACCACATAAGCAGAAAAAAATAAGCCGGAAGTGGTGCTGTGGCTCAGGTGGTAGAGTGCTAGTCTTGAGCTGAAGAGCTGAGGGACAGCGCCCAGGCCCAGAGTTCAGGGCCCACAACCGGTCCCCCCCCCCCCGCAAAAAAAAAATTGGAGGTATCATTGGCTAAGGTTATAGATTGGAAGTAGAGAACTTGCCTAGCATGCATAAAACCCTAGGTATAATCCCTAGCTCAGCATAAATGGGGAAAAAGTCAAGATTATGTTTCTTCTTATAAAAAATATATAGTATGTATGTCCAAGTAAATTATATTACTTCCATAAGAAAATGTAATTTAAATAACTTATTTAGACTAGAAATATTTAAGTTTGCTGGGATTTTACAGTTACCTTAACATGACAACAGCAAAATTGAAATCCTTCTTTGGTTCTTTTATAGACTCAGTAATATTGTTGAGTATAACCAAATAGATTGCTGAGTTACCTGGAAGTTAAGAATATGTCAAAAGATCCAGTGAGTTGAATTTGGCATTCTAAAATGCCTGTGGAGTATCTTTAATGGTAAACTTATTCTGTATTATTAAGACTTTCCAGAATAACACTTTTTAGTAGCCTTGTTTGCTATAACTTTTTCCTACTGTTCATAGAAACTGAAGCTCAGAAAAATATTGTTCTTTATTCCTGTCAATGGGCAATAACTGGCAGGTGGAATGGTCTTTGGACTCAGTGCTTACTCTGTCAACACACTAATCTTCTGAGTTGCCAAGATCCCCAGCCTCCCATGTGATTCACAGTCCTTATTAGTCGTTATTAGTCCTCTCTATTGCTTAGTCAGCTGCAGAGAATACAAGTGCAAGTTCAGGGGCAGGGCTTGTCAAGATAGATCAGTTAAAGAGGCGGAAGAGAGAACCAAAATCAGCTCTGACCTGTGACTTAGAGAAACACACTTTCAAGGCCTGCATGAACCATTTTACTTGTTCCTCTGGAAACAGCTACTGTGTACAGTGTACAGAGTGCTTGCAAAGTGTTTGAAAAGTGTAGGTTAGTGTGTACATGCAACTCCTTTGGACTCATGATAATATTAATCTTAATATTTCTACATTATATATTTTATCTGTTTATTTCAATATATTTAAACTATAATTTGCCTGAGTTAGCAAAACAAAATAAAAACAGGGCAAATGACATACATTTTTAGAATTTTAGTATCATTCTTTTTTTTGAGGGGGGCAGTCTGGAACTTTAACTCAGGGTCTGGGCACTATCCTTGAGCTTCGTTTGCTTAAGGATAGCACTCTACCATTTGAGCCACAACACCACTTCTGCCTTTTTCTGTTTATGTGGTACTGAGGAATCAAACCCAGGGCCTCATGCATGCTAGGCAAGCACTCTACCAATAATCCAAATTCCCAGCCCAGTATCATTCTTTTTTAATGAAAATTTTATAGTTGGTATCTGAGTATAGTAACTATAATTATATATCTATATGTACTTTGTGCTTTGTGACTGCTTTGCATGTATCTCTTTTTGTTATTTTGTTAGGTGTCAAAGTTCAACAGAAGTTTATTATATAGTCCAAGTTGGCCTTAAGCCTCCAACTGCATGGGGTAGGCCTGTGGCACCATGCCCAGCTTTCTTTTTCTCATAGGCATTAGATTTATTTTCTTTCTTTATTTTTTTAGAATTTTTATTGTAGAGTTGATATACAGAGGGTTACAGTTAACATGAATTAGGTAATGAGTAATGAGTACAATTCTTGTTGAACTATGTCTCTCCTACCGGTGCTCTCTCCCGGTCTTTCCCTCCCATCCCCACCCACAAGATGTCCAATTCATTTTCCACATAGTGTCTAGTAAATATCCCTGTTGTATTTGTTCATCCTGTACCATCTTTTATATGTTCTCCCTTACCCTCTCAAATATAAACAAACTAACAAGACAAAAGGCAGTGTATTTTCTTAACTGATAAAGTGTGCAAATTGTGTAAACTAGTAATATGTAACTAAACATTATTGTCATATAGCTAGGTACTTATTTCATAAAGTTTTTATGGTTTTATAATAGGATTTTATCTTCATAGCTAAAGTCCACCTGAGATAAGTAGCTATTTTAGCAATATGAATTTTGTGCTCATTTACATTCCTGTCATTTATAAATCCTTCAGAGTCTGCTGGTAGCATTATATTGTTTTCAATCTATCCTTTATAAAATCTTTTCTAAGATATTTCAGATTTCAGTTTTAGAGCATACTTCATTTATGTAGCCTACTTAATTTCTGCTTCCCACATTTTTTTTGTAAACACTTGATTTTCCTATGAATTTAAGATCTAGGGAAGGTTTGCTCTGTGAAGTCATGATGAATAAGACACAGACGCAAATTAAGAACTTGGCACTTTTTCCTCTTTGCTTCTTTTCCCCCACCACTGTCTCTGTGGACCACAGAAAATTCCTAGTTACTTGCACCAATGGAGTATGATCCCAAGGAGGAAAAGTTGGCTTTACTATGTGTACTTTAATCTTCTTAGTGTGTATGCCAGTCCTGGGGCTTGAACTCAGGGCCTGGGCACTGTCCCTGAGCTAGTGCTCTACCACTTGAGCCACAGTTCCATTTCCAACCTTTTCTGAATAATTTATTGGAGATATAGACTTTCCCACCCTGGCTGGCTTTGAATCTCGATCCTCAGATCTCAGCCTCATGAGCTCCCAGTGCCTGGCTCAGTACTTTAATGTTTTACTAATGATTAACATAAATTTACCTAGCCTAAATGAATCAGTTTAGATGCATATATTGCATATGCACACACACACACACACACAGTAGGTATTTTATGTGTTATTGATATTCATAATAAGTCTTTTAATAATGCTGTATTGGAAACTTACAAATGAAGGATTTGAGGCATAGAGATGCTAAGTGCCTTTCCCAGGATCATATGAGTGGTTAGTGATAGAGCCAGAAATCAGATCCAAAGCTGCAGGGTCCATGTCCTTGACCACTATACTTACTGGGCCTAAATAGAAAGCAACACAGAGAAACTGTCCATCAGCAAAACTGCCACAATAAGGTAACTATTTTAATAAATTAAGCTTGTTATTGATATGAGCATCTTTTTTTTCTGAGTTAAATTTTCAGATAATTTTATGATCAGTTTCAGCATCATAGGGTATGCATTTGTTGGCATTTGTCTTGTATCCAAGGCACTATGTTAAATTTACTGGTATAATCTCTCCTGAGTTATTCTGAGAGAAGTACTGTATGTAGGTCACTGAACTTAGTCTCATTAAGACAGGCCTCTTGTCTGTTTTGTTCACTGCTACATCTTGTACTAGATGCCCAAAGGTGGAGGTGCTAAGCAGGTTTTGGGGTTATTCTTGTTGTTTGAACACTTGTGCATGGCCATGTGATGAGCGTGCCAGAGTCAGAACCTAAGCCTGGAGAGCTGCAGTCCATTCCGTGCTCTAGTCCGTTGCTTCTTGTGCAGGCAGGTTTGGATGTGGGTCTGTCAGTAGTCTTGGAGCTTTTAAGTGGAGAATTCATGTGATATGAACACTTTGAGCAAAGCATCTATGTCAAGATGTATCATGTAAAGTAAAGGATTGGAGGAAGGGAAATTTCAGACCATTGTATAAATCTTCATGTAGTTTGGACTGACAGAATGTCAACTGTAATACTTCGGAGTTCGAACTGACAGACATGTTGACTTAATTTGGGCAGGAATTGTAGGAGGGAAGGTAATTAAAAGGTTTCAGGTCTTGGTAGTTGGACAGCAAATAGATTGAGAGAAATAGGGGAAATTATTAACTGAAAAAGGAGGTCAAGAAGTCTTTTTTTTTCTTTTGAGTTTATATATGATCCATTTGTTTTTATTCATATTGAATTTAAGATGATGACAGCAGCCAAGCAAGCAATAAGTTAGAAAAGATGCTTGTAATCCCAGCACTTGGGAAGTGGAAGCAGGAGGCTTGGGAGTTCAGCCTAGCCTGGACTACACAATGAGGTAGAGGCCAGCCTGGGATATATAACAAAACTCATTCTCTAAAATCTAGAAAACACATGGTGGATCTGTTATCTAGCTACTGAGCAGGTAGAGATCAGGAGGATTATGGTTTGAGACCAGCAAGCGCAGGGAGGGCGGGGGGGGGGGGGGGAAGGGGGGGCGTCAGTTAGTGAGATCCTGATCTCAACACACAAGCTGGGCATGGTGATACATGCTCTAACTACAATAGGATACAGCAGCCCTGGGCAAAAATACAAGAATATCTGACTATCTGAAAATAACTCAAGCAACAAAAAGGACTTAGATCCTGACACCATGTCATTCACGCCTGTAATCTTGTGTACTCAGGAGGCTGAGACCTTAGGACCTCAGTTCTAAGCCAGCTCAGGCAGGAAAGTCCGTAAGACTCTTATTTCCACTAAATAAACAATCAAAAAAGATACAAGTGGAGCTGTGGCTCACAAGTGGTAGGGCACTAACCTTGAGCACAAAAGTGCTCAAGCATCCAGTCCCATAGTTCAAACCCCACAACTGGCAAAAGGAAAAAAAAAAAAAAAGGGACTTGGGCAAGATTCAGATGGTAGAGTGACTGCCTAGTAAGTGCAAGGCCCAAGCTCAAACCCTAGTATTTCTGACACCCCAAAAATAAGACTGGGGATGTAATTCAGTGGTAGAATGTTTGCTTAGCATGAACAAAGCTAGAATTTTATCCTGAGCACCATCAAAAAAAAAAAAAAAGAAAGAAAAAAATACAACAAGTTACTACTGTATTTGAATTTTAAAAATTTTACTTATTACAATAGTAAATTGCAGTAACTGAATATTTAAGTAAAATTCAATAATTCTGCCCCTAAAATAGCCAAACCATTGAGCATATTGCTAACCTAGTGGAACAACATGGCAGCGATATCTGGTGGACTCTTCCTCCTGAGCAACTTCTTCCAAAAGAAGTCTTAACTCAGGTAAGCTTCTTTCTGTATTTAGCAGCCTTTGTGGTATTTCACGACTGAAGGACAATGTGAGAGACCGTTATAGTCCAATAGTGATCATATAGTAATGGGACATTAATGAATTGACTTAATATAAATGGGAAGCCGTGCAGTCTGGGAGTGGGTATGGAGTTTGGCAGCAAACTGTAGCATTGAACCAGGCAGCCATGATAGGCTTGCTTGTGATCTCACTGGGGGTCAAGACTGATTCTGACCCACATAGTCCACAAGGTAGATGTACTTGAATCAGAGAGAATAGCCTCTCACATTGAAACTCAAAACTGTGAGGTATATGGCTGATAACCAAGTGGCTGTAGTTCCTTGCACATGCCAGCAGAGGGAGCTCTGCTGAACAAGGAAATGCTTCTGAATGCTCTAGGTTTTATTGGAAAATGTGGATTTAGTTTTTATTTCCATATCTTCAGTCCTCAGACAGTCCTTACTGTATGACTGTGGTCTTTGTGTAAGAAAGATGTTTTTCCATTCTCCACTAGGCTGGCGGTCCCGAGGCCTTGGAGTATGTGCCAGGACAGGACATCCTGGACATATGGTTTGAAAGTGGAACCTCATGGTCTTACGTTCTTCCAGGTAATTCCTAAAAATCAACTCTGCCCATTAAGGAGTTGTGAAAGTACAGAGTTGTTGCTTAGAGAGCTGTCTGTAATCAAACAGTTTTTTTTTGTTGTTGTTCTTTTGCCTATCTAGAAGATCTGCTATAATTTTAGACCTGGAAGCATCCTTAGAAATTATTTAATCCAATAATTTACAAACTTGGTTTTGCTTTTCAGGATGAAATTTTTGTTTAGAGTTGTTGTTGTTGTTGTTGTTGTTGTTGTGTTATATGGGGAATTGGACCCAAGATCTCACCCATGTTAGACAAATGCTATGCCACTTGAGCCATGCCCCATCCCTGAAATTTCACTTAGAACTACAACATATAGGATAGGTAACAATGGGAATTTTTAGCCAGGCACGATGGTATGCACTGGAATTCTAGCACTCAGAAGGCTGAGACAAGGATTTATGTGATGTTTCTCCGTTGTCTAAACCAGTTTGTTTTCCCTCAGCCTACTGCTTGGCTACCTCAAGGCATCCAGTTTATAACTGAAATAGCAGAATCCTCACCTTAAAAAGAAATAAAAATAATGGCTGAGTGCTCACTCACATATAATTCTAGCTACTCAGGATGCTGATATGTAAGGATCACTATTTAAAACCAGTTTAGGCAGAGAAGTCCATGAGAGTCTTACCTCTGGTTAACCAGTAGAAAGTGGATTTGTGGCTCAAGTGATAGAGTGCTATTCTTGAGCACAAAAGCTCAGGGTCACCACCCAGGCACTGAGTTCAAGCCCCAGTACTGGCAAAGAAAAAAAAAAAAAGGTAACGAGGGATAGAAATAGAGACTGAGAACAAAAGCCAATAGCAGGGGCCTGGGAAGTGGCTCAGTGTAGAGTGTTTGCCTTGTGTGCATGAGGCCCTGGGTTCGATTCTTCAGCACCACATAAGCAAAAAGAAAAGAGCCAGAAGTGGCGCTGTGGCTCAAGTGATAGAGTGCTAGCCTTGAGCTGAAGAGCTGAGGGACAGCGCCCAGGCCCAGAGTTCAGGACCCACAACCGGACCCGCCCCCCCCCCCCCCAAAAAAAAGAAAGCCAGTAGCAGTTGGGAAGGGAGAGAATAAAGGGATAAATATGACTGAAACATTTTATACATATGTTTAAAAATGGAATAAAGAATCACGTTAAATTATTTTTAGTCAGAGAGAGGCGATAAAAGTAACAGGCAAGTTGAGCACCAGTGGCTCACACCTATAATCCTAGCTACTCAGGATGCTGAGATCTGAGGATTGTGGTGTGAAGCCAGTCTTGGCAAGAAAGTACTCATGAGACTCTTATCTCCAATTAACTACTCAAAAACCAGAAGTGGCACTGTGGCTCAGTTGGTAGAGTGCTAGCCTTGAGCAAAAGAGCTCAGGGACAGCACCCAGGTCCTGAGTTCAAGCCCTACAACCGGAGGGGGACGGAGAACAGGAGTGAATTTGATCAAGGGACAGTGTATGCATGTATGGAAATAGAGTAAAATCCCTTTGTACAAAAAAAAATCAGAAACAGTCTGATCAATCATTTTTCAGTAGGGAAAATGAGATTTTAGGAAAGCCAAATGTGGTTATAGTCACCTCTTTCTTTGTGAGTGTTACAGTTCCTTTTCTAGATTACGTTGTCCACATGTCAGCAATCTTCTGTCCAAACTCACTAGCTATACAACACCCTGAGTACACTCAATATAAATGATGGACTTTGTGTGATAAGGTGTCATTGCCGGTTGATAGATTGTAACTAATGTTCCACTCTAGCCAACAGTGTCAATAATAGAGACACTGTAGGCAGGGTGGATGAGAGCTATATGTTCTGTTCAGTTTTGCTGTGAACCTAAAAGCGTACTTTTAGTTATTATTTTGGTTTAAATTATGTTCAGGTACCACATAGGTTAAGTAATAGTTTTGCCATATTCCTGTGTGCTGGCTCTAAATTTACTTTTTTTTTTTTTTTTTTGAGAGAGTTTCCCTATGCTGGTCTGAACTCACCCTTCTGCCTCGGTTTCTCAAGGGGGGCTGGGATTACGGGTGGGTAGGAAATGCTAACTTTTGTTACATGGTTAAGTGTTACATTTCTTAGAATTCTAAAACTTCATACTTCCTACCACATCATACATAACTCCTAAGTATGTTTTTAAATTTTTGAGTGTTCTGTTCAAGAAGCAAAAAAGATGAAATATAAAACATAAACTGCAAAAAAGCTTTTTCTCCCTCTTGTAAACTTTAGATACATAATTTGCACAAAGGATTTAGCATTATATATCAAAGCTTTGAAATAGTTGACGGAGTAGGTATGTTTACAGGAATCTCTGCCGCAGAATAAGCAGTTCTGGGTGAAGATTTTGTGTCTGGATATTCCTTGCAGGGTTATTTTTTCCTAACCATAATGATTTGAAACAGTGAACCAGTGATTACCTATAAAAAATGATTCAAGCATTTGTTATGCATACATACAAGATAATGATATATAGACATTAAATGGAATATTTATGTATGAGTGGAAGTATTTCAAGTACAGGATTCACAGTAGCAAAAGTCAGGGAGAATGTCTTGATTTGCAACTCCCATCTGTATTTGTATGTATAAACAAAGCCTTGGAAGGAAATATAAGATGATAAAATAATTATGTCTGTAGGGGAAATGTTTATAATATTCTTTTTTTCTTTCTTTCTTCTTTTTTTTTGTTGTACAAGAACTCAGGGCTTGGGTGCTATCTCTTGGCTTTGTTGTTGCTCAGGGATAACACTGTCCCACTTAAGCCATACCTTCCAGTTTTTTTTCTTTTTTCTCCCTTTTTTTTCCTCCCTCCCTCCCTCCCTCCCTTCCTTCCTTCCTTCCTTCCTTCCTGCCTGCCTGCCTGCCTTCCTTCCTTCCTTCCCTCCTTCTCTCCCTCCTTCATTCCTCCCTCTCCCTCTCTCTCTATTTTCTTTCTTGCCTGCCTGCTTGCCTTCTTTTCTTTTCTTTTCTTTCTTTCTCTCTCTCTCTTTCTTTCTTTCTCTCTCTCTCTTTCTTCCTTCCTTCCTTCCTTCCTTCCTTCCTTCCTTCCTTTCTTTCTTTCTTTCTTTCTTTCTTTCTTTCTTTCTTTCTTTCTTTCTTTCTTTCTTTCTTTCTTTCTTTCTTTCTTTCTTTCTTTCTTTCTTTCTTTTTTTCGTTGTGGCTAGTTACTGATAGTCTGATGGATTTTCCTGCCCCAGCTGGGTTTGAATTGTAAACTTCAGATCTCAGCCATTTGAGAAACTGAGATTGCAGGCATGAGCCATTTTTATTTTGTCACTTTAAGTTACTGTAAAACAATGTTTATTTTTTTAGGTACTGACCAAAGAGCAGATTTGTACTTGGAAGGAAAAGACCAACTTGGGGGCTGGTTTCAGTCTTCTTTACTAACAAGTGTGGCAACAAGGAAGAAAGCACCTTTTAAGTAAGTATCCCTGAGCTCAAGGCCAATGACTTTGCGTACCTGCCAGTGTAGGAAGCCCTGTGCTGGGTAATATGTATATATGCATAGGTATGATGCTATATAAATGCAACATTAACAAAATTAGAGCTATTCTTCTTCTATAAGAAAGCACTATGGTCTTCTGTCACATTAGAAGAAGAATTTAAAGTAAGAAAAGAAGCTGGCATGGCAGCATATACCAGCCACTCAAGACAAGAGGATTGTTATTTGACATCAACCTTGTAAAGTTATGTGAGATCCATCCTATCTGAAAGAGCAAGTAAAAACAAAACAGGCTGTGGCATGACTCAAGTGGTAGAACCCCTGCATAGCAAGTGCAAGGCTCTGAGTTCAAATCTCAGTACCTCCAAAAAAAATAAACAAAAACTCAAACAAGCAATAAAGGTAAGAAAATGAAAAAGGGAAAAAGAAGAGACCTCACCAAAGAAGTCATTGATGAAAATTTTAACTCTTCAAAAGTTGTCATCAACTGGAATAGAGGGGAAAAGCTATAGGTCTTGAACTCAGGTGAATTCAGGTGAGATTTAAACAGGAATGTAGGGAAGGATGCTTTAATCTTACTTGTGATACCCACAGTGACTAGTAAACTGAAACATTACTTAGGGAATTTTCTTAATTACTGTGTTTTTAGCTAGTACAGATAATTACTCTTCTTATTCAAATTGGAGAGCAGTTTAATCAGAAAAGTTATTAATAACTTAAAGTTTTTGCTACCAATAGTGACATATCCATCCTAAAACAATTTCCACATCTCTTCTCTAATGTGTTTCTTTAATACCCATCAGAACAGCAGATGCTGTTTCTCCAGGTAATTTTCAGGTGGTTGTTCTTTCAAGACATGCTTTTCCTTCATTAGTTTCAGTGACTCTTCAATATTGATTCTTCAACATGTAATACGTCAGGAAATAATGTGTTTAATGAGTGGAAACTCCTCCAGTTTTCTTTGCAGAAGTAGAGAGCTCACTACTTAACTATCCCTATCTGTTAGCCGCTGAAAACCAACCTTTAAGAAAAGCTTTCACCTATAATCAGTCAAGGAAAAAAAAAATCTGACTTGGGTCCAACTGGGATCACCTTTAAATTACGCATTATCTTCAAAGGAATTATAATCATGCTGTCATTAAAGTAGCTAACTCACCTTCTTAGGACAGTGGTTGTCCATGGGTTTACCCTCGGAGAAAAGGGAGAGAAGATGTCCAAGTCCCTTGGGAATGTCATTGACCCTGATGTCATCATCAATGGAGGACAGGTAGGTCCTACCATTAGAAGCCATTTGATTTTTGTTCAACAGTTCATAATTGGCAGCCCGAACATAAAATGCAGTAACTTCAGTATAAATAAACACATAAGAATAAAACTATCAGGAGCTGGGTGGCTCAGTGGTAGAGTGCTTGCCTTGCATGCCAGAGGCCCTGGGTTCAATTCCTCAGCACCACATAAGCAAAAAGAAATAAAGCCAGAAGTGGCTCTGTGGCTCAAGTGGTAGAGCGCTAGCCTTGAGCTGAAGAGCTGAGGGACAGCGCCCAGGCCCAGAGTTCAGGCCCCATGACCGGACCCCAAAAAAAAAAAAGAATAAAACTATCAGCCAGGAATTGGTACTATAATCCTAGCTACTTAGGAGGCTGAGATCCGAGGACTGTGGCTCAAAGCCAGCCCAGGCAGGAAAGTCTGGGAGACTCTTATCTCTAATTACTATTAAAAAGCCAGAAATGGCTCTGGGACTCAGAGAGGTAGAGCACTGGCCTTGAGCACAAAAGCTCAGGGACAGTGTCCAGGCCCTGAATTCAAGCCTGTCTCCTTACTCTTCCCCCCACACCCCCAAAAAAAGAAAAGAATACAACTTACCTTTTCTAAAGTGTTTGCTGCGCTCACTGGAATTGACGTCATTCTGTTTGCGTGCTGCTCCTCCGCTGCAGGATCAGAGCACCGAGCCTCCCTATGGTGCTGATGTCCTTCGCTGGTGGGTCGCTGAGTCCAATGTCTTCAGCGAAGTCACAATTGGCTCATCCGCGCTCAAGGCTGCCAGAGATGACCTTAACAAGGTTAGAGCCATGATTCCCCGGTTTCCCAGTGGAAACTTCACTAACTCATTGTTGTAAAAATGGATGCACACTTTCTCTGGCATAATAAGACTAAGTGAAAAGGAGATTGCAAGTTGTGAGCATTTAAAGATATTCTGAATTAATTTGCTGAAAACGCTACTAGTAGCTGGACATGGTGATGCACGCCTCTAATCCCAGATATCTGGGAGGTGGAGATGGGAGTCAGCCTGAGCAAAAACTTGCAACACTCTCATTTCACAAAAATCCCAGCATGCTGGTATATATCTACAATCCTAGCTATATAGGAGGAATAGGGAGGGGAATTTTTGTCTAAGGCTAGCCCCGGTAAAAACGTTAGACTCTATCTGAAAAATAACTAAAACCAAAAGAGTTAAAGACAGACTGGTAAAGTATTTGAGTTGAAATGCCAGTACTTCAATAGATAGATAGATAGATAGATAGATAGATAGACAGATAGATAGATAGATAGATAGATAGATAGATAGATGAATAAATAGATAAGTAGTTCCAAAAATTTCTTTTCATACTTTATTAACACAAAATATAAGACTGATACAAAATTATATTAATTTTCTCTAACAGACATTATTTAGCCATAAAAATCCATTGCTTGTTTGTGTAAGGGTTATTGGAAAGAAAGTTTGTTTATGTAGGAACAATGATATGTTAATATCTGTAAGTGGTTGTAAAGGGGTTTTAATTCAATTGATCAGTGTCACCTTTTCATCATTCTCCCCCATCTCTCCCAACTCCTCCCATCTCTTTTTACAGTCTCCCGCCCTTTCTCTCTACAATGGGTTTAAAATAATGTATCCTATGAAGGAAGTAAAGGTTGGATTAAACTTAATAGACTTCTTGTGGAATTTGAAATCCCCATGACATTTATCCTACTGTACTCTTTCTCGCCTTCAATAGCTTAGAAACACACTCCGCTTTCTTCTGGGAAATGTGACTGGTTTCAACCCAGAGACAGACTCCATTCCTGTGGACGAAATGTATGTCATAGACCAATACATGCTACACCTGCTTCAGGACCTGGCCACCAAGGTAACACTCGCTTTAGGAGAACAGAAATGGCAGCTATGGGGTGCTGAACTGTTGAATGTTTTGTCTGACCAGGGCAGACATTATAGAGACAGCAACTGGAGCTGCTTAAGCTTGCTAAACTGCAACACTCCACCCCTCTTCTCAGTGACCTCCAGTAGGAAGTGTTTGAAAGCACAATTGAGGGACACGGTAGAGGCCGTGGACTAGGCTTTTCCAGGCCTCACTTTCCTCTGCTTCCCGAACAGAGAGGACTAGAGATGTATTTTATTTATCTGAAGATGCATCCCTCACTTCAGACAGAGCTGAAATGATTATTTTTATGTGTCTTAAAATATTTGCTCATTGTCATATTTACATAAAGAGGCACAAGTAATTTGTGCTTTCTCAAAACTGAAAATGTATGCCCTTAAAACACAGGCACACATGTCTGTTCTGCTCAGATCAAAAATAAGTCAGAAGAGGTGGGAAGGGAAGGGATAGTAGGGGAAAAACAAAGGAGGGGATAGCAATGCTTGATAGGAAATGTACTCATTACCTTGCTCATACATCTGTAACCCCTCTGTACAGTATCTTTACAATAAAAAACTAAAAAAAAAGAAAATTAAAAAAAGAAAAAAGTAAGTCAGGCAGCCAGATGCCGGTGGCTCATGCCTGTAATCCTAGCTCCTCAGGAAGTTCAAAGCCAACCCAGACAGAAAACCCTGTGAGACTCTCATCTCCAAGCAACTGCCACATAGCTAGAAGCAGAGATGTGGCTCAAGAGTTCCAGTCTTGAGAAAAACAGCCAAGCAAGAGTGTGAGGCCCTGAGTTTAAGCCCTAGTACTAGCACCAAAACAAATACCAACCCCTCTCCCCCCAAACCCAGATCAGGCAATTGTGAATTATTGGTAAGTTGCACTCTTAGCTATTTAAAAGTGGTGTGATTCTGTCACTTAAACTTGAGGGCTGGGATGTCACCCAGCACAGCTCTTGCTCTGTATGTGAGAGTCCCTAGGTTCAATCATCAGCACTACAAATTCACAGCAAAGCAAAACAGCACGGTCCTTTCCTTTCATTGCCGTTGGGTGCTCTCTTACAGCTTGCAGAGTGGAGTAGCCTTTCATTTATTCACTTTTAAGACATTTTTATAAAGGAACATTTCACTTATGTTAATATTCTTCCTGTATTTATTCCACATTCCAAATGTCTTTTGACTTGAACCTCTAGATTACTGACTCCTACCAACAGTATGATTTCGGAAAGGTGATTCGGCTGTTGAAAGCATTTTACACACGAGAGCTCTCCAACTTTTACTTCAGCATCATCAAGGACAGGTAGGTGTGACTGTCAAACGTAGTCAGCAAGTGTTTTTTGAGTGTGGACTCAGGCCTGGCAAACGTTGGGGCCCAGTTATGACAAAAGTGGGTGCTGCACAGCCATCAGTATTGGCCTCCAGTTACCCTTCGTTATCAGGCTTTACTTACCACTTACTAGCTTCATGATCTGGCTCATCTGCGAGACACAGGACTTACCACAGAATGTGGTCACGGGCCGAAGAGATGGCAGAAGCAGTAGAGGAAGTGCTCAAGTAGTGATGGCTGCTAGTACTGGGGTAGGAGCGTCGTGCTGTGCTGGGGGGCTAGCACATCGCCCTGGACGGAGGAAGGGCAGTGACACAGCAACATTTGCCAGGTCAGGGCGTCCTTTAGACCGTGCCATGCAGAACCTCAGTGCTGCGTGTGCCGATTGCGTGTGAAGTGCTGTGTGTCACTGGGGCAGTGGGAGGGAGGTGTCAGCCTGTTCAGCTCCAGAACCCCACATAGGGATGGACTGTGGCTGCGTTCCTCCCCCAGCGCACTGGCAGCATTTGGGGGTGAGGGGCAGTTGGAAATGCCCGCAACTAGCTTTTTAGTCTGGCCCGCAGCTGCCATCCACCTGCAAGTCAGAACTGGATGTGGCATGTGGGTTTCTTAAGAAGTGGCACAATCTGATCATATACAGTACTTCATATCAAAAGGAACTCCAGGAAATGGAAACCCGAGGTGTTTTTCTTTGTTGATATTTTTGTTTCTTTTTTGTTCATTTACTTCTCTGTCTTTGGGAGAGCAGGGAAGGGGCACAGAATTTGGAGGGTCAAAGCAGGAACAAATGCAGCAGTGGTACTCACTGGATACTATCTATGTTGAAAATGTATACAACTTGTGGGTGGAGATAAGAGGAAAAAACTGGGATAGAATGAGGGAAGACGTGACACTGTCCAAAAAGAAATGTACTCTTTTTTTGGGGGGGGGAGGGGTCCAGTCGTGGGGCCTCAACTCTGGGCCTGGGTCTTGTCCCTCAGCTCTTCAGCTCAAGGCTAGCGCTTTACCACTTGAGCCACAGGGCCACTTATGGCTTTGTTCTTTTTGCTTATGTGGTGCTGAGGAATCGAACCCAGGGCCTCAGGCATGCAAGGCAAGCGCTCTACCGCTGAGCCACCTTCCCAGCCCTGATGTACTCTTTTTTGTCAGTTGTGGGGCTACAACTCTGGGCTTGGGTGCTGTGCAAGCGCTCTACCACTTGAGCCACAGTGCCACTTCCAGTTTTCTAGTGGTATATTGGAGATAAAGAGTCTCACGGACTTTCTTTCCCAGGCTGGCTTTGAACCATGATCCTCAGATCTTAGCCTCCTGAGTAGCTAGTATTATAGGCGTGAGCCACCAGCACCGCGCTAAGAAATGAACTCTTTACCTGACTTATGTAACTATAATCCCTCTGTACCTCACCATTACAATAACAATAAAAAGTTAAAAACAAAAAAAATGCAGGTGGGCACACAGGGAGCGGGTGGAGCATGTTGGTGTGTGAGTCGCGGGGGCTGTGGAACTGCAATGCGTGCGGCATGGGTGGTGCTGACGGCCGCGCTCACGCAGGCTTTACTGCGAGAGTGAGAACGACCCCCGGCGGCGCTCCTGTCAGACGGCACTGGCCGAAATTTTGGATGTGCTGGTTCGGTCTTTCGCTCCCATCCTCCCTCACCTGGCTGAAGAGGTGTTCCAGCACACTCCCTACCTGAAAGGTAAGTGGGATTTGTTCCCAAAGTGCCAACCCCCCCCCCCCCCCCCCCACACACACACACACGGGCAGGGGTTAAGTACTCCACGTAGCTACACACCTGTCTGTGTACTGGGCGAGGATGGTGGCAGAGTGCAGCTGACCATCTCTAATGCCCCGGACGGGTAGCAGCAGCTTCAGAATGCCGACAGGTCACTCGTTCTCAGTGCGCTTATGCATGACCCAAAGTATATTTTACTTGCAAAAACTTGGGAATATTTTGGTAATAGTTTATTTTCCTCATGATTGAATCAAGCTATTAGAATGTTAGAATCTGTGCAGAAAGGAGAGGGTGAGGGGAGAGTCACTGTAAATATTCCAGCTCTAGACAGGCGCTGTTAATCTTGGGATCTCTCTGATACTTTCCATCTTCATGTTGGTAGAGACGTAGACTGCCCCCATGGTGGTTCATCACATGATTCTCAGAAATAACTGCTCCCTCTTGCCAGCACCAGTGAATCCTTAATGGTTACAGCCCAGGTACATGTCAGTCTGCTCATTCTTCTTCCAAAGACCAGAGTGTCTTCCGCACGGGGTGGATCAGCACCAGCTCTATCTGGAAGAAGCCTGGGCTGGAGGAGGCGGTGGAGAGCACGTGCGCCATGCGCGATTCCTTCCTCGGAAGCATTCCTGGCAAAAACGCCGCCGAGTACGAGGTCATCATTGTCATAGAGCCCGGGCTGCTCTTTGAGATCATGGAGGTATGCCACCCACAGGCCTTTGCACGTGCCGCTAGTCATACACAGCGTCACCTGGAACTTGCTTATAAACATTATCCTAAGGAACTTGATTACTAATTTAGAGATGAGGATTTCTGTCAGTCCTGCCATGTGGATGTTATCTATAATTGTTTCCTACATTTTTTTCTTAGAAGAGGCATCCTCTGCTCATGGGCACAAGCATGCTGTTCTGTAGGGACAGGAAGTTACAAGAGTTCCTGAAGTGAACTCTCAGGGTTAGAAGGTTGCACACAGGGGAAATGACAGTAGTCATAGCAGACTATCATACCAGAATACATAAAATTTCGGAGTTTTGTAGTAAAAGTAAGGTGTATTTGAGTATTTTGTCAATATGGACCAGATTTGAAACAAACTCAAAAATTACATCTGTCTCTAATTCCATGTGATCTGGAGAAAATATTTTGTTTTGCTTTGTTTTATTTGAGGTAGTGTCTTACTGTGTAGCTCAGGCTGGCCTTGAACTTTCTGCTTAAGACTTTGGGGATTACATGCACACACTATTAAGCTAGCAAACTATCCTGTATATCTCAGAGCATACATCCCATTATTATTTTCCAAAAAGGCCCATCAAAATTTCTTTCCTAAACATTTTTTTTCGTCCTAATATTCTTAGGGGTTAATTGGCTAGCTTACGCCTAACACATTACTGAGAGTTTTTTCTTTAGTTAATGCTTAAGATCAGAATTGGCACTGAATATCTTTTTTAGGTTTTACTGACAACTTTTTCTAAAAAAAAAATAAAAAAACTTAGCCTCTAATTACGTTGATAGCCTCAATTTTCATGCACACTTTTTAGTGGTACTGAGGTTTGAACACAGAGCCTCAGGCTTACTGTGCCTGTGCCCCTCAGCCTGTTTTGCTTTAGTTATTTTCTTAATAGGGTCTTCCATTTTTTATTTTGTGTTGGTTGGGTTGTGAGGCTTGAACTCAGCCTGAGCACTGTCCCTGAGCTCTTCAACTCAAGGCTAGTGTTCTACCACTTGAGCCACAGCACCACTTCTGGGTTTTATGTGTTTGTTTGGGCTTGTACCTCAATCCTCCTGTTTACGCCTCCCATGTAGTTGGGATGGCATGTACATGCTGCCATGCCCAACTTATTGGTGTGGGGATTTCAGTTACTTGTCTTGCACTGGCTAGCTTGAATTGCAGCCCTCTGGGATTACAGATTACTGCACCAGCCCAAGTTTTTAATAATGTAATTAAAGTAATAAAGATTCAATGCTTACAATAGCTAGGTTATTGGTAGATTATTGATAACAGAAGAATAATTATTAGTTGAGCACTAGTGCTTCATGCTTATAATCCTACTTAGAAAGTTGAGACTGGATGATTCCCATTTTAAAGCCATAAAATTCCTTGAGACTCCAACTTTAAAACTTAACAAAAATCTAGGCTTAAATTGTACCTTCAGTGATGGAGCCCCAGCCAAGCCAGCATGAGGCCCTGAGTTTAAAGCACAGTCCTGGCCAAACCCCTTACCCCCGAAAGAAACAAAAAAAAACCAAAAAAATCCAAACACGAGTATTAGCATGTTAAGCTTTGGAAGCTGGGAAGTGTTGACCCTTCATTTAGTACATGAAAACACTGAAGTTGTGAGCTCACACAGGCTGTACCAACTCATCCTGTACTTGTCCCTTACACACTGCTAGCCTGGGCCTCAGTTGTTGTAAATAGTAATCTGAAGATTATAGCTTGCTTTGGATCATACCAGAAAAAGTATTTGAGACTTCTTTCAAAAACCACATGTATTTTCCTAAGAATCCCAGGAAGTAGTTGTCACTTAAGAGTCCTGCGTCTGTTGGCTACTAATTGGGTGAACCTACTAAAACCAAACTAATCTCAGTTTCATGGGTATGTATTTTAAGGAATATCACAACTCATTGTGAAGGACAAAATTACAAATAAAAACTGTACTAGTGAACTTGGCACTGGAGATTCACACCCATAATCCTAGCTACTTATGAGGCTGAGGATGGGAGGATCGTAGTTCCAGGCTAGCCCAGGCAGAAAAGTTTGGCAGACCTCTTTTCAACCAATATTTGGACACAGGGTCAGTAAAGTCTGAGTCTCCATTTCAGTGAAAGAAGCTGAGCACAATTGAACACGCCTGTCATTCCAGCAGCTGTTGGAAACAAAAGAATAGGAAGATTGAGGTTCAGGTGTGCTCCCAGTCAAGAAAGAGACCCCATCAAAAACTAGTGCATACAAGGACTGGACACATTGCTCAATGGTAGATTTCTTTCCTAGCAAGTTTGAGACCCTGAATTTACTACCACAATAAAATAAAATACACACCCACAAAAGTGTATCAGACATCTAAATCCAGTGTACTTTAGGTTTCTGGGTACTTAGATCATAACCATTAATCCACGGTGTTAAAACATGTCTTTGTTTAGATACAGTGTCTTAATTCGCGCTCAAATGTCAGAAGCATGATACTGGAAAAAAAGTATTGGCTATGAGACTAGACCTGAGTTGCAGCTTCACTATTGGTTGGGAAGCAGGTAGTCTCTGCCTGTTTACTCGTTTGTAAAGTGAGGATGGTAAACAGCACATGGTGTGTGTATGTGTGTATGTTAGTGAAGGAAAGCATAGAAGATATTCCAGTAGATATCCTACCTCAGTTGATGGTGAAAATTTAACTAGTTAATTGTCTGTGCTCACTTCCAGATGCTACAAGCTGAAGAAACCTCCAGCACCTCTCAGTTGAATGAGCTAATGATGGCTTCACAGTCAACATTACTGGCCCAGGACCCACGGGAGAGGACTGCGGATGGAATTGAGCTTACCGGGACATTCCTCATCAATTTAGAAGGTAAGAAGCATGTGATAGCAGCAAGTAGTGTCTAGAGAACTGAGTTATCCAGCTTTCAGTGTGAACTATTCTAGGGGCTCATAGGGACTTGAAATATGTTTGTATGGAAAGTGTCTAAGCCAGACCTCAAGTGTCCTTGCTGATGACCTTGGGAAGTGAAGGCTAATGATAGAAGACAAATTCACTTGTTCTGAGTGACCATCCATGTCTGTGTCATCTGCTTTACTCTCATTTCCCATCCGTGTCCCTGAATACTTTGATATAGTGTCCTAGGATCTATCTTACCTAGTACCTATCTTACCTGCCCAACCCTGCAGTACTGATTCTGAAATGTCCTCATCCATAGCCCAAATTAGAGTAGGACTTAACCATGCTTACTCTCACAGCAGCTGCAGATAGCTTTAATAGGGTACTTTCTATCAACTTGGTTTATCTGCATGAATAGGAGCAAAGAAAGGTGGGATAGAATTAGTAGAGTAAGCAGCAGGTGTTGTAATAGATTTCAGGTGCCCATGAGAGACAGGAAGCTAACTTGCAGGTGTCATCTGAATTTCAGGCTTGGCAGTAAGTACTCTCTCTATGAAGATCTGGCTTAATATGATTTTCAAAAACTTGGATGGGGAATATTAGGATCGAAGCTAGGGCTGTGGGTATATCTGCGCCCTCTCCCATACGAGTTGTGTACCGAACCCCACCTAGTTTTTCTTTAGGCAGGTTTTGCTTTTTGCCCAGGTTGGCCCCAAACTCAAGATCTTCCTGCCTCTATCTCCCAAGATCTAGTCACAATCTTAACCTAATTTTTTTTTTTTTTGCATGACTAGAAGTAATTCTCTTGTACTATATTTTTCACAATCAGTGTAATATCTAAGTTTTAGTATTAGATAAAGGCCTTTTTGCCAGTCCAAGAAGTTTTCAATACAAGTAGTCTCAGTCATTTAGGCTATTAAAAAAAATCCTGTCACAAACACTGGTGGTTCATGCCTGTAATCCTAGCTGTTTAGGGGTCTGAGATTTAAGGATTGCAGTTCAAAGCCAGCCTTAAGCAGCAAAGTCCATGACACTCTTATCTCCAATTAACAGCAAAAATATTGGAAGTAGAATTGTGGCTCAAGCGGTAGAGCTCTAACCATGAATGAAAAAGCCAATCATTTAAGCCCCATGCGTGTATGGACACATGTATGCAAAAGTCCTTAGTCAAGTGTATGTATCTGGAGAGGCAATGTGACCCATCAGAACTATACTTGGACTGAGAGCTAGAAAGCCTGCTCTGCCTGAGCAGGTACAGAACTCAGTGACTTGGGTAAAAATCAGCTAGTTTGATCCCTAGGGCTCCCTCCCTCCTTGGCTGTCTTCATTCGCCAAGTAATGTCATCCCATCATTGTGGCAGGTTACTAGCCAAATGATGCAGAAGCTATCACAGCAGAAAGTCCTAGAAAAAGGAGCCCCAACTAAACCAATAAGGCAGTAGTGAAACAAACTGAATTGGTCTATTAGAAATACTCCCCCTGTATTTTTGTCTATAGGTGGTGATATTCGTGAAGAGTCTTCATATAAAGTAATTGTTGTGCCAACTTCGAAAGAAAAATGTCCCCGCTGCTGGAAGTACACTGCGGAGTCTGCAGACACACTGTGTCCCCGATGTGCAGAGGTGGTTGGTGGAAAGTAAGACTGGTGCTAGCAGCTTTCTGGGAACACTCCCAAGAGTACTGATGGGATGCATTAGTATAGGGTCGGAAAGAAATACAAGGTTTAGATAAGGAGTGGAAAAGTAATTACTAAAGGATGAGGGCAAATGAAATCTATAAAAGAAGTATTTCCTGCTTCTTGAGAAATAATGATGTATATATATACATGTGGATATACATATGTATGTGTATACATATATGTATCTGTATCAGACTTATTCAGAACACGGACACTGAATATACTGCTTCCAATATGGCTCCACAGAATATGTTTTATATTTTCTAAAAACCTTTTTTGACTCAGTGTTTTAAGTTCTTGATGTCTGAAAATAAAGGCACTCTGGAAAACTACTGAGTGATGTCAATGCAGTGTTGGGACAGTGAACAGGTGGCCTGCATGAGTGGGATGGGTGGCCCCTGAGGTGAGACATCCTCTGACCTTTCAACAGCCAGCGACTGACTGCTGCATCAGACCTTTCAACAGCCAGCGACTGACTGCTGCATCGGACCTTTCAACAGCCAGCGACTGCTGCTTAGGGGAAAAAATCACCACATTTATTCTTTAAGAGGAGAAATTTCTTAATACTTACGTCTGTGAGTGTTAAACAAGAAAGCTGAAAATTTATTTCACTAATATACAAGAAGTTCACAACAATGAACACAGAAAATAGCAATATATACAGAATTTCACACTGCTTACAGTACAACAGATAAAAGGACATTTTATAAACAATCCAGTATAGGATTAAAATCTTTCTGAGAATGGCTAATTGACTCAGCAGACATTTATCTGTTAGGAGCTCAGAAGCCCTCCGCCCCATTCCTGTTACCAGGAGAGGCCTGTACCTCTGCTCTGGGGCACTGTGAAAGTATCTGTCTCTTATAAATGAAGAGGACCACAGCAACTGCCAAATGAACATAATTGGCGTAAGCTTTTTATTATTAAATCTTAACTTTTCTTGTGATTTTAAATTACAATTCATCAGTTTTTAAAAAGGCAATTTAAAAGGATTGACTTTGATCTTAGATGAATGTTATAAAACACAGATTTTTTTTCTCCCCCTTTTTCTAAATCTGAAGCATTTAGGAGCCTGGTGCTATATACTTCCTTATGTACATTTATCTACATCTTCTTTACCTACTTCTCTATGTCTAGGTGTAATTTGTAGTTATAATTATTTGAACACCTCTTTTAAAGTAGACTTTAGCAGTGTAAAAAGTATGTAACTTTAAGGAAGGGAGTGTCTATAGGAAACACTGGTGGTTATTGGCTTCTCTGAACCTGGGCTACCTGTATATGCCTATTCTATGTAAAACCTAATTCTGCTATTTGTAGCTCTTCGTGTAATAAATGTATACATAAATATTAAATTATTATTATTTTTTGTGGTCCTGAGGATTGAATCCAGGGCCTTCTAACTTTTTTGGGCTGGCCTCAAACTTGAGATCCTTCTGGGTCTGCCTCCCCAGTAGGTGGAATTATAGGCATGTGCCACCATGACCTGCTTCGTTTTTCTTTCTTGTTATCAGATTTATTTTAAAAGCCCTTAGTGAAGCAGTAAAATATTTAACTGCTTTTCCTAACCATTAAACCCAGAATTCAGATTTTGTATACGTTAAGTTTTATGATGACAAATCTAATAGACTCAATGATTTGTTGAAAAAGTTCTCTGAACCATATTTCAGCTTTTTTTTCAATATCCCTAGATTTGATTATGGAACCTTCCAGAGTAAGTTTTTATTACTATCTAAAATGCAAGTTCACCCTCCCCCCAAAAAAAGTATAAATGGAATTAGTATCTATAACCCCAAGTTTCTTTGACCACCCTCCTAAATTCATACTACTTTGAGAGTATTTTGAGAATCACAGGAAAAACTAATTCCTTAGAACAATTGTAACAAGCGACTATATGAAGCTCAATGCACTTACAGGATTCTAGGCTGTGTCTGGCAGGGGGAGGGGAGATCAGTGAGGCAGGAGGATGGACCAGCTCAGGCTTTTCCCCGTGCTGCTTCTCTATGCCACCCGCACCTCAGACTCAACATGTCTACCACAGCCACTCAACACCTGAGATATTTTTCTTTCTAGACTTGAAAGTTGATAGCTACATAAACAGTTAAGTCGGATCTTGGTTGAAAGTGATCTTTTAGTAAAAAAATTCATGTTTGGATATTATATCTTTGAAGGAAGTCCTCCTCAACTGTGCTCAATGCTAGAAATGGCTTTACAAGAAGCGAAGAAACCAAGTTCTGTATCACATGCGTGACTATGAAAACCTGTGACCCATACTGTAGTGGCACAGTGTGGCTTCATTCCAAACACGCACCACAATACATACTTGTATTTTTGGAGTTCAACACACTTCTTACAGACTTTTGGTTAGTTTGGTTTGGATCAAAAACTATTTATTTAGGGCTGGGAAGTTGGCTCAGTGGTAGAGCACTTGCCTTGCATGCCTGAGGCCCTGGGTTCGATTCCTCAGCACCACATAAGCAAAAAGAAAAAAGCCGGAAGTGGCGCTGTGGCTCAAGTGGTAGAGCACTGGCCTTGAGCTGAAGAGCTGAGGGACAGTGCTCAGGCCCAGAGTTCAGGCCCCATAACCGGAAAAAAAAAAAAAATATTTATTTAGCACTTGGACTGCTCTAGGCACTGTAGGGTACAAAATTAGTTGTACTGTATCCTTTCAACCCGGCTGTGAGGTAGGTTTGCTAAAGCTAGAGTATCAATAAGCACTTTTCCTGAACATTCTCAAGGACAGATTACACTACCAACCCTAGGAGCAGACATTTCTAAACACTTGTAGGAAAAATAAAGGTGGACTGAAGTATTTTAGAATCCCCTCCCCTTTCTACATAAGTTTTACAAGATAATACATTTTTTTTTTACAATTTCCTGATGTGGATACAACTTGGGCAAAAAAGCAAGTTTTAATTACATCCTAGTGATTTTGCTGCATTTGCATCCCAGATCCTCTGTTTTGGCAAGGACTACAAGTTACGAGTGCTACCCGTGTCCCTTCTGAAGGCCTCAAACACCTTCCTCTCCTCCTCCGATGGCAGCACTTTGGAAAGGTGCTGGCAACACCCAGCACACCCAGGAAGAGAACTGTGCCAGGAGTAGCCTGTTAACAAACTTGCTCAGCACTTTAAAGGAAAGCAGGATGTTCCTCTAACTTTGCATATTGTGACTGGACATGAACACATTTAAATCTTGTCACAACAAGAGTATGAAATGTAGGCTTCTACAAGAACATAATCAATAAATTATAACCAATTTAAATAGCAAAGTTTAACAACAAAACTACTGAAGGGTTTGAATTAAAAACAGTAAACATCTGTATTGTTAAGTATAGTATAATTAATATTTGTTCATATTTTATCTCTAGTATTAACCAAAGGAGTGGATTTTACCCAAGATTGCACTTTTTGAAAGTAATATATATTTTTATTTTACAAAAACAGAAAATGATATATTCCATAAAATTCCAGCTCTTACTATGTAAAATGGCCATGCACTAATTCACGTTTTAGTCACACAAGTTTAGACTATTTTCAATAGGTAAGTGTCATAAAGAAGGAATACATATGGCTTCCACAGCTTCAATAAGGTGCAAGGCTAGACTATACTGCCCGTGGTTTTCTGGCAACAGCTCCATTACTTTATTTACTAGTTTGGCGGTTGTTGTAATGGGCACTTCAGTGTTTTGAAGATCCTGAGGGTTCTGTAAATCAAACACAAAATAATCCATTAGTCATGCACTACCAGTCAATAATGGTGAATGGCTTAAGACATCGCAATAGGTATTTCCCAGTTAAAACAAGACAAAACCACAAACATTATACTCTAAACTGTAGCTCTGTGTATGTGTGTGCGTGTCTGTATATTTGAATTCAAGAACTGGGGGCTGTCCCTGAGCTTTTTTGCTCAAGCTAGCACTCTACCACGTGAGCTACTTCTGGCTTTTTTGGTAATAAGAGTCTCACAGACTTTCCTACTGGGCTGGCTTCGAACCCAGATCCTCAGATCTCAGCCTCCTGAGTAGCTAGGCTTCTAGGTGTGAGCCACCAGTGCCCAGTGGCTCTCATTCTACTGTACTTACCATTGCCTTCAGCCAAGTGCAGAGTGTGGGTGGCAGTCGAGCCAGCAGCTCCATCCCTTCTTTGGTCTGGGTGTGGAGGAGTGCATGAGCCAGCCTCTGCCCTGTCAGCACCAGCAGCTGAGAGGCCAGCACCTCTTTGTCATGGACCTGCAGAATGGCCTGCAGTGTGAACAAGGAGAAATAATACAGTGAGCACTAAGCAGTCGTCTATTCTAGAAAGTAACTGCCAGTGAGGAGATACTAGTTGACTTTTTAGCAGTGGCCATGTACATACCCAAGGAAACTTAGCATTTAAACCTGACTCTCCAACATGGGCCATATTTTTCCTTTATTACATAATTTTTCAATGCAGGAGAACTGTATAATGTCTTACTTTCAAGTGTTTGACAAAGAAGGGATTACAGTATGTAAGATGATGTCATGAGTGCTGACAGCCCTCATGAACGTACCTTGAATGACTGTGGGCACGACACTGTCCCTGCTGGGGTCCCCCAGCCCCCCTCCTGACGTCATATTTCATTACTCCTGTGTTTGACAAGCACACCGGGTTTCTAGTCCTCCACCCACCCAAGCTAGCCCCTGCCTTGGACCTTTGCATGAATATACTCTGTACTTCTCTCGTTTTCTGAGTGGCTGGCTGCGTCTTACCTTGGGGATTCAGCAGTTGTGCTCTCTCACTACCTGCTCTGGCCCTGTTTATTTTCTTCATAGCATGTAATCCTCAGAACACAATTTATCATGCTCTTCTCCCCCTCTGGAAGACTATCAATTTCATGAAGAATTGCCTGTTTTGTTTACAGATTCATCCTTGTATACTGAGCATGCCTGGAACACTTAGGAATTTATTTTTTATTGTGAAAATACTGTACAGAGGGGTTACAATTGCATGGGCAAGGTAATGAGTCCATTTCTTATCAAGCATTGTTGCCTCCTCCTTTGTTTCCCCTTCCCAGCCCTTCCCATCCCCACCTCTGCACTACCCTCCCCCCACTTAGGAATTTATTTAGCTACAATTTGTATTCCTTTTTTTCTACATTTTTGCCTCAAAGTTCTAACAAAAAAGCAAAAAGCTGTTCCGGAGACTTTACTGACTGCGCCACCCATTGGCTTTGTCACCTCAGCCTCATTAGCATTCCCGGGTCATTATTACCTCTTCTGCTAAGTGGTCAACTCCGTGGTTGTAGAGCTCCCCCACATAATGCCTTCGAACTACATCTTCGTTAACTTGAAGGTGATGGGATAAGTCCATGGCCAACCCTGGCCAGTCTGGGTCTTTCCCAGGAGTAGTTGCTGCCTCTTCTGAACAGTCCTGGTCCTTGGCCACTGAATGCTGGGCCTGGACAGCTGCACTAACAACTTTCAACAAGAACTTGAGAATGGAGAGAGACAGAGCAGTGCTTCATTAGTATGGGTTTTCTGTCAGTGACTCATTGAAATTTTCACTGTCCAGAAAAATGGAAACTAGCTCTTGAGAATACCTTGAAATTACTCATTCTTTTGAAGGACAGCTAGATTTTTGCTATCCTGTTTTTCTTCCCAAGAAACAAGAATGAAATCCAGTAACAGTAATTTACCTGTTGTCGTATAGAAATAAAATTTGGATCCATTTCCCCACTTGGTAATAACTGAATTGAAGTTAGGTCTTTGAAAAATGCATTTTTTCCCTAAAGAGAAGGAAATGAAGAAAATGCTGAGCATGAGTTATTAAGGGAGGACAAAAGAAAAGGTTTTAAAAAACAAGTCACTGAATTATGAATAGTTTATGGTTGACTTTAACTCTTTCTGTAAACAGTAGCATTTAACAGTTCTACTACCTAAGTTTTTATGACAGCTATAAAGTATGTAGGGGGCAGCCAGTGGTCCCCAACGGCCACCTCCTCTAGGGTATTCATGCCATAGACCATTCCATCCTCTAGACTGGGAGCTGGTGACTAGCTGCTAGCAAATGGAATCAGAAGTGACAGCACATCACTCCCAAGAAAGGACTGTGGCTTCTGCCTTGAGCGCTCATACATGTGAGGGAAGACAGCAACCTTGAGCTGCCCTCTGGAGAGAAACATATCTATGGCAAAGAACTTAATCCTGCCAACAGGCCCAGAAGTGGCTCACTGTCCCCATCCCAGTTGAGCCTTTACATGAAGCAATATCCCACGTCAATATGCTAACTATAACTACGTGAGACATTATGCAAGAAGCATCTAGAATCAGTCAGATACCTAACCCAAAAATTGAGGTTAGAAACCAGGTGGTGGTACATGTCTATAATCCCAGGTCCAGACAGGAGGATGATTCTGAGCACATCCTAGGCTACAGAGTGAGACTATTTCAAACAAAAACCCTAGGCTGGGGATATAGCTCAATGGCAGAACACTTGTCTACCATATTCAAGGCTCTGCATTTGATCCCTACCACTGAAAAGCAAACAAATACAATTGTTGGTGGTTTTCAGCCACTAAGTTTTGAGATCAACTGGTAAGCAGTAATAGTACTAAGCCTATGTAATCTAAATCTTTTTAAAAAAGTATTTGTTGACTCATTTAAAATATCTTAAGAGTTAAGTAGAGTAAGTCAGAAAAATCAGGAGTATCAGTAGATAGCACACAAGAAGTTCCTAGGCAGGAAATGTACTACAGAGCAAAGAGCATTGATCTTTAAGTCAGAAGACCAATTTTCTATCTCAAAATCCACCATTTTCAATCAGATTATACCTTGGGCAAACGACCCTACTACAACTGGTTATTATTTTACTGTTTATGGTACTGGGATTGAACCTAGCAAGTATTCTACCACTTGAGCAATGCCTCCCTCTCCCCACGCCCCCTTCACACCTTGAATTTTTCTTTCGAAAATAAAGTATCCTGAGTATTTTCAGATATAGCTTCCACATCTTAGATGTAGAGGTCTAAAACTATACTATTTATTATTTACCATGTGGCAAACTTGTTAATAGGTACTTTCTGTTGAATATGTTAATTAACTCATACGCAAGGCACTAAAACCATCACTCATCCAAGACAGGGAATTCAGGAGGCAAAGCAAAGTTGAGTCAGGACACAACAGGGTGAGGGTCTGCAGATCTTACATATGAGGAATCCTAAGTCCCTTAGGACATTCAAATATAGATATATGAACTACGTAGGTCACAGAGAACTGAACAACTTTTATTTAGTAAGAAAATCTGCGTGTCTGCTACCCTGCCACACCTAAATGGCTCTCAGGTCCTTTGGAACATTCACTTACCTTACTATCGAAAAGTGCAAGTGGCTTCACAGTCTTCAGAGAGAAGCGCATGACTGCGTAGAGGATGGAGCAGAGGATGGAATGGTGCTCCACCAGTGGGTAGTGGATGTGCTTCTGCTCGAGGGCCAGCTCCACTATGGAGATTGGGCCTTCCACAGAGAGCCAAGCATCCTCAGTGTCCAGGACAGGCACTTGCATTTCATCCCTGCTAACGTCTGCCTAAGGGTTTGCAGAATGCAGGACTGAATTAAGAACTGGACAAACATAGTCTACTAATATCCTGATGACTTCCTAAAGTAAAGCGTAAACCCATGTTCTATACCCCCATGATAGTAAAAGAATATCAAGTCTAATAAGAAAAATACTATTGTTGGACTTAAATCAGTCTCAAAATGAAAAATAATCTCATCACAGCAGTCTTTTCTTAAGGCCAGTGAAGTTCAGATTACTTAATATCTTAGTCACCACTCAGAATGAAGGGTCTCACTACACAGCCCAGACTGGTCTTGAGCTGCCTTAGCACTTTTACCTCTAATAATGTCTGAAGAAGATCTAAACAGGAGCCCAGGAAAGATGTCATTGCTGTGTCACTCATCCCCACATCCTGTTTCAAAATGGAACAGAATCAGTCCTGAACCAAAACAGCTATTAGAATCAGACAACAAGAAGATTCCACACATCTGTTCACCCTACTCTACTCTGAACAGACAAGAATTTGAAGTCATAGGCATATTTAAGTTCCCTAAAAAAAAAAAAATAAGTGTTCTCCTTTATTATCCTAAAATTGTGCTACTGAGAAGTAACGCAGATAATGCTAATAAAAATATATGCTAAAAAAAGTTGTGTTCTAGGAAGGCGTGCACCTCAATGGTAGAACATGTGCTTAGACTACACAAAACTATGGGATCAGCCCCTAGCATATACACATAAAAGGGTACAAAAAACTAGTATTCTTTGTGTATTATAAAGAAACTTCTATACTGCTACTCAACTAACCAAGAAATAGATACAGGTAATATAGACATGAGACATGAAATATTATCATCAAAGAGCCTTGTCTGTTTTCCCTGTATCTTTGAGAGACTGAACTGAACCTTCTGAACAAAACTAAAATTCCTTAGCTTGAGAACTACTAGATTCATGCTGTGGGCAGCAAGTTAATGAGGGCTAGAGTCCTGTGTCCCAGCATTTCTTAAGCCATTTTTAATAATATTTCAAAGTTTTGAGTAAAAGTTTTTGAGTGAAAGTGGCCGTAAGTACAAGCACAGTATCTGTCGATTAGAACTCTATTTAGAGCAATGTTGTATTTGAACAATGGCTATTACATATGTGAAGATTAAGGAAACTACTCAAATGCCTCTGACTCCATGTGATGCTGGATTAACATGTGGGAGGCATAGCATGTTACTGTACCATTCAAAGTCCAAAGATGAATGTGTCTTAAGAAAACTTAAACATGCTAACTTCACAGTCTGGAAAGGTGAATTAAAATTGGCCATAGTTCATGACCACTTCCTTCATATATTAGTTTCTATTTCTCTTATCTCCTGCTGTGTCATCCAAATGCTAAAAGGCATAGTTCACCTCTTCAGTTAATCAAGTACAATGTTAAGTTTAGGATTAACAACTGTACTTTTATAATTAAGAGACTCACTTACCCTTCGGCATAGCCTATCCTTTGGTGATTTTCCAACCTGAGACAAAAAGGACACAAAATATTGTAATATTTAAAATTTAAATAAAAAGGCACTACAACAGACTAGGAATTTAAAAGTAATCAGACTTACAAACTACAACTACAACAGTAAATATATGTGACCTATAAATAATTGGTTACCAGTAGGTCCAATTAATTTTATAATGGAATTCACAAGTATATCACAAAAATATGACATTGAGCTCGTAATCATTTTCAAAAATTTTATAAACATGTTTTGTGTGTATAAGTACTGTGTGTATGTATGTATGTGTGTATTTTGGGACAGGGTCTCACTATACAATCCTTGAATTCAATATGATTCTGCCTCAGTCTCCTGAGGGCTGGAATTACAGGCCTGTATGACAACCTCAGCTAAAATAATATACTTTTGAGCTAAAAAAAGTTTCTGCTAGGTGTGGTGATATACTCCTGTGATCCTAGACCTCGGGGGCATTAGGCAGGAGGCTTTTGAGTTTGAGGCCAGCCTGAGCTACATAATAAGACACAGAGAGGGGAGGAAAAAAAGAAAGGGAGAAAGACAAAACAAAACAAAACAAAACCCTCTAAAAAATGTGGCCTTCATTTTATACAGTAAAATAACTGTGTTGTCTTAAGAATGCAGAACCATACTCAAGGCTTGTCGATACAGATGAAATCGTTTTAAACAGAAAGATGGAGAACACTCTTAACACAGACAAGCTTGTCTACTTTAGCTCATCTTTCCAGCTGCAGATTTCCTTGATTCAGTTAGTGCTTATTAGGATTCAACTATATATATGTCTCCAGGGGGAAGAGGAGGTGAAAATAGTGCCCTTAGGAGCACTGCTCCACAAGTGAAGAAATTCACAGAGTGCAGTGGAGTCTGATACAAGAGTCTTCCTCCCTCATTACTCTTAACATAGTTCACAGACTCTGGGCACCTAAGCTCAGCACAATCCAATGCCAGAATATTGCTAGAATCATCCTTATATCTGAGCATGTAACTTATAATGAACCAATGTTTTCAATATCAAGCAATGGGCTCTATTTACTGAGCCCTTTGAGCTAAGCAGAGACGAATGCTAAGCAGTTCACATGCACTAGAATATTCAAGCACACTGTCTGCAAAGAAACAGCTTCCAGCTCAGATGATTTTATCAATTGTTTTTATTTTTTGGTGGTACTGACTTTACTCAGGAGCTTGCATTTGCTAGACGAGCACTCTACTGCTTTACACTTCCAGCCCTTTTTGCTGCAGTTATTTTTCGAACAAGGCCTCGTGCTTTTTGCCTGGGAGCTAGCCGCAGACCCTGATCCTCCTCCCTATGCCACTGAGGCATGTGGGCTTGCAGGCCTAATTCATCATGCTCAACTCATTTGTTGAGATGGCAGTCTCACTAACTTTTGCCCTGATTTACCTTTCTGCCCTCTTCTTCCTGAGTGCTAGCTACAAGTCAGGCATGAAGCACAGTGTCCACCTCAACTTTGTGGGCTGAATATGAACTGTCCTCCAGAGGCTCATGTGTTGAATGCTTGGTTTCCAGCTAGTGGTGCTCAGTATACTTTGGGCTTTGAGGGTTTCCAATCCCTTACCACCCCATCCCTCCCCTTCTCTGCCTTCCTATCTGCCATGAGGTGAGCAGCTTCCTCCTCTAGTATGGTCCTACCACCACAATGGTCTGCCTCATCACAGCTCAGAATCAGGACAGCCAAGGACTAAGGACTGAAATCTCTGAAATTATGAGCTAAAATAACCTTACTCCTCCTTTACATTGTTTATGCTAGGAATTTTGTTACAGCCCCTTATACACCCAGTTTCTCTTTTATTACGACAGCCTATGATCCAGATAGCTCTCTGAATCCTGCCAGTCACCTCCAGTACTAGACTACATTTTCTTCTGACCTGCTTTTCATTGTTTCATAAGTACTCATCTACCAAACTTCAAGTAAGAAGTTTTATCACTTCTCTTCTTTTGGCACTCCCAAAATTCCTTATGTTACTTTCTCCTATTATTCTCTTAAAAGAGGGCAGTCAGAAGTGATGCAGAATAAAACATCACAAGGACCAAAAGAAGCAAGTTACAGGGAAGTAATTAAGCAGGCAAGGAAGGAAAACACAGAAGGGATGGTTAGATTTTTTGTGTGTGTATGAAATGCTAAAGATGTTTAATATTAAGACCGTGTGCATACTAAGTAAGTATGTGCTCTACCACTGAGCTGTAGTCCCAGACTCACGATAGTTACAAAATTGTCAATGCCATCACACAAAGCAATTACTTTTGGTCATTGGGCTTGAACTCAGGGCCTGGGCGCTGTCCTTGGGCTCTTTTTGCTCAAGGCTAGAACTCTACCACTTTGAGCCACAGTGCCACTTCCAGTTTTCTGGCAGTTAATTGGACTTTCCTGACTAGGCTGGCTTCGAACCACGATCCTCAAATCCTAGCCTCCTGAGTAGATAAGATTACAGACATGAGCCACAAGGTGCTGGCATACAAAGCATTTTCAAGGGAAGCAGTGACCCAACCAAAGGCGTCTGAGTTGTGATGCTAAACATGACATCAGAGTGGTTGGTATACTGGCAATTCTCTTGATTCACTTAACTGATGCCAGATTAGTCTACTATCTTGACTAGTCTGTAAAAAGTACTAACTAACTGGTCTCTCTGGCTACGCAGCTTGAGGCTGGACAGATATCCCAGTTGGCAAACAGATTCTCATCCTAGTAATTGAATTCTATGTTCACATGTTATTCCCAATCTACTCATGTGCCTGCATAGTTACTGTTATTATGTGACTTAATGAGATATGAATGAGGAAAAATGGAGCTGTTTATATTAAGGCTATGTTGAATACTTTAAAACAATTTGTAGAGAAGAATAAATAACTTTCTAGGGCTGCTGGAAAACATATACTGTTAGGGACAGAAAATTTTAAGATTTTACATTTAGCAAAAGCTTCAAAGAAACAGGATCTAGATATGGACAATTTATTATGAATGAGGTTTATTCAAGAAAGCCAAACTAATACTCTAGCCAACTCTATTCCAAGAAAGTATCTTGGGTATAAGAGATTGGTAAATTAAGCATGCATAGTCATATGTGTGATTTTAAAGTAAAATGTAATTCCTTATTTGACTTTATCAGCTATCATGTCTTTTGCCAAAAAATGTCTTTGGACGAGACATTTACTATGCTCTGGTTAGGGAATCTTCCTCGGGACATTAAAATGCCAGTACTGGAAATTACATTTAACATAGCATGAATGAACTGAAAAGCCAAACCAAAAAACAAAAACAAACAAAAAAACCCCCAAAACTAGTTCAAGCTGGGGGCTAGGGGCTCATGCCTGTAATCCTAGCTACTCAGGGAGACTGAAATCTGAGGATCGTGGTTCAAAGCCAGCCAAGGCAGGAAATCCGAGAGACTCTTATCTCCAATTAACCACCAGAAAACCTCAAGTGGTACGGTAGCCCAAAGTGGTAAGAGTACTATAGCCCTGAGCTAAAAGAGCTCAGGGATAGTGCCCAGGCCCTGAGGTTCAAGCCCCAAGATTGACCAAAAATAAAAAGGTCAACAAGGCTCAGTGTTAATGATCTTATACCAGTCAACTAAACTAAGGGAACTAATGAGTAAGAAACAATATACAATTCAAAACTACCTTACCTTATCCATCAAGTATGTAGCAGCAGAAAACCTTTTAACCAAGAACGTATTCCACATCATCAGTGCAATGCCTAGAAGGCAGGGTGAAAGCCAAGTGGGAAACAGAAGGCTTACATAGTGTCACTGCATCGTACTAGACAAATTACTGTCCTAAGCCAACTGAACTACTATCATTTCCTATATCTTATACAATATTCAGGAAGTTAATGAGCCCTTCATCTTAAAAAAATCATGTTAAGTGGTTGTACGGAGGCTATAATTCCATATGTCGGGTTATGAATACAGTAACCCAACTGGTGATATTGTCTTGATCAATACAACCCCACCCCACCCTCAAGTAACATAGTTCAGTTTTTATATGATATACAGTGAATTATCATGCTGCATTTACTCTCCCTTCCTCTCTCCATCTGTGTACCCTCCTTGTTGTCCTTCCCCCTAAATATGTTGCTGCTGCTTGGTATTCATTTTTTAAAGTACTTAATCAGTTTGAAATGCTAATGAAAATCAAAACTAGGCTGTGGAAGAGTATATCAAAATGGCAAGTACGGGTAAGAAATGACTTACACACCATGAGTGACAAGAAAAATAGAAAAATCACAGTATCACATAACAACCAGCAAGGCTTTGTCTATTTGTCTGTCTTTGCAAAGCTGGGGATCAGGCCCAGTGTGTATAATATTAAGCAAGGCTCCACCACTGAGCCAAACATTTTAAATGATAACACCAAATGCTGGTGATTATGTGAAACAAATGGAGAATAAACTACAGGTAGGGTAAGTTGCAAAAATCACTTGGAAAACTACTTGACAGGATCTACTAAAGCCACATGTGTCTACCCCATCACCTAGAAATTCTACTCATAAGAAATGAGTAACAAGAGATATGGAGAAGACTAAACATTTGAGACCAGCTTGATTCATAAATTAATAAATTAAGATATAAAAATTACTTAAATCTCAAGCAAAGTTCCAAGCTTTCTATTTATATATTCACTAAACTGTGCCATTAAAATTATAAGAGCCAACCATATTAGGTAGCATAAACCTAACATTTCAACTTGGGAGACAGATGAAATGACCACTAATGCCCTTTCCCCTTCAGAAGAACATTTTTGCAAGTAGTTAAAACGGCAGTACTTTGCATATGGCAAAACACCTAGATGGTAGGGTGAGCAAATAAAAATTATGAAGATAAATATGTGAAACCTCATATCCTGTTAAAGCAGGTGTTCTCTTTTGAATCAATTTTTTTCAATACTGGAATCTGAACTCTGAAGGTCTTGTACTTGATAAATAAGCACTCTTGAGCCATGCCACCCAATCGATGACATTTTGGACTTTAGTGCTGGTAGTAGAGATTGAACTCAAGTGTCTTGTGTTTGTTAGGCAGGAATAGTCAGTTTTGCTGTACAGTCTTCTGTATGTATGCCTGAAATGGCCGGCTTTGCTCCCCACCCACCTCTTGTAACTAGGATGATAGGTGTACCTACCACCCCGCCCCACATTCCCCCTAGTTGAGATGAGAGTCCCACAAACATCTAGGTAGGGCTGGCCTGGAGCCACTCCCTCAATTTCTGCCTTCCCAGTAGCTGGGATTACAGGCTTGAGTCATCATACCCACTTATTGTTTGGGGCAACTATTTACTTACCATTCTGAACATGTGCATTAAGAATGTGCTTCAAGTGTTCTATTGACCTGACAAAATAACGTGCTTCCTTATGAACAGAAGAAAAGAGAGGGAAAAAAAGGTTATTTAAGAAGTGCTTCAAATACTAAAGGGAGAGACTTCTTACACAAATTTAATAATGTTACAATAAAAACACGTTAATTAGGTAGAGGTGGGAGTGTAACACATTCAAGGCTAGGTATTTCTACCCAGCAATTAACAGGCCAGCCTGGGCTACATAGCAAGACCCTGACTCAAAAACCAACCAACAAAGCAATTACATAAACAGAAAACTATGGGATTACTTAGGTACGAAGTAACTTGTGATTAAACAACATGATTAATTTCTCGAATCTCCCAGGTCATACATGCTGGAATGAAGATTCAAACTCAAATGTGTTTTTGTATACCACCACACGTTTTCTCTCCAGTGAATTCTTCAATTTCACACAGACGTGAAAACAATGAGTTTATTCTTATAAATGAAATACCTCCATTCATCATTCAACAAGATTTACTGAGCAGCCACTATGCACCAAACTTTGAAGCATCAAGGATACATATATATACTAATGAGCTCAGAGGCAGCCTTAACATGCCATGTGAGCACACTATAAAGTATGTTACTATTAAATGCTATGGAGAAAACTTAGAACAGTAGGAAAATATGAACTATCAGAGGGATGTCTTAAGTTCTCTTTAAAAATCAGTTTATCTATTAAAACCCAAATACAATGATGATCCACTTTTTTGCTAACTAATTTACCACTGTCAACAAACATGCTGGTGGAAATTGGTAATTCCCAAAGGTAATCAATTGTTTTAAGCCTACTAAAGTAGTATTATGAAATAGTGAGGCTGGCACAGGGGTTGAATGGTGCCAGAAGATTAAAAATTAATAGGATAATGTAAGCAATTCTTCCAACAATGATTACAGTAATGTAAATACCAGGCATCATGCACAAATATTAATCTATAAACTACTATAAACTTGGGTGATGACCAATGATAGCCTTCGTTTCAGAAGAATTTGAAATAAAGGATTCACAGACATTTCCAAAAGTCACATGTGGTGTGTTAAAATGATTAGATATAAGCCAGGCACCAGTGGCTCATGCCTATAATTCTAGCTACTCAGGAGGCTGAGATCTGAGGATTGGGGTTCGAAGCCAGCCTAAGCAGGAAAGCTTGCAAGACTCTTATCTCGAGATACTAATCAAAATAAAGCCAGAAGTGGAGCTGTGGATCAAGAGGAAGAGCGCTAGCATTGAGCAAAACTGGCAGCTGTGTCTATTATGCAAACAACCTCTGGTTCATAAACCACATGCTCTTGGGTTTTCTTTGTTTTCCTTTTTTTTTCGGTCGGTCATGGGGTTTAAACTCTGGGCCTGGGCACTGTCCCTGTGGCTCCTCAGCTCAAGGCCAGCGCTCTACCGCTTGAGCCACAGCACCACTTCCGGTTTTCTAGTGGTTTACTGGAGGTAAGAGTCTCACGGACTTTCTTGACAGGACTGGCTTTGAAACATGATCCTCACATCTCAGACTTCTGAGTAGCTAAGATTACAGGCGTGAGCCACCAGCGCCCGGCCAGAAATGGCACTGTGGTTCAAGTGGTAGGGCACTAGCCTTGAGCTGAAGAGCTGAGAGACAGTGCCCAGGCCCAGAGTTCAGCTCCCAGGACAGACCAAAAAAAAAATAAAATGCGCCATTTAAAAAGTAGAGATCTTAAGACAGTCTCCAGTGGCTTGAGCCTGTAATCTTAGCTGCTCAGCAGACTGAGATCTGAAGATTGCAGTTCAAAGCAAGCCCATACAGGAACATCTGTGAGATTCTGATCTTCAGTTAACACCACCAAGCTTAAGTAGAGTTCTGGCATTGAGCAGAAATGTTCAGGGATAGCACCCAGGCCCTCAGTTTAAGCCCCAGGATCACCCCCCACCCCCCAAAAAGTAGGTTTTGTTGAGATTTTCTTTTATGAGAATGTAATGTACAGAAAATATAGAAAAAAAACTTAATTTGTGAGATGTAATTTACCAGAACACTAGGGGAGTCTAGGTAAGGGGCTGACTAGCAAAGAGCAATCCTGGTGTCGGCCTGGAAGGACAGGCTCCTTTATGAAGGGGCTAAGGTGTTAAGACAAAAAGTAGGTCACAAATTGAGTGGCGAGATGGGATCCAAACCCAAGCCTGGGTCTTCCTTCCAGGGTGGCTTTCAAACCCTGAATGCCCAGGGAGAAACAGGCTACAGAAAGTAGAGGAAAACAAGGCCTGGGCAGCAGAGAGTTGAAAGGAAAGCAAGGCCAACAGTGGACAGGAAGTCAACCATGTGCATCTGGCTCTTTCTACTGTTCTTCTGAGACACAGAATCTGAACAATCAGTTTGCTGGCAGGCATCAGGATCTTCCACTTTTGTCAAGATGATTATCCTAAGAATATTTTATCAGGTAGATGACATCTCACACAGAAATTCCAAAAGTTAAAAAAGGTACTTGGTATAATTTAGTAGGGAGTTGAGCACATTAGTTTTAAATTATGATGCTTATTTATTGGTGTACATTTAGCAGATGTAACTTCTCTGTGCCCTACTTTTCTGGAGTGAGGATAATGACAATGCCCACTCTTCAAAGGTATCCAGTGACCACTAAAAAAGGTAACTTATGAAAAGGGCTGAGTACAGTTACTATATGCCATAATAGGGAAAACCAGTGTTTACAGTACGTTGCTTAACAGTCCCATAAGCACACAGCAGGAGCAGAGAGCAAAACAGATCAGCATGAATTGGCAATGGGGATCTTACCTCTGGATCTTTATTCCACTGAACAACATACTCCCAGCAGCAGTGTGCATGCAGCACATCGAGCTCTAGGCTACAAGGAAACTGCTCATAGGCTAAATGCAGCAAGTCTGAAAGTCAGAAGAAAGGGTCATGTTATTCTTTCCCAATGAAGAGTCCATACTTCTCTCCACTCTGGGCATCATAATTGCCATTATTTGTGTATCACCTGGTATGGCTCCTAAGTCTGTCCCCTCCTCCGACATATCTAGGAGACGTTTGTTAATTCCTTCTTCATGTTCATCTGGATTTTCAACATCTTCTTCTTTATTAGCCAGTTTTAACAGTTCGGGGCTGAGGTCCTGTTTAAATACCCACTTGGCCACACTGTCTGCAATGCCACCTACAGGTGGAGGACAAAAAAGAAAATGAAAACTTGTGGAACATGAACCCCGGTGCTTGGTAAACGGAGCCAAAACAGTGCATAATAAGCACTTGCTTTGGAAGAAGCCTAAGTACCACATGCAGTTTTGAGGCATGGAAGTTATAGCAGCATCACTACCTATCACTCTCAGAAAGTATTAGACAAGGGGCTGGAAAGGTGGCTCAGTGGTAGAGTGCTCTTGAGTGACACATGCATGTGACATTATGCCCTGCCTCTAATAGAATTTTTACTAGACCCTAACTTGCCTATATAAAATATTGAGAAAAATTTAGCCACAAGTAATCAATAATGTTTCAGCCATCAATAAAGTAAAAATAATTGTAGACGCAAGCTGACAAACATTCAAGAGGCATGAAGCCCTATTTTCTACCTGAAGCAAGTTAAACATTAAGAACATTCAAAAACTTTCATTTCAATCTTCACATCCCCATTATGAAAAAGGGTCTTGCTATGATTCCCATGAACTTCTCTTCCACCACAGTCTCCCAAGTAGCTGGGACTCTAGGTGTATACCACCACATCCAGCTTCCCTCATGGAGTAGTAAAGTGTTTGCTTATTAGTTTTTCAAGCCCCTGAGTTTGATCTTCACCATTACTAAATAAATAAATAAATAAATAAATAAACAAACTGCCAGGCATATGTGGCTCATGCCTGTAATCCTAGCTATTCAGGAGGCTGAGATCTGAGGATCACAGTTTAAAGACAGCCCAGGTAGAAAAGTCCATGAGATTCTCCAATTAACCAGCAAAGAGCTGGCAGTGGAGCTACAGCTCAATGGTGGAGGGCTAGTCTTGAGTACAAAAGCTCAGGGATGGTGCTTATGCCCTGAATTCAAATCCCAAGAGTAGCGCATGTGCATGCATATGTGTGTGCACACACATGCACAAGCACACGCATGCGCGTGCGCGCGCGCATACACAGAGAGAGAGAGAGAGAGAGAGAGAGAGAGAGAGAGAAACAAAAACTATCCCCAAACAACAACAAAGACAAAAACCCAAAACCTTTCCATAAAGAGTACTTTACGGAAAACTCAAAGACATCAGATAAATGGAAGTAGTATGCTTGGTAATTTAATTTCTCATACTGGGCTTCTAAATTACTTGACAATTTGTATTCTAGAATTAAACCTTTGATTATTTTTTTTACATTAGTTATAAAATGGAACAGTGTTCCTATGCTTTCAATAGATGGCACATAAGTATAATGAGCTTACAACTGAACTGTCACACTAGCAACAGTGGCTCATACCCAGCAGGCTCATGACCCTGCCCGTGCTAGCCTTACAGGAGGGTGAGATCAGGAGGATCACAGTACCAGGCTGGGGGTGGGGAGGGGGGAAGGGGGCAGAGAGGGAGAGAGGGTGGGAAAGGGGGTAGGAGAGGGGGAGTGGGGGGTAGTGTGCATGAATCCATGTTCATGGAAGGAAGTTGCACACATGGTAGTGTACAAATGTTAACTATGACAGAAAGCCTAAAACAGGCAGATCAAGTTCAAGTGTGGGCCCAGGAGGAAAGCTAGAGCCTTTTCTAAAAATAGCCAACAAAAAAACAGGATGGGAAGCAGGGCTCAGGGGTAAAGTACAAAGCCTGACAAGCTCAAGCCCTGCGTCAAACCCTAGTGCTATTCAAAAGAGAAAAAAATTATCACAAGTCTAAAAACAAATGAGGAAACAGGGACTGGGGGCCTGGCAGAGCACCTGCCTACCAAGCTCAAGACCCTGTTAAGCCCCAATACTCAAAAAAAAAAAAAAAAAAAAAAAAGGAGGGGGGGAGAAAACAAGACACATACACACATGCATTCTCATCATCATTCTCATCATATGTCACATGATGTATGATGCTCCACACCTCTGGTACTCTGCCATGTAGTCCATAGACTGTACCTCCAGGACCATAACCAAAATACAGCTCTTTTCTTTATAAAGTACTTTGCCTTTTCTGTATAAAATAGGTGATTATAACAACATAACACTAAGACAAAAATAGTCTCAGAATGGACAGAAAAGACACACATGCTTAGTCTACTTCTGAATTGGAAGAGTTGGAAGTTTAAAGCATAACTGGACCTTAGCAGGTGCAATTTGAAATGCGTACTTTGAACTTCTAATTAAAAAGAAAAATAATGAGAAAACAAGTTAATAAAATAAAGATTTAGAAATACTTGGGCATTTATAAAGCTAGAAATATAGGCATCCTGGTACCAAATAGCTAACAGAGCTTCTGATAAGAAAAGCAAGTACCCAAAGAAGATCAGAACTGAATGATGCTTATGATCCTACATGATCTAACCACAGAAATAATAATGTCTCTGCCAGGGTAGAAGAGAAGAAGACAAAAACCTTGTGTCCTCACTTACACAGGAAGCTACAAAGGTGATCTTACAGACAGAAGCAGCATCTGAGAGCCGTCAGCAGAGGCTGGGATGTGTGAGTGTTGGGGTGGGGGGAATGGAGGATGGGTAGAAGGGGGCCGCAGGATAGGAGGAATAACCTCTACTGTTCTACACACAGTCACGTCACAACAACTATATTTTACAATATCAAGAACAGACGATGGGCTGGGAAGGTGGCTCAGTGGTAGAGCGCTTGCCTTGCATGCCTGAGGCCCTGGGTTCGATTCCTCAGCACCACATAAGCAAAAAGAAAAAAGCCGGAAGTGGCGCTGTGGCTCAAGTGGTAGAGCGCTAGCCTTGAGCTGAAGAGCTGAGGGACAGCGCCCAGGCCCAGAGTTCAGGCCCCACGACTGGACCAAAAAAAAAAAAAAAGAACAGAGGACATTTGACTGTCCCTAACATAAAGAAATGCCAATCACCTGGATCTGTTCACGGCAGGCTGCATACATATATTAAAATGTCACACTATACACCATCTATTATCTGGTTAGTAAGTGGCAAAAAGAAAATATTTAAGAAAATAAAAAAGATTACCAAAAAAAAAGAAAGAGAAATAAAGTTTTGTGGAGATCAAGAACAAAAAGATTCAGGTGCAAATGCTGAAATAAACTTCTGCTTACCTTTTCCTCCTTCTAGCAGTTTTTTAACCGAGAGCCTGGGAAGTGGCTCCACTTGCAGCGATGACACTTTGGAGGTTCGAGCGCTGCCCTTGGTGTGAAGCAGAGTCTGAAGTAACAGACAGTCCTCCAGCTGTTTCAGCAGAAGTTTCCAGTATTCAGTGTCAAGAGAAAGAGCCTCCCAGGAATCAGTGAGGGCCTCAGCATCAGCACCCAAAGCTGTTTGGGAAAACTAACAGAAAATGTCCACGTGATTCTCTGCTTTTAGGGAGAAAGCATGGCCAATTAAGGTACATAATTAGGCAACACACAAAGGCTGTTCTGCCTCACTGAATGAGAGGAGGGACATTTACAAGGGGTCCAGTAATAATGACCCAGTTCAACCACCAAGTTTTCTGGGACTTCTTTGGCAAAGGTCAGCATTTTCTTTTTTCTTTTTTTCTTTACTGGTCTTGGGGCTTGAACTAGGTAGGGCCTGGGCACTATCCTTGAGCCTCTGTGCTCAAGGCTAGCACTCTACCACTTGAGCCACAGTGCCACTTTGGTGTTGTTGTTGTTGTTGTTTTTTCTGAGTAGTTTATTGGAGATAGGAGTCTCACAGACTTCCCTCCTGGGCTGGCTTAGAACCGAGATCTCAGATCTCAGTCTCTCGAGTAGTCAGGATTACAGGCATGAGTCACTGATGCCTGGGCTAGGTCTGCTTTTTCTATCACTCCCAATCAGGATGTTGACATTTCTTCAGAATGCACTGACCAACTTAAGAAATCTATCTGGCATTTCTTTCTTTCATCATTATAAAACATGTCAAGCTGCAATATTAAATTTAGCCTAAAATTGCAAGACTGACAGTATGAAGTGAGTCTTCACAGTCCTATTTAGGTGTCTCTCTACATCAATGTAACACCACTCTAGGAAAACAAACAAACAAAACCCTGTCGATTCATTATGAAATATAAAACGTGTTAGATCAGTGTTTGTGTAACAGAAATTTAAGTCTTCAAAAGATGAGAAGCCCCTCCCCACCCCCACCTGCCCACCTCCACCCAAGCCAAAGGTAAACAGAAAATTCCTGAGTCATCTTTCACTGTGAAGTGTGTAAGAGGTGGAAGAGTGAAGACAAACAGAATACTTTAGAATAAACCTGAGAAGCGACAGAACCAAACCTTGACCTCTTTTAGATGAGGAAATTGAAGCTAAGGGATTCACTTTAAGGGACTTGGCAAACATCAACACCACCTTCTCCCCCTCAAAATACTCCAAACAAGTAAGAATCTACTGGGCACACATTTCAAAGGAGAGGAAAAACATCCCTTTAGCTGATTGGATAGGAATGGAGCAAAGCCAAACTTTGCCCACTTACTTTTTTCTCTATTATGTTGTTTGATATCTGCGCAGCCACAGAATGCCCAACATGAGCAGACAGCAGAGCAGCTCCATTGTTCTCAGACTGAACACAGGCCACGCGCATCTGCTGCCACCAGGGGGACACAGACTGGGAATCCCAGGTGTCATCAATGGCCACTAGGGGATGGGGAGGGAAATAGAAAGTAAAGTCTTACCTTGCCAAAAAAATTTTTTAAGCTTGTCTAACTTTTCATATTTAAAACTAAATTTCCCAAAGATATACCTGCTGTTTCTGAACATAATGGAAAATAAATTGTGCAATTTATTATATTCGGAACATTTATATCCAATTTCTGAAAAGCCATCATGTTTCTGAATCAGTGCTAAATCCCTATTTTCATTATTACAAAACTATTATTGAACATTTTAATAGATTGTTTTTTGGTTGTTTTTTTTTTTTGGGTCCGGTGGTGGGGCCTGAACTCTGGGCCTAGGCACTGTCCCTCAGCTCTTCAGTTCAAGGCTAGCTCTCTACCACGTGAGCCACAGTGCCACTTCCGGCTTTTTCTTTTTGCTTATGTGGTGCTGAGGAATCGAACCCAGGGCCTCATGCATGCAAGGCAAGTGCTCTACCACTGAGCCACCTTCTCAGCCCCAGATTATTGTTATTTAATAGATTATTATTCTGACAATTCCAAGTATTTTCTCTACCGAGGACCACTAAGTATGCCTTACTGAAGTAAGAAAACGTATTGTTTATATTTTATCTTATAAGGACAAGCTAATCTTCATAATTAAATACTTTATGCACTACCATCTCCCTATTAATCTATTTTTTAAAAATCTCTATAGTGAAGTTTTGTGTATGTGTGCTGGTCCTGGAACTTGAACTTAACACCTTGATATGCTGTCCCTGAGGTTTTTTTGCTCAAAGCTAGTACTCTACCACTTGAGCCACAGCTCCACTTCCAGCTTTTTGCTCACTAATCAGAGATAAAAGTCTCATGGACTTTCCTCCCTGGGCTGGCATTGAACAGAGATCTTCAGATCTCAGCCTCCTTAGTAGCCAGGATTACAGTTGTAAGCCACAGTCACTGGGCTTTACAGTGAAATGTTTTGATACTGTATTATTCTTTTGTTAAAAGAAACTTTTCTCCTTCCTTGTTCTTGTGATATTTCCAAGAACAGTAGCTCAGATCCTGAGAGAACTGACTTACAGGTGCAGCAGCATCCTACCTTTCATCTTGCTCAGGAGGGACAGCATTGTATGAAGACAGCAGACAGACCGGGGTTTATCCAAAATATCTTTTTCCTTGGAAAGCCACACACTCAGGAGCAAGGACTGAAATCAAATTAAAATTCTTGTTCAGTCAAAAATAATAGTTAATGCAGACAAGATCTCACACTGTCACATATATAAAGACATGGCAGTCGGTACTGCGTCTATACACAGGCAGTGTGAGGGTCAGACCAAGGCTCCCTATCTGTCTACTACCCAAGAGATTCTGCATCATGTTGCTATCTCTCCTTTAGCTTATGCACTGTCTATTAAGAAGCATGTTACTAGAATGGACATTGCTGGTGAGTGGATTCCCTGTGGATCACTGAGATGCCAGTCGGCTTGTAGATTTCTACAGAAGACAGGGAGGACCTGGAGCTGTTGATCTTGCCTTGCCCTGCCCGTATACATGCTGGGGATATGATCGCAAGGAACAAACATAGAAAACTAGCAAACTCCCATTTTAAAAGCAATAGTAAGTTATGAAATACATTTCACACAAAAATCAAGTAGGGTGCTGAGGCTGGTGGCTCACGCCTGTAATCCTAGCTACTCAGGAGGCTGAGATCTGAGGATAGCAGTTCAAAGCCAGCCCGGGCAGGAAAGTCTGTGAAACTCTTATCTCCAATAAACACTCAGAAAACAGGAAGTGGTACTGTAGCTCGTGCTAGCCTTGAGCTGAAGAGCTGAGGGACAGCGCCCAGGCCCAGAGTTCAAGCCCCACGACCGACAGAAAAAAAAAAAAAAGAAAAAAAATCAAGTAAGGCAACAGGTATAACTTTTAAGATGTATTTGAACCAGTGTTACCTATTTAAGTTTACATTGTGCAGGGCAGGTAAGAGAGAGCTCATGATGAAGGTAACTTCCCTTACTCTTTTCAGAAAAGGAAAATTTTAGTCCTGCAATTTTTCCACTGGATAGTTCTTTTCTTTTGAGACAGGGTCTTGCTAAGTAATACAGACAGCCCTGGAACTCACAATTCTCTTACCTCTTCATCGTAACTGTTGAAATCACTAGCATGTTACCACCATGCCTAGCTGTATGATTCTTTTATCTTACGTTTGTTATATCATGAAGATTTATACCTTTAAGATATAATCAGAGTTTGAAAATAATAGAATCTTTTTTAGCTTAGTTTTCTTTTTTATTAAAAAAATACTTTTTTGAAATGCTAGGGATGGAATGCAGAGCCTTATTTATAGTATGCCTTGGGTTATATCCCTGGGCTACATCCCTAGCATACCTTTTTTAGTTGTACAATACCAACTTTTACTGATGTTCAGAGTACACTGTGAATACATTCATACCTGGCAGATTTTAACTTTATTATAAGCCAACCACAAATTATGTGGGGTTGGGGATTTAGCTCAGTGAAACAGCACTTGCCTGGCAACTGCAAAGCCCGGAGTTTGGTGCTTAGCAAAGAAAAAAGAAGAAAGAAGGAAGAAGGAAGAAGGAAGAAGAAGAAGAAGAAGAAGAAAATAAAACAAAAACGAAACAAAAAACTGGCATGGCGGTACACAGCTATAATCCCAACATTTGGGAGGCTAAGGCAGGACTGCAATTCAAGGTCAATCTAAGCTACACAGAACAAAACTTGTATCAAAAAAATAAAGAAAGAAAAAAGTACACAGGTAGCAAACAAAGATACAATAATCTTACATTAAATATGGTGATTACAAGTTTCTTGAATCATTTTTAGAAGACTTCCATGTATGTTCTATGGCAGGCTAAAAAGCAAACATTAAACTCTCCTGCATAACATTTTTGTTTTTTATTTATTTTTTGGTTTTTGTTTTTTGCTAGTCCTAGGGCTTGAACTCTGTCCCAGAGCTTGTTTTTGCTCAAGGCTAGCACTCTACCACTTGAGCCACAGTGCCACTTCCAACTTTTTCTGTTTATGTGGTACTGAAGAATCGAACTCAGGGCGTCATGCATGCTAGGCAAGCACACTGTCACTAAGCTACTTTCCCAGCCCTCTGAATAACATCTGTAAGGAAGGACAGCACCCAGCACAAAACCCTTACCAACAACTGCTGAGGGCTAAGGCCAGCAGACTCTAAGGTGTGACACATATCCTCTGTGGAGCTTTCTCCATGCAAACACTTCCAGAAGAAGAAACTACCTAGTGAAATGAAAATGAAATGCATTACTCAATGACAAATTACCATCTGGATGAATACTGTTCCTGAACTGCAATCTAGAATTCTAGCACGAGAAAAGATGAATTAATGTTTTTTATTTATTAAGTCAGAAAACAAATCATTACATGCCTGACAGTATCTCTTCAGTACATTCAGTAATTCCACTGGCATGACACAATGTGCATATGTCCCGCTTCTGCTAGCCAAATTATATATTAAATTCTCTGGTTAATTACTTTTATTTAGAAAAAGAAAAGTCTTTGAGATGTGGTTTGTTCCTAGACTATCTTCTAGAAGAAGGGAAGAGGTAAGAGGGGTTTATCACTTCACCTACCTAAAGCCACATATTCCTCCTCACTGATCTTCTTTATATTGAGCACATCCTTCTCATATTCTAAATACTCAAGGAATGTCTTTACAGGCAACACACCATCCTTGTCATCAGAAAATCGGACAGAAGTTCTGGTGTTCTCTTGCTTGTATTTATCTAACAGTGTCTGGAGCTTATGTAGTTCTCTTTCATCAAGCCTTAGCAACACAGCCAAGTCCTTAAAAATAAAGGAATACAAGTTCTCAGAAGACTATATCTCTTTCGATAAGCCCCATTATTTGAAGTGAAACTTAAGGCTGCAAGCAAAAGGCGACCCTTTTATTAAATATGAATTACCAGGCATCTAGAAAAAGAGAAACTCTAAGGGATATCAGTTGTAACTTGCCATTCTGAAAACAAGAACAACTTGAAATTAAAAGCTTTATATATTAAACAAGATAGACAGTATAAAATAAAAACTATGGGAAAATAATTCTCATTGTATCTGCACGTAAGTCCTTTAGGTGGCTATCAGGGATCCAACTGATTTAAAAGTCACAGATAAAACATGCCAACCTAACCAGTAGTCATTGTAGTAGTAGTCAAACTAGTGCATGCTAGGCAAGCACTCTACCACTAAGCTACCTTCCCAGCCCTCTGAGTAACATTTGTAAGGAAGGACAGCACCCAGCACAAAACCCTTACCACGACGGCTGAGGACCAAGGCCAGCAGACTCTAAGGTGTGACACATATCCTCTGTGGAGCTTTCTCCATGCAAACACTTCCAAAAGAGGAAACTACCTGTTTGTATGTACCGTATGCACTGAAACAGTTCCTGAGATTACTATCATTTTTGTGGAAACCACTTAAGTTCATCAAGCAAATCTTTTCTGTATGCAACATAAAGCAATCTTTGGGTCTTGTCATGTAGCCCAGGCGGGTCTGAACTCTCCATCCTTGTGCCTCATTCTCCCAAGAACTGGGGACCAGGTGTGTGACACACCTGGCTATAAAGCCACATCCTTAAATAAGAGAAGTTCCTTTGATTTACTTATATAGGCTATTGTTTTTAAGTACAAGCCATAAACTCTCAAATGAATACCAGTAGTTCAATATACTAAATTTACATAAGAGTTTTCTTAGTCCTATAACCAGCCTAGAAACTGGTTATGTTTTTGAAGGACCTAAACAAAGATTTCTATAGGAAGTCTTATTTTAATTCTGAAAGAGTGCTTTAAAAATAACAAGTAACACTATGCCAAATGTATCTCTACATTCTATGGGGCCTGTTGTGGAAATGTGACTCTGAAATAGTCTATATATTGAATTAGCCAAGTAGAAATTAGTTCCACTGAGGGTTATCAATGTATACATTTAATTTCATTTGTTGTAGTAGTTTTGTTTTCTGTTTTCTCAAGATGGAGGCTTATTGTGTTACCCAGTCTGGCCTAAAGTGTTCATCCTAACTAAATAGTCTAGAACTATTATACTTGACCACTTAACTTCATCTGCTAGTACATATGCAAGAGAATGTGTATCTTAAGATTAATCATTGAAAAAACCCATGAAATGTCCAGGATATCTTGTAGACATTGCTTAAACAACTTGAACCTTCCTTCCTGTAGCTTAAATTTACACTACAGTGGAAAGAAAAAGATCATGGAAAACAGTCGTTATTATTTGTAATGGCAATGACAGAATACTAATATGAGTGCACTATTGCCAAATCATTACATGAAATCCATCTGAAGTTAATTCCAAGGAGAAAAATCTCTCATTTTTCTGCTTTAAAAAATTGTATTCGTATGTTTTTGTTTGGTTGTCTTTTTTCTGTGCCAGTCCCAGGGCTTGAATTAAGGACTTGGACACTGTCCCTGAGTTTTTGTGAGCAAAGCAAGCACTCTACCACATGGAACTGCAGCTCCATTTCCAGCTTTTTGATGGCATTGGAGATAGAGTCTCACAGACTTTCCTGCCAATGCCTGGCTTCTATGTATGTATTTTTAAACTAAAAAGTCGACATTAAACTTCAATTAACTTTTGAATGTATCTGATAATTCTTCAGCAAACATTGTAAGCAAAACATTGTAAGACTAATCACTAAAATCATTTTAACAATTCTTGCTTGGATAAGTAGAAAAGGCACAAGGCCTTGAGCCTGGCAACCTCCCCAGCAGAACACGATCATCTGGGGAGACAGGCTACATTTACTCTGTTCTTCATTAAGAACAAGTTCTCTGCATGGAAAAGTAAGAATTCTGTATAAATTCTGCCCAGCAGAACACGATCATCTGGGGAGACAGGTTACCATTTACTCTATTCTTCATTAAGAACAAGTTCTCTGTATGGAAGAGTAAGAATTCTGTATAAATTCTCATTAAGTTGCACTATGATAAAAACTACAAGTAGCTATCACTATCTTGTATTTCATATAATAAAGCAGAAATGTGAGAATTATTTTAACTCTTTGACACATTTGTACTTCATTATATAGTATACAGAAGACTAAACTGCACTAGTTTGCTACAATAATAGAAATATTGACTTCTTACAGAATTATAGTTCTTGGGGTTGAGAAGGTGGCTCAGTGGTAGAGTGCCTGCCCTGGGTTCGATTCCTCAGCACCACATAAGCAAAAAGAAAAAAGCTGGAAGTGGTGCTGCGGCTCAAGTGGTAGAGTGCTAGCCTTGAGCTGAAGAGCTGAGGGACAGCGCCCAGGCCCCAGAGTTCAGGCCCACAACCGGACCCTCCCTCCCCCCCAAAAAATTATAATTCTGTTATACCATTAAACTGGGTATGTTTTCACTGGAAACATTTCAATTTCAAAAAATTCAAAACTATCACCTTAAAGGGCTGGGCCTGGTGGTACACAGCTGTAATCCCAGCCTCTTTGGAGACAGTGAGCTGAAGGATTGTGGTTTGAGGATAGCCCAAGGAGTAAGAACCCATCTCAACAAACAAGCTGAGAGAGGTGGGATTCACCTGTTGTCCCAGCTACACAGGAGGCTTAACTAGGAGGACTGTCATCTAGCAAAAAACTCAAGACACTATCTAAAAAAATTAGCTAAAACAGGGCTGGGAAGGTGGCTCAGTGGCAGAGCGCTCGCCTTGCATGCCTGAGGCCCTGGTTCTATTCCTTAGTACCACATAAGCAAAAAGAAAAAAAGCCAGAAGTGGTGCTGTGGCTCAAGTGGTAGAGCGCTAGCCTTGAGCTGAAGAGCTGAGGGACAGAACCCAGGCCCACGACCGGATGCCCCCCCCGCAAAAAAAATTAGCTAAAACAAAAAAAGAGATGGGAGCATGGGCCAAGTGGTAAAGTGCCTGCTTTGTAAGTGCAAGGCCCTGAGTTCCAACTCCAGTACTAACACACACACGCACACTCAGTCACCTTAAAAAAATATATAGAGAAAAAAAGAAACAAAAACAAATTAGTCGAGAATAGGAAAGATGAATTAAAAATAAAATTTGATCGTCTTATATAAATATTTAGCAACAAGGCACAAAGAGCCATCAAGAGGCCTGAAAAGTATATGTGTAATCTTTGCAAGGAAAAAAAAAACATTTTCTACTTGTTTACTAAAAACTTTAAAGATTAAAAATAATCGAAGAGATTACTAAAATTCTAAGGTATAGAATATAATTATATCATATATTATATATTATTATAAATTATATTACATAATTATAATTATATAACATAAATATATCTATATCTATAAATTATATCTATATAATTAGATCTATTATATAGATATATCTATTATATAGATATAGTATTATATCTAGATATAATTATATCTATATAATTATAACTATATAGGTTATATAGATATAATTTTAAGATATAGAATTACTCACATTATCAGAGAATGGTGTATCTGAATGAAAATCAAGAGAATTTAATTGACTGACAGACTCATAAAGATGTAGTAATTTCAGTTTACTGGCACAAAACTGGAACAATCCTTCATCCACAGACTCAAGCTCTAAAAGTAGAAGGAAAAAACATATTAAAAAGATAAACTGAACAAGTTTTTATCAACTTGTTTCCTTGATATACTTTATTTATTTATTTTTTTTGTCGGTCGTGGGGCTTGAACTCTGGGCCTGGGCGCTGTCCCTCAGCTCTTCAGCTCAAGGCGAGCGCTCTAACACTTGAGCTACAGCGCCACTTCCGATGTACTTTATTAACTATGAGAAGTTTTTAAAAGCAAAGATACTTTTTCCACTATTGAAAAAGTACACTGCTTTTAAATGAAATGACCTGCTCTAATAGTAGGGGGAAAGGAAATAGGGGGAAAAAAGAGCAGAAATGTCTTTGTGTAATACTTAAGTAATCAGGAAACATCTTTGCCAATATCCCTCTTAGTCAAAACTTTTATGCTGTCCATTATGCTCACACACAGAGCCTACGCAAATACAAGGCTGCCTCTTATTAGTACAGTGGTCAAAGTAAATAAAATTCAACCTGAAACTGTGGACTGTAACAAATGTACCCTAAAAAAGCCTGGCAAAGAGAATGAAAGTAAATTCTTCTTTAAAATCCTCCCTTAATTAGGTTTAAAAATCCTCCCTTAAATAGGTTTAATTTTGTCCAACAGTAATACTGGAGAAATACACTCTACAAAATACATTTTGACCAAGTGTGGTCCAATCCCAGCTGTTGGGAGGCCAAGACAGATGGATCCTAAGTTTGACATCAGACTGGTTTATACAGTGAGTTCCAGATTAGCCAGAGCATCCTAGATAGTGAGACTGTTTCAAAAAAAAAAAAAAATTTCTGTATAATAATTTAGATATTTTATCTAATATAAAACAAATAACTTGTTCTGTGAAAAGGCAGACAGTAAAAAAAAAAACTACAAGAAATCTTATTTAAGATACAGTAACATGGAAAAACGTCCAAGTTCTTACAGTAATAGCAAAAGCTAATACATAAAACTGGCACATGACAGGTAGAACTAGAAATTGTGATCATTTTATAGTTTGGTTTACTCCCAACCTTGTGCAAAGTAATTTTTAATTTAATAAATTTTGATATTTTGTTAGTCTTTGCAGCATAGGGGGCTTTATAAGTATAGAGTGCCTCTTTAAAAAAACAGGTTGTTCCTACCAAGTTGTATGGACTTGTATTATCTAAAAGCCAGCTTTATGTATCTGCTGGAAAAAGTAATGAAAAAGTGGTCTCAAAATTAGAAGCTTCAAATCCAGAAAGAATGTGTAATATTTGAAGTCACTATGGTCTAAACATGATTAAATATAAGGTTTTTATGTAGCTAACATGACAAAAAAAAGAAAAAAATCACGACTAATTTAGTACTCTGAACCCTGCAACTTGGATTTGGGAGGACCAAGCTCTGCCCATGAAAGAAAAAGAGAGGAAAACATCAATGCTAAACCCCAACAGAACACTGATTCAAAGAATTATTTTTAATCATTAGTTCAGTCAGAATGAGATTACTTGATAGCACATGTATGGAATTTCTCTTATCCCACAAATTAAAGCAAAAGACAATGGAAGAAGAGAACTGGCCACTGTTTGCATACCAATGGCTGATTTCTCTCCTGGCAGAGCTTTCAAAATGTTCTCCAAAATTATTCATCTGTCTATAAAGAGCTTTTCTCACAACTGTGGGGCCTACATGAAAGTATTTCCAACAAGAAATAGTAATACATTCTGAAATAGCTAAAGAACATCAACTGCATATATGGGGAATAACAAGACCCCCAAAGATTGAAGGTACGAACGTGTTTATATATACATATAAATAGGCATATATATATGCATAGGTTGATATATATATGAATAGGTTTATATATATAAACCAAATTATTATATATAAACCAATTTTATTATGTATGTTAAAATGACACATTGCATACATATTAAAATGATACTATAAGCTACAATGACATATAAAATTTGAAGTGAAACAATTACCTTCATCAGTACAAACTATTACCTTGATTTTTTAAAGTGTCCATTAAAGTCTCAGTGATGTTTTTAAGACAGGAGAAAGGTAAACGTTCACTTGCCAAAATGCTTTCCAAAGCCTAGAAGAAAGACATTGAGCAACAGTTTAGTTTTAAGTATTTTATATTAACGCCTTAATCTTCCCTGTATTTCAAAAAGAATTTCCTATTTAAGATGTTTTAATCTACATACCATTGGATAAAAGTGCACTGAAATAGAGCAGTAAGCAATACAAATCAGCTTTATGTCACATAAAATAATGTGGTACAATGATGCAAAGTCCAGATTGATAATGATACAACTAGAAGAGAACTAATATTTAACAGAGTGGCAGAGACAAAATAGAAACAAAGTATTCACTAGTAAGAAAAGTGTGGATAAGTGGGCTGGGAAGGTGGCTCAGTGGTAGAGCACTTGCCTTGCATGCTTGAGGCCCTGGGTTAGATTCCTCAGCACCACATAAGCAGAAAAAGAAAAAAAAAGCCGGAAGTGGTGCTCTGACTCAAGTGATAGAGTGCTAGCCTTGAGCTGAAGAGTTGAGGGACAGCGCCCAGGCCCAGAGTTCAGGCCCCACGACCGGACCCCAAAAAAAAGAAAAGAAAAGAAAAAGAAAAGAAAAGTGTGGATAAGCTCTCTCAAAGTACAAATGAAAAGCAGCGGTAATTGCCATGCCAATAATAAAAGCTAACAACTTAGAGCTTTCTTAGTCCATATGTGCAAGGCAGGCTGAATTTACAGGTCATGTCGGCTAGCTCCAATATGCAGCCTAACCTGCCTTGCTCTCAACACTCCAACCCATTCTTGGTACTTAAGTCCTCACTCAGAAGCTCCAAACTTCCACCTCATGTCCAACAAAGCAACTAAAAAAGAGTTAAAGTTTACATCTATCTTTTCACATGAACACATTAAATTGAATAAATGAGACTAAATAATTTGAAAATAGACTAAAATATGGCATGAGATAGGAATCAGAGCATATAACACAATAAATTCTGTATTTGTGGGAGAGAAGTTGGCTTAGCAGTGGCCTGTGATGAAATACTAACTATCTGGGGGAAATAAAGCAACTAAAAGAACCCAGGACAAACATAATCTGTCAATAATTGCACAGGTGAGTTTTTGGCTTCCTTTCTCAGTATCCTTCTGGCTGTTCACCAGAAATCCTTTGCAACTACCTGTAGATAAGTCAGTAAAGAGTTAGAGTTTCCCTGAATAATGTAAGTTCCTTAGTAAAGATTTTTCCTTTCCTCTAATATTTTTAAAACAATTAACAATTTTGTTATTGGGTTTTCCAACATATTAAATAAAATCACTTTCACAAATGATTCAAGAATATAGTCTTTAAAAAAAAAAAAAGATGAACCCAGGAGAACATAAAACAATATGTACCAGGCTAAATTTCCCCAATTTTGTTGTTTCATGATGTAAGATTAACAACTGCACCAAAAAAGAATTACTGGGGTTTTGACTCTACTCTAGATTCCCTCTCCTTTTCTCTAGATGCCTTGTGATCAGTGTCATCTTTAATGACTGAGATTTTACCCTGAGAAATATGAAAGTCAATTAACAGTCTGTATAATGGAAAATCATATTTTATAATGAGACCATGAAGTAATTTTTTTTGGTTTTGATAGTACTGGGAAAAAATCTTTGAAAAAATAACTGCAATAAAAATCACTCTTTCCTAAACTTTCCTGTGCATGCAGCTTTAAAATAAGAAGAAATTTTAATCTCTACCTTCAGGTTGTGACATACAGCTTCTAACCCCCTATAACTTCCTGAGTGGTAAGGGTGCTAAAAGCATCTTTTTTTTTTTTTTTTTTCCTAATGCTTGGTCTCTGCTCCAGTTCCTAAAACCCATGCAGGCACACATGCTTTTGTTTTAACATTGGTATTGATCCTAGGAATTACTGGGTAGTAATTCCTCCTGGATAGTTTCAGGATGGGGGCAGGTTATCATACTACCCATGTGATTAAAGAATTAGAACTTTTAGCCCCACTCTTTACCTCCCACGTTTACTAAAGGTTGGGTTTATTGTTAACAGTCAATGGTGCAATCAATCATGCCTAAGTAATGAAACCTCCATAAACACCTGACAGGGCAGGGTTTGGAGAGCTGCAAATAGATGAACACACAGATTCTTAGGCATGACTGGCCTTGAGAGAATAGGAAGTTCTGCACCCCTCCCACCTGCCTTGCCCCATGTGTCTCTTCCCTCTGGGCTATTCACCAGAAATCCTTTGTAACATCCTATGATGTGTGGGTAAAAGTTATGAGTTGCCCTGAGATCTGTGAGTTCTGTAGCAAGTTAATCAAACCCAAAGAAGGGTCATAGTCAGACAACCTGCTACTTAAGACTGGTGACTAAAGCGTGGTTAATCTTATGGGATCTAGTCCTCATCCTGTGAAATCTGGTGCTCTCTTCAGGCAGGTATCAGAACTGAACTGGAGGACACCCACCTATGCCAACTGGAAAATCTGCAGGAGAAATTGGTTGGTGTATGGGGGGAAAAAAATCCATACTGAATCAAACCATTAATTGGCTGTGTTAAGGGAATAAGAAAAAACACTGATTTATGTCCTCATATGCTCATAGTAGTATATTTTAAATGCTATGACTTATGATAATTAGGTAAAGTTCCTACTTAAAGACACAAAAGAACTAAAAAAAACACTTGGAGAACTATGACTAATGTACATGAAATAAGTAGTAAGCAGTAGTCTAAAAGTTAACTGCAGACAGAGCTGGTGGTATATCTTAGTAGTAGAGCAGTTGCCTAGCATGTGAAAAGCCCTAAGATCAAACCATAGCACTGTAAAACAAAAAGTAAAACAGAAGTGGAGAGATCTCTGTGGGGTTGAAATGTTACATAAGAAGTTATGAAATCAAGACTTTGTGAGGAGTATGGATAGGAGAGGGAGTAAAAGAAGTCACAGATGATTATAATAGTACAAAACAGCCTGGACAGAAGTAACAAATACCTGGCAGCTCCACTCTTAGCTAACTATTCAAGAAACACTTGCAGATGTGCTATAGGAAACATGTACAAGAATGATCATGGCATTATTGTCTGAATAGCAATATAGAAAACGACCTACATGTTACCAGACAGAGGAAAGTGAGTAAATAACTAGAGTCATAGAGTGAATTTATATGGCACAGGAAATGAACTGTATCACTTCAACTACAGTATAGCTCCATATATCACATACATCATTCACAGAAATGTTCAAAAATAAGTTAGAAGAAGACAAAAAGTATATGTCCCTTTATACAGTTCAAAAAGACAGAAAATATACCAAGAGTTTACAAGTGATATGTTTTTTGTTGTTGTTGTTTTTTTGGGGGGGTCTGGTCATGGGGGCTGAACTCTGGGCCTGGGCGCTGTCCCTCAGCTCTTCAGCTCAAGGCTAGCACTCTACCATTTGAGCCACAGCGCCACTTCCGGCTTTTTTCTTTTTGCTTATATATGGTGCTGAGGAATCGAAGCGCTCTACCACTGAGCCACCTTCCCAGCACCTAAGTGATATGTTTAATAGAGATACACATTGGGTAATCTTAAGATGCAGAAGATCAAAATGGATACCCAAGGCTGCCCAAGAGTTCCCAACAAGATTCTATTTCCTAAGGAGATACACACTTGTGTATATTATTATTCTTTAACTTAAACATGTTACATATTAGAGAATGTGAATATATGTGTGTGTCTATATGTGTATAAAACATGAGCACTTGTATATAGTAGACCTACCTAAATTATAATAAAGAGACAACAGACCCTTCTTCATGGGAATATGAAAAGGCATAAAGATCAATAAAAGGAAATTTTAAGCTTGTCATTTGTGGAGAGAAATAGGACAATAAAGATTTTATTAGAAGTAATGGTTAATAGCCACTTAGGAAAATTCACTTACTTGTTTTTTTGTTGCAGGGTACTTAATATCAAGAATTAATTCCTTTATTTCTGTTTCTACCATATCTAGAAAGAGAAAATCAAAGTAGAATTTTTACTTTTTATTACAGTAAAATGTTTCCCTGAAGCTGGCTGCGGGTAGCTCATGCCTGTAATCCTAGCTACTCAGGAGACTGAGATCTGAGGATCGTGGTTCAAAGCCAGCCCGGGCAGAAAAGTCCATGAGACTCTTATCTCCAATTAACCACCAGAAAACTGGAAGTGGTGCTGTGGCTCAAGTGGTAGAGTGCTAGCCTTGAGCTGAAGAGCTAAGGGACAACGACCAGGCCCAGAATTCAAGCCCCACGACCAACAACAACAACAAAAAAGTTTCTCTGAAACAAAATGAGCATACATGTGTTGTTACTCTAAATGCTACTGGTGTTCTCTTACATTACTGTTTTCTTGTGATAGCATCCCCTGGATGGCAACTTCATCCTTACAGCCCATCTCCAAGAAAAAAAGTATGGAAGATGACAGGCAACTCTCCTCTATTTTTTTTTAAATTTCTTTTATTGTGAAAATACTGTACAGAGGGGTTACAATTACATGGGCAAGGCAATGAGTACATTTCTTATCAAGCATTGTTGCCTCCTCCTTTGATTCCCTTTAACCATCCCTTCCCATCCCCGCCCCCACCCCCAACACACACCCCACGCCAAAGTTGTAAAGTTTGTTTTTCGACATAATGTCTTGTACATCTCATTGTTACAATGGGTCCACCTGTATCCCTAATTAAACAATTTGTTTTTTCCCTTCCTCTCCACAAATTATACCAATATCAAATACAGTGAAAACAGGGGTTATACCATGGGGGAGGGACATACACAGCAACAAAGAAATATCTTTTTTTTTTTTGGTTCCGGTTGTGGGGCCTGAACTCTGGGCCTGGGCACTGTCCCTCAGCTCTTCAGCTCAAGGCTAGCGCTCTACCACTTGAGCCATAGTGCCACTTCCGGCTTTTTTCTTTTTGATTATGTGATGCTGAGGAATCAAACCCAGGGCCTCATGCATGCAAGGCAAGCACTCTACCACTAAGCCACCTTCCCAGCACCAAGAAATATCTTATAAATATGTTAAAACAATAGCAAGAAAGAAAAAAACATTTGAGTCCTTATCTTGGGGTTCATTTAGCCTAACATCAACCTATCTGACCGTTTCTGCTTGTCTCAGACATATTCTCCTCTTTTCTAGATTTACAAAATGACAGGATAGTATGCTCTACTATGCTGCTCAAGTTTACCTACCTGGATCAGGAGATTTCACTTTCAGTAAAGCTGCTAGTTTCTTCACTAAGTGCATGTCCTTGGCTCGTTCGCTCTTTTTATCACTACAATAATAAATACAAGTTTACACATATACATACACAAAAGGTTACAGAATATGAAACTATTTCTTCTAATTCGGATATTTCTTTTTTCTTTATATGTGTCCTTTTATATGTTCCCTATTTACTATTAAAGTTATCCTCTAGTGATGAAATCACAAAGCACAGTGAGGTAAGGGAATCAGAAGTTACCTCAGTAAGCTTACCTGAGAGCCAAATGGAAAGGAACATTCACTGTTTTCACACTTGCAGAGACAGGGTCAACAAGGCAGATCTGGTAGGTCTGTGGCTGCCAACTCTGACTGGTAACATTGTTTAAACCCATTATTTTATAGCCAGGATACAGTAACCTAAGGAAATCATATACCAAAATGGTAAAATATTAGAGAAAGGAGTCATGCCAAAAGTTGCTTTTATAATAGCCAGGAGACAACACCCCACCATTAACTAAGGAGCATTAGCAAATGAATATTGATACCAAAAGCCAGTAAAGCAGGTCTCAACTGACAAGAGTCGATTGGCTTTAAAAGGATCTAGAGAACTAACTAAACACAATCAGGCCTATGTTTCAATGGCACACATCATCACTAGCAAAGCATGAAGGAAACTTTCCTTTTGAGTCTTTACAGCTGAGTAAGGGACAAATGGCTATGCCAACCTAACTTTCATTCAACTGCCTCAGGTAATTTTTTTAGTAATATTTCTTTGTTTTTAAATACTTAATTACACATCAGGTATGCACAGGAAAACCTGTATAAGGATAATTACAGTTTTCTAGCAACTTGCAATCTTTAAGTTGCCTTAATAAAAAGCTTTCCTGCCGGGCGCTGATGGCTCACGCCTGTAATCCTAGCTACTCAGGAGGCTGAGATCTGAGGATCGCGGTTCAAAGCCAGCCGGGGCAGGAGAGACCGTGAGACTCCTATCTCCAATAAACCACCAGAAAACCGGAAGTGGCGCTGTAGCTCAAGTGGTAGAGCGCTCGCCTTGAGCTGAAGAGCTGAGGGACAGTGCCCAGGCCCAGAGTTCAAGCCCCACGGCCGACCAAAAAAAAAAAAAAACCTTTCCTTTAATAAAAACAACCCTGTTTTTTTTTTTTTTCACAATCAGCAAAATGCCAGAGGTTGCAGCTTACCTGCAGTGCTTACCCACGTTGAAAGCTCCTACTCTAGGTCCCTGCTGTGTACTCCAGACTTCTAAAATTCCCCTTCTTGGTGCATAAATCACAAGGAACTGAGCTACTCGACTGGGACCCTGAGTATTTCCAAAGGGGGAAAAATCTGCCTTCTCTGGTACTCTTTCATGGAGGTCCTCTACAATTTGAATCCATCCAATTTGTGCATCTCGGTACCCTTGGAGACACAGGAAAAGAGAAGCCAATTAGTCACTCTGGGCTTAGGAGTAGCCTCTTGAAGCACTGGACAATTTAAGGAAGAGAATCAGAAAAGCTATAGAAGTACATTATCTTTTTTAAGAAATATTTTCAACAGAAAGGATAATACATATAATAATTTGTCACAGCAATTTACCTAGTTTTAATATTTTGTCACCTGTATTTGCTTCAGATAATTTTTTTTAGAAAGAAATATTGGGTATCATTAAAGTTTTCTGAGATATTTCCCCCAAACTAGCACCTGTTCCTATTCCCTTCCTTCCCTCTGAGATTCCTTCCTTTAAAAAACTTGTGGCTATCCAGGCGCCGGTGGCTCATGCCTGTAATCCTAGCTACTCAGGAGGCTGAGATATGATGACTGCGGTTCAAAACCAGCCCAGGCAGTAAAGACCGTGAAACTCTTATCTCCAATAAACCACCAGAAAACCAGAAGTGACGCTGTGGTAGAGCGCTAGCCTTGAGCTGAAGAGCCGAGGGACAGTGCTTAGGCCCAGAATTCAAGCCCCACGACTGACAAAAAATAAAATAAAATAAATTTTAAAAATTCTGGAAAGATCACTAGATTTGTCTTCCAAATAAAAACCAAGTTGAATATGAACATATATTACTTCTCCTTCCTTCCCAAGCTAGAACCATGATAGAACCATGAGTGGGGCAGCTTCATGGAGGGAGACTGGGTCTGAGGATTTCACGGTGAGATCATGTTGTATACTTGAGTCTGTTATTCTTGCACCTGAATGAAAGTGGTACCGTTACTAGTGAACTAAGTAGACTGATGTAAGCATACAGATGTAACTAAGTCAAGTCAATAATGATGGAGTTTGCCCATTTTACTCTCTTAAATACACCTAAAAAATTCAGCGTTGTAGACTTGGGAGAACCTCTGCCTCAAGAGTAGCTTTGTGGGCTGGGAAGGTGGCTCAGTGGTAAAGTGCTTGCCTTGCATGCATGAGGCCCTTGGTTCGATTCCTCAGCACCATATAAGCAGAAAAAGCCAGAAGTGGCGCTATGGCTCAAGTGGTAGAGCACTAGCCTTGAGCTGAAGAGCTGAGGGACAGTGCTCAGGCCCAGAGTTCAGGCCCCACAACCAATAAAAAAAAAAAAAAGAGTAGCTTTGTGAGGAAAATGAATGGAGAGGGGGCAAGGAACTGAATTTAGGCATTAAATGATAGTGAGAACTGAAATAAGGTACATAAGGTACAAGTTATAGGAGTGTCTATGGGGTGACCAGAATATATGAGCTATGAAAAATCAAATGTTGCTGACCTAAGTTTCTTTTAAAAAGAGCAAGCAAGCCTGGCACTGGTGGCTCACGCCTGTAATCCTAGCTACTCAGGAGACTGAGATCTGAGGATCGTGGTTCAAAGCCAGCCTGGGCAGGAAAGTCCGTTAGACTCTTCTCTCCAATAAACCACTAGAAAACTGGAAGTGACGCTGTGGCACAAGTGGCAGAGTGCTCGCCTTGAGCTGAAGAGCTGAGTGACAGTGCCCAAGTCCAGAGTTCAAGCCTCACGACCGACCCCTCCCCCCAAAAAAGAGCAAGCATAAACATAAAAGATTAAATACTGTTATCAACTCAAAAAGTGAATTAAGCCAGGTGCCAGTGGCTCACGCCTGTAATCCTAGCTACTCAGGAGGCTGAGATCTGAGGATCACGGTCACAGCCAGCCCCAGCCCAAGCAGGAAAGTCTGTGAGACTCTTACCTCCAATAAAAACCACTAGAAAACCGGAAGTGGCGCTGTAGCTCAAGTGGTAGAGCACTTGCCTTGAGCTGAAGAGCTGAGGGACAACGCCCAGGCCCAGAGTTCAAGCCCCATGATCAACCAAAAAAAAAAGTGAATTAACTTTTTTCTCAATTTCCGTAAGTACCTTTCCACATACGTATTGCAATTCCTCTAGTGACATCCAATAAAATCACCCTGCCAAAATCATCTGTTACTGCTGCCAGTGTGTTACATGGAGACAGACAGATGCTTTCACCATGGCGTCGAGAATCTGGAAGACCGAATCTGTTATTTAAAAGAAAATAAAAACTCAAATCACATTCAAATCAGGAAACTTAGAATAAATGAATGCACAAATAAAATATAGTTCTTCTGTTTTTACATAAAGAAATATGAATTTTGCCTAGATTAAAAGATAATTTACTGAGGCTGGGAAGGTGGCTCAGTGGTAGAGCGCTTGCCTTGCATGCTCGAGGCCCTGGTTTCGATTCCTCAGCCCCACATAAGCAAAAAGAAAAAAGCCGGAAGTGGCACTGTGGCTCAAGTGGTAGAGTGCTAGCCTTGAGCTGAAATGCTGAGGGACAGCGCCCAGGCCCAGAGTTCAGGCCCCACGACCGGACCAAAAAAAAAAAAAAAAGATAATTTACTAGCTAAACACATATGATAATATAAAAATTTACAATATAAAAATGTATAAAAAATAAAGTCTCATGTAGGTTTCTGTACAGATATCCATACCCTACATTTTAGAGAATACGAAGTAGATTCACAATCAACTAAAGTTGAGAATGCCCTGCATCTTTTGTCTATTTTAAGTTCTTCCTAATCTGTGCTTTTTTCTAGGTAACATATTTTGCTTGACAGCAATGTATCAGCCTGAATCAAAATTTTCCTTTTCCTAATGTTCGTGCTAAAATGGTATTGATTTGAAATCAACCTTCTTAAGACTATGAGTGAAATAATGTACTGTCAAAAGATCAGAAGAGAAAAATTCCTGAGTCAAAAGTGCTCAAAATTCTGTCATATTTTTTTGAGATACATAAGGCCATCTGGCCAATTTCTTGACTTTTGAGTGAATATAGAAAAAGTGGTATGTCACAATGTAACTTTATTTTTTTTGGTGCCAGTTCTGGGGTTTGAACTCAAGGCAAAAGTGCTGTCCCTGAGCTTTTTTTGTTCAAGGTGAGCATACTACCACTCGAGCTACAGTTCCATTTCTGGCATTTCAATGGTTAACTAGAGATGAGAGTCTCATTGACTTTCTCACCCTGGGCTGGCTTTGAGTTGTAATCCTCAGATCTCAGCTTCCTGAATTGCTAAAATTATAGTTGTTAGCCATCGGGCACCTGGCTACAACACAATATTTTAAAGTAAAGTGAAAAAAATCAAACTTCAGTATATTTTTATTAAGAGATAACTAGTTCGCTTTGTTCAGTTGAAGAATACCTTTAAAAAGAGGGATGGGAGGTAATGTTTCCCTTTAGGATGGTACTTTACATTAGGTAAAAAGAGATATGACAGTAAAAATTCATGCTTCCTCTCTACAAAAAAAAAATTAAATCTCACAGATCCACTATCATATCCTAAAGTCCTACTAAGGTAAACAAGGAAGTAAGCACAAGTATTCTGAAGAGAGTTAAAATACAAATGACTCTGGTTAATTTATTCATTCATTTGTTTTCAAGACAGGGTCTTAAGACCCTGTCTTGAGGCTGGCCTCAAACGTGTTATTTTTTTCTCACTCAGCTTTCCAAGTACTGAGATTATTTTTTTAAGTCACTAAACACCTTTTAAGTTTGTAGTCTAATAACAAATTACATAAACATTTTAAAGCAGGAAACACAATAGCTATTGTTAGACTGATTTTTTTTTGGCAACTGAAGCTAAATTTGTTTAAAAGTGCAGTTTACAAATACATCTTGAGTACTTGCTATATGAGAGATAGCTGTGAATACAACAGATAAGACACACTCTTTTTGTGTAGTTTATATTTAGTGAGATTTTCACTCAATTAATGATGTTCAGAAGCTCCTAAAGACTCATAAGTATAGGCAACTAAAATGGCATACATGTAATAACACACATCTGTAACAACTAAAAGGAGAAACCTGGTAGAACTTGCCTTACAGCTAATGGGGTAGCTGGTTCCATCTTGGGCTTTTGCTTCTGGACAGCTTCTTCTTCATGCTTATTTTTCCAACCTAGCCAACCACTGAAAAGAAGAAAAATTAGAATAAAACTAGAGCTTTGAGTTTTTGTAAGATAGACTATCAAAATATACACTAAAACCAAGCTAGATACAAATTACATCATCTTTGTTACTGAGTTACCTGGCAGCATTAAATAAAGCAGAAGTGAGTTTACTTGCAACTGCTAGAGCAACATGAGATAGTAATGGCTGCGTGCTTCCCTGTAAGACACAACACATGAAGAGAAAACTTAGCTCCAAGAAAACAAACCTAATAAACCTAATGTCTAAACAAGCCTACTTAAAAAATTTTTTTTGAAAAGTTGCTAAAACTGGACTAGCAGCTCAGCTTCTTTCAAATAGTAAGAACCTCATTGCAGTAATATAATTTTAAAAACTCTTACTCTAATTTTGAAATATAACTAGCAGTCTAACTTACCTTTAGAATTTTGCTCTTTAGTTACACTAAATGATAAAGTAGGCCATTAAGACAACAGTACTGTAACTGTGCTAAGGATTTCCCATCTGCCTACAACTTGGCTCTTGCCCTTCTTTTTAAAAATTTAAGTATTTGTATAAAAGTAAGTTTGGTCAATTCTGAGATGACTGCTTTTTAAGTGAGAAATAAGAACTGTGAAACCTAAGACCTGGATTTTCCCTAATTCAGGAAGCAATGTTACTACATATGTCAAGTGTGCTTGTAGCTTGTTCTACCTTCACAAGTTTTCACTTATTCAAACCCCCAATGGGCTGACATAATTAACAATCTTGAGCTTTTTGACTGTTCCAGAATATAAAAAGAAAGTTGCAAAAGAACTTCAGAAACAAAGCTTTATTTTTTTACCTTGATTATTTAATCTTTTTCAGTTAATCTAAATAAGTTAAAAGAAATGTAGTTATGTTTAATTATCGCTTCAACTGAAACTTAGAAACATAAGCTACTAAGTCTATATTGCTATACTGCTATATTACTAAGGCTATATTGTATGCAAAATTTAGACAAGGTGAAAAATAAAAAGTGGCCCTACTTATGATCAGTACTGAAACACATACCTCAAGAGCATAGAAGAAGCCAGTAAATGGATTGGACCCTACAGTGATATATTGGGACATAGCAGGTGGGCTGTTTTTAATTGCTGCATTAAATCCGCCTATATTGGAGGCAGTCTTCATTTGATCAAAAGGGGACAATGTCATAATACCTAACACACAAAACAAATAAAAATCAGGACAAGATCTGAATATATGGAAGTGACAATAGCATTGTAGGTCATTATGCGTTTACTTCAGTTCTATTCTGAGATACCATGTGTTTAGTTGAAGACAAGTTAGGTTGAAAAGTATAAAATCAACATTCCTTTATAGGTTTTTATATAGTGAATTGTTATAAATTGTTAAGTGTGGGGTTGAAAGGGATATGCCTTTTTTTTTTTTTTTTTTTTAAGATAGTGTCTGGCTATGTTGCCAAAGCTGTCCTTGAATACCTGGGCTCACCTCAGCCTTCTAAATAGCTGGGACTACAGGGATGAACCACTGCACCTCGCTTGGAAATTTGTAATGTAAAAACTTCAATCTTTTGTAATGGAGTTACTTTTCTTTAAAAAGTGGAGTTGTGGCAATTCTTTTTATAATTTTCCTTGCTATGATCTTTTAAAATTAGGAAGTAGAAATGATTATTATGAAACCTAAATCTAATTCTATTTGGCTTTCATTCTCTTCATTCCAAAAAAATAGCCAATAGAGTTCAGAGTTGTCATATCCAATGGGCCCTCCTCCTTTTTGGAACTCTTTAAGGCATTCCATAGTTAACCCTTCCCCATCCCCAATTTGTATCTACAATCTCACTTCCGCCCTAAACCTCAGACTCATGTGTCCAGTTTGCCTACGAGATACCACTAGCTCAATGTATAGCGACATCAGAAGGTAACCTGAAGAAACACAACTCTGGTGAAATACACTTCATTATCTTTCTACCCTCCAATTCCTCTGCCACACTAAAGCCACTCTTCTCTTTTGCCTAACTAGCTCCTTGATTTCTTTGAGTCTCTCTCTCAGCAGTACCCAAGGGGATATTTCAAAATATATTCCTTCCTCTTACTTAGAATCTACCAATTTCACCCACTGGATTGATGATAAAACCCCAACTCCTCATCCCTGTGCGATTTAAATCTAAGCTCTCTCAGCTTACAGCTGGCAGTCTGCCACCTTACTCCAACCTCTCCACTTCTGGCTTTTTGCTGGTTAACTGGAGTCTCTTGGATCTGTCTGTCTAGAGCTGGCTTTGAACTTCAATCCTCAGACCTCAGCCTCCTGAGTAGCTAGGATTACAGACATGAGCTACTGGTGTCCATGTTTCCTCTTTACTCTTTAACAGTAAAGCCATATCAACCTCCTTGCTGTTTCTTGAATACTCTTGAGGCTTTGTGGTCCCCAGGCAGGCTTATATTCTAATTTTGTTTTTTCTACTTAGAATGCTCTTCCCAGAACTCCTTCGCCCTGCACATCTTGATATCAGTGTATGTTCCCTGGATAGACCCTTTCTTGCCAGTGTTCTCCTTACTCTCAATCACAACCTTCTGCTTCTTTCCTTCATGAGACTTATTAGTATTTTAAAATAGCATATTTATTTATTTAGTTCATCTATTGTTTGTCCTTCATCACCAGAGTTATGGACTATTTTATATTTCTAGCATCAATCTTAGGACATAATAGCTACTTGCTGGGCCTTTATATAAAGATGTACATAATAAAATAAAGGTTTTTTTGTTTGTTTGTAGGCTGGGGATTAAATGAATAGAAATAGATTTTCTATCCAATCATTTTCCCCAGCCAGTTTCAATGTCCCAAAGTTTAATTAACAGAGCAGGGAAGACATCCTGAACTGAACTCAACACTTTGGATTTTTTTTTAAGTTCTTGGTGCTACTGGGGTTTGAACTTAGGACCTCACAATTGCTGGGCAAGCACTCTACCACTTGAGCTTCACCCTTACCCTGACACTTTGAAATTTGTACATTAGTATTTCTATTGGGAAAAATGTAAAGACACTAATTTGGCAGTTCTCTATTCACTATGCAGGGAACGGAACCAAATGACCTATTTTCGAAACATCCTCTAAGCCCTATAGAGGAACATTGCTTCCTTCCCTAACTACAACTTCATATATACATTGTGTTGACTTCTTGCTGAATTCAGACAATGGGAAGATCAAAGAGAGAAAAAGAATGAAGTCAGGACATCGATCTCCCTGACTCCCTGAAAGCTGGCCGTGAACTGAGGTCATCCTGCTCTACAGATGCTGGTTCCAGACTGTCTCAAAGTTATAGAACTGGTTCCTATCTTTTCTCTTCAGGCCTAGTTTGGCTGCTAGAACACCCTGGGACACTCAACCATCCCTTGTGGTTCTCATACACACTTTTTTTAAATAAGTAAACCTTTTGATGTCCCATGTCAGATATGCCATCTGTCATCTAATAGGACTCGCTGATAAAATATTTAGCACAACTGATATGAAAGCACTGACAGGAAAAGGGCTATTGGGCTATTATTGTTGGTATGATACAACCCTATTTATGAAAACATTCCTTTCCACATGACCGTGTACATATTATATAAACACTTACATACCCACACTACAAAGTCTGGAGGGATGTTAACCAAATATGCAATAATGAGTATCTCCAGATAGTAGAATTTTGAGGATTTTTTTTTCCTTTTCTCTTAGTGTATTTATGTACTGGTTGAATGTTTAACAAGCATATATTACAGTGGTTGTATTTTCTTCTCTACCCCTTTTTTGACTACCTTAATTCAGAAGATCAATCAAAGTTTCCTTACTAGTCCTATTCGTTTTGTTGTTGCTGAAGATGAGGTGCCATCATGTTACCCAGGCTGGACTTGAACTTGCTATCCTCCTGCCTCAGCCTCTAGAACAGCTAAGAGAACAGGCACATAACACACCTGGCTTCTCTTTACTGTTCTTGGACCATTCCAGCATCTGAATTGTCACCAAAGTGATTTTTCTAACAGGCAAACATGAGAATGTTATTCCTTTGCTCGGCAACTTTCATTGGCTCTCTATGTGGCTAGGAGAAAGCTCTAATTGAAAACATTTAGATATTTCTCTACAAGGCACATCAAGTCCTTGGAAATCAGACACCTCTCTACTTGTCTGGCCTAGCTCTTGCCGGTCATCCTTGGCACTCACTGCTTCTTCAGCACACTGTGTGCACTTCACCCCTCTGCCTGTACGTATGCTGGCTAGAATGCCTCCTTTGTACTTGTTCACCTAGTCAAGCCCTATTTATTCTTTTAATGTTAGATGAAAGTTATGTTCCTTTTTTTTCCCTGATGCCTTCCATATCCAATATAATTGTCCACTTGCCTACAATAACAATCATTACGTTGCAGTACTATAGCTATTCTCATGTGTTTTCCCCCCCAACTAGACAGTGCTTCTTGGCAGCAGACAGAGTATCTTTCACCTTTGTATTCTCTGAGGTCTCATCATGTAGTCCAAACTGGCATTGAATTTGCCATCTTTTTGATTCAGCCTCTTGAATGCTGTATTACAAGCATGCACCACCAGATCTGGCCTTCATCCCTGTATTCTTGATGCTGAACACAATAAGCCCTCAAATATTGTTTTAAGAAGAAATGTGCTTTTAATCTATATTCTGCTGGTTTAAGGGTTAGTTTTTTTTGAAGAATGATTTATATGGTCAGTATAAACAAATTAAGCAAAATAGTGAGTAACTTAAAACTGTATGATACTGTTGCTGAGGACATATTTAAATCCTTATTAAAACCACTACTATCTCTTAAAGACACAAGTCCATGATTTCAGAGTCTGAACCAACTTCCAAATGTCTCACTGAAGGCACTTCATTATTTCACATAAGAGATGCCCATTTCTAATAAGTGAGATACTTTAATCAAAACATAAATAAATTAAAACACAAATAAATTTAAAAAAGAATTTAAACTAGTAATGCTTACCAATACTAGCATGATCAATAATAGTATCAATATCTTGTAGACCCCATTTCTTATAAGCCAAGGGTGGTGGTTGTATGTTCTCATTCCCTGATGCTGCAGCTGTCAAAGATAAAGACAATCCAAATTTAAATCTAATGGGTAAAATGAAGTCTTACAAAAAAAATAAATATATAATTTGTTATTTTAGAATTACAACTAATAATAAAGCAAAGCAATGAGACAAGGCATAAAGTAAGATTTCTTTCATGACATGATAACATATACACAAAATGTAAATATTTATTTGAAAGACTAAATTGGTATAGATTTTGAAACATTCAAGCTCAGAATTTAGAGAAAACTACAGAAATACCAGAAAAGCAATGAAAGTCAATGTGAAGTCAAACTGCATCAAATGTCAGGTAAGCCATTTCTCTTAGCCACACAGAGAGCCAAGAAAGATTCTGTAAGTAGGTCGTATTATATAAAATAATTAGCAGCAAAAGTAAAGTATGTGAGTACACAAGTAAGCAAAATATTTCCTTGTCTACCATGATGTGGATATGGTAAAAAGTAACCATCCACATGGAAATAGTTTGTTGGGGTAAGAAATCTTTGAGAAAAGTACAAACTCTTCCATATTCTGTCCTGTGTGCCATAATGAGATAAGAAAACTCCCCAACACACACACACACCCAAAAAAAGGTAAAGTATTTCTTGCCAAAAATATTACCTTTTGCTACCTGGTTTCGACAAGCACGAAGAGACTGAAAAAGGCTAAATCCATCAATAGTCACAATGGCAGCTGGATACAAGATACTCAATTCTTCATTCTGTTTGAGAAATGAAAAGTGGAGAAAATAATGCATTTTCTTGCACAGATATGGCAAATAAACATTTTTAATATGTGAGGGTCGCAAATAATATAAAATTAAATACTATGACTAAACTGTCAACTATCTGATACTCAAAGCAATATGAGGGAAGGAATAGTAAGAATAAATGGAAATAAATTTCAAAATGTCTTTTGGCCAAGACTTATAATTCTTCTCAAATGAGCTTTTGAGGATGGTTGAAATCATTTGAGATATTTAGATGGTAGGAGGAAGAGGAGTTTTTTAAGTTTCATGCAAAAAAAAAATCATCATTGTATAAATACAAGCAATATATAAAAATAGAAAGCAAATGCACCTGAAGTTTATCCATAAACACTTGCATGAGATAATCACGTAAGTCTAAAACATATTTTAATTACTCATAACATGCCAATGATTTTTCCCCTTTTTGTAAATAAAGAAATCTTTTCTGCCACAGCTCCATAATGTGGAGCCACTACTATTTTTTTTTTTTTTGTAGGTCGTAGGGCTTGAACTCTGGGCCTGCATGCTGTCCCTGCGCTCTTCAGCTCAAGGCGAGCACTCTACCGCTTAAGCCACAGCGCAAATTCCAGTTTTCGAGTGATTTATTGGAGAGAAGAGTCTCACGGACTTTCCTGCCGGGGCTGGCTTTGAACCTCGATCCTCAGCTCTCAGCTTCCTGAGTAGCTAGGATTACAGGCATGAGCCACCGGTGCCAGGCTACTTTTTTTTTTCTTTTTTTTTTCTGGTCATGGGGCTTGAACTCTGGGCTCTTCAGCTCAAGGTGAGCGCTCTACCACTTGAGCCACAGCACCACTTCCAGTCTTTTTTTTTTTTTTTTTTTTTGCCAGTTATGGGGCCTGAACTCTAGGCCTGGACACTTCTTGCTTTTTCTGCTTTTGTGGTGCTAAGGAATCGAACCCAGGGCCTCATGCATGCAAGGCAAGCACTCTACCACTGAGCCACCTTCCCAGCCCTTTTTTTTTTAAGATAAAGTTTTGCTATGTTGCCCACACTGGATTGGAAATCTTGAGGTCAAGCACTCTTCTTGCATCAGCCTCCCAAGTAAATGAAACTACAAAGCTAGGTGCCGGTAGTTTATGCTACCAACTCAGGAGGCTGCTCAGGAGGCTAAGATCTTCAATCTGAAGCCAGCACAGGGCAAAAAAGTCCATGAGACTCTTATCTCCAATTGATCACTAGAAAACTGGAGTTGTAGCCCAAAATGATAGTGCCCTGAGCACAAAAGCTCAGGGACTGTGCACAAGCCCTGAGTTTAAGCCACACAACCAAAAATAAATAAACTGTGGGCTAATACAATTGTGCCTTGTAGAGTGTCTACCTCAATGTATGTAACCAATTTTTATTGAATATTCATTTCAGTCTCTTGCTTCCATTCCTGCTCTCTACAAACAATGCACCATACCACCAGCTAAAAGGTATAGGAAATAGCAAGTATTTCAATATTATATTTTTCAATCAGTTAAAAACAAAAGTATCATAGATAAGACCCAGATCAAAGGGTTGGAGAAAACCTTCAAATCTCAGTGAATTTGTGGAAAAATGGTAAATATCTCTTGTAAATCTATAAATATCTCTTGTAAATCTATAATAATCTATAAATTGTAAATCAATTTATAGATTATCTTAGATTTCCAAGTGTTCCTTCCTTGTTGCCTTCAATAATTCCACTTTCTCTTCATCTCTTTATGAAGAATATTAACAAACAGGAGTCTTTAGCCTGTTTTATTACTTGGAAGAATTCATTATCTTCAATAATTGTCTTCATTAATAATTTCTAATCCATTCTTACACATTTTTTTTTATCATTACATGATATTGGTATCTTCATGTTATTTTCTAGCATGGCCTTGAGCTTAAATACCCCAAACCACACTTACTAACTTTTATTTACTGTTAATGCAGTAGTATTCGCAGCTTCTAACTTTGTCATTGGTATACCTTAGATGAATGTCTTTTAAGTTATCTTTTTGTTCACTTCTCTTTTTATTCTTCTACTTCTCTAGACAAAAACTGTCTTTTCCTTCAACTTCTGTTCTGGTTTTTCTCTTCCCAAAGCTATTCTGTTTCTCAACATCTAGCCAAAATACCTTAAAAAGACAGATAACCAGCCAGGCTTGGTGGCACATAAATGTAACGCTAGCACTTGGGAGGCAGAGGAAGGAGGATTATGAGTTCAAGGCCACTCTAGGCTATATAATTAGACCCTGTCTCAACAAAACAAGATAAGATAAATAAGACAGGCAATTAGCCCTTCTCTCACAATCCCAATTCATCATGAAAAGAGTCCTGCAGTAACCCTCTGATTTTATCACTTCCTTTTCATTCATCTTTAGAAGCTTCTCTAATCTCACAAATTAATTATAAATTTTATTTAGTCTTTAACTTAATGTATAATTGGCTACTCTTGCCTATTTAATAGTTTCTCAATATTTTGTAACACAGGTCTTTGTTATTAAATAATCTGAATATCCCCTTCATGCTTCTATGCGGCACATTTTACCTTTTCCCCATTAGTCAAGGCTTAATTCAAATCTTACCTCCCGAGGGAATTTTCCCTATTATCCTAGTTCTACTGAGCTCTCCTCCTCTAAACTTATAGAGTACTTATTCTGCCCATAAAAATAAACTTGGCAATAAACTAGGTATTTCTTTATATTGATTAATTCATTCATAGGAATTAATAGATAAAATCTATTCATATTTATAGATATTAATCTAAGTTGTTCTATATCTATAGTACATGTATCATGCTATTTATTTTTTTGTTTTGGGTCCGGTCGTGGGGCCTGAACTCTGGGCCTGGGCGCTGTCCCTCAGCTCTTCAGCTCAAGGCTAGCGCTCTACCACTTGAGCCAAAGCGCTACTTCTGGCTTTTTTTTTTTTTTTTTTTTTTTGCTTATGTGGTGCTGAGGAATCGAACCCAGGGCCTCATGCATGCAAGGCAAGCACTCTACCACTGAGCTACCTTCCCAGCCCTGTATCATGCTATTTAAATCAATATTACATGTATATAATACATGTATCAATTCACTTAAAATCTTTTGGAAGCTAAAAAGTACAAGAAAGAAAGGTACATTGTATAGTACATATAGTATATTATATAGAAAGGAAGGAACATTATAGTTTGACCATATATACTGCACACTAAATAAAGGCATATTGGTGGAAGTGGCTCTACAATGACTTTTTTTTCTTTGGGGGGCGGGGAGGAGGGTTGAACTCAGGGCCTGGGCACTTTCCCTGAGCTCTTTTTGCTCAAGGCTAGCACTCTACCACTTTGAGCCACAGTGCCACTTCCAGTTTTTGAGTGGTTAACTGGAGATAAGAGTCTCACAGGGACTTTTCTGCTCAGGTTGGCTTTGAATCACAATCCTTAGATGTCAGCCTCTCCAGTAGCTAGGATTACAGGTGTATAGTGACTTTTTAACTATAAGACCAGAACTTTTCTTTTACCACATGTAATTCTGACACATAAGTCAAAATTAAAGATATAGTTATACACGCCATAGTTTACACACTCAAGAGTATAATGTTTCATTTAAAAATACAAGTAAATTGGTATTTTAAATTCAGCTACAAATAGATAAAACACCATAGTTAACTGTGACATGTATCTGTTTCCATTCAAAAAAGCAGAAAAAAAGTAATGCTTTCAAGTAATGGCATTGTTGCTTTGAACAGTCTTGTACACCAACCTGTTCAGTCACACCAGGATGTCGAGGGATTTCATAGGTCCTGCATTTAAGCTGAAGCACTGGGTCTTCATTCAAAAGTTGTGCAAGCAAAAGCACACCATTCTAGGAAGAAAAACAAAAGACTCAGCTTATTTTCTCATCAATATGCCCAAACAAGAATTGCAGAACACATAGTACTATCTCCCCAGTAGTTTCCTATGCATATCAGGTACTCTCTTTTCAGAAGAATACAATTTCCCTTCTCTGTATCTTGTAGCAAAAGGTACTACTGCCTCTCCTGGCCTTCAGGAAGCATGAATTTCAAGCAGCATATAATAAAGACACATGGTACTAGATATTGCAGTCAACTAGGATTTTCCTAATGCTGGAAACCCAACTCACCTCAGTGTAGAAGCGTACATAGCCTGAAGTAAAACCCACTACAATGCAAGTCCAGTCAGGGCGTCCAGTGGAACTCCTGTAACAAATGAAATTTATGATCCTAATAGCCAGATATCAAGAAGAAGAGATAACTCTTATTTATCCTTACCTCTTTTGACTTGCTAGTGGGATACAGAGGGCACTAGTTACACGTTCCCTAAAAACAAGAACAAAATTACATGCTTATCTACTGACCTTACTTTTATTTCTCTATAATTTGATTTTAAAAGATATTAAGTAAGTAGAAGGGGACCTTATGTACTAGTTTTATTGTATGCATAAATAAGAATACAGTAAAACTCAAGCCAAGTGCTAGTGGCTCATGCTTGTACCTATTTGGAAAGCTAAGATCAGGGTTCAAGGCCATCCTAGGCAAGAAAGTACAAAAGATTCTTATCTCTAATTAGCTACCAAAAAGCCAAAGTGGAGCTGTGGCTCAACTGGTAGAGTATTAGTCTTGAGCAAAAAAGCTCATGGAAAGCATCTAAGCCCTGAGTTCAAATCCCAGAAGTGGCATACACACAAAAAAGTACAATAAAATTCATTCACATAAACTATAACATCACATTCATTTGAAGTTAATAGCTGTATTTTAAATTCTGTATTGTCATAAAAAGCATGAAAGAAAACAAAACTTTACACATGTAATTGATTGCACACAGAAATAGAAAATCTCAAATAATCAACAAGCAATTATTTCTCACACGTTCCTATCTTCATTTCTCTACAAACTCTAAAGCTGGAAAGCATATACATTTACTAAATATTTCAAATGATGGAACTACTTATTTATTTCACATATTCATTTAACACTAAGAGATATCCAAAATTAACTCAAACCTACCCTTCTTCAACATTCAGAGAACCACTCCAACCAACAGCAAATTGCATTTCTTCCTTTCCTTTATCACTGCATTTCCATTTTGCTGGAAAAAATTAAGATACCATATAAAATAACCACTCTATCCCTTTAGGACGATTATAAAATTTAATAGCTCAATCATTCATTGATTTGGGTCTTTTTATAGGTATATTTAATATTTTAAATTTAAGAGCTTTAAAAAAAATCATCTGGTTTCCTAACTTTCCTCCAATTAAACCCATGTAGTATACTATTTTATATATAGTTCTTGCATACCACTTATCTCATTTATAATCTTTATCTTCAGATAGCAGACATTTTCTATTAGATAACTTATTTTATAAGATCATTCTACAGTCATTTTATACACAATCTTATTTTGTTCAATAAGTGTTCCCATAATATCTTATATACTTAAATCTTAATTTTAATCTTCAAAGTCTATGAACTGAAAATCTATGCCCCAAACAAAAATGTATAGTATTCTAAGTCTTTAAACTATAGCTACAAGTTATACCAGTTATACTGTTACTAAAAAACTGTCAATGACCTTATCAGCACTAACTCTCCCTTGCAATAAATGGGCTGCTGTTTCTGAAGGGCCATTCAGTGATAAAGTATCTTGTAGTCAGAGAGAGAGAAAGGAAGGAAGGAAGAGAGGGAGGGAGGGAGGGAGGGAAGAAGGGAGAAAGGAAGGAAGGAAGGAAAGGAAGGAAGGAAGGAAGAAAGGAAGGAAGGAAGGAAGGAAGGAAGGAAGGAAGGAAGGAAGGAAGGAAGGAAGGAAGGAAGGAAGGAAATACAATTGCTGCCTGACATACCAATTTATAGATGTCACCATATAATATAAACCAAAGAAATATTTGAAAATTTCCAAATACCCTATATACTACTCCAATCTATACATTCAAATAAAAACTGCAGAAAACAATAGAGTACTTACGCACTAAAAACACAGCTTTTTGTTCCCGAGCTATAACCATAAGATCATTGGTTGGAGATAAGGATAAAACACAGTCTTGAAGCCAGGAAGTTCTTTGTGTTCTGCATGTATTTCCTTCTTCTTCCTATGAGTAAAAATGTTTGCCATAAATGCAAAAATATTGTGTACTTCAATTCAGTTTGCCTTAGAGTGTAAGGGGGAAGAAAAAAGGAAAAAGAAAGATCCCTGATTGTTACAGTATATAATATTCTTTATCAAAGCATGTCAAGGATGATCAACAAACAAAATACACAGTATAAGTTAATTTGTCTTGAACATTAAAAATTTTTTTAAACATACAAGAAAAACATTAGAAGAATGTCACACAAGGATCATTCCAGTAATGAACCAATCTTGGGAAACTCAATAAAGAGCGTATTAAGAAAAAGCTGTGACATAAGCAGCTAGATGGCAAAGAAAAAAATAACCATTATCTCATGACAGCTATGGTTTTAAGATCTGTAAAAGTATCTGATAAGGTATGATGCTTGCCTTTTGTTTGACCTGAAAGGTATTATCTTTCCTAAATTGGAAATTTATTTTTTAATAGGTAAATGTCTATAGTTAAAATTCAAAGGTTATTATATATTTTTAAAAAAAAGGTTTTCTTTGGAATGTCTCTCTCATAGTCCTGTGCTCCAGCCATCTAGTTGTCTTCTCTACAGACAACCAAAGAAATCAGTTCTATCTCCTGTGACACTTTATGTACATAAATGCAAGTAAGTTTACTACTTTTTCTTCCCCCTTTCAGGGATAGTAGCATAATGTATGTCTAACATTTTGCTTTTTGTTCCTAACATATACAATAGACTTTATTCCATTTGACATTTATTCTTATTAAAAGCATGCATAGCATAAATGCACCTCTTGATAGACATTTATGTCGCTTACAATCTATAGCTGTTATCAAGTGCATGGATAAGTATATACGTTTGTTAAAAACTGTGTTAGATAATCTCAAACTGTGTTCCACCTGTGCTTGTATTCATCCGTAATATGACTAGCCAATTTTTTTTAAAGCACTTGTTTTTCCAGATCTTTGCCAGGCTAATAGATAAAAAGCAGTATCTCAATGCAGTTTTAAGCTGCTTTTCTCTTATGAAAATAGACATTTTCTCACATGCTTAAAAATTCATTTGTAGCCAGGCACCGGTGGCTCATGCCTATAATCCTTAGCTACTCAGGAGGCTGAGATCTGAGGATTGTGGTTCAAAACCAGCCTCTGCAGGGAAGTCTGTGAGACTTTTATTTCCAATAAACCACTCAGAAAACTGGAAGTGGTGCTTTGGCTCAAGAGGTAGAGCACTAGCCTTGAGCTAGTGCTCAGGCCCAGAGTTCAGGCCCCATGACAGGCAAAAAAAAAAAAAAAAAACCAGATGTAAATTTTCTAAAAATACTTTACTCCTCTCCTTGGTACAATTCCTGTTGGGTTGCTGCATTTTTTTTATAAATGATTTGTCTATATTAAAGAGTCCTACCTTTGAGGAGAGTCAACAGAGATACAAGGCAGGAAGTTGTATAAATATAAACAATAAAAAGAGGCACAAGGCAGGAAGTAGCATAAATGCAAACAACAATAACAACAAAAAGTATGTGGATCTGTCTGAAGTAGTTCCTGTATTAAATCTTTTTCAAGAAAATCTCAAGTCACCAGGCACTGGTGGCTCACACCTGTAATCCTAGCTACTCAGGAGGCTGAGATCTGAGGATCGCGGTTCAAAGCCAGCCGGGGCAGGAAAGACCGTGAGACTCCTATCTCCAATAAACCACCAGGAAACCGGAAGTGGCGCTGTAGCTCAAGTGGTAGAGCGCTCGCCTTCAGCTGAAGAGCTGAGGGACAGCGCCCAGGCCCAGAGTTCAAGCCCCACGACAAAAAAAAAAAAAAAAAAAAGAAAGCCTCAAGTCAAAAGATACAATACAATCAGAATGAATAAACATCTACTCCAGGCTGGATCACAATAAACTACTGTTAGCTTTTATAGCAAAACTTGATTTCTAACTCATCGAGAAAGTTCAGGCATGAAACAGGATGCACACTACAATGCTTTGTGAAGTTTATTAGAACATCAGCACACATTTGTTGGCTGACAAGATGCAGGCTCAGCATTTTGTTTTATACTATAAGGGTATTTGCGTACTACATTTTTGAAAAAAATCTCCCCATGCTAATGGGGACCACAGTCACTAATATTGGTCCCTTGAAGCTAGTGATCTTAAAATAAAAGCATCAACTAGCAAGATAGTTAATTTCCCAAGTAAGGCATGACATTTTAAAAAAGAATTTAAAAAGCATCTTATGGGAGAAGGAAAGCAGGAAAAAAAGAGGAAGTAACAATGTTTGACAAGGATTGTACTCATTTCCTTACTTGTGTAACTGTTACCCCTCTGTACATCAACTTCACAATAAAAAAAAAAGACAAGAATCTTACCACTTAAAAGTGCTACATCAGAATGACCTAGTTTTCCACAAAAACTAGTGTCTTCATTAAAATTAATATCCATATTTATAATTATATATTACATATTGCAACATATTAATATCCATATTTCTAAAACATAATCCCTAGGAGGCTAAGTTTGTAGTTCAGCATATACAAGGATCTGGGTTCAATCATTACCACTACAAAAACCAAACCAAACCAAAACAAATGAACACAAGGAACATAATCCCTATTGGGGGAAGAAGAAATCTGTATATAAGTTAAGTGAGGCCTATTCATCAAAGCTTCATCTTTCAATTAAGACCGGTAAACATGTTTTCTTCACTGCACAAATATGGTAGCCACTACTGTGGATTGTAAAAGAATTCTTTTTAAATAATTAGAGTTATAGTATATACTTCAAAATAGTTCTTTTGATTTTAAGCTCACAAATCTGTCAAATAATTATTGTTTCGCAATGTACCAGATGTCTACCTCAGAGTTTGGTGAATTATTCCTTAGCAAACATGGTGACAAATGTTTTCTGGTGTATGTAATAGTACAGAGGGTAGACAATCATTCAAGTAGTCAGGAGCAACTTCTCAAAGCTTTCAACTTTAATACCAAAGGTCCACTGTTTACAACATGGGTTCTTCTTGTTACTGTGTTAACTTTCCAAGTTATTTATATATTATAGTGGCACCAATAATGTTCGCTGAAATAAGGCACTTTTATCACATTCACTGTAATTCTCAGTGGTTTGCCATCTAAGACAACAAACTAAAACATTCATCCATACTTTCAAAGGGGCATAAATGCTTCAGCTATTTTGAGACACAAGAAGAAAGTAAGCCGTGCTCCATAAGTAGGGTTTTCCCCTTTCCCCCACAAGTCTATTGCTAACATAAGCAATGCTCAATATTTTTCAAACATTTTTCTTGTTTTCTTAAAGGGGAGGGATTGTAGCAAGACTTATTCTCAAACAAAACTACATACAAAAGTTCAGTTTACAAGCTACATAGGAGCAGAGATGAGCCCCTCTGTGAAGGCCTGCAGCATGAAAAGTACTAGTCCGGCCCCTTTCCAAATCCAAATCTGAAATTTCCCAATGGAAGATTTTAAGTTCTTTTCTGATGCAAATGGCATTAGAGAAATAATGAAATAATAAAAAAAAAAGTAATGCTCTAATTGAGAATCTTGAGTCAGGACACGCTGTAGTCTATGCTTTAGACTTTAAGCATACATTTCTTTGGGCACCCATCTGATTAACATGTTTTCATTCCTTGTTTATCTGACAGATCATAGTTGCCTCTGCCACTTTTTATAGAACAGATGGGGCATATATCAAAGTCTCTTTTAAAGGGAAATTTCCCACACTGCCTATCCAAATAGAGGACACAGAACCTTCTTTACTTCCTGTCCCAGTAACCACTCCTCACAATCTATTTACTATTGAGGAAACCAATGCTATTCTTCTCTTCCTTGTCCTTAATATGCCTTAAATATACCTTCCTAGTTAAGATAAAAATCCAGTCTTTTTCAAATTTCCTTCAGACTGCTTCAGTTCCCTTTAAAATGTGAAGACTGGCTGAGCAAAATATTCCAACATAACCAGTTATTTCTTAAAGGAAAATATTAGAGCTAGATGTGGTGGCTCTCAGCTACACAGAAAGCTGAGACCAAAAGGATCATAGTTTGAGGCCTAATGAGGCTTCCTCAGGAGTAAAAGTCCTTGACATTTTATCTAACAAAAAATCTGGGCATGGCAACAGATGCTGGTTATCTATGCTACAGAAATAGACATAAACAGGAGGATCCAGGTCCAGGTTGCCAAAAGCAAAAAGAAACCCTAGCCTGAAAATAACAAGAGAAAAAGCCCTGGAGATGTGGCTCAAGTGGCAGAGCACCTTTCCAGTAAGTGTGAGTCCCTGAGTTCAAACCTCAGTACTGGTCTGGTGCTTTTTTTCATTCTCTTTTATTTCCTTATGGGCAAGCTGGAATTCTTTAACTTTATTCTTCATTGCCCAATTATATTATACTTGACATAGATCCACTATTTTGAGTATTGTTATGTACTGACTAGTAACTCCTCCTATCTCAATTTACATACTTAAGTCCTAACCCCTAATTTAACTACTATTTGATAACAGGGCCTATAAGGAGATAATCTAGGTTCAATAAGGTCCTACGTGGCTGATATCCTGATAGGGAGAAGAGGCATAAGAATTCAGTCTCCACCCCCATGTATACACAGAAGAGAGGACAACTGAGAAGACAGCAAGGAGTGTACTGCTTTGGGCTCTACAACAGTGAGAAGATAAACTTTCGTTCTTTAAATCAGACAATCTGTGGTATTGTTATGGCAACCCTGAGCACACAGAGGCAGGAAGGCAGGAAATATCTGTTCAGAACACGTACCTTCTATTACAGAAGCCACACTTTAAGCTCCTGAGCCCACCAATGTCACAGACAAATATTTCTTTAGGTATGGCTGGCTGCTGCTGGTATTTCATAGGCCTACTTCCTCCCCCCCCCCTTTTCTAAATTTTGGCCCAGAAAAGGACTTTATTGGTCAGTGAAATTACCTTAAAAAATAGCCAAGAAGTGAGAGCATTCTGTCTTTCATTTTAAGAGAATGGTTTGTATAGCAAAGACAAGACAATCTACAATAAAGCAAGCCCAGGCAGCGCAACAGGGTTTCTACAGAGGGTTCTCTGTTCCAAGGCAAGGTAGGTAGGTAGAGAACCTGGCTGAAAAAAAAAAAATCACAAGTGGCCAGAAGCCCTTGAAGGGAGTCTGGCCTGTCTCTTCTCAACAAGACCACATGCCTTTAGCCCAACTACAGAGCTACTTCTGTTAAGATCAACAGTTTGGTCCCAAGCCCTCCAATACATTGTGACACTGTCTAAGTGAGTTTTTTTGTTCCATAATTGTACTGGGAGGTAGGCTAACACCTGTTTAGGTGTGTCCCAGATTTAAGCTGTGGTTACTTGTTCACTTATCCCATACTGATATCATGTCTGTGTAAAGGCAGACAGAGACCACAGCAACCTGGACCTTTTTCCCAACCATGAACTAACTGTTCCCATAGCTTGGCTATGATGAGAATCCCAACAATGGGAGGTCAACCCTCCTGCAGGTGTTCCACTTGTCACTGTTCATTTGCATTATCCTACCACATGGGTCTAATAACTTCTTTGGTGAGATGGAAGCAATTATGACCTGAATCTGGTCCCTGGAACATGCCATAAAACCAACTGTTCCACAGAGACAAAAGATTTCTTCTGTCTTGATATTCTGTTCATCGGTCTATAAGCTGGTAGGGCAGCCCAGGCTCCTCAGGAAATGCCAAGAAATGCAGTCAAAATGCAAGGATGCTCTGCTGGTCTGTGGACAGTAACCTTCCTCTTGTTCCTTGCTTTACTCCCATATTCATTTTTCATTTCTCACCATCTCTCTGTGTGCTGTTTTCTTCAATCTGCTCACTGTTTCCACTGTTACTATCTTCCAAGACTTGATGTTCTTCTTGTTGCTGCTACTTTCACTGCCTCAGAGAGACAATACAGGAGCTAGAATGCATTTTCTTCACTAAGCCCTTAGAATGTTTGACACCTTGGAATCAGAAAAAGCTAACGAGGCTTTCTTTAAAAAAAAAAAAAAAAAAAAAGGCTTTTCCAGACTTCTAGCACTGTCAAGTCTAAATTCAAAAGTCCTTTACTCTTTAATGCCATAAAAATGAAACTATTCTCAAGAGTAGTGGAGACTTGTGGAGGTAAAAAGCATCCTGGAGTTATAATAGTTTGCTGCTGGACTCAGCAGTACCAACTGGCCTCCAGGTCAGCCACATTCAGTAGAGCTGGCTGTCATTTATCTGCTTACTACTGCTATACCCATAAGGACCAAAACAAAACAGCTTTCTAATGCCAAACTAATAAGAATAAAAGTTGATCACAATGGTCTCAACACAACGGCAACTGACAGAACCCAGTTATTATGTTTATAGTTAGAGCCTCTTGACACAGCCACAAGCTGACTTCAAGACATTCTACTGTGTTGCTGGCATCATTGTTAGTGTGAACATGCCCGAGCTATACTTTCAGGGAAAGTAGTAGGTTGTGAGTTTTCTGATATTCCTAGCAAAAGAGAGTAGAAATTTCCTTTCCATTCTTACCTCCTCACTGGGTATGGGAGACCTAGTAGAGCTTTAATGTAAAATAAAAGATAAAGAATCTAAGACGACAAAGATATAAGCAAAATCCAGTCTTTAATTACATGATCCTATTTATATGACATATTCAGAATAGCAAATTCACAGACAGAAAGAAAATCAGTGGTAGCCAGGGGTTGGGGATCAGGGAAGCACAGGAGGTGGATGACTAACAGACATGGGTGATGAAACACTACAGAATGAGATCACTGGTAATGCTGTACAAGAGGTTTGTGAATATTAAACCACACTAAACTGTATACTCTAAAGGGCGAATATATGGTGCATGAATTATTTCAGAACTGTGCACATTAACATGAGACCAAACTATTAAAATCTGAGTAATTAAAATGGATACTAAAAAACACAAAAGAACCAATGAAGGAGTAACAAAAGAACTAAAGGACATGAGGCAATAGTCAATAAATAGCAAGATGACAGATATGAATTCAACAGTACCAATAATTACATTAAATGTGGAGAAATTAGTCACTCCAATCAAAGGTTAAGATTAGTCAGACAAGATCCAACAACCTGGTATCTACAAAAAAACGTTATTTAGATTAAAAGACCTGAATAGGTTAAAAGTAAAAGGATGGAAAAGAGGTACAGCATGACAAAAAGTGACCAAAGGAAAGCTGAAATGGCTATAACAAATATTAGACAAAATAGATATTAATATAAGGACAACCACTAGATACAAAGAGAAATGTTTCGGAATGAGAGCTATCAGGAACATATGACAAATAATTGTGTATGTACTTCACAACAGAATCCTAAAATACATGAAGCAAAATCTGACAAAGCTGGAAAGGGAAATACACCATCCCACAGTAACAGATGGAGATTTCAATGCTTTTCTTTCAATAATAGATAGAACTAGTGAACAACCCATATAAGGGAGACTTTTATGACACCATAAAACAACATACAATAAATTTAAGAGGTCTGGAAGAATACGAAATATGTTCTGATAACATCAGAACAAAATGAGAACAGCAAGGGACAAGGTTTTGACTGCTAAGGTGATGAAACACTCACTTCTTCGAGCAGGATTTTCAAAGAGTCAACACCTGCCAATCTTCCCACTGGTCTTCCTGCATGTTTGCCTACTCTTAATATTTCACTGGAATTTTTAAATAAATCTTTACTACATGAGTATCTCTACTTCTTAGCACATGATGTTCTTTAATTTCTCCTCCAAACGTACTATTTTCCTCTTCTTTCCCATTCAGTATGACACATCATTCACTCAGGTCTCAAGACAAATATCTGGGAGGGTGTATTACTTTTATTATAGCTATCTTTAAACATTAACAAAATCAAAAGCAAAGTACTCACTTTTTAGGAGTTGTAACATATGCCAATTGTGTTTTATTTATTCCACACCATATCCCAGGTCAAAAAGGTCATTCTGGGGTTGTTTCGTTTTTGGTAGAAATGGGGTCTGAACTCATGCTTGGTAGGTAGGTGCTATCACTGAGCCACACCTCTAACTCCATTTTTTGCTGATTAATTTTGAGATTAAATTCTTACTTCCTGCCCAGATATGGGCCCAGACCACAATCTACCTAGTTTAAACTTTCGATCATTGCCGGACTCATAGGCATTCACCACCACATCCAGCTTCCCTCAAGACAGTCTCATGGATTTTTATGTCAAGCTGTCTTAGAACTTGAGTCTTCTCAATTTGAGCTTCCTATATAGAGTAAGATAACAGGCACATATAACTGCTAGCAGTTATGGGTTTAAGAAGGAACCTCTTAAATAGGTAGAATTTTGAGCATAAGCTTGGCTAAAGAAGTTATTATTTCTAATCTTTGAGTAGTATAAAGGGGTTTCAATATGTCAGTTCTGAGTACCATGTATCCTGACCCATTTCACTCCTTTCATCTTCCCCTATCTCTTCGAACCCCGTCCACATATTCTTGATTTTTTATTTTCCTCTCACCCTTAGCAATCACCTACCCCATTGCAAAGTCTTACTGTTATCTCCAAAACTTACCCAGAACTCACCCACTTCTTTTTTTTTGGCCGGTCATGGCACCTGAACTCTGGGCCTGGGCGCTATCCCTTACCTCTTCAGCTCAAGGCTAGTGCTCTACCACTCGAACCATAGCGCCACTTCTGGCTTTTTCTGCTTATGTGGTGCTAAGGAATCGAACCCAACGCCTCATGCATGCAAGGCAAGCGCTATACCACTGAGCCACCTTCCCAGCCCCCTCACCCACTTCTTAGATTTACTAATATTACTTTAACCAAGCCAACATCATTTTCTAACTAAACTACTTCAACAGATACTTTTCTCCCTACTTTGACTTATTCCTAAGAGCAACCAAGGTAAGCCACAGAAATCATAAATATTGTGTGTGTGTGTGTGTGTGTGTGTGCGCGCGCGCGCTCCCACTGCATTTAGAATAAACTTCAAATTCATAATATTTTACATGGGGTCTGCTTACTTCTCTGACCCCTTCTTATTGCAGTTTCATTTCCACCATGTCACACCAGTTTTATGTTCCTTCAAACAGGAAGGCCTACTTTCCTCAGGCCTTTGTGTGGCTATGTCTGGTTGCCATGCCCTAAATATTCTTTGCCACATCTTCACCACATTGATTTTATATTGTATTTACATCTCAGGTTAATTGTCATAGCCTTTGAAAGCCTTCCCTAACTATACAATGTACAGCAGTAACTCCATCTTGCTATCTCATGCACATCTGAATTTTCTGCATATCTATTGCCACCATTTGATACTCTTCAATTATTTCTCCTTTTGATTTCTTTCTCTCCACTAGAGTATAAGCTCTAATGGGAGCAGGGACCTACAATATGCTGGGCACAATAGATATTTGTTGAATTACTAAGTGAAAGAAGTCTAAAATAGTAAGTTATACCTAAAATGAACGTTCTCTATCTAGCCTTTACTATGCTTTAAATGTGCCCCCTTAAAAGGCAATTTAAACTCTTAATTTCTAAGGTAATAATGTGAGAAAGTGAGACTTAATGAGAGGTGATCTAGGTCAGAAGGCCCTGAGTTCAAGGCCCAGGATCAGCACCCTAAAAAAAAGCATGAGGTTCTCCTACATTCCAGTACCACCATGGGCAGTAAAAAAAATGTAGAGGAGTAAGTATCTAGTTAGGAATTATTAAGTAAACATGTCTTTGACAAAGATTTTAAAATGTTAACCTAACACAGAAACATGTTACTAACATTGGAGAAGAAAAATGCCATTGTCAAAATAACATGGGTACATTTAAAAACACTTACAGGTTCTTGTGGGTCTGTTTCTTCCCATGCTCCCCAGCCATCATCTTCCCAGTTTGTTGATTTACCTGTTTTTTTAAAAATGAAAATGCTTACATGAAATATATAGCTTAAAATACTTTAAACCCATTTCCTCTAACTGTAATAAAACCAATCCCTCTAAAATGTTGATTGTTAAAAAAGAAAACAAGCCAGGTGTCAGTGGTTCATGCCTATAATAATAGCTACTCTGGAGACTGAGATCTGAGGATCATAGTTTGAAGCCATCTAGGGCAGAAGTTTAAGAGACTCCATCTCCAAATAACCAGCAAAAAAATCTGAACTGGAAGTATAGTTCAACAAGCAGAGTGTCAAATGTGAGCAAAATGCTGAGCAAGAATGTAAGACCCTAGTCCAAGCCCCAGTATTGAAGTGCATATGCATGTGTACAAGTGCACACGCTTGCGTGCATGCGCGCACACACATGCACACACACAAACAACTATAAACTGTGTTACATTAGGATTTTGCCCTATATGGAAACAATCAGGAAACATCTGATCTACTGAATTTCCAAATACGTGTACTATTAAAATCGTGTGCACATTATTTGGATCTTAAGATACTGGACATCAAGAGGATCTACATTTATCAAACTGCAAATGGTGACAAATTTTTTATTTGTTTGCTACTTAAGACAAAAATACAGTTACAAAAGCACTTAAAATGCCTTTAAAATGAATTGTTTCTTAACAAGACAAGGTATCCATGAAAAAGAAAATTAAGCTTTGAAATCAGATAAATTCAGTACCCACTTCTGATCCTTGACTTCTTACATATGGGACATCCTCTTAGATTTTAATTTGCAGTAATATAAAGTATCCAGTGATAGCTCAAATCCTGATCCAGCACTTAACGAATTCTGTGAGATCAGCTATGTTATCTCTCATCTCTAAGCTTTAGGGTTTTTTTCACTACGAATGCAGAAAAAACAATAGCTCTTTTAACTAGTTGGGCTGTGGTAAGGATTTGAATCAGACAGCATACAAACTAAGGTATTATGAGCTTGACATAAGTTTCAAGATCTTGCCACTAAAATAGAGTGACTAAAAGTACAAATAAGTAATACTTCAGCAATTAAAATCAGCTTTAAAATTCTTAAGGAAACCACTTTAAAAGATGGTCCTAATCTTGGGCATGTACAATCCTAGCACCACAGAGGTTGAGGCGGAAGCTGCAAATTTCAGGTTAGCCCAGGATACACAGCAAGACCCTGTGTCAGAAAACCAAAAAGGGGACTGATTTTGATGATTTACAGCTAGAAGGAAATGACCAGAAATTTTACCTACATATAAGGTTTTAAAAGTTACTAAAATCAATTATGCAGAAATAATTTTTTTTTTTTTTTTGTCGGTCATGGGGCTTGAACTCTGGGCCTGGGCGCTGTCCCTCAGCTCTTCAGCTCAAGGCGAGCGCTCTACCACTTGAGCTACAGCGCCACTTCCGGTTTTCTGGTGGTTTATTGGAGATAGGAGCCTCACGGTCTTTCCTGCCCGGGCTGGCTTTGAACCGCGATCCTCAGATCTCAGCCTCCTGAGTAGCTAGGATTACAGGCGTGAGCCACCAGCGCCCGGCTATGCAGAAATAATTTTAAAAAAGGAAACATTGTATATTTGATACTTGGAATCATTGTTCAATTAACCTGCAGTAATAGTAATCTAATTTTGGGTACTTAAATTTTAACAAATAATTACTTCCTAATATCCCAAGCACATGACTAGAATATATTAAGTCCTACTAGACTACACCATTTGATTAAAACTGCAATGTACAGATTTCCACACACAAGTCAATTAACAATTTTAACAACTGATCTGTTAAATACCATAGGCCAAACCCTGTAGTAGGAGCTAAGACAAACATACTGTTTGTCTTTTAAAAGAAAATCTGTGATCTTGTGTAAAAGAGGAACTAACATGTAACTGTAACACATGGAGAGTGCTATATATATTTGACTATTAAAGGATCTTGGAGAGGTGAGATATATAAAAAGTGAAATGCATCTCTAAAAAGTACTTATATACTTGGAAAAAACTCACCACTAATAAGAAAAGGTAAAGAGGAAGATTAACATGAACTGAACATTTCTACATGCCTGAGTGCTTATGGACATTAACTCAATTTAAAAACCATAAGGATCCTCTAAAAGCCCATTTTACAAGGAGAAAAACAGAGTTTAAGCAGCTTGATCATATCATGTAGGACTAAGTAGTAAAGTAGGATTTGAATTCAGGACCACATTAGTTCCACAGCTCATACTCTTTTTTTTTTTTGTCGGTTGTGGGGCCTGAACTCTGGGCCTGGATGCTGTCCCTTAGCTCTTCAGCTCAAAGCTAGCGTTCAACCACTTGAGCTACAGTGCCATTTGTGGCTTTTTCTGCTTACGTGATACTGAGGAAACGAACCCAGGGCCTCATGCATGAAAGGCAATCACTCTACAACTGAGCCACCTTCTCAGCCCCAACAGCTCTTATTCCTAAGAATTATATTACTCGTATTCCTACTGTAGCTCATGAAGAAGGATAAGATTAGGGAATGGTATAGTTTGCGTATAATCCAAAAGTAAGAGCTCTTAATTTTTTCCCCCTGATAATACAAACATCCCCTTGATACTGAGATGTAAGAGAGGCTAATTTTGTTTGTTTGTCGTTTTTTAAGTTAGATTACAATTTGTTCTTTGGAAACATAATCCAGAGAGACAATTGAATTCATTTTCTACTTCATCAAAAACAGCTGTCTTATTTTGCTTAATGGAGGCAACTAGACCAACTAGACAATCCCATTTACAGTTTTAGAATACATCTTGTCTGCTGAACAGGAAATTAAAGTCCATGACTCACTTTGAAACTGGCTATTAAAATTAATGCATATACCAAGGTACCAATATATCAAGAAAAGCATGCAGAATTAAAGTCCTTCAGGAAGGTCAGCTAATCACCCACGCATTCATTTCACAAACAGCACCTTTCATGTGCTAGACACTGTGCTAAATGCAGAATATATAAAAGCAAATAACACATCAAAAAGCTCAGTTTGAGCATGGAACTTCTGTTGAATTCTGTTAAAAACTATAAAAAAAAACCTTTTATTTTTCACTTATATTGGTATAAAAAGAACCTGAGTCCAAGTCATAAATGACTCATACAATCAAACAGAAGACAGCAGGAATTTAGATTTCCTACCCCTGTGGAGAATCACTATTCCTTTATGACACAATTCAAAATATTCAAGACTTAGAGAAATATTTTAAGCAAGCATTTGTGTTCATGAGGGCTTATCCATTTTTCAGTAGTAGGAAGCTTGATTAGGAAAGCTTTTGACTAGGAAGCTTCTCTCAACTAGAGGAAAAAGAGAATTGGGGGGGGGGGGTTTGGACTCAGGGTCTGGGCACTGTCCTTGAACTTTTTTGCTCAAGGCTAGCATTCTATCACTTTGAGCAACGGGTCCACTTTTGGTTTTTAGGTGGTTCATTGGAGATAAAGAGTCTCACAGCCTTTCCTGCTCAGTCTGGCTTCCAACCTTGATCCTCAGATCTCAGCCACCTGAATAGCTAGGATTATAGGCATGAGCCACCAGTGCCCAGAGAATTTAATTGGAGAGTTCCCACTACCATTTTTCAAAGGAAATCAGGATAAAAACAGGTTAAAGGTGTTTTATAGACTGCTGTACAATACTTACTATGTCTACTATAATAAAAAAAATTCTAAATTCTAGTCAATTTAAATATGGGAAACATTTTACAAATTAAACATTACCCTTGTGGGCTATTTCTACTCAGTGCCAGTGATCTAAATTTTGTGGCATCCTTAATTTCTGTTGAAAATCATTTAGTGTATTTTGCAAGCTGCTATTTGACAACTACTGTCAGCTGATGAAAAGTGTTAGACTCCCAGCACTTCACCAAAGATATTTCTGATATCTTTAAATTATGCAAGTAGGCCAAGAATAATCTCTAAGAAAAAAAAAGACAAGTTTATACTTAAAACATAGCTATCAGTATCTAATAATGATGTCATTCAAGTAAAAAATTTTATTTAGAAATAGTTTTTCTTTCTGATAACCTTTCTTGAAGAACAGTGTTCTTCCACTGATATAAGTTTAATACTTGTCTGGTCAGCACTGGGGTGTGAATTCAGGGCTTCATACTTGATAGGCAGGCTATTCTACTCTTTGAGCCACATTCCCAGCTTGTATTCATATAATTAGTATTGTTTCCTTTTTTTTTTAAGCACTTGAGTTTAAACTCAGTTATTCCAGTATGCTCAACTTGCTTGCTTGATCCACTACCATTCTACCACTTAGAGGGTAATTGTAACTGGTTTTGTCCTATTTATTGAAGCAGCAGCAACCACTAAATGTCCCATAAGCACTTCTATAATTAACACTGTCATCAACCGCCTCCGTCTTTCATTTTGTTGAAGGTAATCCAACAAATCGGACCGGAAAATTAAGAAAATGGCAGTTATATTCACTGCCTTCATAAAATTAAAATTACAGTATCTTTTGCAGATCTTCCTCTATAGGTATCCTGAAAAACTTTGCAATGAAGAAATTCAGATGAGTTAGGATGACTAATCGAATCAGGGATTGTGGTTGGGGGCTCTGTATGAGTTCAGGAATCTGAGTTTACTAATCTCCATCCTCCAAATCAGAGGCAGACAGATCATGGATAATGCACTAAGGTATACTAAATTAGAAATTAAATGTAATGCTATTCTAATCTGATCCTCAACATCCCTTTTCTCTTGGCCTGCCACTACTCTTTTCCTAGTTGGACTGTGCTTCACTAGTAGGCAGTCTAACAGTGCTGCCTAACAGAAATTTAATGTGAGCCACACGTATAAGCTAACTAGTCACATTTAAGTAAGTAAAAATATATAAAATTAAACTTGATTAAAGTATTTTAGCATAATATAGCCAGTAGGTCACAATTTTAATGAAATCAAGGTGAATTTATGAGAAATTAAATACTTTTTTATATATTTTACATTTAGAGTGTGTCTTGGTTCCTACTAGCCATTTTCCTAATGTTCATAAAACAAGTATCTGGAATCAGATTACCTGGGTTAGATGTCCAGTTTTATCCTAAAGAGTTAGATGAGTTGGGGCAATTTAATTTTTTACTGCCTCAGCTTCCTTTTTAATAAAACGGAGTTAGTAACTATATCCCCTTTACAGAATTTTGACAAACTATTCAAAGCTCTAAGGACATATAGAGCTGGCATAGGACACCATACTGTCTGTCATAGTGACACCTAAATACCGCTGTTATGATAAACTTCCAAGTACAACATTTTCACACACGTATCTCTCACATGTTAGCTAAATTGCCTTCTCATTTGCCTTACCTCTCCATATCCAACTTCTCCAGGACGAAGATTAAGTCCTCATGAAGTTTGCTTGCATCCAACAATGATCTTTCCCTCTGTGAAACTACAGCATTTGATTATGTTTCTCATTCAGAATTTAATTATATACTGTTCTAGGTCATATGTGGCATTATTTGTTAGCTTGTAAATACTGATGTAAATACTTAAATCAGATTTTTATCTGATTCAACATGAATGTACCCGCTATCTGGTCTACACAACTCAAGCTCTAGAAGTACATGGAATGAGTACCCTACATCTGTGTACATACTTATACATGTACATGCATAAAAATTCTGTTAAGAACATCATAAACAATAAATATTTACTAAATGAGTAGTCTTTGACTATAAAAATTGTTATGGAGGTTCCTCAAAAGACTAAGATTAGAATTACTACATGATCCACGATTCCTGGGTACCCAAAGAAATCAAAGTCAGCATACCTACATGCTCCTGTTTATCAAGAGCTCATCACTTTTCACAATAGTCATGTTATGGAATCAGTAGCCTATGTGCCTACTAATGGATGAATGGATAAAGGAAATATAGATATATAGAGACTGTTATTCCACTACAATGAAGAACAAAATCATGTCATTTGTAAGAAAATGGAACTGAAGATCACCACATTCAGCAAAATAGGCCAGACTCAGAAAGCCAAATATTGTATGTTACACCCATATGTGGACTCTACATTGTAGAAGGAGGGAAGGATGGGAGGGAGGGAGGGAGGAAGGGAGAGAAAGAAAAGAAAAAAGATGAAGTAGAAGGGGGGCTATTTGGGAAGAGGAAGGGGAGCAGCAGTCAGGGTACAAGAGAGTGAGTAGTATGATAATTATGATCAAAGCATACTACAAATGCTTATAAAATTTCCTAATGTAATCTATTTCATACAACCAATATATGATAATAAAACTTCTTCAAAAAGAAGTGTTTGAAAACAACATTCTTATCTAAATGTTTCTCTGTATCGCTCCATTAAAGCAGCTAAATTGGAAGTGGCGCTGTAGCTCAAGTGGTAGAGCACTTGCCTTGAGCTGAAGAGCTGAGGGACAGCGCCCAGGCCCAGAGTTCAAGCCCCACGACCGACAAAAAAAAAAAAACAAAACCTAAAGCAGCTAAATTTACATACTTAAATGTAATGACCAAAACAGCTGTCACTTCTAAGCCTTTTGTAGAGAAACACAAAACAGTTAAGTTATTTTTACATAAATTTTATATATAGACTATATCCTGGATCAAAACAATTTTTCAAAGACTTTCTATAAGTGGAATAATTGATATTGATAATTTTGATTTTAAATGAGACAAAATAATTAATTTGACTTACTTCATAGCTTTAGTTTTCATTAAGAAAGGATAATGAAAATGATATATTTTATCTTATTCAACTCCAAAGAAAGAATTTGACTATGTTAGAAAAGATCCTCTGGAAATCTAATTCAGAGTAGACAACTGGGTATAGACAAAAAAATCTTCAAATATATACAGGTGTACACATTGTTTATATTTCTCCATTTCAAAACAAAACTTTTATCATCACTAACAAGAGATCCTAAGGTCAATAACGCAAAATCAACTTGCTTACTAAATTACATGTAACTTTCAATTCCCTCTCTCCCTCCCTTCCTCCTTCATTTCCTCCCTCTCTTCCTTGTTACAGGACTTCCTTTTTAGCCCAAGCTGGCCTTGAATTCACCATCCTCCTGCTATTACCTCTGAAGTGTTAGGATTACATGTATGGTGATACATACAACCACACCTAACTCCAATTACAAAGGCCACTGAAACCCAAAATAAACAGCATACCATTCAAAAGAAAGATTATCATATCATCCTTAATTTGTATCAGTACTCCATTGCACAAAAGCTTATCTTTCTTCCAACAGTAAATAAAACAGGTAAAACTACAAAGAGCCCAAAATGGCAAATTTTGACTACTGGAGAAATAGAAATATAAATGATGAGAATGCTTCATGTTACTTTCATACTACTGTATATATCCTCATGTTGCTCCCAAATCAGTCATTTTATGACAGGTAAAATCCTAGATGTTAGCAAAGTATGAGGTGTTTGTGTGTGTGTGTGTGTGTTCTGTTTTGTTTTTGCAGCAGTAGTGACAGAACTCAAAGCCTCTCATTTGCTAGGTTCTACAACTGCCCATTTCGCATTGGTTAAAATTTTGGGAGATAGGATCTGATTTTATGCCCTGGCCTACCTGGACTGCAATTCTCCTATTTGTGCTTCCCCTGTACTTGGATAACAAGTATATACTAGCATGCCCAACTATTGGCTAATATGGAGGTCTCCTGAACTATTTTCGGGCCATGCTGGCCTCAAATCACAATCCTTTAATCTCTGTTCCCTAGTAGCTATGATTATAGGCTTGAGCCACTGCAACAGCTCACATGTTCATGTTTGAACTGAGCTTCTCCATTTCCATATAACCTACTGATAAAACTATATTTCTGGCAAAAAAGAAACACATATTTAAATAGTTTTGAATCTTTAATCTTTCCAATCAAGCCTCCATATTCTCAGAATTTTTCCTTAAAATTCACACATAATCAATATTTTCATTGAAAAATTCTATTTAAGTCTTCAAGAAGTTTGCCAGCTTAAGATATTTTGTCTAGCTCAGTTGCTGAAATTATCATTCACTCCTTATCATTCACAGACTGAATCAAAACTTCTCCTAAATACACTGATCTCCAATCAACTAACCTGACATGAAGAGAAAGAGGAGCAAGATGAAATGGTAAGTGATTAAAAATAACTATCTCTTCACTGATCATTAACCTGACTTTCAGCTTCTGTTTTTTAATACCCATCACCAAATTATTTTGAACTACTTAGAATCATTCATTAGTAGCATAATCATAAGTTCTTGTTTTTACCCTTATCAAAGGTTTTACCTATAAATGTAGCCACAATTCCCCTCCAGAAATTTTTCCATAAAGGGATTAGATTATACTAGTATAAGAAGCTGTTCAATATCTCAGTAAATAAACTTTCAAACAAAACAGAAAACAATTTTAATTATCAAAGAAATTTCTTATGTTTTTTGGGGTTTTGCACTATTGAGGATTGAACCCAGGGCTTCCTCAAGCATGCCAGCCAAGCACTCTACTACTTAAGGCATGCCCTCCAGTTCCCAGATGTCCTATTTAAGCATATTTCCAATGAGATTATTCTACTAACAAAATCTAAATAAGAAATTCAATTTTTGCTTTCCATAGCTCTATTTAATATCCCAAATGCATCATTCTAATTTGCCTTTGAATAATAGTCTGTCATCCATAAACGCAGTATGTTTTTCATTTAATAAGAACCCGAAGCTACAAAGGAAATTGAATTCTAGAAGTGGACAATTAATTTGACAGTATTTGAATGAGTATGTCAAAATCAAAAACTAAATAAGAAACCAAAACCATAAAATGTTAGGAAAAGGAAAACTTAATTTAATTTCCATGGTCTAATAAAAGATCTTCTTAGCAGGGAGCAAATTCATTTCCGTTTTTGAGACAAAAAAAAAAAGATGATGTACTTTGTTTCTATAAAAAGAACCTCTAGAACATATGACTTATAAATAATTCAGAGTTCAACAAATTTCAGTTGGCTTTTTTTGGGTTCAGGTAAGGAAGGCTTCACATCTTCCTTAGGAATTGAAGTATGTAGTAATCAAAATTTAGGTAATCAAAAATTATATAGTCAAAATCTATAAACCTAAAGAAACTCTAAATGCCCCATTCTCCTTTTTGTTAAGTACTAATATATCATGGCACAAAACTTAATATGTTAACTCATTTTACTATAAAACTATTTTATGGACAACTGTGGAGAAATTACCCACATAAAAATATGTTCTAATTTTAAAAGTCCATTGTCTGATAACATAAATATTCTCTGTAGAAATAGCATTTTTTATAATAGCTATTCAATTGAGATATGATGGCATTTCATTGTGGCTTTGATTTGCATTTCCAGATAATTAGTTTTATTGTGTATTTTCTCACATACTTCTTGGCCATTTGTAAATGTTCCTTCAAGAAATGTCTGTGCAAGTCCATCTATCATTTTTAATAATTATTATTTTGCTGTTGAGTTCCTTTTGTTCTATACATTATCAATCTAGAATAGTTAGTATTTTCTCCCATTCTATAGGGTGCCTCTTCAACTCTATTGATTCTTTGCTATATAGAAGATTAATAGTTTGATATAATCTCATTTGCCAATTTTTGCCAAGTATTCTGTTTGGTTTGGTTTGTTTTTGCCGGTCGTGGACCTGAACTCTGGGCCTAGGCGCTGTCCCTCAGCTCTTCAGCTCAAGGGGAGTGCTCTACCGCTTGAGCCACAGGGCCACTTCCAGCTTTTTCTGTTTATGTGGTGCTGAGGAATAGAACCCAGGGCCTCATGCATGCAAGGCAAGCACTCTACCACTGAGCCACCTTCCCAGCCCTTGCCAAGTATTCTGATTCACTCTGTATATGTATTTATTTACTTACTTCTTGTCCCTCTCAAGTGTGATTTCTTAAAGTTCTTCTAGTCTAGAAATCATTATCCCTTAAAATTATGTCACTATGTTAAGTAGGTCTTACTACTACTGGTCTAGAAATCAGTCTCCCTCAAAATCATGTCAGTGCATCATTAAGTGGGTCCTCACTATTACTACTCATACCCATTCCTGCAATTTCAAAGTTATAAGACCATATTTTAAATCTTAAAAGATGTTATTTGATTGATAAAAACAACCATGTGGTAGTTTTCATTTTTGTAAATATTGGGAAATAAGGGCATTGGAGATCTTTTAAATGTACAAGTGATTGTCTCACATAGAAACAAATAGCCATATTGTTATTACCTGACAACTAAAGTACAGAACTTGGTGTATTATGATCTGTGTGCCCAGATACAAGCTCCGGGTACCAATTTTCCTGCTTCCTGTTTTTCTTCCACACTGTTGCCATGGTACCTTGCAGATTTATCAAGTACAAATCAATCATGTTATTTCTCTGCCTTTTAAAGTCTTTCAGAGGCACCCACAATTTTACAAGATTTATGGATGATTTAGTTCATGACAGCCTCATCTCCCCCCTCATCTTCTCACATCCTCTCCAACCATTCAGTTTTTCTGAGTTGTCCAAATGCCTTGCTATCCCTGGCCTCCTTCCTGCACACATGATACTATTTTACCTTTTCCCTCTGCCTACTTCTTACAAGGCAGAATTAAGTATCAGCACTTCAAATCCTTTGCATCTCTCTGGCTTGATATGGCAAGCGACTGACATATATGTCTCTACCAAAAACCCTAACCTCCTAGAGAACACAAACTACCAACCTTAATTGGTTTGTTGCATCAATGACTGGCACAGAGTAAAGGTTTATTCATGGACACTTTTGATTTGATTACTTCCTAAATTGTTTATTGACAGGCCCAGACTGGCCTGGAACCCACAATCCTCCTGCCTGAACCTCCTGAGTGCCTAAGATATCTGCTGAGTTTTTTTGTTTTTGTTTTTTTTTTTATATTGGGGGTCCAGTCGTGGGGCCTGAACTCTGGGCCTGGGCGCTGTCCCTCAGCTCTTCAGCTCAAGGTTAGCACTCTACCACTTGAGCCACAGCGCCACTTCTGGCTTTTTTCTTTTTTCTTATGTGGTGCTGAGGAATCGAACCCAGGGCCTCGAGCATGCAAGGCAAGCACCCTACCACTGAGCCACCTTCCCAGCCCCTCTGCTGAGTTTTGGAAGAGAATAGTGTTGTGTTTTGTTTTAGTGGGCCTGGTGGCATTATTACAAAGCAAAAATGTGCTTCAGATTGGTAATGCAAAAAATAAATAACAAGAAACATACCCTTGCAAAAGGAGACGGCTAGGGAATTCTGAGGAAGTTGCACACATCTACTGACCCAGCACTGGGCTTACCATTTGGTAGTCAAGAAGCAGTAGAAGGCCTCTCACCTCAATAAAAGCATATTAACTTTTCTTAAGTCATGTCGTTAATTTCGAATCTCTTCCTAAGAGGTTATTTTTTTTCTAATTTGGGACTTCATTCACCATCTTAAGAGTCCCTTTTTACTCATCAAGCAGCCACTAATTCTTTAAATCTGAATGAAAGGCAGGGTTTGGGGGAGGGAGGACGTGGGGGGGGGATGATACACGTTTCTGGCAGGGTAGGCGGCAAAAGCCACCGTGGTAGGGATGGCGCACGAGGGGGGGCACCGGGGCAATCACAGGGTGGGAAGGCTGACATCTGGCATGAATCACCGAGCAAGTAGCAGGGGACGGTGGACAGCGGGCTGGGGTGGGGGGGGGGGGGGAAGAGAAACTCAGGAAGAAGCCTAGAAGGGGGAAGGAGGGGCTGGGGAGGCGGAGGAAGGGCAGAGGCCCCGCGATTTGGCAGCGATGACAGAGGCTGAGGAGGAAAACTGGGGAGCCAGGAGGGCGGCCCCGACGCCGCCTGGCCGGGCCGGGATGTCAAAGGCGGCCGGAAGGGGAGTCGTCGGGGCGCGGAGGCGGCGCGGCCCCGAGGGTAGGGCCCGGCGGACCCGGGGCGGCGGGCGCCCGGGAAGCAAGGCCGCGACACGGGCGGGGACTTATTGGGGTGACACCGGGGGGCACTTACTGGGGTCCCTCCGCAGGACGCCGCTGGGGGTCTCCTCCCGCAGCTGAGGGAAGAGGAAGTCCCGGGCGGCCTGCAGGTCCTGGAAGTAGCAGAACTGGACGATGGAACAGGCCATGGTGGTGGGGAATCCCACTAGGGCGGGTGGGGGGGGGTAACTCACTTTATCACGCCCGGCCCCCCACCAACTCACCGCGGCCGCAGCCAAACCCCGAAAGCTTTAGCCACGCCGGGGGCGGGGAGGGCGGGGAAAGCAAACCGGAAGTTGTCAGCGCATTCAGAGCACGGGCCCCGGGAGCTGCGCATGCGCAGGGCCGCCCAAACGCCGGAGCGGGATGGCGGGGGGTGGAGGGGGGGGAGCGGGGCCGGAGGACGTGCGGGCTGTCTGAGTCACGTGATGAGGGACGCTGCAGTGGGAGAGTCGGGCGGCGCAGACGTGGCGACTCTGGGCTTCCTTCCAGTCCCGGTTCTGCTCCGGCAAGTTGAACCCTTTCATTCATTCTGGCTTGAGCCGGGATGATGTAATTGGACTTTGGAGCCCTTCGCTAGCCCTTCGACGGCCGGGGTTCGTCACTGGCAGCCTCTCTGGGCCCAGCACAGGACCTGCCATCTTTAGCAGGTGCTCAATAATAATTTGCTTTAGGAGTACGTGGAATGGACGTAGGACACAGACATAGGATAACCGGGCTCTCTTGCAAATGCGCGTTGCTTTTGCGAGTACTTTTCCAAACCTCGCCCCCGATGTGAGTCGTTTGGGAAGGGTGACTTCGTGTGTGTGTAGACCAGATCTCATTTTGTCCCCTGGCCGCCTCCTCTTCCTCCCCCTCACCCCGCCCCGGGTGCCGAGATTATGTACCTGCTGCACCACGATACCTGGTTCACAACATAGGTCAACCAATTTTTTTAAATGAAAAATTTGAAGGAAATGTCACTGAGGAGACTCTTGAAACCCATTTACATTATTTTCATAAAATGTGAAAACAAAAAGGCGTCCATGTTAGCACAACAGGACTATAGGCAAGTGTGCACCTGCCAAAGGAAACCTATAGACGGGTCCTCTACTTTTTGTGACAGAGAAAATGACCTAGGAGTAAGTGAAAGGGAAATATATTCGGTCCAAAGCATTCGTTTCTATCCTGCCCATATGTGTATATTGTCCTAATAACATAACAGCTGTGATTGAGTGTCCAAGTTCTTAATTTCTTCTTCTAGAGTAGAATGATTTGCTCCACACAAAATAACAATTTTTACTTTCATCAGATTGCCAGGGATCAGTTCTGTAATGTAAGGGCTGAATTAGATGTCCTACAAGGTTATTTCAAATTCTATAATAAAAACTTTGCAGAAAAACGGCTAGTGGCAGCCACTGTTCTTTTCTTTCATCTAAATAAATGTAGCACTGGGTAGAATAATAGAATTCTGATAAGATCATTCCCTAAGAATCTAGCAACCAAAATAAACACAGGAATGAACATTAAATTTAGATTCATAGCTTTACTGGGGAATAAGGAGCACATGACACTTTATGGAAAAACACTGTGTCATTTCGTACGAGACATTGAAGTTCCTGTTCAGGTAAAAAGCATTTTGTGGAAGCAACTGCCCTTGGCTGATTCAGCTGGCCTTTTGTTCTGCCCTGAGGCATTCTATACCTCCTGGGTGGTGATCACTGAATGTCATTACTTCTTCCAAGTGGTGTTCAAAAGGTTCATTCATGTGTTTTAAAGGACTTTAAATATCCTTCACAGAAATTACAGCACAAGTTGAACTGAGCTCTTCCTTGGGAAGTTGTAAAACTGCAGGGGAGTTTCTGCTGCCATGGTTTCTGTGGAGTGTGGGAGGATTGTGCCAGACTGCGAATATCACTAACCACACAGTCAGAAGAAAGTACATTACGGAAAATAAAGGCTTTACATTTCCCAGCATAGATAGTGTCTCTCCTAAATATGAGTTCAGGTATTAATGGGACCTTCTGCTAGTATTTATTACTCTGAGTTTGTCCACCAATAGCTGTTGTTAAAAGATGTTTATTGATGATGGTCCTTGCCAGTTCTTAACAGCAGCCTGAAACCAAAAGGACTGAGCTTCAGGAAGTAAAAGGTGAGAGAGAAAGCCATGTACTTAGTAGAGTCAGGAGATTTCAGGTCTGTCTCAGCTCTGCAGCCGTCAGTTTCATGACCTTGGACAAGGCATGTCATCTTTTGTTTATTTTTCAGTTCATTCAAGAGCTACTTCTGCATGCCCATTAGGAGTGGCTGGAGTATCTATGAACATAAATAACCAATAAAAAGTAGTAATTTTAGAGATGAAGACAGTCAGTATAGAGACAAGTAAAAATATGACAAGGTCACAGAGCATACAAACAAAAAACCTCACAGCCTTGAGATTCAATAGAGGCTTTTTGGAGATCACATCTGAGTCTTTTAGGATGGAAGGGAATGGGGACAAAATACCCCTGGCAGAGGAAGAATTATTAAGAGAAACAGGAATAGCAACTACTTGTGTATACAACACACAATAAGTTGCTTCTAGAATGTGAAGTATGATAGGGTGAGTTGGGGCAGGCACAGAGATAACCTGGATGATTTTAAACTTCCTCAAATTTCATTTCCTACAGAAATCTAGTACTAATTAATATTTCTTTTTTTTGGGGGGGGGGTCCGGTTGTGGGGCCTGAACTCTGGGCTTGGGTGCTGTCCCTCAGCTCTTCAGCTCAAGGCTAGCGCTCTACCACTTGAGCCACAGTGCCACTTCCGGCTTTTTTCTTTTTGCTTATGTGGTGCTGTGGAATCGAACCCAGGGCCTCAGGCATGCAAGGCAAGCGCTCTACCACTGAGTCACCTTCCCAGCCCCTAATTAATATTTCTTAGTGTGCTTAAATTTGACTTTTTCTTTGGTTCCTTTTCCTCATTAATGCTGATTTTTTTTCCCACATCTTGTTTGTATTCTATGACTGTAGGAGGGGACCAGGTTTTGTAGGTTGGGAGTGATAATATATTCATCTGATCCAGCTGCTGTAGTTTACATAATTTACACTAGAGGCACAATTTCTGTCAAATTTTTAGTCTCTGTTCCCCCTTGCTAAAACAGGCTCAGACTAGTAATTTCAATAACCCACGAGCTTTCCCTTATGAATCCTGCTGATTGTCTCTCTCCAGGCCCTCTAATTTCTCTCCTTACCTTGACTGGTATCAGTCAATCAAATGTTTTTACTCTTCTTAATGTAGTTTCGTTTCTTTTTTTTTTTTTATTGTTTTTTTTTTTGGGGGTCCAGTCGTGGGGCCTGAACTCTGGGCCTGGGCGCTGTCCCTCAGCTCTTCAGCTCAAGGCTAGCGCTCTACCGCTTGAGCCACAGCGCCACTTCTGGCTTTTTTCTTTTTGCTTATGTGGTGCTGAGGAATCGAACCCAGGGCCTCGAGCATGCAAGGCAAGCACTCTACCACTGAGCCACCTTCCCAGCTGTAGTTTCTTTTCTAAGAGATGTAGTAAGCAACACTTGTCCTGCTGCGGCCACAGATGTCACTTTTATATGACACTTGCATTTAAAATTGTTTTTTAAACAAACATAATCTTTTCTGTTGTCCTAACTTAGCTGAGTCCCTTGTTTGTAGCCATGCTCTATCTTGTACCAAAAGGCATCTAGAAGATCTGAACCATTCAGAGATATGCAGGCACTTACTTAATTAGTTCATGGTGTGAGCATCTGCTATGTCCTTCTTTTACTCAGGAAACTTGGAAATCCTTAAAAATCCAGATTGTTCCTTTGCCTGACTTCACAGGCCAAATTAGCCATTTGAGACCTGTATAACATTTTATTATTTTTTTTTTTTTAAAAAGTGTCTGCGTATATCCCAGGCTGGTCTGGAACTGGCTGTATAGCTCAGGTTAGCCTTGAGTTCACAATGTTGATGCATTTGCCTCCAGAGTGCCAGGATTCCAGGGGTGTGCCACAATAGTTGTCTTCTCCATGGCTTTTAAACCTATGGTTTATCTGCAGTTCTGTCTCCCCCACTAGATGGTGATATCCTCAAGAGTAGGGATTATAACTTATTTGTAAAATTCATTCATTGAGCATTTTTTAAAATCGTCGGTCAGGGAGCATTTTTTAAAAATTTTAAAAAACCTACTAGTTATCAGGAGATATGACTCATTCCCAACAGAATATATATATATATATATATATACATACTAAAAGATAACTCCAAATGACAGACACAAATAAACACAGCTCCTTTTTGAGAATTCAGTGCTGGGAATGGAGCAAAAGAGTAATACATTCTGAAATTGGCATTTCTTTTTGATTATTCTCCCTGGAAGAATTAGCTAAGCCATGGATAGGTCTGAACAGGTGTTAGACATAAATAGGAGGGAGGGTAGAATGGGAGCAGGAAGACTGCATTCTTAGTCAGAAGAAATAGGCCTGACCCTAATTATAAAAGGAAACAATATACATAGAGAAATGCCCTTTAGCCTGTGTGGGAGTTAAAAGGAGAGTGTTAAGATGAAGCTGGAAGCTACGAGTGAGGATCCCAGCACTTGAGAATTGTGAGTTGATATCAGCTTGGGCTACCAAGTACATTCAAGGCCAGGATAAGTTATGTGATTTGAAGAGAAGAGACTGGAGAGGTAAGAAGGGGTTAAATGACTTAAGGACAGAAACTATAGTCAAATTTGTGTCAGCCTAACAAAGTCCTAGACAGACAAATTCATAAATGCTATGGAAGGGAGGAAAGAGAAGGAAGAAGAATATGAGTGGTATCTAAGTGATATGAAACACAACTCAATCCCATTGGGATTGAGACTTACCCACAAAAACAAGTCAATACAAGGCTCCATATGAGACAATTCCAAAAGAGTATGGTACAAGTGAATGTCAGTTTGTGTCTATTTGTTTGTATGTTTGTTTAGTTGATTGATTGGTTACTTTTATGAGACAAGGTCTCACTCTGTAGCCAAGGCTCATTTAGAATTTGTTATATTTCAAACTCATGGTCCACTTGCCTCACCATCCTGAGTATACTAGGATGTGGGCATGCACCACCGCACCCAGAATTATAGAGAGGTTACAATACCAGACATTATCAGGGAAGCCTGCATGAAGAAGAGACCTCCATTGTGGTTTTAACTAAGAAGAAAGGAATAAATCCAGACTATATAAGAAATTCTAAACCTGTATAACAAAACAAATTAATAACTTTATTAAAAATGGGAAATCATGGTTTGAAAATATAAAATAAAATGGGAAATTAAATAGGTATTTGTTGAAAGAAGACATATAAATGACCAACAGGTATACAAAAAAAAGACAAATCATCAGAGCAATACAAATCAAAACCACAAGATATCACCTCACTCCAGGATGAATGGCTTTTGTTAAAAAGACAAAATCTGGAAGAAGTGACACTGTTCAAAAAGAAATGTACTCATTACCTGACTCATATAACTATAACCCCTTCATACATCACCTTTACAATAAATTTTTTTAAAAAGACAAAAATGCCAGGCACTGGTGGTTCACACCTATAATCCTAGCTGCTCAGGAGGCTGAGATCTGAGGATTGGTTCAAAGCCAGCCCAGGTAGGAAAGTCCATGAGACCCTTATCTCCAATTAACCACCAGAAAACCAGAAGCAGAGCTGTAGCTCAAAATGGTAGAGCACTAGTCTTGAGCAAAAGAGATCAAGGACAAGGGTCAGGCCCTGAGTTCAAGCTGAACAGTCAACAAATAAGTCAAAAGAGCCAAATATTAATAGCTCAAACTTGTAATCCTGGCTACTTGGGATAAGATTGGGAGGATCATGGTTTGAGTCCAACCCAAACAGAAAAGTTTGCAAGATCCCATCTCAACCTAGAGCTGGGCTCAGTGATCTATGTTTGTTCTAGCTACCAATGGAAGCCTAACATAGGTGGATTGTGCCCAGATGCATACCTGGGCAGGAAGTGAGACCCTATTAAAATGGTGTTTTATTAAATACCATTTAATTTTATTAAGTACCATTTAATAGCAAGACCTTATTAAAATAAATGGTATTTATTTTAAGCATGCCTTGATTTTAAAAAATACCATTTTTAAATAGAATACTTTTCTTCACAAAGGTAATCAATACTCCCCACAAATTTCAGGCGGAGGCTACATGACAAAATTCTAGAACAAGTCTCTGAGTAGCTCCTAAAAGTTTGGTTAGTAGAAACTGACTTGCAGTGTCCTGGCTATAGCTTCTGGCAATACTACTCACTGTCTTCAAAACCAATTTCTGTGTTGCAGTTTGCATATCACAGTTGGATATCTGAATTTTTATTTTTCCAATTTTAGTGTTTGAAATTATTTTCTCTACGTTTAATGCCTCACATCTTCTGAAATCAACACTTTCATTCTCAAGATTTTTTTGTAAGCTTTATACATTTGTCATGTTTCCAAAACTCCCAAATTTATAGTAATCCCTAAACTTTGACATTTCATTATTTTTCCTCTTAGAAAATCCTTAAAATTTTGACCAGCACAAACTTTACCACCAGACTATGACTAAAAGTCATAGCTGGGTTCATGGTGGAAATTCAATATGGTGACCCACTTACTCCCTGGAGCTGCATTGTAAGACCCCTCAGTGGATATCTGAAACTGCAGAACACCATGTAAACAGCCATGTCATGTTACGTTTGCTTCATGATAATTCTGTCAGTTTTCAACCCTTCATTCCAAGTCAATTAGAATTACTACTGCAAATGCAATTATAGGGCATTCAGAGAATGAAATACTTTCTTCACCATTAGTTCACCGTTACTGGTAATAGTGTTCAGGATCAGCTCAGAACAGCTTACCAGAACTAACTGTTAATGTTTCAGAAAACTTGAAAGCCGTCGCCTTTACCTGATATCTTGAAATCTGACAAAGTGAGAACATTTACATCATAGAAATCAACAAAAACTACAAATTAGGACCTATTCTTTTTGCTTCCACAACCAAGTGTTAGATGTTCAATAGTACAGTACTGACTGTGAGGAAACTTAAAAGTGTATATGTTTTTAACTTACTATAGTTTCTTAATAAATAGCTTTGCAAAATGTTTTGAATAGCCTTTTATGAGCACCTTCCATATATTTTGATATAAAAATCATCTCGTACTGTACATGGATGCTTGGTCCTCTTGCTAAGCCTTTAGCCAAATGTATAAAATGGTGTGGACTGCCAAGATGAAAGGCTCAGTGCTAATCAGCTTCCATTACATGACAACATACCAAGAGCAGCAATTTAAAGGAGAAGAGACTTATTTGGGCTCATAGTTTCAGTGGTTTCAGCCAGCTGATCCTGTTACTCGGAGCCTGAGGAAAAATGATCATGGGGCAGGACCTAGGGGGCACTTCACGGCAGCCAGGAAGCAGAAAAGGCCAGGTCCACTCAGACCCTGGAACAAAAATACCCCCTTCAAATGTACACCCCCCCCCCCAGTAAGCTTCCTCCAATAGGCTCTACTCCCTGAAGTTTCTACTTCATCCCCAAAGTACCATTGGAAAAACACCATTGGTTAAGGACCAAACCTTGTAACATGTGAACCTTACAGGGATAATCTACATCCTAGCCATAACAAGTTCTCCAAAGTCAGAGCAACTTCAGCTTGAACTCTAGGGCTAGGAGTTTTAGTAGTTATTATTGTTTAGGTCTCAAATGTCCCCCAAAAGCTCATGTGCTTTGTCTTGGTACCTAATCTAGAAGTGTTCAGAAGTGAAGCCTTAGGGAGGTGATTGGATCATGAGGACTCTGACCTCATGAATGACTTAATCCATTTGTGAATTCATACCTAATAGATACTTGAGAGGTGATGAAAACTTTCGGAGGTGGGGCTGAAGAGGAGGAAGTAGGTCAATGGGGAACACCCTCACGGAGTATATTTTGTCCCTGGCCCTTTTCCTGACTCTTTTTGCTTTCTAGCCACCAAGAGGTGGCTTTCTCTTATCCAATGTTCTCAGTCACTACATTCTTCTTCACCACAGGCCCACAGACAATGGACCTGAGTCAAAATGAATCTTTCCTTCTTCAAGTTGATTTTCTCAGGCATTTCACACAATAGAAAGCAGCCATTTTATTCTATTCAAGTTATTCTAAACTCTATCTCCTCACCATAACATAGATAAATGTTATACATTGTATCTGTCCTGATGATTACTAAAATGATGTATATAAACTCTTTACTGAAGATTATTTCTTCTATACCATAAAACAAGAAACATTGCATAATTGTATTTTAATGTCTATTTTAGAAATGTTAAAATATGAGAAACTATATTTAATAAGCTAGCATGTATGACTGCCATTGGCAGGCATTATTGCGACAGACCAGCTCGGCCGGAGCACTGGGACCGACGGGACAGGGATCTCAGGATAGGTGGGCAAAGAGTCGGCGAAGTGACACACAGACACAGACTCAAAAGAGTTGCATCTGAGTGTATCTTTATTGAGGAGAATTAACATTTTTATACAGTGTGTGATTGTGACATAGATTCTTCGTTTATTTAAGCACGTAATCAATTTTTTTTAAAGGCAAAGCATTGATGAATTACATGAAAATTGATGACTATCCCACCAACTGTTTGAGCTAAGTGGTGCGAAACAAGTCTAGCCTATTGTTTAATACAATTAATCGTCTATTCAGCCTTTTCATGTTTAATAATTAAACCTAAGACAGGGACTGTACTTATATTGTACTCTTTTTATTTTTTTATATATTTTTAAGTCCCTTTGATTCTTTTTTTTTTTGGGGGGGGGTCCAGTCGTGGGGCTTGACCTCTGGGCCTGGGCACTGTCCCTCAGCTCCAGCTCAAGGCTAGTGCTCTACCACTTGAGCCACAGCGTGCCACTTCCGGCTTTTTTCTTTTTGCTTATGTGGTGCTAAGGAATCAAACCCAGGGCCTCATGTGTGCAAGGCAAGTGCTCTACCACTGAGCCACCTTCCCAGCCCTTTAAGTCCCTTTGAAACCATCCTAAAAACCACTTTCAGGTTAAGTCAGGCATTCTTCATTTCCTATGATTTTAATCCCAATATTTGTACACATAAATTTCTAATTGCTGTTTTAAACTGTCTTATTGTTGTTTAAATAATGAACACCATAATAATCTAGATCTACCTAATCTTTGTACAAAATCTAATGGTTTCAAAATACTCTTTTTTCTTTTATGTTTATTTAACTATTTTCATCTTTATAAGCTCCTGTATAAGGAAATGGTTCATCGGTTGGTTCAGGAAATATGATGTTACTAACTTTATAATTTGTGTGAAACCACCATCTATTTCCTATAACGTAAGTTGGACTAAATCATAACTGTTGGGGGAATCTTTCTTTTCCTTTTTATAATCAGAGGTCCCTTATTTTTTTAAGAACTCTCTGAACTACTGGGATAACTCTTTCAAAGTTAGTTTAATTCATTGATTCTGTCTGTTGTGACATATCTGGAAATTTTAAGTTTCTATATTTACTACGCATGAGCCACAAAACTGCTTGTGAAGATGTAGGAGTTTCTGGAGGCAGCATCACATCAGATGATAGATTGATTGGGGCATTGCCCACATTTAATCTTTGGTCCTAGTCTTTATTATTTAGAGAAGCCGTCTCTATTGGACTGGAAAGATACAATATGCTCTGTTCACGGATCAATAGAAAAATAGCTAAAATGAGAATAAAGGCATCGAATGTTCAGCCAAGAAGAATATAGTAAGAATAAAGGTAGAGGCTATAAAGGTGCAGCCAAGTGTATGGGAAGCCTTGAACCAACCCCCCCTTCCTGCAGGCTTGCTTCCTTGAAGCTCTTTGTCTAACGCAATCTCTCAGGCAGACTCCGCAGGAGGTGGCGTGGCACATTATCTATAGTTAAAACATTTGATGTTGAAGAATTTTTCTCATTAGACTCTGTCTATTGTGAGACTAGTAATTTAGAGGATTCCAGAGTGAACCAATACAAAAGATTCATGTTGAAATTATTTTATTTAATTATTACAATCCCTAAATATTATTATGATTTTGGTTTGGATATTTTTCCAAACTTTAGAAATATTATATATGTTGCCTTCTTAAAAACCACAAGTATTACCACACATTTCTATTTCAAATATTTGAAATATCATTAATGTATTTTGAAAGTATTTTAAATGAATTAATTTATTGGAATTAATATATTAGGCTATACTTGATCCTGACGGGCTGGTCTGTTTATATAAAAACATATGTTGTGTTTATAACAAGGGACATTTACTTTTTTGTTTTGTTTTTGTTTTGTTGAGACAGGGTCTCAGGCTGGCCATGAGCTCTTGATCATCCCAATTTCCAAGTGCTGGTGATTACAGATGACTCATTTCTTAATACTTGTGCTCTCCCTCCACCTTCCTCACCCTCATATCTTCCCTTCTTCCTGGATCTCTTCTGAATTTGAAGGTTGAAGGAAAAAAATTTAAAGTTCCCAATATTCTTAGAATTGATACATTCTTGATTGACAATAGTAGAAACATTTTGTGTCAATTGGGTGATTTATATCTTATGTATCTCCTTAATGCATGGCTTATAAAAATGGTTTAAATAGCCTTTCCTGAGCACCAGATATTTATTTTCATGTAAGTTTCATCCTGAACCATAGTGGCTCACATCTGTAATTGTAGCTACTCAGGAGGCTGAGATCTAAGGATCAATGTTGGAAGCAAGCCCAGGCAGGAAAGTCAGTGAGACTCTTGTCTCCAGTAAACCACTCAAAAAAGCCAGATGTGGCATTATGGCTCAAATGGTAGAGCTCTAGCCTGGAATAAAAAGAGCTCAACAACAGTGTCCGGTCCCAGAGTTCAAGCCTCAAGATCAGCAAACAAAAAAAGACTGAACCTGTTTTGAACACTATTTAATTCCTTTTTCTCTCACTAAATGTTATATTTGACAAGAAAAAAGGCATTTTAATGATTTCTCTATCTGTTATTTGAAGAAGAGGGTTTATATGTGACACTGAAGAAGGTCAATAATCAGGTATTATATTAGATACTAATTCATGAAGTTCAAAATACAAATGGCCAGCAGATATTTTATGGCAGCTCAAGGCCTTAGTCAAGATTTAGTCATGCAATTGAGTGATAATACACTTGGCAAAAAAAAATGCAAGAGGCAATAAACACAGCTTCTTAAAAGATCAAAAGTCAAAGTGAGCTCAAATATTGAATTCTTTAAAAAACCACTTATTCTGAAGTAACTTTGAGTCTTGTAAGACAGAAGTTTGGACAACTATTTTTAAGCCTGAACCTAAAACATTATTAGTTGTGGTGGTTGAAAAACTAAAGCTGTAAATTTCAGCTAGTTCAGTAATTTCTGCTGGGACTAGTAATTTTTTAAACATAGCTCTAATAGTTGTCTCTTGTCAAGAAATACTAATGAGTTCTTATTTTTAGCAAAGAAAGTTAGAAACAAGAAAAAAATTAAACCGTTTAGGTCTCACAACCAGGTATCTTTTTTAATGTTTGTGGCAAGGAAGTAATTTACCATTCTCTTTTAAATCAGAAATAAAGACATATTATTATTAGTGTTTAAAATTACTGTCATTTATGATGGTAGAAAATGGCTATGAATTTTATATGTGGAAATGAACCACCCACATTTTATTTTTGAAAAATCTGTGTTACTTTATTTTCCACTTTATTAACATATTTAACCATACTGTAATTAGTCTTTTGGCATCCATTAGCATTCTATCTTTGTCTATTCTGTTCCCCTTTCCCTATCACTACCTTATCTTTGCACACTAATTATATACTCTCTGCGTATATGGCATTATTTTATACACAGACATGGAAAAGCTCAACTATTCTAGGTAAATACTATACTCTTTGGAGAAGAATGCTTTTAATAAGGTATTACATTAAGCTCTATAAAATCACAAAAATCTATTTTGAGAATTTTTTTCTGAAGAAATTGAATTTCAAAAGTGCTGAGATATTAAGCAATAAATAAAATAAAGGAATTAATAATTCATTAATGTATTAATAAATATTTCATTACCAAATGGAGTCCTGGTTAGTGCATGTTAATATCTTAGTAAGTAGAATTCTTTGAATGTTTTGTATATTTCAATTTTAAGTATTTAATATTATTGACCATAGGTCTATAGATAGAGTGTTTTTAAAAAGTTACTAACAATACAGAAAAGGGCAACTTGACAAGTCTAATAAAGGAACTCATTAGTAACATAAGATATTTAAAGGCTAGAATATGTACTAGGCATACCCTAAACCTGATTACTTTGTTCTAATTGACTCTTCCTTTGAAATAGATGGTCAAGGAAAATTCTGACAGTCATCAAGAAAATCACTGCTGTTTCTCAGATATTATAGTCTCTTTGTTGTTACATGTTCCTGAAATGTCTTCAAATGGACACTAAAACATTTTTATACTGAGGGATTATTTCATATTAGGTAATGAATACATTTCTTTTTTTCTCCATGTCTCCCCTTCTTTCACTTTCTCCCAGCTTTCCTCTTCTGTCCCTGCCCACGTTATGTAGTTCATTTTCCTCATAGTGTATATTGAATAGCATGATTGAATGTTTTCATGCTTCCACCCCCCCTTTCTCTCCTAAAAAGACAAAAAAAATCAAAGCAAAAACAAATACCACCAACAACAGCAACTACAAAGAAAACCCCACATTTCCATTTTCAGGAATTTCGTTTGATAAATAGTATTTTTATTTTTAAATTTTTGTAAGTCATGGGCACTGTCCCTGAGCTCTTTCACTCAAGGCTAGCACTCTACCACTTTGAACCACAGCTCCACTTCCAGTTTTCTGTTAGTTAATTGGAGGTAAGAGTCTTGTGGCCTTTCCTGCCCAGGCTGGCTTGGAACCACATTCTTAGATCTCATCCTTCTGAGTAGCTAGGATAGAAATGAATCACAAGCACCCAGCCAATAAATAGTATTTTAAATGTTCAGAGGAGTTACATCTTTGGGTTCCTCCTCTAAGGGTATCATCCTTTAGTCTGACTGTATGTGAATGCCTAGAGCACTGTATAAGTTATCATGTAACCAATAATGTCTGTAAATACAGTATGATACTTTGTAACATTTCCCAGACAACACATAGACTCTTTGGCTAGAGAAAATAGTCTAAGTAAAAGTAATTAAATAATTATATTCCTCATTACAGTCATCGAGATTTCAACAATTGGGGCTGTAAATAAACTAGAGAACATTTAGCCCAAGATTCTCTTTTCATAGTTGAAGAGAGAAGGGATTACATGCCACCATACTTACTTCCCTGAGCTGCTTTTTTGTTTTGTTTTGGTCAGTTGTGGTGCTTGAACTCAGGACCTGAGCACTGTCCCTGAACTTTTTCACTCAAGGTTATAGTACCCTACCAATTTAAGCCACAGTGTCACTTCATTTTCTGGTGATTCGTTGGAGATAAGAGTCTCACGGACTTTCCTGCCCATGCTAACTTTGAACTGCCATCCTCAGATCTCAGCCTCTTAAGTAGCTAGAATTTCAGGAATAAACCACCAGCACCTAGTCTGTAAGCTTCTTGAACATGGAAATTAATACCTTTTCACCCATCTTAGAAATTTCTTAGCCATTAATTTATACTTGCTTTATCAAGTCACTTCTATCTCCTTGTGAATATCTATTTTAAAAATATTAGATGTTTCACACTCCATTCTTGCCTCATTTTCTCCCTCTTTTTTAGTTTGAGCTGCATTTTGGATAATTTCCTAAGATGTATCTTTCTGTTCTCTGAATTCTTGCTTTAGCTTTTTGGAACTTAATATTTGGTTTAGTTATTGTAGCTTCAGATTTCAGTTACTATGCTTCTAATTTTTAGAAATTCATCTTGGTTAGCTGGGCACCAGTGGCTCGAGCCTGTAATCCTAGCTACTCAGAAGGCTGAGATCTGAGGATCACTGTTTGAGCCACCTTGGGCAGGAAAGTCCGTGAGACTGTCATCTCCAATAAACTACTCAGAAAAAACCAGAAGTGGCACAGTGGCTCAAGTGGTTGGCTTTGAACCATGATTGGTCATATCTTAGCCTCGTGAGTTGCTAGGAATACGGGCATGAGCCGCTGGTACTTGGCTACCTTTTATGTTTTTAATAAACTTGGACATATTTATTTTATGTTATGGCCTTTATCCTGATCCTCCTGATCTCTGCCATAACAAGGGCTGTGATTGCAAGTGTGAGCCATTGTGTCTGGCTCAGGATGGATTGTTTCTTCATGTGTTTTGTAATGTTGGCCTGTTACCTCATCTTTAGCAGAATTTATGTGTGTAGCCTGGGTTGAAGGCATAGTTTCCTACCTCAGGTTTTGGTTTGTTCTACACATATATGAATCAGAAGTTAAAAACAGATTTTAGGTGAATTCCCTGACTGGCTTTGAGATTAGATACATTCTCGTGGTTGTGAAATTTGGGGTGGGGGGCAGTTTTATTCACATAGAGCTAGGACTGCTTAGACGAGCAATCTTGTTAACTCCATCAACTGGAAGGTGAGTTGTTTTCTAAACTGCTATTTCATAAAGACAGCTCGTTTAGGAACCTAGTTTTATGAAGGAGGATTTCAATTCCAAACCCTGCTTTTGAGCTAGCCCCAGCCATATTTCTCATTTCCCATATGGCTGCTAAAGCTCCATGGATGACCATGACTGATAGTGTTGACTGCTTCCGTGTGGCGTCAGTGTCAGCTCATAACATAGTCTGATTTCCAGGTTTCTTTCTAGTTCCTGGCTTCTGGGATTTTCTCTTTCTCTTAGTTCCCTTAGCTGTGATTTTAATATGATTTCTTACATTTTATCCAGCATTTGTAAGCTTGTAACTGAAAATTTTGATGGATAGTTTCAGTCTCCCTTACAGCTAGAATCAGGATTATCTCAAAGTCTTATTTTTATGTGCCTGCTGCCCAACTGGGAAGAAAAATTATACAAGAGCAAAGTATCAAATCCTAAAAAGTTGTCAGTACCTTATTTCAAAGATATCCCATCCTTACCCACTTTTTGTGTTAACTCAGCTTGATTTTTTTTGCGGGGGGGGGGGGGGTCTGGTCGTGGGGCCTGAACTCTGGGCCTGGGCGCTGTCCCTCAGCTCTTCAGCTCAAGGCTAGTGCTCTACCACTTGAGCCACAGCGCCACTTCCAGCTTTTTTTCTTTTTGCTTATGTGGTGCTGAGGAATCGAACCCAGGGCCTCATGCATGCAAGGCAAGCGCTCTACCACTAAGCCACCTTCCCAGCCCAATCAGCTTGATTTTTCTTAGTGCCAGGGAAGGTATCAAGATACAACAAAAGATGTATTTTTGCCTTTTGGTTTGAATCTTTACCTTTCCTTGTATTCTCTTACCCTGGTGATGTAATATATCCGGCATCCTTCTTTTCCACTTGTAAATGGAGACATTGGCATATGAGGTTCAAATGAAATGATAGATAGTAGGTAAGAGTTTTCTGTAGACTGAAACAGGATGCTAGTTATAACTGAGCACTTTCATATAGTGATAGGACAGGAGAGTTGTACTTGCTTTTATTCTTCATAGTTGAATATTTCTGAGAACTTTAGGTCTGGTCCACTCATAAACTTTTCTTGGAATGTTAAAACTCTTAATTATTTGATTATCATTCTTTATACCCATACAAGATAAATTCTATAAAATTAAAGAGAGAAAAGGTCTTTCTTTTTCAAGGCTCTTGCTGCCAAGCTCTGGTGGCTCATGCCCATAATTCTAGCTACTTAGGAGGCTGAGATTTGAGGATCCTGGTTTGAAGCCAACCCAGGCAGAAAAATCCTAGAGACTTCTATCTCCAAATAACTAGCAAAAAGCCAGAACTGGAGGCATGGCTCAAGTAGTAGAGTGCTAGCAGTGGGCAAAAAAGAGCCAAGCAAGAATTTGGAGTACTGAGTTCAAGCCCCAAATATAAAAAACCCAACAACAACAAAAAAAAACCAAGTACTTGGTTTGTGTGCTACAGTTTTTATTATCTATCTCTCTTCTCTGAAGGTTTTTGCATTCTTCACAAGAAAAATATTAAAGGTGTTGAGAATCTTGGCCACAGCTGTATACATCAGAAAAATGCCTCTAGGTTTGTTTGTTTGTTTTTTTGCCAGTCCTGAGGCTTGAACTTGGGGGCTGGCTACTGTCGCTAAGCTTCGTCTGCTCAAGGCTGGCACTCTACCACTTGAGCCACAGGGCCACTTCCACTTTTTCTGAGTAGTTTATTGGAGATAAGATTTTCATAGACTTTCCTATCTTGGCTGGCTTCAAACTATGATCCTCAGATCTCAGCCTCTTGAGTAGCTAGGATTACATGAGTCACCAGCACTTAGACAAACCTGTAGTATTTTTGTGTTAGTATATACATCATTTTTTAATTCATTGTACCCTTTTTAAACGTACAATTCAGCAGTGTCACTATTGTTACTACATTCATATTACTATATTTGCTCTCTCTGTGTTTCTGTCTCTGCCTCTGTCTCTCTGTCTCTTTCAGTGCTAGAGATTGAGCTCAGTCCCTCACATAAACTAAGCAAGTCATTGAACACCATGCCTAATCCAGCTCTAAAGCTCTCAAAAACCTGGAACTGTTTTCCAAAGTAGCTGCAGGTAGCAATTTATAAATCTCCATCTCCCTTTCCTCACAACTTCAGGCAACCACATTTTTGTGTCTGTATAGATTTGACCATTCTAGATGTTTTATGCAAGTAAAATCTTAACAGTGCTTGTCTCTTTTTAAACGATATTTCTACTAAATGTAATATTCTTGACTGTGTTACTCATCTAATACTGTAACCAATACTTGAAATAAATTGGCCTATTAGGAGGAAAGGTTTCTTTGTCACACAGCTGTAGAGTTTCAGTCCATGGTCATTTGGTCTATTGCTTTTGAGCCTGTGGCAAGGCAGTGCCTTGTGGTGGAAGCACTTGGCAAGGAGGAAGCTGCATAGGTTGTTTGTGGAATAGGCTGCTGAAAGGCTGTTCTGCAGCGTGACTTGAGGCCCATTCCTGATTCAATGCCTTGGGCTGGTTCCTCAACCTACCTACCTTGTGATTCTGTGTCATCCCTATCATTTTAATGAATCTGCGTGCATGTCTAGAAAGGCTTAAATCCTTCTTTCACATGTGGTGGTTATAAAGCAAACTTTGCCTTTCTCTGCCTACCACACTTCTGCTCCTATCGTAATCACCCTCAGTTTATAACCACAGCCCTCTTGGGATACAGTCCTCTCTGTTCTCATCCATAGATCACTGTTTGTGAGGGCAATAATATTGCATGTTCTTCATCTGTGCATCTCTAGAATATAGCATGTGGTAACAGTCCAGATAGTATTTTAACAAACCTAAAATCATTTATCACACACAAATTTCTAGCCTGTGCTCTGTTTAACACATACTCCACACAACTGACCTGGTTCCTCCTGGTAGTCACAAGGCTTGGATTAAAGTTTTCATCTTCCTCATTCACACTTTCTCTGATACCAACGTCAGGGTCTGGGGCCCTTCAGAGGCCTGACTTCACAGAACACCTGAGATTTTCTCTTTGTGTCACTTACAATACTTATACTTACGCAATATTTTGTTCTGTACTAGAATAGAAGCTCCAGGAGGACAAGAACCGTGAATTCTTTCATCTTTGGTGCTATAATCCACAACAAGAGCTTAAGAGTTAGTACATACTTAACTAATATTTCCGGAATAAGTGACCCATCTCCTGACTTTCTCTTTTTCTTCTTCCTCTTCTCTTCTTTCTTCTAGTTACATATTTACACCTTTCAAAAATGTGGGTTTGTGTGTGTGTTCCTACATATGACAGATTTGAAAAGGTATAAAAACTATGTATTCCTGCCACCTACTGGCTGGATATGGTGTCTTGGTGAATAGATGTCAGGAAAGCTACAACATTTACCTACAGGAGAGTAATGTCTTGTGTTTTGCCCTCTCTAGGGCTTTGATTGATAAAAGAGTAGTGTCATTTATTACTCAAAGGACTCCATCCCATAAAAAACATTGCTTTTTAACCTTGTTGTATAGAAATATACCTGTTTTGCTCTATAGAGAAAGTTTATTTTTCCTTTCTTGCATTAGGAATTGAGATTCTCTGAGCTTTCCCCCCCCCCCCTCTACTTCCAGTGAACCACTAGAGGGGGCAGTGACATGTCCTGTCTCACCCTGGATTGCCTCTGTGGTCAGATGGATCTTAGTGACCTTCTGAGCCAACTTCTTCCATTCTGTAAACAGAGAGATGAAGGGATTACTTGAGGTAAAAGAGTTGGTCAGTGACAAAATCAGGGATTGCAGAGTTCTCCATGATTCTGCATTGCAGTACACTCCTGCTGACCTTCCGTTGTGGGCGGATTCTTACTGGATCCACTGTTACGGATCAGTTGTGAGAATGAACTGGACTGCCTGTGTCATCATCCAGGTTGATTAATGATCCATATATAAGCATGTTAACTGAAGGAAGAAGTATGAGATAATGGCAGTGGTGCTGACTTCCAGCACTTGCAGAAAACAAGATGTAGGACACAGTAACAGCAACTGTCTTTTTGTCATCAAAACAAGCAACATCACCCCCCTCCTCCTTTACCCCAGAGGCATGGGCCAATATCAGCACTGGCTCCCCATTTTTCACCCAACACAGTGATTGTTTAGGGGACAATATGAACTCTACCTGAGTCCATCAGAGCCTTTGCTTGGGATTTCTGAGCTTGAAACTGGAGAAACAGTTTTCCCATTTTGAGGGTCAAGCTCCATAGACTATGAAGCTAAGAACTATGGACACTTTCTAACCAAAGCCAGAAGGCTTTCAACAAAGGCAGAGAAGAGTGCTGGAGTTATAGGCATGGGTAACCATGCTTAGCAATCATGCCTACCTACAAAAGCTTATCAATAACACAATCTATTTTTTTCTTTAAAGTTAGGTTGAGTTGGATTTTTGTCACTCACAATGAAGAATTTTGACTCAATTCTACAAGGTTTTGAAAGTTACCCAGAAGTACCACCTACTTAAGTAAATGGGCTCTCTGTTGTCACTATGGGCACAGGGCATTGTCTTCCTCTGACTTTGAACTTTCAATACCAACCTTGTAGATGACGAGTGAGCAGCTCTCTGTGTCTCCTCCTTGTCATCTCTCTTGGTCAGTCCAACTAGGGAGAACATGGTAACGGGGCCAAGGGTACAGGACACATGGCCCAGTTAGTTCTGTCTACAACACAAGTCTCAATCCAGAGCATCCAACTGTTTTGCATCCCATTTCCTTGAGTTATGGAAAACAATGTGGTACTTCTCCACTGGCTCTGGAAGGCAGTGTGGGATAATAGAAGGAGCATCAGACTGAGCCTTGGAGGATAACCTTTTAGTCCCAACTCTTGCTTTCTCTCTCTGGCCCCACTTATCAGGTTACAAAAACTGATAGTTGAGCAACATGATCCAAAGTATCCTTTTGGCTCTAAAATTATGTTATCAAAGAATAACTCAAATGCATCCTTGATGAACATCATATTTGTCTAGCTGTTGTTGTACCTGAACAGAATAACATTTAACTTCACTTTTTCCTCTTTCCCTCTTCTTCTTTTTCCTTTTCTCTCCTTCTCCCTCCTGTCCTCCCTCCCTTTTTTTTCCTTCCCTTCCCTCTTCCTCCTCCTTTTCACTGTCTGTTCTGCTGTTCTGCTGTCAGTCCTTAGAGCAAGCCAGATGTGTAAGTCTCTTTCATGTAGAAATCTTTGCTTGGCACCAGAGTGTAGCCCTGCTCTCCTTGGCAAATAATTTCTTACCCAAAGGGCTGAGTCCAAGATATGTCTGGGAAGGCAAATCCCTTCTTCTGTAATATTAATAACTGTGAGGCAGCAATTCTGTGCTTCAGGGCCTCCGAGGAAAAAGCTTTCCTCACGTTCTCACCTCTACCGCCCATGCTCCCTCTACATATCCACCTTCTGGGCTGTAAAGAGCCAGGGTTGCTAGGAAACCAGGCCTAGGCAGCGGGCAGCAGAATAAAAAGGGAAGCAGATACGTTCTGGACTCCTGATCTAGTTTTAAAAGACTGAGTTAAAGTATGTGGGGAGGTGGTGGGGAAAGGGCAGAGAAGAGGAAGGGAGGGGACGGAAGGGCAGGGGGTCATTTGGAGAAGAGCTTATAGACAAGCAGAGGTGCAGTATGAAGCAGTACACAGATGAGCACGTGAGGTTGTATAGATGGTAAAGACACCCAAGGCTAATTGTTCAGAGAAGAAAAAAACCAGAAAGTCATTTTATTCAAAGCTCCTGGAGAACTGGGGTGAGAATAATGGTCCCTGCTTGACAGGGCAACTGAGCATCTGGAGGATTGTCAAGATCCACATGACTATTTGGAGCTCTTCTTCCCTGTCCTGAACTTGTCTAAAGGAAATATCAGCCCAATTACATCTATACCTCTCCGTATCACAAGAAATTGGTACAATTGAGTCAATACTACTGGATAGGTATCCTGGTGGGACCCTCTTAAGATGCAAAGTTAAGGACACAAAGGTACTCTGCTGAATTGGTCTTGCTGTTAGCCAGTGTCTGGCACAGAATTAGAGTCCAATAAATGGTTATTATTATGCTTGCCCTTTCTGGTGGATATTGACTGCTGTCCCTACCCCTTTGGGTAATTATTTTGAAATGATTATTGATGTCTTGACAGTAGACTTTTGTCTTTTTCTTCTAAATTTTGTGCCATTACCAGAGTCTAAACTCAGGGCCTCATGCTCTTGTTTGGCTTTCTTATCCATGGGATGGTGCTCTACCTTTTGAGCTGTAACTCCAGTCCTGCTCTTTGCTTATCCTCTCCCCCCCAGAAGCTGGCTTTAGGTTCTGATCCTGCAGATCTTAGCCTCCTAAATAGCTTGGATACAGTTATGAGCCACTGGTATCCAGCATTTCTGCACATATGTGAGTCTATCCACTGGTACAACTCACCTCAGCAGTCTCTCATATAACCAACCCTGACATACCAAAATATCTAACTCTACAAAACATGGGTCACATTCAAGCTACATCTTGCCAGGAAAGTGTCACCTCCCTCTCATCCCTGATTTTCAATTGTAGAATATTTCAGGTGTGTTTAATGTGGTATGTGGTCTGTTCCAAAAGTCAGTGCAGTTGGTGGGGTGGGTGGAGGGACCATCAAACTCTCAGGTGAGTCTCATCTTGGCTGCTGACCTGAGGAAAGCTGCTTCAGCCTGAGGTCACAGCTGCTGTTCACAGCAACAGCTACCAAGTGATAGCAAGGATAGCAAGTGCTCTGCATTTAGAAAGAATCACATCCTGGAATGATGTAATGTTTCCAGATGGGAGGTGGTTAGGTCACATGAGGTCTGACATCATCTGTAGCAGGTAGCTTCCGGGAATGCTGCCCATACCTACTTTGTGGGGCAGACACTGGAACACAGCTCTTTCTTCTCTAAGAAAACAAAGCAGATCACAGCAAAAGTGATGTGTCGGCTTCAAAAATCTGAGTAGTCAGATCACAAGGGAGAAGAAAGAGAGTTGTAATACTTACCCCAGACACGCTAAACTCTCACTCCTTAGCACTCAGACAAATTGATAATCAAAAGGACCTTGAAGAGCTTTATCTGGTTCAATTTACTGCGTCCCAGGAAGATCATACTAAAACTTCAATACCTGTGGAACCCCCAGACACATGCTGCATGAAGGACTTTGGTAAGTGCCTCCATGTCTCTGTGGATAAGTATTTCCTTAAAAAAACTTTTCCTTGTTCCTTAATGTTCTAAGACAATAGACTGTTTAACTATCATACTTTAAACAGTGGGGTTTATAACCGATGTAGAATGAAATGTTTGAAAAAGATCAAAAAAGGATAAATGAAAGCATCTTCTTGACGGATTTTGCATTATATATGAAGTATGCAATGTTAATTCAAAGCAAAACAAAAAAAAATAAAGCATATAACTAAATAGGAACTGATACAATTGAATACCAAAAGTAATTGACAGGAAGAAAGTTCACAAAATTCAAAAGAAATTGCAAGAAAAATCTCAAGCCTTACACCCAAACCATGTTAATAATTACATTAAATGTAAATGAATTAAACTCATTAAAAGGCAATACTTAAAAAGCTGGGCGCTGGTGGCTCATGCCTATAATCCTAGCTACTCAGGAGGCTGAGATCTGAGGAGCATGGTTCAAAGCCAGCCTGGGCAGGAAAGTCTGTGAGACTCTTATCTCCAAAAAAAACCATTTGAAAACCCGAAGTGGTACTGTGGCTCAAGTGGTAGAGCACTTGCCTTGAGCTGAAGAGTGCAGGGACAGCACCCAAGCCCAGAGTTCAAGCCCTACAACTGACCAAAAAAAAAAAAAAAAAAAGGCAATACTTGTCACAGTGGACAAAAAACAAGATCCTAGTGTGTGTGTGTGTGTATGTGTATATACATATATATATATAGTGTTATATATATATATATATATATGTATATACACATATATATAACACTGAATAGAAAAGCACAGGTTAGTAACCAAAGGACAAGAAAAGATATATCATGCAAGCACTAAATATAAGTAGAATACAGTGTAAGAGATAGAGAGAGCCCGGGGGATGTTGGCTCACGCCTGTAATCCTAGCTACTCAGGAGGCTGAGATTTGAGGATCATGAATGATTCAAAGCCAGCCGGGGCAGGAAAGTCCATGAAACTCTTATCTCCAATAAACCACCAGAAAACAGGAAGTGGTGCTGTGGCTCAAGTGATAGGGCGTTAGCCTTGAGCTGAAGAGCTGAGGGACAGCCCTCAGGCCCAGAGTTCAAGCCCCATGACCAAAAAAAAAAAAAAAAAAGGATAAAGAGAAAAAACAAAAATAGGGAAAATAAAAGTAGTCCTAGAGGTATAGTATTAATTGTCATTACAGATTAAAGAACAAAGGAAATGGAGAGAAATAAATGATGAATTAATGTGAAAACTTTTCCTAGACTTGAAGGACATATATCTCCAGATTAAAAGGCCCATAAGTACCCAAAACACATTAAATAAAAAAACCAACATTTTTTTTTTTAAATTGGGAGCTCCTAGCTACTCAGGAACATAAGAGCTGAGGATCACAGTTCAACGTCAGCCCAGGCAGGAAAGTCCGTGAGGAACTATCTCCAATTAACCACCAGAAAACCAGAAGTGGAGCTGTGGTTCAAAGTGATAGAGCGCTAACGTTGAGCAAAAAAGCTCATGGACAGCACCCAGACCCTGACCCTGAGTTCAAGACCCATGGCTGACAGAAAAAAAACACCTAAAACCCCAAAACATTTATCTCTATATTATCAGTGATAGAGAATACTACAAATCTCAGAGATGAAAATAGAATACATTCACAGATTCTGGAATGAGAATATATCAAACTTTTCAGCAACATCATTAGAAACCAGAACTTCCCAAAGACAAAAAATGTTTATCAATCTAATATTCTACTCATTCAAGATGTAATTAAAGAGTGACACTAAATAAAAGATGTTTTCATCCATGTACAATCTCAAATTTTTACTTTGGCTCCCCGAAAGCTATTGAAGGAAGTACACCAACCAAGAGAGGAGCAAAGCAAGAACTAAGCACCTAAGAAGCAGAAGGTCTAATACACAAATGAAGAAGAAAATTCTCAGGAAATAAAGGTGTCCTAAATTCCCAGCAGAGCTTCACCCTTGAGCATCTTCAATTCTGGTTGGAGTAGGGGGACAGCAATCCAGGTACGTGTCCAGGAGAGAGAAATGGAGTGACAGTGAGAAATAAAAAGTCATCTTTTCTATCGAAGTGGGTCAAAGCTCATCACTTCTTTCCTGTTACAAGCCCATTAAATTTTAGTTATATCCTAACCCTGTCCCGGTCAAGACATCCTTTTACAAGCTCATTAAGCTTTAGATCTATCCTATTTCTGTGAATTAAGCCACATTCTGGAGGAAAAAAAAAGAAGTTTTGCCCTCTTTAAACTAGCCAGTGACAAGCCCATTGTGAACCTGAGTTCAGCCAATGAGAGCAGACCTTCTCTGTGTGCTTGCTTGTCAGGATTTTGGCTAATGGCACTCCCTTCTGCACAGAAACACATTTTGCCTAGCTGAGTCTATTCTTTATTTTTGTGTCTTCAGTTGTGATTGAGATGTGTCTTAGCATTTTTGTACCAATAGAATATCATATACATTTGCACAGAAAAAAGAAAAGATGGCCTGAGGATAATTTCCCAGCTTTTTCCAGTTAGGTATGAATAACTAGCAGAATTCTGGCCAATGAGATGGGAGCTGTATTCTACTGGGTGGCAATATTAAGAAAATCACTGTTTTCCAATGAAAAATAAATGTATCAAAGACTGGCTGTTTTTATTCTCACCCCTTCCTCCTTGTATCCCGAAGACATTGGGGGAATCCTTTTAAGCCCTGAGTAGAATGTAGGCCACATATTAAGATTTTTGTATGCATGGGCCAAGGATTTTGAAATGTGGATGACAAGATCACTGAAAGAAGCAATGTTTCCCAAAGGATGGATGGGAATGAGGTCATTTTCAGTGAGGCTATACCCAAATGTAGCATTAGATAGCAGTGAATTGCACACATGAAAATTCAGCTAGTATTACTACCTGCTTTTTCTCTTGAAATGACTGGATTTCTTAATACATAAATAGTCTAAGCTAATTATATCCAACACCTTCACAAGTTTATAAAACTTCATTATTCCCCAGGTATCTCAATATCTCCACACATAAACAACCAGTTATACCACTGTGATAACACTTGGCCCCACCAAAAGCTCCTTTCTTATTCTCCCCAGACTATGACCAGTGAAAGCCCCTTACATTTGCTTGTGTACTTTACCTTGAACACAATAAAGACATTTGCCCAGGGGATCTCTCTTTTAGCACCTCACCTGCATCTACACTCTTGGTTTTCCTTCATATGGCTCCCAAGATGTTATGACATACCTTCCTCTATAGGTCCTGTGAAGTATAATAAATCTTTTCATTTCTTATGCTAGTCTGAAAAGTGACTTCCATAGCCATGAAAAAAATGCAATTTTTCAACATCAAAATGATCTTGAAATGATATGGAATTCTTCACTGGGCACCAGTGGTTCACGCTTGTAATCCTAGCTACTCAGGAGGCTGAGATCTGAGGATCGAAGTTCAAAGCCAGCCTGGGGAAGGAAAGTCTGTGAGACTCTTATCTCCAATAAACCACTCAGAAAACCGGAAGTGGTGCTGTGGCTTGAGCGCTTGCCTTGAGCTGAAGAGCTGAAGGACAGCACCCAGGCCCAGAGTTCAAGCCCCACACTGACAAAAAAAAAAAAAAAAAAAAAGAAAGAATGTAGAATTGTTTTAATAGCATGGAAAATACATAGTAGCTAATTAAAACATATTTTGAAACTCATTTCTTAGCTAGCTTGTCAAAACACAAGGGAGAGATGGGAAACAGTGTAGATGAGAAATAAATTTTCCTGTGACCCTTGTGTGAGTCAGCTTGCTGTAACTCTAACAAATATCTGAGATAATCAAGTTTTAAAGAAGAGAGGTATATATCTGTTCACAGTTTTGAAAGTCTCAGCCCCTGATTTGTTGGTCCTGTTGCCTTGAGATACGGTAGAGAAAAACCATTCTCCTCATGATGTGGAAGTAAAGGAGAAGTGGGACTTAAGGACCCACAATCCTGTTCAAGTGCATACCCTCAGTGCCTGAAAGACTTCCCACTGTGCCCTACCTCCTGAAGGCTCCACCACTTCCAATTATGCCAAGCTGGGGACTAACACAATACCCAGGCCTCTGGAAATGGGGGTGAGGGTGGAGATCCAGACCCAAAATGTATCAAACCAATTACAAACATAATGCTTCTCTATTGTGCAGGAGAGACAGAAAAGTAATAGCAGTTATTCCAGTTCTGACTCCAGTTCTAAGTATTTTATTGAAAATAATCTCACTTCCCAGAATGAAATTATAAAAATGATATCCTTTTGCCTCATGAAATTGCCCACTCTGTAGAAATTCCTTCCCATCCTCCTTTCCTCTGCCTCAAAAAAAAAAAAAGCTTTTGAAAATAAATGAGCTGAGATATATTATTACTCTCTTCTGGTGTCTGGGTGATTTTTCACATCTAATATTTAGCCCAAGGTCCTGGGGAGTTGGTGTCTGTTCCAAACAGATTTGATTAACCAGCAGGAGGTTTCCAGGGAAGATGGCTGAAAAAAGTCTAATTGCTGGCGTCAAGAACAATCCACTTTTAGTTTTTCAGATGTAGGTGGATTCTGTCCACATAGATACCATTTAAAATTTAATTGTATACCTTCAAGTTCTTCGAACGAAGACAATTAATGAACTGTGAGAATTGCAGGCAATTTTTATTATTCACAATGTTCCTCCCCCCTGCCCTTTCTTTTGCAAAAATGTGCCACTGGAAAGGAGGAAGAGAAAATTTACCAACAATTTGCCAGGCAGTACTCTTCCTTGGTTTTCATAACCATCATGATGAATTATATTACTGATGGTGATCTGATTGGGGCACCCAGAAGAGGGTCACTGGGTCAAAATCACTCAGTCACTGAGTGGTGAAATTAAGACAGGAACTCAGGTCTTGGGAATGCTGGCATTTTCATTACAATCTTACCCAATGATGATCCTTTTGATTAACCTTATAACCTGATTACTGAGCTGATAGTGTATAGGTTGAGCATCCCTAATCTAAACATTCAAAATCCTAAGTAGTCCAAAATCTGAAGTTTTGGAGCATTGATGTGATGCCACAAGTAGAAAATTCTACATTATAAGCCTCTGTTTCATGCAGAAATTATTTGAGGTATTATATAAAATTCCCTTCAGGCTATGTGTATAAGATATATATGAAATGTGAATTTCATATTCCAATTGTGTCTTATCCCCAAGAGATCTCATATAGGTACAAATACTTTCCCCAAAGAGAATCTCAAAAATTTTGAAATTTGGAGCTGGCCACTGGTGTCTCACACCTGTAATCCTAGCTACTCAGGAGGCTGAGATCTGAGGATCACGGTTCAAAGCCAGCCTGAGCAGGAAAGTCCATGAGACTCATTTCCAATAAACCATTAGAAAACCGGAAGTGGTGCTGTAGCTCAAGTGGTATAGCACTAATCTTGAGCTGAAGAGCTGAAGGCCCAGAGTTCAAGCCCCACAACCAATCCCCACCCCCCAAAAATTGAAATTTGAAATATATCTCGTTTTGTTAAAAAGGAGAAAACAAGAAGAGCAGTTGGACCAATTTCAGGGACAGATTTGTGGGGATTCAACATTACAATGAAATCCCTGTGTTTATTTTCATTCTGAGCTTAGGTCTTAAGCTTCTTTTAGCAGAACCTGTGTTTTGGAGGACATAAGGAGAGGCGCTTGAAGAAAGGAAAGGGACTTGAAGGAGGCACTTGAAGGAAGGGAAAAAGGGACTTTTAGCGAATGAGATTTAATTCTACAATTTCTGTTTCAAGGGGCAGCAAAGAAAACAAGGAAGTATACAACCATGAAAAGAATGCTTAGTATGAGGGATGAGAAAGACTAAAAGGACAGGTGAAAGCCTAAAAAGAAAGAAAAAAAAAGGATCCCAGTTTACTGAAGAAAAATAAGCCCTCCAACATCCTTCCTGCTTATTTTTCCAATATAATGCACAGCTGGGCCCATCTTTCCACATCCTGGTTGATACCAACTTTATCAACTTTTCCATTAAAGCTAAACTGGATTTAATACAGTCAATGATGGACTGTCGGTATGTCAAGTGTATCCCTTGCATAACTGACTGTGTAATGGCTGAAACTGAGAAATTGGGGCAGAAGTATTGAGTGGCTCTAGGAATCGCCAAGGATCCATGATTTGAATGTTTACCATGCACACACAAGGAACCTATGCAGGATAACTGCTTCGTTCAAAGAGTAACTCAGCACAAGTGTTACAATGTGGCTACAGTTGACAGTGACCTTAAAGGAAGAATCTGGAAGATATCTGGAGTTCCTATCATGTACATTCCTAATCATAGATACAACATTGAGCAGCTGTCAGAGGATTATGGAGTCCCTCAGCTTTAATTCTTGCAAGACACAGTTCCACTACCTTCCTTGGACCAACTTTCTCTATTTCCAGTTCATACCAGTTCAATAATCAGCACGATTATTATTCTCTTCACTTATTGGCTCTATTATGAGCTGAATATAGCTAAATATACTCACTTTTTAATGTTTTTGAAAAAATAAAGGAAAAAACAGGATACTTTCAGTGATACTCCAATCTAATGGAGAAAATGAGCATGTTATTAGAAGGTATACATCAAGTACTAATTAACAAGGCAGACAACTTGATGCTTCTTCCATTATTTTTATATTTCAAAGATTATGACTTCTCATAGTAGGAAGGATCTCCTCCAATCTCATTATTTGAGAGATTTCCTATAATTTGTGTGTGTGAGTGTGTAGAAAGAATCTCTCCATGTAATATGGCCTGGCCTAAAACTTGTTATGTAACTCAGGCTATACTCAAACTTGTGATCCTTCTACTAAATACTGGAATTACAGATATGCTGCACCACAACATCTGACTATGACTCTTGCTTTTCAACAGACATACACACATATGTATTTAGATTTATAATATACATATGCATATAAGGTATTATATAATATATATGTATAAATGATATATACGCATATATTAATGATAATGCAAATATTTATTAGATTGGTTCACAATGGCCATCTGCAGTCTGGAGAGCCAGAGAAACCAGTAGCTTCTCACTCCAAAAAGTCAGAAGCTCAGAATGAGATAAAAGATAACAATGCAATGAGGTTTTTTAGGAACTTGATATTGGATTGCTTTTTCAGAGTGCTGTGGCTTAGCTACTGGAGAAAACCTAGAATAACAGAACCTTAGCAATGGTTAAAATTGATCAGTAAAGATCAGTGGAATTGGTGATGACTATCCTTAGCTGAAACTGAAAAGAGAGGGGGGGGGTAATGATGGGAAGAGAAAATTATGTTGTGTTTGTGATAAAAATAACTTTGGATTGCCTGTGTGACAGCTAGCAGGACATTGAGTATCCATCTGTTTGTAGTCGCATGAGATGTGACTAGAACAGAATTAATATGTGGAAAGCAGAGAAAATAATGAATACAGGTGTTGTCTAAGCAGAGTTCAAAATGAGGGAGGAGTTGAACAGGGGAATCTTGGAGAATATCAGCATTTAAGGTGTTGAAAGAAAAGAGTAAGACATTTTTTTTAATGAACAACCAAAAATATTAAGAAGAAAAAACTAGAGAAAGTCTGTCACTAAGGCTCAGTAAGGAGACTTTCAGAAAAGTCAGAATAGTCAGAAAGGTCAAAAAGAAAGAAAGTGAATTAAGTGTTCATGATTGGGAGTTTGGGTCCACTTTGTGTGGCTATAAGAAAAAAAACTGAGACTGAATAATTTATAAAGTCAAGAAATTTGTTTTCCTCATATTTCTGGAGGCTGAGAAGTTCAAGATCAGGGCACTATCAGGTTCCACTGTTTGTTTCCAAGATAGTGCCTTGCTGCTGCATCCTCTGGAGGGGACAACTGCTGTGTCTACACATGGCAGAAGATGGCAGAGCAAGCCAGAAGGAAAGTGCTCTAGGAAGCCTGTTTTATAAGGGTCTTAATCCCATTCATGAGCAGAAGAGCTCTCTTGGCCTATATCCCCTTTGATCATCCCACTTTTTAATGTCATTATATGTTGCCCATTAAGTTTCAACACATGAAGTTTGGAGGTGACATATCCAACCATAGCAGAGGGGTTTTGATGACAACAATTAATATTTAACAACCTAAGAATGTTGACAATACTATTAACTTCTTCCCTTTAGCTTCCCAAGAGAATGGTATACATAGGAATATCAAACAAAAATCAAATTAAAATTTGATTAAAGGACATATCAATGTCAATAACTTTCCATGCAGCTTTGGTTGTGATAAATGAATCTCTGATTTAGGCTTGAAACACAAATAGGATTTCCTTCTTTTCATTTCCAACCCTTCTCTACTTTAGATCCAATCTAAAGCTTAGGATTTTACCTACCACTGACTGTCTGCAAGAAGAAAGGATGCGGGGCTGGGAAGGTGGCTCAGTTGTAGAGCATTTGCCTTGTATGCTCGAGGCCCTGGGTTCGATTCCTCAGCACCACATAAGAAAAAAAGCCGGAAGTGGCGCTGTGGCTCAAGTGGTAGAGCGCTAGCCTTGGGCTGAAGAGCTGAGGGACAGCGCCTAGGCCCAGAGTTCAGGCCCCACGACTGGAACAAAAAAAAAAAGAAGAAGAAAGGATGCTGCGGTGAGCAAAACCCGATGGAATCTCCAGAGGAAAGGCCCTGAGTATACTTCTCCATGAAGCCACATTAAATAGAAAAGTCAGAGACAGGTAGAAATGGTTCATACTCACAAGATGAGGACTCAAATGTTTTTTTTTCTTTCTTGCTATTGTGTTTAACATATTTATAAGATATTTCTTTGTTGCTTTGTATGTCCCTCCCCTATGGTATAACCCCTGTTTTCACTGTATTTGATGTTGGTATAATTTGTGGAGGGGAAAGGAAAAAACAAATTGTTTAAATAGGGATACAGGTGGACCCATTGCAACAATGAAATGTACAAGATGTTATGTCAAAAATGAACTTTACGCCGGGCGCTGGTGGCTCACGCCTGTAATCCTAGCTACTCAGGAGGCTGAGATCTGAGGATCGCGGTTCAAAGCCAGCCCGGGCAGGAGAGACCGTGAGACTCCTATCTCCAATAAACCACCAGAAAACCGGAAGTGGCGCTGTAGCTCAAGTGGTAGAGCGCTCGCCTTGAGCTGAAGAGCTGAGGGACAGCGCCCAGGCCCAGAGTTCAAGCCCCACGGCCGACAAAAAAAAAAAAAAAAAAAAAAAAAAAAAAATGAACTTTACAACTTTGCACTCATTACCTTGCCCATGTAATTGTAACCCCTCTGTATGGTATTTTCACAATAATAAATAAATAAATAAATGAAAAAGAAAAAAAGAATTATACTCACTACTGACTCATGTAACTGTAACCCCTCTGTATATCTCCTGTAACAATAAAATACTACTACTAATAAAGAAATACGATGTACTTATAGCACCTAAAGGAATTCTGCTATTGTGCCATGGAGACAATTTTGTCTCTTAACAATGTGGTCAGGTCTCTTGAACGACTAGAAACAGAGGCTGTCTACTGCATCTTATTCCTTTAATTGGAGGAAGCAGATTCTTTCTACTCTCTAGGAAATGAACATAGTGTAGCCCAGACAACAGGATTTGAAAATTGCACTTTTCTAACAATAGACCCTATCATTCATGAGGACACTCTAGAGCAGTTCTTGGTCTATAGAATTTTCTGTCTTGATGGAAATGCTATTTAAATCTGTACTGTTTAATATGGTAGCCATTAGCTGTGTGTGGTCATTGAACACTTGAAAGGTGATTAGTGTGACTGAGGAACTGAATTTTAACTTTAATTTAAGTTTAACTCATTTGAATTTAAATAGCCCCATGTGAGTAGAGCTGACCCTATGAGACAGTAAACTAGGGATCTCAGGGGATTGCAAAAATATCTGGTATTCCACAGAACTCATGATATACTCCCCCCTCTTTTTAGCCTCTTCCTCTATATTTGATCTGTTATACCTGACCATGTCCATGTAATCCTGGTAGAGGTTGAAAATACCTAATTCAGAAATCAATGGTGCTAAAAATGCTAAAAAAAATCTGAAACTTTTAAGTAGTATGAATAGAAAGTTCCACACATGACTTCAAGTGATAAGGCACAGTTAAAACATAGATGCACGCTGGTGGCTCACACCTGTAATCCTAGCTACTCAGGAGGCTGAAATCAAGGATCACAGTTCAGAGTCAGCCCAGGCAGGAAGGTCTGTAAGACTATTAGTCTCCAATTAACCACCAGAAAACTGGAAGTGGTGCTGTGGCTCAAAGTGGCAGAGCACTAGTCTTAAGCCAAAAGAGCTCAGGGACAGCACCCAGGCTCCAAGACCACTACCACCAACAAAAACCATAGACACATGGCAATGTGATTAGCACTTGTAGTCTCAGTTACTTCAGAGACTGAGGCAGGAAGATTGAGTTTGAGGCCAGCCTGGGTCACACAGTGAGATCCTGTCTCAATAAAATAAAACAATTAAAACAACAACAACACAGGTACATTGAGAATGTTATATAAAATCACCTTCATGTTATGTATATAAGGTGCATAAGAGACAAAAGTGAATTTCATGTTTCAACATGACCCATCCCCATTATTGTATTATGTATATCTATATAATATTCTAAAATCTAAAAAGAACCCAAAACATTTTTGACCCCAAGGTTTTCAGAAAAGGGATATTGAACATAGTTAGTTTATAATGCTACAGATTCCTGATGTATACAATAGGAATGGTAATAACCAGTGGTCTATGGAGATTATTATTATAATCTATGATGACAGTGACGATGTTGACGATGAGGATAAACCCTTTTTAGCAGACATTTTCAAAGAATAATTCCACAATTTGCCAGTTGTCAATTTTCTGCATTGCTTTTTGTAATTCAAGGTTCAAGCCTTCTGGTGGCATGCATTTATCACTGTTCTGAGGTTAAAGCAAATCCCTTGAGAATTAAAGATTATAGGTAATCCCTCCCTCACGGGAGGGAGCTCATTACTGTATACACACAGTAAATCTGCCACAGAAACTCAGAGTCAACCAGGTGAATTCTAGTTTTGGTTCTCCCAACAACAGGCTTCCAGGCTCTAGTTCTCTGGTGGCAGAGGATACACAGGAAGACATTTCCTCCAAAGGGAATAAGACAATTCTGCCGTCCTTAGTCCCTCCAGGATGATAGGAAAAGGGATTGGTGCTACCCACTTATTTGAGCTCCCACAGATGTGAAAAGGAGTACAAGACTTTTTTTTTTTCTGTGGTAGAACATGAGTGACTTTTTAGAAGTACAGAATTACTTGATAGTGCTAAATCTTCCTAGCATCCCTAAGTGACATGCCCAAGGCTGGTTTCACTGTTTCATTATGAAGTTGCTGGAGAATACTTCTCGAAGGATACTGTGCCTTAAGAAATAAACATTCACTGGGTGTCGGTAGCTTACGCCTGTAAAACTAGCTACTCAGGAGGCCGAGGATTGAAGATCATGATTCAAAGCCAGCCTGGGGAAATAAGGTCCATGAGATAATTATTCCCAATTAATCACCAAAGCCCAGGAGGATGCGCAAGCCTTCAGGCCTGCTCCAGGGCACACAGGCAGGTCCACTGAACCTGCCAGTGCACTCATTTAACTTAACCTAGAGAAACTAGGTGGAGCAACAGAGAGGAGTTAGGGAAATCCCCCAAACCCACATTATTTCACTTAGGTACTGTGAATGGAAAAAGCAAAAGACTGTACTTGACATAAAAATGGAAAATAGAAAGTAGAGCTGTGGCTTAAATGGTACAGTGCTAGACTTGAGCACAAAAACTCAGGGACAGCACTCAGGCCCTGAGTTCAACCTCCAGGATTGGCACACACAAAACAAAGAAGTATTAAAAATGGAACATCCAAGCTTATGTTTATTAAACCATTTCTATAGGGTAATAATCATTCTAATGTCTTATTTTTTGCATAGCATGCCTGAGTTTGTAAAACTCACATACATTACTTTGTTTTATGTACACAAATATGGATTTTTTTTGTCGGTCATAGTACCTGAACTCTGGGCCTGGGCTCTGTCCCTCAGCTCTTCAGCTCAAGGCTAGCACTCTACCACTTGAGCCACAGTGCCACTTCCAGCTTTTTTCTGCTTATGAGGAATCAAACCCAGGGCCTCATGCACGTAAGGCAAGCACTCTACCACTGAGCCACCTTCCCAGCCTGAAATATGGATCTTTTGTATATATCATTCTAATCATAAAAAACAAATACTTCATTTTTTTTAGATCAGGAAAGTAGGGGAAAGGGAGAAGGGAAGGATAAGAAAGTCAGTGGAGGCTTCAGTAGCTCCCTCCAGAACTCATTGTTTTTTGGGCTGTCTAAACTGTATGTGATATGACACTGGACTCTGATGAGATTGAGCCAGAGATGTGGCTGAAGTTTTGGTTGATCATTTAGGCAACATGCCTTTACCAATGAGAGATGTATAGTTCCAATATCATTCACAACTGCAATAATAGAGAATGTACTAGGCACTTCACAATGATGACTTCATTTATTCTTCACAACTCTGAGAAGAAGGAATGACACCAGTTTTCCAGATGAGAAAAATGAAGCTAAAGAATGTACCCAGAGCTGCACAGATTGTGGCATAAGCAGGATTTGAACCCAGGTCTAGCAACCCTTAAAACCTCTGAACCTTTAGAAACCCTTATCTCCTCTCCCACTACTTCAAATGTTTCACCAGGTCTTTTCTTATTTCCTCTCCACTCCTCAGATGCTGCCTTCTGGTCTATCCTCAGAAAGTCCAAAGTCAAGGAAATCCATAAAAGAAGCTCAGAACAAAAAGACCTTCCTAAAATAGGACCCTTCTTCCTCTGAAAGAAACTATAGTAGTTCATAGTGTTGGGTTTTTTTCTTTTTTTTTAAAGCATATGTTTTCTCAATATTCAGGCATGTGAAATAGTTATCATTGTCATTCCATTTATGAGAGAAATTTGGGTCCAGAATAATAATTTGAGACAGCACACCTTGTAGGTACATGGGGGTGTAATTTCAAATCACATCTGTTGGCTCCTAAACTACTGTCTTCCTTGTGATTTTTCTTGATGTTAATCTCCAAATTTTAGCATTTCCATTTCTAAATCTTATCCCTCCTTGCAAATGATTCACAGAGTTTTATTTAGGAAAATGAAGTCAAAATAAGAAGCTTGGGAAATCTGGAAATGGTTTCATACTCTTTCCTGTCTTTCTTCATCACTGAACTTCTGCAGCTGGAGGTTCCCTATCCCTAGTGATAAGACTGGGGGCTTCAGAGTAGCCCCTGGGTCAACTGGGTTGATGGGAAGAGAGTACAGCCCTTTCTGAATGAGCAGATAGAAGAGCCACAGAAGCAAACCGGCCACAACGATGTGTTGTTTGTTGTTCACTTGTTTATTTTAGCAGTCAGGAGTTTGTGGTGGGGAGGGTAAGACTCAGGGCAGAGTATGTACCCAGGGAGCCTAATGGGACCATAAGGTTGCCTCCAGCCCCTGTGTTCCCTCTTCCATGGTTTAGTGTCTGCTGTGTTCTCCCTGGATCCTCACTCAGCAAGCATCACTGCCCAGCACCGCCCTTTCTAATGCTTTTGCTGGGGGTGAGTCCAACCATAAACAGATGTTCCTTCTGCCATGTGACCTGTGAATGCTGCCAGCAAATATTAAATCAGCATTTTCCAGCAGGATGACTAAGAGGAGCTTAGGATGAGACCTGGTTTTAATGTAAGCCAACTCCACAGAGGCCATTAGCCCATTTCTATCTCTTCCTTTGTCTTTCTTCATCTAGGTTGCCAAGGAAACAGTCATGATACATGCAATCCCTCTGTTTGGAAATTTAGAAACTATAGTTCCAGCCAGGCTCCCAGAAATGCCTACCATATATCCTTGCCTTTCACTACCTGGTCATATACAAACAACAGTAGAGTCACCAGTAATTATGATTTCATCATAGTTTTGGCTCTACTTCATCCTCTCTCTTGCTGTCCTAGCACAATACAGGCAGCTGTCAAAAATAAACTTAGGTTCTAGTTACTTTGTCTATATCATATTTCTTCCTGTCCTATGTTAGTGAAATAAACAGAAGGTATCTACTGGAAAGTAATGTCTGGGAAGACACACCCATCACTGAGTTCTGTCTGAGAGTTGAGGATCCTCTGAAAGTAGAGTCCCACATAAAATGTAACACAGATATATGATAATATCTCAAAGGTGACACTCTGGAGGGCAAAAAAAAAAAGATGGCATTGTGGGAGGTAATCGATGCATGCCTGCCCTCTGACTAGACCTCTATGATCTGATAGTACAATGAAAATGTCCATTTGGGGACTTAAGGCATATTCTGGATTCCCAGAACGGTTCCTATATGGTGCGTTGTTATCCTTTCCAGTAAGAGTTGTTCACTTGTCTTCATAATGTTGGAAGTACAATCAGTGGTGGTCCAAGGGATCTGACGCTGAGAGAAAAGTTATTAGGAACTTGCTTACACAGTGACTTCATGGCTTGCTGATTTGGCAATCTAAAAGTCCATGCACCTGGAAGGTCCTTAGGCAGAGAGGGTGGATAAACAGGATGTTACAAGCGATACAACTACAAGGGGAAAGGGAGCATGATAAGTAAAAACTGTGTCTATGCCACAAAGCACATACCTCAAATGCCTTTCTGCCACAAAAGACCAAAGCTGGAGGAGACAAAAATTCTACCAATCCCAAGTTACAGGTCTCAGAATTATGCAGTAGGAAAAAAAAAACAAGAAAGAAGCAGTCAATGTCCAAGAATATTGTACACTCCATAGTACTCAATGTACTCAGTGAGGATGTACTCATAGTACTCAGTGAGGATGGACAGGAAAAGGGATCTGCTCACTTAGGAGGACAAAATGCTTGCCACAACTCCTCTGGGTGTGCCTGCCCACCAGACACCTGATCTTTCAAAATGGCCAATAAAGTATCATTCTTGCTGCACTTCTTACCTCTGCATCCATTCTTTGAACTTAGACAAATGAATGTGTTTCTCCCATAGAAGAGCTTTCAAACATCAAAAAAAGGTCTTTCTTAGATCATTTGGTTGTACTTGTGGGTTTAGGCAGATTTAGATCTGGCAAGGGAGGGAGAAACTGCTAGGTGAGATCCAAAGAAGTGTGATTTGGGTGGTGGGAGCTGCTGCTGAGCTTGCTTGGAATGAAGCAGGTTCAGATGCCCAGGTTAAGTCTCATCAGCATGACAGTGCTGCGCCATCTGCAGAGGAGAGAAAGCTTTGGGAGACAAGCTCACTCAAAGGAAGGACACCCATTTTTGAGGATTTCAAGGAGCAGGTTTGGGCAGGCCAAAGCAGTAGGATACTTCTGGACTTTAGAGAGCCTCTGAAACCACATCATATAGAAAGATACCTACTCTTCCTGTGTGAAGAGGGAACCCAACATCATTCATGGATGTTCTTTTCTTCACTATTTTAGATTTGAAAAGCAAAGGAGTATGGTTTTCTAGAAGGATCTCCTACTTTGTCTTCCTTCCTTTCTCCATTCTTCCCTTTCTCCCTCTTCCCTTCTTTTCTTCCTTCTTCCCTTCCTTACTCCTTTTTTTCCTTCTACAATGGAGATGGACCAACTTCTCAATTCAGTTCTCCCAGGATTATAGACTTCAGGCCATGTTGTATTCATGAGGTTTAACAAGTGGTGCTGTGAAAGGAAAAGGAAAAGTTCCTATGAGCTTATTATGGGCTTTATTGATTTAAAAAATGTGTGGCAATTTATTGCTATTACTAAAAATATGTATTTTATTGTAAATTCTATATTGCCAATTTACTCCTCTTGCAAAATGCTTGTGTTGATTTTTGTGGAGGTCCTATATCTGTAGCTGATCTAAGTTGCATTTCAACCATCTTAGGACAAATGGAGTTGCATCTCAAACCCCTAAATCTTTTCCCAACCCATTTATCATCATAACATCTGGATGTAGTAGACTGTTTATTTACTATTTATTACCTCATATAAATTGTCACCATTAATCTGAGATTCCTTTCAGCTCTAGTAAGATTTGTAATATAATTTTTAAACTAATGGTTTTCTTTATAAATGGGCTTGCAGATTACTGAAATTATAACAATTGGCTCTTGTGAATGTATTATACAGGAATTCAATTGCTTGATACAAAGAAGCCATATTTTGAGAGGTCAAATCAGGAGTCTTTATTAGAAAGTCAGTGACTGCAGGTGGACACAGGTACCCAGAAAACTTGCAGCCTTGAATACACTTAACACTATTAGAAAACTGAGCCATTAGAGTAGGAGAATAAAGAAAGAGTAGAAAGACAGTCCCAACAAACTAGATCAACTCCAATGGAGAGCCGAAGTGGGACACCATGGTGACCTGAGGATAGTCAGGAGACACATGGAATGGCACACATCATGCCTGAGCTATTAGGGGCCTAAATAGGGTCATGGTCAGGAGACAGGGTCACTGGGCACTCAAGTGACTCACTAGTTCATGACACAGAACTGGTGGGTCCAGGGCTGGGAAGATGGCTCAGTGGTAGAGTGCTGGCCTTGCATGCATGAGGCGCTAGGTTCGATTCCTCAGCACCACATAAACGGAAAAAGACAGAAGTGGCACTGTGGCTCAAGTGGTAGAGCGCTAGCCTTGAGCTGAAGAGCTGAGGGACAGCGCCCAGGCCTAAAGTTCAGACCCAAGGACGTGCAAAAGAAAAAAAAAGAAAAGAAAAGAACTGGCAGGTCCAGTAACCTATTGTCCAAGTCTTTACCCTTGCTTCTAAGAATTCAGGCATGCCTATCAGCAGGGGGTGGGACTTCATCCTCAGCCACCAAGAAGACAAGACAGCGCCAGTTAAATCCAATTCCCTATCATCCACCATGTTGCCAAGATGGATCCAATTAGACCCAGTATCCTTATTTTCAAATGGAGCTGCTTTGCCATACTTCTGCCTTTGAGGATTGCAGCCATCTGGCTGGATTCCTTGTCTCCCAAAGAGTATAGTGCTTCACAGGCAAAAGCACTCCATAGTATTGGCACTCTGTTGTGCTGGACCTGGGAAGTTTCTTAAGTCTGATAATTTCACTTTCTGACATACTAGGTAACAGAACAACTCCGGACCTCAGGGTTGGGGATGGCCTCCTTATGACACCACTTCACCAGCCACACATATTGTTCATTTCTCAGCTCAAAACAAGCTAAATCCTGTCCAAGAAGAAAGTGTGGCTCTGGCCCAGGAAGGGAAGGATGAAAAGGAGTGGAAACACCACTATGAAGCCCATTTTCTGCAGGCCTGTGTCTCTCCCCCTCCTATCTGGTTGGTGCAGCACAGCAATCGCAGTCTAACCTCTTCACTGTCTAAGTCTGCTTTTCACAAAAGCTTGTTCTGGGAAGGAGGGTTTTTTCTTTCTCTTTTTTTTAAAACTATAAATAGCATCAACATACATGTGGAGGAGGGAAGTGGACAAGTGGCTATGTGCTCTTTATTCTTTATTAATCTCCCATCCAGGAACCTATAATTCTCTGTCTGCTCTGAGTAGAAGCACAGTCTCCCATGGGGCTGGACTAAAGAGCACATGATTTCCCCTTTCTGATTTCCTATTGATTCATCGGTCAATTGCCCTCAAGTTGAGTTTTGTGTTTTTGCCAGGAGGGTTGCAGTGAATTGCATTTAATTTTTTGTTATTAATGCTACCATTATTAATGTCGTGACTTTAGAAAGGATAAGTACGAGACAGAGCAAGAAGATGAGGGCAAGAAAGGCAAAAAATAATACTTGTTTATTTTAGAAGAAATCAAACTTAATTTTTAAAAATTTTTTTGTTGGTCCTGGGGCTTGAACTCAGGGCCTCATGCTGTTCTTGGGCTTCTTTTTGCTTAAGAATAGTGCTCTGCTGCATTGAGCCACAGTTCTACTTAAAGTTTTTAGGTAGTTATTTCATTATTTAGAGTCTCATGGACTTTCTTGCTTGGGCTGGCTTCAAACCATGATCATCAGATCTCAGTTTCCTGGGTAACTAGAATTACAGATGTGGGCCACCAATGCTCAGCTTTTATTTTTGATTAACATAACTTTCATAAAAGTCATCTTTTTAACCATTTTGTTATTTAGTTAGTTTGGGTTTTTTGACCCAAAATAATATTGTTATATATTACATTATAATTATGGTAACAATATAATAAAATAATATTTTCAGTGCTTTTAACTTAAATTTAATTTAGTTACTTTTTAGCTTTTTTACAAGCTTACATTATATAACTATACTTTTACGTGATATATAAATTATAGTATAAGGTAATAATATGTATCTCAGAATGGACTCAAACTGCCTCAGCCTCCCAAGTGTGGAATTATAGGCATGTGCTACCATGCTTTACCTACCCCTTTGAAAGTATAATATGTGTACAACCATCATTACTATCTCTAGAACAGTTTCATTGCCCTCAAAGGAAACCGTGTACCCATTCCCTTTCTTCCTTTCTCCCTAGTACATGGCAACCACTAATCTACTTTCTGTCTCCATGAATTTACTTAGGTACTTCCTATAGATACAATTATATACTGTGTGACTTTGTTTTATGAGGATGATATTTTCAAGATTCACTTATGTTGTAGCTTGTATCATAAGTTACTTTGGAATTTAAGAAAATGGTGGATTTCTTCTACCTTGTTTTATTTGGCAGTCCACTTTTTTTTTTTAATGGTGGAAATACTGTACAGAAGGGTTACAATTACATGGGCAAGATAATGAGTACATTTCTTATCAAGCATTGTAGCCTCCTCCTTTGTTTCCCCTTCCCATCCCTTCCCATCCTTCCCCGGCCCCTCTCCCAATCCTCCCCGCTCCCCCAGCCCCTCACCCCCCACCCCCCGCACCAAAGTTGTAAAGTTCGTTTTTCGACATAACGACTTGTACATCTCATTGTTGCAATGGGTCCACCTGTATCCCTCTTTAAATGATTTGTTTTTTCCCTTCCCCTCCACAAATTATAACAACATCAAATATAGTGAAAGCAGGGGTTATACCATGGGGGAGGGACATACAAAGCAACAAAGAAATAATCTTATAAATGTGTTAGAAACAATCACATGAAAGAAAAAAAACCATTTGAATACATGTCTTAGGGTTCATTTCCCTAACATCAACTTATCTGACCTTTTCTGCTTGACTCAGACATATACTAGTTATTGCAAATAAGGGAAACCATGGGACCTATGTTTCTTTGGGCCTGGCTTACTTCACTTAATATAATTTTTTCCAAGCCTTTCCATTTCCTAACAAATGGGGCAATGTCATTCTTTCTGATGGAGGCATAGAATTCCACTGTGTATATATACCACATTTTCTTGATCCATTCATCCACTGAGGGGCATCTGGGTTGGTTCCATATTTTAGCTATGGTAAATAATGCTGCCATAAACATAGTCATGCTGGTAGCTTTAGTGTGGTCTTGTTTGTGAACATTTGGGTGAAGGCCCAAAAGTGGGATTGCTGGGTCATAGGGGAGTTCTATGTGGAGTCTTTTGAGGAACCTCCATACTGCTTTCCAAAATGGTTGAACAAGTTTACACTTCCACTAACAATGCAGTAAGGTTCCCTTCTGTCCACATCCCCTCCAGCATCTGTTGTTATTAGAGTTCTTGATTATACTGGCACAAGAACAGACCTCAGGACCAATGGATAGAATTGAAAACCCAGAAATGAACCTACAAACCTATAGCCATCTAATCTTCGATAAGGGAGCTAAAAATATAGAATGGAAGAAAGACAACCTCTTCAGTAAATGGTGCTAGCAAAATTGGTTAACTACTTGTAGAAAACTAAAGCTAGATCCTTATATATCACCCTGCACCAGAATCAACTCCAAATGGATCAAAGACCTCGGAGTCAAAGCAGACACTCTGAAAACATTACAGGATGGAATAGGAGAAACTGTAGGTCTCCTTGGCTCAGGCCGAAATTTTCTTAATAGAGACCCAGAAACACAACAAATCAAAGAAAGGTTGGACAAATGGGATTTGCATTAAATTGCAGAGCTTCTGCATGGCAAAGGACATAGCTAGCAAGAGCAATAGAAAGCCTACGGATTGGGAGAAGATCTTCACTAGCCATACAACGGACAAGGGTCTCATATCTAAAATATACCTGGAACTCAAAAAATTAAATCCCCCAACAACAAATCTTCAAAGAAACAACTGCTCAATAAATAAGTGGGCTAAAGACTTAAAGAGAAACTTCTCTGAAGAAGAAAGACGGATGGCCAATAGACACATGAAGAAATGCTCAACCTCCCTAGCCATAAAAGAAATGCAAATCAAAACAACATTGAGATACCACCTCACTCCAGTGAGAATGGCTATAATCAAGAACTCTAATAACAACCAATTCTGGAGCGGATGTGGACAGAAGGGAACCCTACTGCATTGTTGGTGGGAGTGTAAACTTGTTCAACCACTTCGTAAAGCAGTATGGAGGTTCCTCAAAAAACTCCACATGACAGTCCACTTTTGGTCTGGTATCTTATCCAATTGCAAAAGAAATGGTCAAAGAGAATTACAAGAAATGGAAAACACTCTTCTACTCCAGGTACATAGCTATTTCTCCAGGAGATCAGGTAAACTGTTTTTGTACGGCTCAATTATATTTTAGTTTGTAGTGACTATGCACTTAGCATTGGCAGGGTCTTGGCTGACTAAGAGCCACTACAGTATAATGCCTCTAATTTGTTTTATTTTCTGATAGACACAGGAAAGAAAAGACAAACCGATGGCAATGCAAAAATAATGATTATGAACAAAAGCCTATCAGCTCATGAGGAAAAATGGACACTCCTCAATGACTTTTACCACCTGTAAAATAAATACTGAACTCTTGACAGTTCTATCAGGGGAATAGTACTCAGAATTTTTTGCGTAAGCTTTTTCCTGGAGTTTCTATATCTTGTCACTAATAAGTACAAGAAAACAAAATCATATATTAGGTTCTTGTTCATCCTTTTCCTGCCACTTTTTCACTAAGCTTTTTATTGGATTGAAAGCTCTTTGGGAGAAAGATTCAATTTATGTTTGGAGAAGCTCAAATCTCTGATAGTTCAAAGGCCCTCATGTGTTCAATTATAAGAATTCAGACATCTTCTTATGTTGTTGTATTAGTCACAGTAATTAATGTTAGATCTTAGCAAATTAGCTTCACAATCTCAATGGTTTAAACAATGGATGTTTATTCCTTGCTCCCAACATGACTCACAACAGGTGTGGCAGTTCTTTAGGTAATGACTCAGGAACTTAGGCTCCCTCTGTGTTTGAGTTTGCTATCTGGATAGTATGGCCCACTTGTAATCCTTTGCATACCATCTGAGCGGAGCCAGCAAAGTGAGGTCAGGCAAGAGGTAATGGAGATTTTAGCATCCAGGCCTGAATCATACTGAGTTGCGATCCTTTGACTATCTGAATGTTTAGGCTTGTGTGCTTAGAAGGAGGAAATGATATTATTGATCATCTAACAAGTCTCTGCCATAATTGTTTTCCCTCTAGCATGCTTGGAAAGAGGTGGGTGGGAAGTAGCCTTATGCTGATTCCCAGGTCAGCCCTGTCACTTCTGTGCCTATGCTTTTGCCTGATTCTAGGCTGGGGTCTCCACTCTTGTGCCAGGAACGTTCTCTGTCCCTTCTATTGATCCTGTTATTAGAAAGCTGACCTTAGGATAAAAACCATTCTCTTTTGCCACTTTATTTGCAGCTAAGCTTGAAACTAAGTAATGGCTAGAATGTAATAAAGCTTTACTGAAGGTTTTAGTGTCACAGGAGCGATTATAATGCAGAGAAATGTAAACTTGGTGTTACCCATGATTGGATATTACTATTCTCTATAGGAAAAAAATGCCAGCTCACAGAAGGTGAGCTCTAAGCTCTAAAGCACAGTGCCTATAAAACATAATTACGGGACACCAGTTTTTGTTTTATCCTCAAATTGAGTTAGAGTAACACTATATTAGAGGCACAATCAATACAGTATATGCATTGCTAAACTTAGTCCAGTTTCTCTTCTGTTTGAACCAGCAGTCATGATACCTGTATGTTCTTGTCACCATCTTACAGTTATAGCAACAACCCTTGAGCAACCTTATTTCTAAGAACAAGACATAATTTATAGAATGATGAGTGTGAGATTATAATTAGCAAGTCCCTTCAATGAAATATACTTTAGGAGCTATATAAATGATCAGAGCATTTTGGGGCTGGAGAGTTGTAAACATATTCTCAAAATTACCTCTACTCAGAATTTTTTTGACCAAATCTAAAACTTTTTAGGTGAATGATAAAATCCTGATAAACTATTATAAGTAAGAAGCCAATTTTTAGAGGATTTATTAGACAGCCACAGGCCCCAAGGGCAAGAGGTGAATCTCTTTCATAGGAATTTGAGTTGTTAGCAGTAAAGCTTGTCTATGGTCTTTCTTTCTTTCCACAAATTGGCCTCTGCTTGTCTATGAAAAGGTGAAAGATGGTTACACAGTGTCCAAGATTATATTATTTCAGTTCCGTATCTGTCAGCAATGTCTAAGTATCTTTTAGACCCAATTCTAAGTCAAAAACATAGATTTGGTCTGCCTCAGGTGGCCATTTATCTTGTATTAACAATAGCCAAGGAACAGGGTCAGATGGCATAAACATCTCTGCCATTGGGTACCCACTGGTTTGTGTGGTTAGTTCTAGGACATTTGTGGTTTCCAGAACAAATGCATCTTGGTCAGAGGTGATTTCATATTCTATTGCTTGAAAGTTGGTTTTGATCCTCATCATTCAAATGCCCAGGGTCATAGGTTAGAATTGGGGTCAAAACTCATAGTCCTTAGTTCTACCCTTTGCAGGAAGAAAACATCTTCCAAGTATTGAGCCTGGAAATTCAGTCATGACAAGACAGCTATAGAATTTCTATGTCTCTTAGGATAATTTTTTCCAAGCCTTTCCATTTCCTAACAAATGGGGCAATGTCATTCTTTCTGATGGAGGCATAGAATTCCATTGTGTATATATACCACATTTTCTTGATCCATTCATCTACTGAAGGGCATCTGGGTTGGTTCCATATCTTAGCTATAGTAAATAATGCTGCAATAAACATAGTTGTGCTGGTAGCTTTAGTGTGGTCTTGTTTGTAACCATTTGGGTAAATGCCCAAAAGTGGGATTGCTGGGTCACAGGGGAGCTAGTAAGCCAAGCTCAAAGAAACATAGGTCCCATGGTTTCCATCTGAGTCAAGCAGAAAAGGTCAGATAAGGTGATGTTAGGGAAATGAACCCTAAGACATATATTCAAATGTTTTTTTTCTTTCATGTGATTGTTTCTAACGCATTTATAAGATAATTTCTTTGTTGCTTTGTATGTCCCTCCCCCACAGTATAACCCCTGCTTTCACTGTATTTGATGTCGGTATAATTTGTGGAGGGGAAGGGGAAAAACAAATCGTTTAAATAGGGATACAGGTGGACCCATTGCAACAATGAGAAGTACAAGTTGTTATGTCGAAAACGAACTTTACAACTTTGGTGGGGGGGGCGGGTAGGATTGAGTGGGGGGGGTAGGGGGAGGATGGGAAGGGATGGGAAGGGGAAACAAAGGAGGAGGCTACAATGCTTGATAAGAAATGTACTCATTATCTTGCCTATGTAATTGTAACCCCTCTGTACAGTATTTTCACAATAAAAAAAATAAAAATTAAAAAAATAATTTCTATGTCCCCTTTCACACCCAGCTCTTGATATTGTGGTCCTTTTCCTGTAATCCTTACTTCATCCACACACCATGGGAAGTTCGTTGTACATAATAGGCCCTCAATTAATACCTATCGAAATGGATGACTCCCTACTGCATTTGGACTGGATTTGAATGGACTTGCTTTCTAGCTGGTGATTTGCATGGTATCTTAAACCTTTATTTTTCTTTCTTTCCTTCCTTCTTTTTTTTTGCTGGTCCTGGGGCTTGAACTCTGCTCTGGGCCTGGGCACTGTCCTTGAACTTCTTTTGCTCAAGGATAGCCCCCTACCACTTGAACCATAGCAGCACTGCCTGGTTTTTTAAGTAGTTTATTGGAGACAAGAGTCTCACAGACTTTCCTGCCCAGGATAGCTTTGAGCCTAGAGTCTCATATCTCAGCCTCCTGAGTGACTAGAATTATAATCGTGAGCTACCAGTGCCCAGCTAAACATTTCTTTTCCTTACTGTGAATCAACAGAATTGAGGTGATTTGTTGTTTTTGTTCCTCAGCTTTCTGAAACTCCCCAACTCTCTTGATGTGCAGAATTAATTTTCACCTTCTCGATGCCACTTAAGTAACTGGTTTACATTGTCAGTAAATGGTGTCATACAGAATTTCAGTTACTCACACTGAATCTGCCTACCCAGCTAGAGTGTGAACTGCTTAAATGCAAGGCTTCTCTATCTTTAAACCTATTGCGTATTAAATGCTCAAAAAATGCTTCTTGGAAGTATGAATCAACAGATGAATGAGCTATGTTTCCTGGTGTATGTCAGCCATTGGGTAAAAATTGAACCCTTCTGCCTTGAATATCAAAGTGGAAGGAAGAAATTAAGCACAGCAAGAGCAAATGTATTTGCTTAGTTTCCTTCACTATCTATTTTTCTCTGGGGGTGCCCTCTTATCACATATCCCTCAAATTCTTACCACATAGTTCTGATATCATTCAGGGATGAGCAAGTGCATACTTTTTCATTCATTCGTTCCCTTAAGTATGTTTTTCGGTATCTTCGGACTAAACACTATAGTAGACTCTAATAATACAGTAATAACAATTGATGGTGATAATGATGTTGGTGATTTCTGTATTTAGGAGATACCAAGTCGAACTTCTTTTTCCCAATTTCTGAACTAATCTAGAAACAAAAAGAGGACCTAGCATAGTCAAAGTTGTAATATTTTAAATCTTCCTAACCAGGTACTTGTGGCTCTTGCCTGTAATCTTAGCTATTTTTAAGCTGGGGATCTGAGGATCATGGTTTGAAATGAGCCCAGACTGCTTCTTTCCAGTTAACCCACAAAGTGCGGTACTAGAGGTGTGGCTCAAACGGTAGAGTGCCAGAAGACAGGGAAAAAGCCAAATGAAAGTGCAAGCCTCCGTACCACCATTCAAACAAACAAATAAAAACAAAAACAGAAAACTCCCTGAGTAAGCTTAGCATGGAGAATGAACCTCAGATCTATGGACAAGTGGTATTCTTAGTACTAAACTGCCCGGGCACGGGCAGTGATCCCCTGCGTAGTCTACTTCTGTATGGGAAGAGAATGTACGCTCCCTGGTAAGCCCATCCCCCAAAGGAAAGAACAGGAAGCATCTTCCTAGTTATTCCATGACTACTGTAATTTTCCCCACCACCCTCGCTCTCATCGGTGATCTTTCTTCTACCCACCATTAAAAGCCACAGCTTTGTTGTCAGGATGTTGAAAGATGTAGCCACTGCTGCTGTCAGAGAAAGGCACTCTCATTGCCGCCATAGCCCTGTGACACCTGCGCCAAGAATCCTGACGCCGGGTCAACACGATAATGTCTGAGCTGACTCCTGTGGCTGCCAAAGTCACCAAAGTTGCTGAAGAAGTTGTTGGCACCAGAAGGTCTGCATGCTCAGCGTCTCTCGAAGCTTCTGCATAAAGAGCTCTTGTGGTTTTCTTTTGCTCTTTTCCTGCAACCTCCAGGCTGGGTCCTTGAGGAATAGAGCAGGAGGATGCTCAGAGGGGCAGACACAACCAGGGAAAGGGGTAGTTTCCAACAAGGTCAGCCATCCTATCTCAGAGAGATGCCACCAGCTGTGACAGAAGACAGCACTCTTCCTATAAAGCCATTTCCTTGGGGCTCTGTACTAGACCACATCACCCTTCCAGTGTTATGAATTATTAATGCTTCTCCACCCTTCAATATCTTGTGAATAACACCAGTTATTTACAATGTGCTAAAACCCAAATATGTTAATACTTGGTTCTATAAAATATGACTGTTTTTCTCACCTAGTTTTGGCATTTCTTAGGGGTTTCAAAAACAAGAGTTTGAGGCTCCTTCAATCTGTAAGAAAGCCCTCTTCCTCCCATCCATTTTGTCCTTTTACTCTCCTTCCTCCCCCACCCCATTTCTGGGCCACTTGTTCTTGTACTAGAGATTTCTTTCCTAAGTAGGAATTCTTCCCCAGGAGGCTACTCTCCTCTTCCTCTAAGTAAATCCCTGGGGAATATTCCAAACACCCACAAGTACTTGCACCATGACTGAGTCCTGGAGTGAACCATCTTAGCTTCATGCTGGGTTCTCTGCAAGGAGAGGAATGAATCAGGAAGGGCTTATCTAAATTAATCCAGTAGCTTAATTAAATTAATGAAAGCAACCTTTCCAGAGGGGATATAGGAGGACCCTGTTTCTTGGATTTGTTTCCTGCCCTGATTCAATAAGCATGTCTCAACAGTCACACCTAAAAATCCTTGTTCATTTGTAGTTTAAGAAATGTTTAATAAAATCTGTATTTAGATGAGCAAAGTTTGCCAGAGTCCCACTTCAGTTATATTTAGGATTCGAATGTACTGGTAATTTATGTCCTCCAAATCCCCTGGGGTAGGTGTTGAAATGCTTGAGAAGCTGGTGATAATAATAAAAACCATGCAATTGCTCACAAATAGGTTGTCATAGTACAGACTAGTGATACCTTTTGTCTCTGTCTTGCTGCTGACCAACTAATCAAAACAGATTCTCTTCATATACAGCATCAGCTGTCAACTGGGAGTGAAGTCCATGATTCTGAGTAGTTTAATGGCATTACTGATTCACTGGCTATTTTAGTGAAAGCCGGCATCAGTATATGCTTGCCTGGAACACAGATGCAAAGCTGGGTGGCCTGATGCTATCTTAGGTAACTGGAGCATTGCTTCTGGAAGTGAGTTGCTGCCTTTAAATTATTCAGTGAGCCTTCCTCCAGTCCACAGGCCTTTTTACAACAGTAAAGAACGTGGCAGAAAAGAATCATGATATTCTTAATGCCGCAGGACTTAATGGGAAGAAGAAAGAAAAAAAAAAAAAAGAGAAGTCACCAAGGGGATGATGCCAAACAGGGGCCTAGAGCTTTGTAGAACTTGTGCCTGCTCATCTCTTTTCCAGGTGGGAATGCTCAAAGAGAAGTAGAAAAGGTGCCATGACTTATAATCAGTGTCACGTATATTGTTTGTGGGTCTGTTTCTTGTTAGACTATTTGCTCCTTCAGGATGATAATCTTATTGGTGTCATTTCAATATTATATATTCAGCTTTGGCACTTAGTAACTGTTTATAAAAAATGAGTTAAATGAACTCTGTTCGAACTTTTCCTTTTAGCTCTAGTCAAATTGTAAAATCTCTTTCTTTGACTTGACTACTTAGATCACAGTCCTTCATGTGCTTGAAGTTGGCCTTGTTTCCTCTCGGTTGGAGAAAGGCCATCTCAAAGGGATTAATTGCTTGGAGAATAAGTGCTTTAATAATCTTAGAACAAGAGATTAGAACATTCTCAAACGTGATTGGTCACTATGGCAAATGTTTCTTAGCAATAGAGGTCTGCTGCATATATTCTGTAGGGTAGAAAAACAGACCTTTTCTCTCTACTCTCCTAAATTCACAGGGTTGGACTTACGAATAAAACGGATAAAAGACAAATTAATGAGAAAAAATTTAAGAATGTGTGTATCATTATTCACAAAGAAAAATGTGGTTCAAGAAAGCAGTTGGAGTTGGAAGTTTATATAACATCTTAGGCTATACAAAGATAAAGTGATGTTAGGCTAAACAGGAAAGGTAAATTGTGAGAAGGTGACCAAGAAACACATGGCAAACTATCATTGTTTTATTAAGATATATTTGCAGGTTTAAATTGGAGCTTTCTGCCAACAGCCTCTATTTTCCCTTAAGGATTCATATCTTCTCCATGTCACTCTTTATGATCCTTATAGGGCTTTATCTCTGGAAGATAGTAACTGCATTGTATTAAAGCCTAAACCAAATGTCATAACATATTTTCTTGGCCCAGGGGTTGGATTGAGATGAGACTAGTCTCATCAGTGTGGGTTTCTGGATGTTTCATCTGAGTTCTTAACAGATTTGAACCTATAAGAAAGTTATTTCCAGAGCAGGAGTGGATATTTTAGGATTGTAGAACCCATCTGAGAATGGAATACACCCAGAATCTGAGTCTTGAGACAGGAAGAAGATAGGTCCTAAGATCAAATGAGCCTCTGCACCAGGGTATGTTTGAACTTCTGAACTTTCCAATAACGTGGGCCAGTGTATTCTCTTTTTGGTGTAGACCACTTTGTGTTGAAAACTCTGTTACTTGCAACTGCAATATGGGTTAATCAGATTCATTCATTACATTCAAAGAGTGAGCATAGGTTGATGATTGAAAGGAAAACAAAATTTAAGAGGACACTGGAAAGTCAATCAATTCTGTGCAACAGCTTCTATGAAGGGAAATCTATGATTATAATCTGAATGGGGACATGCAAGTGGCTGGGTCAAGAGATGATATTCTACTTATATCCCTATGCACTTTTAAAAGCTTAACTTTTGGATCAATCCCAAACATTCTTGTTTAAGAAATCTAAATATAGGATGCAAACCTTCCCAAGGCCTACTGACCTTCTGAGAAATATTCGAACTATAAAACCAAAAATAAACTAAGTCCCTTTTCTAGAAGTTTCAGCCATCTAAAAATCAAACAGGGGCTAGATTCTTAGCAGTTCAATTTACTGAGTCTTAGTTACCAATGGCAACAGATAGTTATTTTGAACACAGGCTCTAACATCACTCTCTTTTCCACATTCTTATTGGCAAATGCGTAGAAAAATCTATGGAACCCTCCCACAGTGAAAATATGAGATTATTTCACATAGTCCCACATTCATAATAAGTTTTCCCTCAGTCCTTAATAAATTCTCAGCATCTTTGGCTTTGAGTTCCATTATTGTTTTCCATCCCTGCTGATCTGAACACAAGGTTCTCTCATGGTTAGAGGTTCTATTTACCCTATACAAAAATATGGTGCTGCTGATTGGACAAATGGCTCGTGAAGAAAAGAGTATACAGAGGATTCAAAAAATGATTATTGGGAGGAAAGATTATCTAGAGCTGGCTGAGAAATTTCACTGTTAAATTCAAATACCTATAGAGCCTAAGTATTTCTCTATTTCTTTGTGGTACTTTATTCTCACAAATCCTTTTCATTCATATCTAGGAAACTTGGGCCATTATTTTGTAGCCATCTTCAATACACTCCTATATACCTGAGACAAAGTCAGCTGCTGATAGGTGAATTCATATGCATAGTTTTATGGGAAGAACATTCTCATTGACTGCAGTCTCTCTAAATCTCTGCTTCTCAGCCTAGTGGGAGTATTGGAGCTCTAGCCACCATACAGGGTAACTACAAGATTCATTCAAAATCTCATGTAAATAGTAGTGTTTCAGAAACAGTAAAGCTTATTGAAATGAAAGATAATGTAGATAATGTCAGGTGGATTGTTAGAAGTATTAATAATAAAACAAAACAGAGTTAATTTCTTAGGCTATGTGAACATTTTCTTTGTGAATCAAGTTTATCCCCCAAAGAGATTAGCTAGCATTCCCTTTTAGGTTTTATTTATATGTTTGTTTGTTTGTTTATTTATTTATTGTTGGTCATGGACTTGAACTCAGGGCCTAGGCACTATGCCTGAGCTCTTTGGCTCAAGGCTAATACTCTATCACGTTGAGTCACAGAACCACTTCTGATTTTCTGGTGGTTCATTGAAAAAAAAGGAGTCGCACAGACTTTCCTGCCCAGCCTGGCTTCAAACCTTGATCCTCAGATCTCAGCCTCCTGAGTAGCTAGGATTACAGGTGAGAGCCACCAGCACCTGACTAGTTTTCCCTTTTTATATCAAGGTGTGTGTGCACATGTGTGTGTATGTGAATTCTCTAAACTTCATACATCACCATCACCATCTCCTAGGGCTGCTTGGTAAAAACATATTTATTCCACATTCACTGTCTACTAGACTACTGTCTACTACTAATAAAAGTCTTTAACAGATGCCCCAGGTGATTCTTTTATTATTACTATTATTTTCTTTTTCTAAAATTTTACTGTAAAGGTGATCAGTTGCATACGTTAGGTAATGAGTGCATTTCTTTTTGAAGAGTGCTTCCCCCTCCCTCATTTTCTCCCAGTTTGACCGCCCCCCCAACCCTACCACAGGTGATTCTGAAGCACCATGTTCCCAGACAAACTTCTTTAAACAATCAATCTCTAAGTCTACTCTCTGTAGTTAAGAGATTAATTTAGTTGACAAATACTGTTTGATTTTGGAGGAGAAACTAGTGAATGTATCAATACCTCTCTAAAGCTAACAGAGTTCTCCAGTAGAATCAAGTCATTTGCATCCATGGCATGATATGTTTAAGAATCTTAGTCTACTTAGGACCAATGGAATAGAATTGAAAACCCAGAAATGAACCTACAGACCTATAGCCATCTAATCTCCGATAAGGGAGCTAAAACAATAGAATGGAAGAAAGACAACCTCTTCAGTAAATGGTAAATGGTGCTGGCAAAATTGGTTAACTACATGTAGAAAACTTAAGCTAGATCCTTATATATCACCCTGCACCAGAATCAACTCCAAATGGATCAAAGACCTTCAACTCAAAGCAGACACTCTGAAAACATTACAGGATGGAATAGGAGAAACTGTAGGTCTCCTTGGCTCAGGCAGAAATTTTCTGAATAGAGACCCGGAAACACAACAAATCAAAGAAAGGTTGGACAAATGGGATTGCATAAAGTTGCAGGGCTTCTGCATGGCAAATGACATAGCTAGCAAGATCAATAGAAAGCCCACGGAGAAGATCTTTACTAGCCATACAACGGACAAGGGTCTCATATCTAAAATATACTTGGAACTCAAAAAATTAAACCCCCCAACAACAAATCCTCAAAGAAACAACTGCCCAATAAATAAGTGGGTGAAAGACTTAAAGAGAAACTTCTCTGAAGAAGAAAGAAGGATGGCCAAAAGACACATGAAGAAATGTTCAACATCCCTAGCCATAAAAGAAATGCAAATCAAAACAACATTGAGATATCACCTCACTCCAGTTAGAACGGCAAAAATCAAGAACTCTAACAACAACAGATGCTGGAGGGGATGTGGACAGAAAGGAACCTTACTGCATTGTTGGTGGGAATGTAAACTTGTTCAACCACTTTGGAAAGCAGTATGGAGGTTCCTCAAAAGACTTCACATAGAACTCCCCTATGACCCAGCAATCCCACTTTTGGGCATTTACCCAAATGTTTACAAACAAGACCACACTAAAGCTACCAGCACAACTATGTTTGTTGCAGCATTATTTACCATAGCTAAGATATGGAACCAACCCAGATGCCCCTCAGTAGATAAATGGATCAAGAAAATGTGGTATATATACACAATGGAATTCCATGCCTCCATCAGAAAGAATGACATTGTCCCATTTGTTAGGAAATGGAAAAACTTGGAAAAAATTATATTAAGTGAAGTAAGCCAGGCCCAAAGAAACATAGGTCCCATGGTTTCCCTTATTTGCAATATCTAGTATATGTATGAGTCAAGCAGATAAAGTCAGATAATGTGATGTCAGGAAAATGAACCCTTAGATATGTATTTTAATGTTTTTTTCTTTCATGCATGTGTTTCTAATGCATCTATACGATTATCTCTTTGTTGCTTTGTATGTACCTCCCCCACAGTATAACCCCTGCTTTCACTATATTTGATGTCAGTATAACGTGGAAGAGATGGGGAAAAACCAGTTGTTTGAGGATACAGGTGGACCTGTTGCAACAATGAGAAGTACAAGTTGTCATGTCCAAAATGAGCTTTACAACGTCGGTGCGGGGGGGGGAGGAAGGGGGGAAGGAGAAGGATGGGGATTGGGGGGGAGGGGGGAGGCTGGGAAGTGATGTGAAGGGTAAACAAAGGAGGAGGCTGCAGTGCTTGGTAAGAAATGTACGCATTATCCTGCCCATGCAATTGTAACCCCTGTGTACAGTATGTTCACAAATAAAATAAAATAAAACTTAAATAAATAAATAAATAAATACACCTTCCATGCTGACAAGCCAGGGTTCTCTAAACATGAGAATAAATCCAACGTAGGGAGAAATGAAATATTTTGCTTTAGGAACTGGCCTTTAATAACACATACTTTGTGATTGCTTCATACAGAGGGTTAAAATCAAGCCATAGAAAAGAATTCTTTGCTTTGCTTTGGCAAAATTATCTCCTTCAGGATGCTCAGTGGAGGTGTCTAAGGCCTATGGGTAGTCAGAGAACAGTAGAACAGTCCCAAATCCACAAATGTATCACAAGTGGCATGTTGTCAGGAAGCAAAAGGACTGACCACCAGTCCTGACAAGGCTGCCAGACATGCATTTATCTGATACATTTTTTTCTGGTCCTGCTTTCTGGTTCTGCTCCACAATTCTACAGCCAAGAGCCCCAACCACAGTCATTCCCTTCTATTCCCTTTCTTTCACTCTGACCATAGTTAATGGGAGCCTAACCACTCTTTGTGTTGCTGGCTTTCCTGTTTATTGCTTTGCATTTCCCAGCTCTTCCTTGACCTGGCAACATGATCCTTAGATGCCTTTATGATCAGATTAGCTGCTCCTGACCTTGGACAGCTTTCAGACTTTTAATTAGTCATAGCCTTGCCAGGAGACCATTAATGCTTTTCTTTGGCACAAATTCTAGCTGATTTGAGGTGGAGTGAAGACTCTCTATATCTTTGGTTCTTGTTCCGTTGTGTTGACTCAACACAACTCAGGGATGTGCTCAATCTCATCTGTAATAGCATCTCTTCAATAGTGACTTGCAATAGAAGTGGATGTAGAAGAAGATTGAGTAAGCCCTCATAGGATATATCAAATTCTCCCTGTGTAGAAGAAAAGGCTTACAAAAAATAAATAAAATCCCCTTCTTTGCCACATGTATTTGATGTATGTGCAGGGGAGCAAGTTTTTTCTCTATCCCTGTTTCTCTGTCTCTCTGTCTCTGTCTCATCTCTCTCTCTCTCTCTCTCTCTCTCTCTCTCTCTCTCTCTCTCTCTCTCTCTCTCTCTCTCTCTCTCTCTGTCTGTCTCTCTCTGTCTCTCTCTCTCTCTCTCTCTCCCTTCCTTTCTTTTTTGTTGGTAATGGGGCTTGAATTCAGGGCCTGGTTACTGTCCCTGAGTTCTGTTGCTCAAGTCTAGAACTCTACCACTTTGAGCCATAGCTCCACTTCTGGTTTTTTTGGTGGTTAATTGGAGATATTCTCATGGGGACTTTTCTGCCCCGATTGGCTTTGATCCAAGATCCTTAGATCTCAGCCTCCTGAGTAGCTAGGCTTACAGGCGTGAGCCACTAGCACTCAGCTATTTCTTCTTTAGAAATCGTTGCTAAGAGCTAAGGTAAAGACACCTAGTAATGGAACTGTCTAGCGTTTTGCATTTCTTCAACAGGAGCCAGAGATACCAAAAGACTGTGGTTTGGAGTGGACCAGAGTCCCCTCCTCTCTACAGGGAACATACAGGTTGTGTGATTTTTTTTCTCTCTCTCTATATTTTCTCACCATTAGGACAAACCAGTAACAGCTGGGTATAATTCATTCCTCACAAATGCTGCTTCAGTTATGGTGAGTATATTGTCCTTGCATTCTCCAAGCAAATCTGAAAAGAAGATTCTCTGTAAGAAAATTTGTCTGTCACTATGGCACCATGCTTGCTGAGAGGAACAAATGAGAGGGGTTTTTATTGCCACTCATGCCCTGAGTTGTCCTGTGTCTCACCAATTCTTTTATTATCTCTGTCTTGTCTTTCTCTAGTTGACATTTATCCCACACGGTCAACAGCACACTGACACCTTTGAGTATTGCTTCTAACTTGCATGCCCTCCTAACACTTCATGTCTACAAAGCATCTTTCTGGCCGCTACTGATATTTCATTAAGATCGGCATTACCTCTAAGGAATTGGTGGGAAAGGTTACTTCTATGTATTAATAGTCCTACTTCCCAGAGGGAGACTGTGCACCCCACAGTAGTCATGCCAATTTTCACAGCCAATCTTGTGGCTCTTCCATATGATAAAAGGAACAACTGTAGGGCTTTAATGCTTCTAGATCAGAATATTTACAAATATGGAAGGAACTCCCTTTAGAATGTCATACTTCCTTGAAAATTTCATTTTAGCAAAACACAGTTCGTATTTAGTTTGAGGGTATCAATAGCTAAATACCTAGATATAAGCATTTGGAGAAAGCGATACCACCAATATAGAGAAAAGGCTGCCATAAGAGACAAGGCTAAGTCTAGTTTATGTGACCAAATGTGACGCATTATAATGCTTCATAATGCTGCCCATCTGGTGTTGTCCATCCTGAGAACCAAAGTTGCTGTAAATATATTTGTCAATGTGCTTATTTAAAGGGATTATTTAGCTATAGATTGTATAACCTCAAACACTTCACACAGTAGAAATTGCTGAAGTAATTTTCCAAGTATGTTTAGGAGAATTGTCTTTGTTCTGATATAATTGGCTCATTTTTGGTTCAGGTTCTGCAGGAGCCCTTACTTATGCCTTAGACCATTTTTTTTATCCAGGGCTTTGCTGCATTAACAGAGAGCTTATAATCTCTGTAAAATCTGCAGTGGCTCAAAGTTGAATTTTTTAAGTACTGAAAATGTATCAACTGCCATTTAGAAAAGTTATTATCTTCTAATGCTGTTTTAAAAACATGTCCATTAAGGGGGTAACAATGTTCAAGAGGAAGTGTACTCATTACCTCACTCATGTAACTGTAACCCTCTGTATAGTATCTTTACAATAAAAAAAAACAAAAAAAACATGTCCATTAATAATTACCTATTACTCAAAAGAGAAGTTCTTATCTCAGTCAGTTGCCAGCAAGAAAAGGGGAAGGGAGAGTGCTGAGATCTGGGGAGAGCTGGTTTATAGCCCCTGGATTTTCAACGGGAAGAAATGTGTGTGGCTCCAAACTGAACTAGAAGGCCTCCATTGTTGGAAAATGTCAAAGATGCCAGGAGCAACGTTATTCAAGAGCTCTCTGGCTTCAGTGATTCCAGAGCTCACTGTTTAACCATTTTACATGCAACTTGGCTCAGGCTTTCATAATCACTTTTCAGAAAAGCAAAAAGCAGTCTACAGTTCTGGTTCTTAATGTACTCATTACCTTGCTCATGTAACTGTAACCCCTCTGTACAGTATTTTCACAATAAAAAACACTTATTAAAACAAAAGAGCTGGCAAACAGAATTTGAAGAGTTAAAAGCTTGAAGGGATTAGTGTTTAAAGAAGAAAAGGGTTAGCCATTTTGGCTAAATGTGAGAATGATCACATTGTTTTTATCTGCTCATTAACTTTATACAATGAAGCTTATCTCTACAACTCGTGGTCCTACAGGCTTGTTTTATAGATTATGAAAATGTTCCTTGCAACCTTGTGCATGTTTACCTGCTTCTGCTTTCTCCTCAAACGCCTCACCAAAACCATAATTCAGCTTCCTACATGGGTTCTGCCTAAGACACATTCCCCAAACTAGGTATTGTAGAACACAGCTTCATGAACGGTTAGTACTACTCCTGCAAAGACAATATGCTGTGCTGAAAACAAGAGAATGCTGGATTTAGTAAAAGGGTTCATTTATTTCAGAGCTTTTAGGATGTTAATGCACATTTTGTAATTTACAAAAAAGCCACAGTATGCACATTTCTCAAAAGTGTGCAATCATGCTGGACTGTTTTGTGGTATGTGTATGTTAACTTTAAGAGTTTTTCTGTGAACCCAAAAGATTGTTTGAGAAATGTTGGCCTAAGAAAATTCTTCACACACTATCCTGAAATCTATCCTTATGTGATCCAACCCAGGTGTAATAATGACTAAGTAAGGAATTTAAAACCAAATGGTTTTTTTTCCTTTCCCTTCTACTTCTGTATTGTAGTTAAGGGCTTGCACTTAGATGCACATTTCGGAGTGAATTCTGACTTACTCTCTCCCATTAGTAGTGTCAGAGTTCAGCATTCATGATTTTTTTTCACTATGATAACTACCTTCCCAGTTTTGCCACCTGAAATATAGTGCATCAATATGAATAGATAACACAAAAGTTGCATCTCTTAAGATCACCAGCCAATACAAATCATTTGTTATTTGAATTTATTCCTACCTTTGCCCTTTTAAAATTCTGTCCTCTTTACTGCAACTGGACTTTCCTCCCATCTCTACTGTCCAATATCCAACCCATTCTTTGAAGGCAATATCAAGAACACCTCTTCCTGGCAACCTCCCCTATCACTCCTGGACCTCAAGCTCTCACTCAGCTTGTTCATTCATGGCTGCTGCCCTACCTCTTGAGATACTCCTTTAATTGCAGCTCTTTGGTTGTTAACTGGAAATAGAAGATCATAGAGTTGTTTGCCTACGCTAAGAACCATAGTCTTCCAATCTCAGCCTCCTGAGTATCAAGGATTATGGATGTGAAACACTTAGCACCTGGATTCTTATCTTCTTTACTAATATGATCTTGTATCTTTGCTACTACGATCTTGATATAAGGGATCAAACATTTTATGTTAGATGTATCTTTTCCTTGCTGGAAATGTACTGTCTAACTGAAAAGTTAGTATTATACTCATTTTGAAAATTAGAGGAAAGAAAAAGTTGAGCTGAAGCATTTTAGCTGATAAATGGAAGCTAGAAGGGTCTTTGGAACTAGACCCTGGTCTATATGCTTTCAATCTCTTGATTTAAAAAAAGAAATGGTTGTAGGTTCCTCCCCGATAGTATAACCCCTGTTTTCACTGCATTTGATTCCAGTGCCCTGCATCTTATATATACGTTTTTCTAATTAGGGAGTGTGGGGGAAATAACAAAATGCTGAAACAAGGATACAGGTTGACTCATTGTAACAACAAGGTGTATAAGACACTATGTTGAAAATGAACTTTACAACTTCGGGGAGGGGTGGGGGGAGAAGGAGGAGCTGGGGTAGTGGGGAGGGAAGGGATGATGGGGGAAAAAAACAAAGGAGGGGGTAACAATGCTCCATAGGAAATGTATTCATTACCTTACTCATGTAAGGTACAGTATCTTTACAATAAAAAATAGATAAAAGAAATATTGGCACAAGCACCAGGGCCTTGATTATAATAAAGTGCAATCCTGAAGGGGTTTTTAGATGAGAGATTTGTACGGACTTCAGCAGGAAGCCTTCACTGAGAATGCCTAAAGCATTCTCTGCAACAAAAGTAATGCCAAATGGTTCTATAACAGGTTGTGATTTCAGCAACTCATTCCTTTCCCCACCCAGTTAGTGAATTGTTAGGTCATTATAGATGTTAGCAAAATAGACTGAATATTATTCTGGGTCTGCTTTTGGTACTTATTTTAATCTTCTAATCCTGTGCCCTCTACAAGACGATAGTGATATTAACTTGTGTTTCAAAACTGAAATCATGGGAAAATATTATGAAAATGTATTGTATATTATGAAAATATATGATTATATTCCATATGTAGTATAATCTATAAATATATTACATATACAGGGCATATCATTGTATTAGCTATGTAATATATTGTATCATATATAGGTGGTCTTCAACTTAACAATTGTTTGAATTATGATTTGTTCTTGTTCTTTATTTTTCATTTTCCCCTGGTATAAATGTGATATGCTGCTAGATGCTGGTGGTTCATACCTGTAATCCTAGCTACTCAGGAAGGTGTGGCTCAAGTGATAGAGCACCATTCTTGAGCAAAAAAAAAAAAAAAAAAAAGCTAAGGGACAGAGCTCAAGCCTTGAGATCAAGCCCCAGTGCTGGTACCAGAAAAACTGGTATGCACTTTGAATTTGGATGCTGAGGCAAGTGTGGTACACTTGCTTGACATATGTATTTCCCATGAATACACTCAGTACACTCACATGCACACACACACACACACACACACACACACACACACACACACACACACACACACAAATGTACGAATTTTAATGATTTTCCTAAACTAGTGATATGCCCTACAATACTCTTTTTTCATGCTGGGATGAAGCAGTGAACCATATTTTTGGTCAACCATATGATCAAGGTGGTTAACAACTAATACTCTATAATGTACAATGTCAGCATTTTTAGGATGTTACGTTTTGTGTTTTAGCATCTCATCATGTCTCCAAACCATCTATTGCTGTTTGTGTTTGATGGTTTTATCTGACTGTAGCCTAATGTAACTACGTGTTTTTGTTTTTGTTTTTGTTTTTTTTTTTGGGGTCCGGTCGTGGGGCCTGAACTCTGGGCCTGGGCGCTGTCCCTCAGCTCTTCAGTTCAAGGCTAGCGCTCTACCACATGAGTCGCAGCGCCACTTCCGGCTTTTTTCTTTTTGCTTATATGGTGCTGAGGAATTGAACCCAGGGCCTCAGGCATGCAAGGCAAGCGCTCTACCACTGAGCCACCTTCCCAGCCCCTGTAACTACGTGTTTTAATCACGCTTTAGGTAGGCTAGGCTAAGATATGTGTTATTTATTATATGCAATGTTGACTTACAATATTTTTCACTTCAAGTTTATTGGATTTATTGGCATTTAACCTCATCGTAAGTCAAGGACATCTTATTTAACTGATATGATAACTTTATGGTATTTTTCTCCATTATTTCAATTTTACCCAAAAAAGGGAGGAAGGAAGGGAGAGAGGATAGGAAGGAGGAACGGAGGGAAGGAATGAAGAAAGGGAGACCAGATTTAAGGAGACTGAACAGCTTGCCTAAGCTCACACTGCTAATGCTGGTGGCACTGAGAGGGGATCTGCATTTCCCTTACTGCAAGAGCAAATACTTGTATTGAATGGACTTCACTGGAGTATGCAATCCTGTAGGGTATGAAAAAATGGCTTTAAAGGTATACAACGTGTATGGCCTTAAGGAAATCAATGTCCACTCCGTTAATACTCCTCATTGAGATATTCTTTTTTATTGAATAAATCTAGGTTCACAATAGCTCTTCCTGTTCCTAACTCATTTAGAATCATCCCGTAAGCACACTACCTAAGGATGTAAAAACCTTCAGATGCCTTGAAGAGAAAGATGTTCTCCCTTAGATAGATAGTCAAGGTAACATGAATCCTAAATTTCCTGTCTTTTCTGGTTTTACAGCTATTTATCTTAAAGGAAGACAGACACATTCATTATGATGGAAGTTCTGATTCAGACATATGTATAGTGAGGTAGAGGGTGAAAGAAGGGACAATTTTGCTGAATAATCTTGCTATTTTATCCTAAATTTTAAGTCTTGTAGAAGTAAAGCAGAGGCAAACGGTAAAAAGTATAGACCAACCAAAATACATTTCTTACGACATTTAAATGTAAACTTTTTTCTCAGCTTTATTCAAAGGAGTATTGCTTACTCCTTTACAAGTAGAAAGCAAATTAGACAATAATACAGAGTAGTGATATTAATTCATTTAAATGTTATAGGAAGCTTTCCCTGGATACAGTAGCAAAAAAAATGCAGATAAAACTTTTATGTGCTTTGTAAAAAATTGGTAGTTAAAAACCTATAGTATAAAATTATATTATGAAATATTTATTCCAGTTGCAATTAATGCTTATTTCATCTCATGAAAATTTTAAATGAGTTTTGATCCATTAACCAAAAAACCGTAATGTGTTAGTGGTCGAATGTATAGTCAGAAAACATCTGATCATGATTCATAACACCAGAGGATGATTTTACAATATAACTTTATATATTATGATAATCAATATTTATTTAAACATTTATTTCACTTGATCATTTTTAACAATTTTCATAGTAATGTAATCCAAGAGTTTGTTTAAAAACTTAACATCTTAGGTCATGGAAAGTAAAACAACTTTTTAGAAAACATGTTCCCTTGAATGATGGAGGTCAAATTCAGGGCCTTGTGCACTTTACATAAGTACTCTACCACTGACTTACTTTCTCAGCCCCAATTAAAAAAAAATCAATTAATATGTGTTGTTGTTTTCCAGTTGTAGGACTTGAACTCTGGGCTTAGATGCTGTTCAGCTCTTCAGCTCAAGGCTAGCACTCTACCACTTGAGCCACAGTGCCACTTCTGGTTTTCTGGTGGTTTATTGGAGATAGGAGTCTCACTGACTTTCCTGTCCAGGCTGACTTTGAACCAAGATCCTCAGATCTCAGCCTCCTGAGTAGCTAGGATTACAGGTGTGAGCCACCGGTGCACAGCTAATATGTATTTTTTTTAAATTGCAGATGTGATAAGGTAGAATTCCATAATGGAAGATGTAAGGACAACAGAGTGTGTACACAAGAGAGTGGTGGGTAGAGGGGAAGAAAAAGAAAAAGAAGTGTGGCCACACTCATTCCCTAAACATTCCATAAAGCACTATATAAAAGATAACGGTTCATATACAAATATAGATGAGACTTTATTCATCTCTTCCAGATAGATGACAACAGACCGCTAGGTAGTAAATAGATGATAAATAGATGGATGGATAGATAGATAGATAGATAGATAGATAGATAGATAGATAGATAGATAGATAGATAGATAGATAGATAGATGGAGGGAGGGAGGGAGAGAAGTGTAAAATTTGACAAATTCAATTTATTGTACATTTTTACAACAGAAACACCAACAAAAGAACAGAACTCCTCTGTTAAATGCCTTGAACACACTATACAAACACTGCCGAATCAAAGGGGGAGATAGAATTCACTGAGTTGTGGTACTGATGTTTTTTGTAATATTTATGGTCAATTTTAATGTCCTTAATATGCACAAAAGCATTTTGAGAGATTTTTGACTATTTGGAAATGGAAGGACACATCCTTAAATGGCAATCTTCACGGATAGCAACTGAAAAGATACATTGCTCTGTAAAATTACACTCTAAAGAGATGAAGAAGATGCCTTTTAATTTGGAAAAGGACTGGGGATAAGACTAGAGGAAAGCATTAGAATGAAACAGAAATTTATGGGCTGTTGATCCTAGATGATGATCCTAGATGAGACAGAGGAGCCTAGCAGAGGATGGCCTGACAACTGTGTGTGTGTGTGTGTGTGTGTGTGTGTGTGTGTGTGTGTGTGTGTGTGTGTGTGTGTGTGTGTGTGTGTGTGTGTGTGTGTGTGTGTGTGTGTGTGTGTGTGTGTGTGGTGGTCCTGAAGCTTGAACTCAGGTCATGGGTACTGTCTAGCACTTGAGCTTTTTTGCTCAAGTCTAGATCTCTACCACCTGAACCACAGCTCTACTTCTGACTCTTTGGTGGTTAATTAAAGATAAGAATCTTATAGACTTTCCTGAATGGCCTGGCTTTGAATTGTATCCTCGTATGGCTCTGTAGCCTAATTTCAAATGATGTATTGTGATACTTCTAGTATTGTTTTTTAGGTCCATCTTGCTTTTGTTATCTGGGAACATTTCTGTTTCCTGAGGAACTTTTTACTTGTTTTTCAGTGAAGAATTAGAATTTTAAGGTGAATCTATACATTGTTCTTGGTAGGATAGCTATTTGCCCAATAATGATTGTGCCAACCCATGACTATGGGAGAACTTTTCACCTTTAGTGTCTTCTTAAGTTTATTTCTTCAAACTTTTATAGTTTTTGTATTTTAGATGTCTCTCATGTCCTTAGTTAACTTTATTCCTATTGTTGAGATTATTGTGACTGGGGTAGTTTTCCTGATTTCTCTCTTGGCCTTTTCATAGTTGGTATTCAGAAAAGCTATTGGTTTTTATATGTTGATTTTCTATCCTACTATTTTACCAAAGATGTTTATCAAATTTAAGAGTTTTCTTTGGTGTAACATGTGGAGTCTTTTATTATAATACTATATCATCTACAAGTAGGGGTACTTTGACTTCTTATGTGTTCTTTAAAATTTTTTCTTTCTTCTGTCTTATTGCATTGGCTAAGAAATTTAGAACTATAATGTAAAACTATAGAAAGAGTAGAAACCCTTGCATCATTCTTGATTTTAGAGGAAAGAGCTTCAGCTTTTCTTAATGTTGTAGTCCATCTTGTTTATGGATTTGTCACATCTAAGCTCCATTATGTTGAGATATGTTCTTCTAGTGCTAGTTTCTTAGAGCTTTTATCATGAGGGAATATTGCACTTTTCCTAAAGGTTTTTCTTGTGATGATTGTGTGGTTTTTCTTCTGTATTCTGTTCATATGCATTATTACACTAATTTTGCATGTTGAATCATCCTTGTATCCTTGAACACAATTTGATCACGGTGTATGATCTTTTTAATGTGTTGTTGAATTTGGTTTACAAAAATATTTTATTAAGAATTTTTGCATCTATACGCATTAAGGAAATTAGTTTATACCTTCTTTTTTGTTGTTTTTGTGTCCTTATCTGGTTTGAGTATCAGAGTAATAGAGGTTTCATAAAATGAGTATGGTAGAGTTCCTTCCTTTTCTATTTTTTGAATATTTTTATTATTGCTAAGTAGTTATACAGAGCTTGAAGAGTATCACTTAACAGTCTGGTAGAACTTGGCAGTGAATTTCTTCTGCTCTAGGCTGTTATTGTTGAGATGCTTTATTACTACTTCAATCTTATTGCTTGTTATAGATCTCTCTAAGTAACTGATATCCTCTTGAGTAAAATTTAGGCTGGGCATATGAGTTTAGAAATTTATCCATTAGAAGGAGGCAACAATGCTTGATAAGGAATGTACTCATTATCTTGTCCATGTAATTTTAACCCCTCTGTACAGTATTTTCACAATAAAAAATTGATAAATGAACAAAAAGAAATTTATCCATTATTCTAGATTGTAAGTTTATGAAGTATTTCCTTATGATCCTTTGAATTTCTTTGGTATTTGTTTTTCTATCCTCTTTCTCATCTCTAATTTTATTTCTTTGTTTCTTCTCCCTCCTTTTTTTGGTGAGTGTGATTAAAAGTTTGTTAATCTTATATTTTTACAAACCAAATTTTTAAGTGATTATTAATTTTTTTAGTCTTGATTCACTAATTTCAGTACTGAGATTTATCACTCTACTTATTAATTTGGGGTTTGCTTATTCTTATTTTATAAGAGCTTGAGGTATATCATTAAGTTATCTATTTGAAATCTATTTATTTCTTAATGTAGTCATTCATAACTATAAATTTTCCTCTTAACACTATTTTTTTCTGCCTTTGATGCTAGGAAAATTTTAAACGCTATCTTCCATTTCTTTGATGACCTACTCATCATTCAGCAATGTATTATTGTTCAGTTTCCACGCTTTTAAATATTTTCTGTGGTTTTGGTGTTGTTGTTTTGTTTTGATGTTGATTTCTAATTTTATTCAATTGTAGTCTGAAAAAAAGGAAGTTATTTCTACTTTCCTATATTAAAACTTGCTTTATGACCTAAAATATGATCAATTTTGGAGCAAGTTTCATAGATTGCTGAGAAGAATGTGTATTCTGTAGCAGTTGGTGAGATTCAAGCATGTCTGGAAGAAGCAATCAAATGTTATGCATAAGTGACCCAGAATCTCACAACACCTACTACTACAAGTGAAACAAATATGCTGGCCCAGGCCTGCAAGACACCTGCCCCCTCAGAGGTGGGCCTGAGTTACAGCATGAAGGAGAACCACACTCTTTGTTATAGAACATTTAGTAATTTGCAAATGACACATCACTGGGTAGGTAATTGATTTCCCCTTATTCGTTTGAACATTCAGTGAAATCCAAGATCACAACTTGTTTAAAGTGACTTTTGATTCCTGGTATTTTGTCGAGTACCTCGTACCTATGAAAATTTCAATAAATATTTGTTAAATATATTAGGGAGACGAATGAATGAGTCTCCCTCTCCCTTCTTTCTTCCAAGAGCAGAAGTTCTTAAACTTCCACACATTTGCAGCTAACTGGTGAGGTTGACAAAGTGTTCATACTGGAATCCCATACCCAGAGCAGACTAAATCATTTCTGGGGTCACTGACAGCTATGTAAGCTTACATTGTTAATTTTTTAAGAAACTTTAGGGGCTGGGAAGGTGGCTCAGTGGTAGAGCGCTTGCCTTGCATGCTCAAGGCCCTGGGTTCGATTCCTCAGCACCACATAAGCAAAAAGAAAAAAGCCGGAAGTGGCACTGTGGCTCAAGTGGTAGAGCGCTAGCCTTGAGCTGAAAAGCTGAGGGACAGCGCCCAGGCCCAGAGTTCAGGCCCCACAACCAGACCCAAAAAAAAAAAAAAAAGTAATTTTATGCTGCTGACAAGACAGTCAGTATGAATCCATATTTATTTTTTAGGTGGAAGAAATATTTTCAACTCTGGAAACAATGCTCTTATTTGTATCTAATGACTCCGGATGTTCTACAGTCCTTGTAGTAAACCTCACTGTATTAAAATTCCAATCGTAGATTCCAGCACACTCTCCCTACCAAGAAGCTATCTTAATGGAGCTCACAGCAAGCCCCTTCAACTGCATCTCCTCACTGTTGCCAGTGAGTGCATTGCCTGACATCAGCGATGACTCACACAGCTGCTTCAGAGGCAAATCTGCTATTTGCCCAGTAATCCTTTCAGCAGAGATCAGACATCTGTTGGTGAAATCATTTTTATGAGATGGAGGCAAAGCTTTCCAGCACTGGATTGGTTAATGCAAGTGAATTTTCCTGTGCACTCAATTGCCTAGAGGTCATATTTATTTATTTTATTAGGAGTTTTACATTTATATTTGATTTGTATTAGGCTGATTAAGGTCCTGAAACTTCTCTGCATTGCTCTGTCTGTCTCTGATGCCCTCAGCAAGGACAGGGGACAGACTTAAGCAATGGCTCTCTCTCTCTTTAAGCCCTGTAGCTTGGACCAAAATGTTCTGTCTTGCTGTGTTGTCTGCTAATGCATGCCAATACAAAGACTTCTGCAGCTTTACTTGAAGCAATTTGTATTAGTAAACAGGGACACATTGATCATGCTTTTAAAAACCAGATAGCATCTCCTTTCTTCAGATTGAATTAATGTCTCCTCCTTTGAAAGCATCACTGATTTGCTCTGTGTGTGTGTGTGTGTGTGTGTGTGTGTGTGTGTGTGTCTGTCTGTCTGTCTGTCTGTCTGTCTGTCTGTGTCTGTGTGTAACACCATCCCATTCAGGAACAGGCTTAGTGATTCTAGACCATGATTTCGATTAGAACCAAGTGATTCCACGGTTCCTCTAGACTCTGACATGCACCTTAGGCCTATACTTAATGCTCCCAGACATGGGGGCAGGGGCTTCCCATATAGAAAGGCTAACGAAAGAGCCCTAGTGCTGTTGTTTGCTTTGGATGTTTTACATCTCAGTCTATATTTTAAAATTCACTTGGGTTTAGAAACCCCTGTCTGCTGACCTCTTTATGTCAGGCTGTTATCCTTCCTTTATGTAAGATCATTATCCTTCATTATCCCTTCCTGAAAGCAGAGTGAAATGCAGTTCTCCCCCACCCCCACCAGAGTAATTCACCTACACAAACCCTATTAATGGAGTGTGGTTTTAAATGGGGTCTTTTAAAAACAAGCTCATTTGTAGCAACTAGAAGTCTTTCCTGTCTCCTATATTGATTGAAGAGTTGTAACTTATAGCTTTTGGGATTTCAACTTCCTTTGCTTAGCTTTTGTTTCTGAAATTCTCATGTCCAACCTGATTGTTTTTCCATGAACATTCGCTTCCCACAGAGAAGGTGGGGATAGTTATCTGCTGTTTTAAGCTGTGTGGATAGTCTCTAGGAGCACTTCCAGTTCCAATTGGTAGGGGCTTTGGAAGAACCCAAAAGAATAGCTGGAAATAAACTCAGAAGAGCTAGACCAGAAAACAGGTGTGAGCCACTATGAAGGATGGAAGTCAAGAGTTTAGATGAGGCACAGCTTCAGTGTCATTGGCTCATAGCAAGTTGAGGGGTTTCAAGATCAGATGTAAGAGTGGAAGAGTCTGGAAGAACAGATTTATGAGCATATTCAACAAGGGCTCTGTCTTCAAATTTCATGTATTCCAGAGATTGTCATCAGGGAAGAATCCTAGACAAGGTATTAAAGGCAAAGCCCTAAATCATTGGTTCTAAAAGTTCCCATGTCAAGATAAGAGACTGTTGGTGAGAGTCATAGACTATGTAAGGTTCAAGGCCACCTGGAGTTGTTCCCTCTGAAAGGAAAGGTTGATTCCCATTCCTCCCTACGTGGGGCTTGAACTCAGGGCCTGGGTGCTGTCCTTGAACCTCTTTGTGTTCAAGGCTAGCACTCTATTACTTGAGCCACAACTCAACTTCTGGCTTTTTCTGAGCAGTTTATTGGAGATGAGAGTCTCACGGACTTTCCTACTTGTGTTGGGTTTGAATCATGATCCTCAGATCTCAGCCTCCTGAGTAGTTAGGATTACAGGCGTGAGCCATTGACACCTGGCTCTCCCCTCACCCTTAAAATGTTTTCCCAGCTCTCTCTCTCTCTCTCTCTCTCTCTCTCTCTCTCTCTCTCTCTCTCTCTCTTCCTCCCCTCCCCTCTCTCTCTCCATCCCTCCCTCTCTCCCTTTCCCTTCCCCCTCTCTCTCTGTCTTTCTCTCTCTCAATCTCTCACTCTCTTTTTACTTAGTCATGAAAAACTACTTGTTGATGGCCTACTACACGCCAGGAAAACAGAAGCTTCCCCTTCGTTCACTTGTGCCAATGGGACTACGATATGTTTGGGGAAAAGATAACAAAAGCCACAGGCAATGAATCTGGGCTCTCTCCTTCATATAGGGCTGCAGTGCTAGAACAAGGACCCAAGTCAGAACAGTGCTAGGACCCAAGTCAGAACTCCTCCTGGGCTTCTGGGCCATAGGACTCAGGTATTGGCTCTTAAATAAATGAGATTAAACTAGAAGGTTCTGGGAGGTAGTCCCTATGCCACTCTCTTGAGGGTTTTATCCCCTGGGATACTGCCGACTATGCTGAAGGCTGCAATTGCGCCTGCCTGCCTATCTACTGTGGAAAGCCAATGGGGAAACACTTCAGCCACTGTAACAGGCTGGCTGCAGGACTCGGTAGATTTAAGTCCCATTTCTCAGAGTTCATTTCCCAGGCATCTCATCCTCTGGCAGGCAATAAATGGACCTATCATAGAATGACACAAAGTCAAACACAATGAACTGTAAAGCAGAATATGAGTGAGGAGTGGGTGGCTCTTTTTAATAATCAGGGAAGAATTCTAAGAGAAGATGAGATTTAACCCAAGACCTAAAGGAAGTAAGAGGAAAGAGAATTCCAGGCAGGAGGAAGGGCAAAGGCAAAGGCACAGAGACAGCAATTGGATTAGTGGGTTCAAAGGGAGGGAGAGGCAGAGTTAGTGGGAACACAGTGAGCAATGGATGAAGAGTGGGTCAAGGCCACAGCCCTGGTTAGGGCCAGATCACAGGAGGCCTTGAAAGCTGTAGTCAGGAATTGTTCTCTCTCCCTTCCTCAGCAGCTGGCATGCCCTGGAGTGAGATGGATATAGTTTGCTTTTGTCTCTTTACAAGAAGAGGTTGAGTGTGTAAGGAAGAGCATCTCCTGCGTCAGGGAAGGTCATTGGATCACCCTTGCTGACCAACTGGATAGAGGATGAAGCCTAGTTTTATGTAAGTCTCTATGATACTGCCCACTTACACTGCAACACACTGGTTTTATGTTTTTAAGTGTAGCTGCTTCAAATATTTTCTTCTTTGCTCCTCCCCCCTTCAAGTAGCCAGCACCTGACTTTGTATAACTAAACCTTTGTCTTTTGCTTGAAAAGGGTAGAATCTCTTTTGTTCAACTCAAGGGAATCAGATTTTTACATGTTTTATATGGTGCCACTGTATTATGCATATAGTCGTCATAATAAGCTTATAAGCGTATTCATTTAAAATTTATACTCCATCTCTTCTTTCCAAAGGAATTTCAGATGGTGTCTTGGTCTGCCATGACTAGTTACCAGAGACTATGTGGCTTAAATAACAAACATTTGTTTCTCAGAGTTCTTGGAGCTGGAAACCCAAGCTTGGAATGCCAGCATGATTGGGTTCTGGTGAGAATGTTCTTCTAGGTTGCAGATGCAGAGCTAGGGAGCTCTCTAACCCCCTCTGACAAGGGCACTAATTCTATGCATGAGAGTTTCACCCTTATTCCCTAATTATCTCCCCCTCCCCCCACCAAGGACCTACTCCTAAATAACATCACACTGGGGATTAATTTGGTATAGGAATTGGAGGGAGGTCATAGATTTTCCATCTGTTAATGGAATGAAAGTTGGAGAAGTGGGGTTGTTTTTAAGGGAAGTTGTGGCTATGATTTAGACCCCTCCCCCCAAAAAAAACCTCTGCAAGGTTCAAAGAACTAGAGGCAGAAAAACACTCTCCAAAATCAACTTGAGATGACAGTAGAGGACTTCTGGAAGCTTCTACAAATTTGGCGAGGAAGGCAAGATCCTATCAATAGAATACAACCCTTAATGCTAGACCCATGTAATCCCAGGAGATGTAACTAGCTACTTAGCCTCAAGTGGAGAACCTGGATACTCTTTAAAGATCTGTTTAGGTTAGAATTAATTCAGCTTACTTTGGAAATGTTTATTCACAGGATAAATATCATTGAAGTAGTCCGTGGAATCATAAGCCATATACCCCAGAGTCATCTAATCTTATAGGTCTATGAAGCAATTTCCTGTGCAATGACTTTCTCAGGTAGAGTGGAGGATATCCGCCCAAGTGTGCTCACATTTCTCATTTTCTTCACAAAATAACCAGCTTCCTTTTTGGATGACATCAGAGCTCTCAAATGTGTTTCACAGAGTTTATACTCTGGAAGGCATGAATGACCAGATCAGGAAAGCTAAATTAATAAATCAAGTAATTCAGTTAGATGACCAGTTAAGTTGGGGCAGTAATTTAAACATACAAGAAATTTAAACATACAAGCACATTAAAGAATTTTAGAAGTCTACATGTTTCTTAAAAAGTTAGTTTACTTTCTCTAACTCTTGATTTCTAAATGTACCCTTGGATGTACTGGAGAGTAGTCTGTGGGGAAATTATCTGAGGAAAATGGTCTTAATTGTTTGAAATGTCCTCAATGATTACATAAAAGTCAGCTTCCCTATAAATGTCACCTAACAGTTTTCATTCTTCCCTCCAGAATTAGTATGAACAGGTCAAATCCTTGCCCCAAAGGTCAGCCTTCTAGATAGAAGAAGTCCATCTGTTTTTCAATGGCCCACTCTTGACTAGAAATAGAATACAAAACAGGTGTGGTGGTACGTGCCTATATTCCCTACTATGCTGGAGGTGGAGATTGGGAGGTTCAAGGCCAGCCCCCACAAAAAGTTATCAAGATCCCATCTCAACAAAAGAGAGTTATCAAGGCCCTTATCTCAAGCAAAGGTGGTACATATTTGTAATCCCACCTAGGAGTATCAGAGTCTGAGACCATCCCTGAGCAAAACCACAGAGACCCTATCAAAAAAAACCCCAAAAAACTAAAGAGCTAGGGGTTGGTAGAGAGGTCAAATGCAAGCCCTATGTTCAACCCCCAACACTACCCCCACTCAAAATAACCCTCAAAAGCTTCCATTAATAAGACACTAAGACTGCACCTTATCTAACCTCAATCCCTGGCAGATTGTCCCTGATCTCTTCAAAATGGGGTGGCACAATTCTCTGGATATGTTTGCAAAGGCAATGTACAGATAATTTCCCTGGATCTGGACACTACATTTCTGAAAACAAGGCTGGTACAGATTACCTAAGCTTTTGTCAAAGCCAGCTTGCCTATTGCTTCATTTTAATGTGATAAGTAAACCAAAAGCCTTCAGGCATTTTCCCTGGCTGGCCAAACCAATTCTCCTTTCCACTTTCTAGTCATAGAATAGATAAAATAGGTGTAAGGCAGGACACATTGCTTTCTTATCTTGTCCTTCCTTCCTTTCTCTCTTTCTCCCTTTCTCTTTCTTCCTTCCCTTCTTTTTTCCTCCCTTCCTCCTTCCCTCCAATCCCTTTCTTCCTTCCATTTTTTGGGAGTACCAGGACTTAAACCCAGAGCCTCACACTCTTTCTTGGCTTTTTCACTCACAGCTGTTGCTCTACCACTAGAACCACGCCACCAGTTTGGCTTTTTTGCTGGTAGAATCTCAAGGCTGGCTTCAAGCTGCAATGTTCTGAGATTTAAGCCCTCTGAGTAGCTAGGGATTACAGCAATGAGCTACCAGTACCCAGTTTTTCTTGTCCTTTTTGAATTTCACAAATAGCCAGGACCACTTAATTTCTAGTTATTTAATCAGACATTCTCTGTATTCTAGAACAATTTAAACCTGACATCAAGAGACATCTGCAGACTCAAGCTCTAGCTCTGCAAAGCAGTGTTGCCACTCTCTCTCTGATTTTGACTAGAAAATAGGGGTTTTGACCATGGCCTTTTCCTTTGAGACTGCATACCAAGTCACAAACTCACTGTCTGACTTTTTTTCCAAAATCTTTTTTTTTTTTTTTTAACAAGAGGCACTGTGCCATTGCTGGTCATCCTTGGGAGCCTGACTGGTGACTGAAAAAGAGCTAGCTGAAACCTCCATCAGCAGGTCTCCTCTGGTGCCACATGCCTCCTGGGTGTACATCTTTTGTGGTTGTTAGACCTCTCTGTGGGCCTGGTATCTATCTCAACCTTTGCCTATCTTCTTCAAGGAATCTCTGTGTGTCTCCTTTTTACTCTCTCTCTCTCTCTTTCTTTTTCTCTCTCTCTCTGCCATCTGCAAGCTTCTTTCATGAATGGCAAGCATACATTACCTCTCCTCATTTTTACACCCATGGCAGACATTAGTAATCAATCTCAGTTTGCTTTCCAGTTCATCTTGGACCCTCTGAGAAGCTTATCTAATACCTACCTACCCTAAGCAGTCTTTCCCTGTCAAGTGAAATTTTCAGGTAAGTTGAAGCCTATTTGTTATTCTGGGTTATATCATTTGTCTCCAAAGAGTGGGCCTATTCTTGCTTTATTAGTTCTACTTTAAATAACATTTGTTAAAATGTCAATATTTTCATAAATATAGCTTAATCTGGCTTTAGGCATCTGAATATTATTCCTTCAGATCTGTGCCTCTCTTTTAGGCAACAGTTAAGGATCTGCTTGTCAGATCAAATCTAGATTTAGGAAACCTACTAGCTGTATGATTTTGGCCAGTTTACTTAACCTTGTAAACTTCAACTTTCTTACCTATACCATGAACATATTCACAGGACCCCATAAATACAGTTGTCTTGAGGATCAAATGGGAAACTGTTACAAAGACCTTGAGCATGATACCTAGTATGCATTAAGAATTGAATAAATATGATTTTTTTAAAGCACACAAAGTCCCAGTCCTACTTAGATAATCATTGGAATTGTTTGGGATTATATTACCAGTATTACGTTTAAAATTATTCTGGAAAACTTTCACCTTCTATTAAGCACGGTCCCCTTTAGAACTTCTGGTCATGGTATTCTGCCTCTCTTGTCTCTAAGGATCTGACTTCTGCTGTACAAGCCAGACTATTCCCAGAATCCCCTTCCTGGGTTCATGAACTTTTAAGTTGATAGGATCGGAAGGTCCTAAGGTATTATCTACCATGTGAGCTAGCAGTTGGCCTCATGGGTGAGAATCCAAGTAGTAATTTTTCTTCTGCCTCCTTCTCCCTGCCCTGTGAAGCCACCTACAAGAGAGAGTACAATTTCCTCAGACAAACTGTGCAGTGTACATGTAATACAAACCACATGTTAGGACCAGGATCAGGGACTGTGGAGCTTGCATATCAAATAGGAGTAAGGCACTTTTGGTAGAGGACAGGAGCCAAGTCCTCCACATGGAGTGAGTTTAGATGGAGCTGGTGGCAAGTGCTAGGAACTGCATTCTCCAAGGCTGGCTGACTCCCTCTCTCCTGAGGTTGTTTTTAGAGGCCCTGGCACTTCTTCTAATCATGGGTCATATCCAGTGCACACACTGAGTGCCTAGGAAAGGATCATTCCCTACATGAGGCTGGAGAAGGTATGTGTCAGCGATTGTGAAAGGGACCAGCCCGCTCCAGAGCAGGGAGCAGGGAGTGTACCTACTACACAGCTTGTAAGGTATCACCCTCTACTCTTCTACCCACCGCCCCCTCCACCTGCCAAACCATATTGTTATCCTTCTTGTTTCTGATTCCAAGTCAGGGCCAAGAGAAAACAAGCACAAGCTGATTGACCAGAATCCTGGTACTTCACCTTCTGAGAGAGGGAGTAACAGGGGTTCCTCAGGCTGAAGAGATACAAGCTGGAATGGGACAAACCCAAGGAGTAAAGCAAGGCACAGTGGCCTGACCCGGGTCTCCAAGGTCACAGCGGCCCAGAGGTTCAGGGTTCTACAGTATCCACAGATCAACAGATCTGAGGCAGCGGCCCAAGAAAGAGGGAACATAATAAACCCATGTCCTGTTGTTCTTCATTCACATTCCCTTCCTGCTGTAGGGGTCCCTGAGTCTTAGAGTGAGCAAATGCTTCTGAACAAAAAAAGGAGAGAAGTCCTTGCACAAGAGGAAGAGAGCCAGCCAATGTGGCTGTGGTTCCACCACTGCTGAAGTCTCCTTGGCTGTGGAACATTTTGTTTGCTCAGAAACGAACATGACAGTGGATCTGTCACTCAGGTGCCTGAGACTTTGCTCTTGCTTGTAAGAGGTTTCCCCCTGGAGTGGGAACTCAGGTTGAAGACTCTATATATACTTTAGGATTTGTTGACAAGGAGGAGTGCAGTGTGGAGAGAACTAATGTGTCTGTAAAGAGCTTTGAACTCTCCCTTCTGTGTGTGAATGCCAAGCACCACTGTTATTAAAATGCTTTGAGATCCCCAGATAAAAGGCTTCTGTCAAGTCAAAAGTTGGGGAATGATAATAAACGCTGATGTTTGGAAAGGCTGTGGCTTTCCAAAGAGCTGCTGACCAAGAGTTTGTCATCTCGCCACTCCTGAAGCTCTGTATATCTATCTGCCAAGCTTCTCCAGAAACAGGTTCTACAGACAGAAGTCTGAATGTGAAATTCTAAATTTCAATTAAATTCAAATTTCTAGAACCTGGCCTTCTCTTCCTGTGCATTAGAGATCTCAGCTAGTGTTGTCAGTTAGCTCTTTGAACATATGTGCCAAAGTACAAAGATTCTAGAAACTTCGAAGGAGGATTCTATGCAGCTTTGCGAGCTTGCTTCTCTTCCTTATGTTGAGAGGGAGTGGATATTTCCTAGAAGACAATGAATCCCTTTTAAACAAAAACCTTGGAGCATCTGTCATACTTGACATTTCAATGAGTCTACTGTGAGAAGGTGAAGTCTTACTCCTTCCTTTTTTCTCTTGTTCACTTTGGTTGCAAATCTCCAAGTGCCATATTTCAGGAGCTTGGCATATTTTATGACCAGTCTGCTGCTCTTTTATGTCTTGTCATTGGCTTAAGCAAGTCAACTTAAGCCAAATCTCTCACCTGACTAAACTTCCAGAGTCCCACTGACATCCCTGGACCTAGTAATCATGGTATTCACCATGGGACTAATGATGATGGTAGTTCAAACTAGTGACATTCTCACATTCAATTTTAACAGTTACTTCACAACCATTAATATCTCAGTTTTAGGAGCAACAACTCCCTAGGCTCCATCAGGAAGCCTGTGACGTGACCCCTGCGGATAGCATGTGTGAGTCTGGACACAGTCAGCGTCTGCTGGTGGGAAGGAAGCCCATGTTGTTAGTGTATGTGCCTTCACTGGCACTCCTGGAGTCAGCTCCATCGTCACGGGAAGTAACCATTGGAGCATCCTTATGTGTTTCTTCTGGTAATGTGTGCTAGACTTCCTCCCCTTCTCCGGGCTTATGATTTCTCTATACTTACTTAAGGGTTCATCTTCCACGTGGCCTCTGTGGGAAGCTACCTTCTGAGTCAGCTGCCGGTTCACCTTCATGTGGGGTGTGTTGGGAGAGGAAGGGTTTAGGAGGCTGTGATTCATTTGTAGAATCATGCCTCCCTGTACACAGAGGTGTCGCTGACAAACCACTGAAAAGCAGGCATACCGAGGTATGTTATCAATTAAGGGGTTTTTTAGCTGAGAGCAACAAAAACTGATCTTATGAGTGAGAACTAGGACCTATTGAAGAGAAACAGAAGGAAGTTTTGCCCAGCCTGGTCTCAGGAGCACTGCAGTGAGACCGATTCCTGGACTTCAGTACTGAAACCCACGGTCTATCCATGATGGCCAAAACCACAGGACACAGCCTCTGATGACTCAGCTGCCATCACGTTCACATCCCCAGGAAAGAGGATCTGCTTGCTCAAGAGAGTGTTTCTGTTCTTGCAAACGCAGCAGGGTACGCCAGGAGAGCGTGGGTGTCTTCCCTGAAGCTTCGTGCAGCAGAAAAGGGGTTCCTCTGAAGAAAGAAGCGGCTGTTCCCCAAAAGATGAGATGTTTAATAGGTAGAAATCGGTGGACTTTCTCTGTGGTTCCTTTGCTGAACTTGGACTTCTACTGAGTCTACCAAATTCTCTTGCCTGTCGTGACTATATTTTTGATGGAACACATATCAGCCATGACCAAATAATTCTGCACAACAGATGCTAACTAGCTCACGTTGAAGTCATGACATTGGAGTCATAAATAATAATCAGTTTGAATGGATTTAGTTCATTAGCCAAGGGAGTTGCTCTCTTTCTCTTTTTTCAACACACACACACACACACACACACACACACACACACACACACACACACACACACACGCACATTTGCTTTCCAGGGCTTCCTATTTCCCACACACCCAGCTGAACAGGATGTTGCTCTCTCCACTCTTGAATTGGTGAGCAGCTACCTCTCAGAGCTTCTTTCTACCACAGGCTGAACTCAGCAGTACCATAAAAAATTGAGCAATTGTTAACAGCTGTAATAAGGTCAGACCACACAACCTGCAAATTCCTACCTAGTGCTGATGATCATATTCCTAATCACTCAAAAAGTTGTTCTACCCAGCTGGGCATCAGTGGCTCGAGCCTATAATCCTAGCTACTCAAAAAGACTGAAATCTGAGAATCACAGTTTGATGGAAGCCTGGACAGACAAATCCAAGAGACACATATCTCCATTTAATCAGCAAAAAGCCAGAACTGAAAGCATGGCTCAACTGGTAGAGTGCCAGTTCTGAATGAGAGTTCTAGGCCTAAACACAAGGTCAGGAGTTCAAGCCCCAGTAACAGCATATGTGTACACACACACATACACACACACACACATAATTGCATAATAACAATAAAGTTGCACAGATTTTAGTGGTGAAACTAAAATAATTGGTGAAACTAGGAACAAAGTTCAGATTTACACCACTGCCAATTACTCTGGTGTAAATACTCTCACCATGAGAAATTCAGACTACAAAAGTTAGGAGGAGTTCAGAACCAAAATTAAAAGAATTCCCCATGGGCTGGGAAGGTGGCTCAGTGGTAGAGTGCTTGCCTTGCATGCATGAGGCCCTGGGTTCAATTCCTCAGCACCACATAAGCAGAAAAAGCCAGAATTGGCGCTATGGCTCAAGTGGTAGAGTGCTAGCCTTGAGCTGAAGAGCTGACAGCGCCCAGGCCCAGAGTTCAGGCCCCACAACCAGCAAAAAAAAAAAAAAAAAGAAAAAAAGAAAGAAAAAAAAAAAGAATTTCCCTCACACATGTCCAGTGCATTGTAGGGGTTTTATGACAATCATGTCTTTCAGTTCCCTGATATCCCTCAAAAGTAAATACAAGTCTGATCTCCATTTTAAAGAGCAGAAAACAGGTTCAGAGAGACTAAATAGCTTTTCTAAAGTTATACAGTATACATACCAAGGGATATCAGAGGTTTATAGCTAAGTCTGTATTTTCCATACATGCCCATTGATAGATGAAGAAGATCTGGGAACCTATGCATTTCTTCCTTTTATTTGGATGAAATAAAGAAGAGTCCTGAATTTCATTTCAGTCCAATTTAATTTCAGTGTCCTTGAATTTAAAATGTTCACAAAAATGCATTTTTACCTTTCTATAGCCAGAGGGAAGTAAAGAACTTCTCTTTGCCAGGCTTGTTTCTCAGGGAAGTGAAGAATATAGAGTACCTTATAAACCTTTTGTATGAGAGGACTCAGAGATGATGGAAAGAGTTCATAGTGAGCCTCGTATTTTGGCTTAAGCTGAACTTTTGTTACTCAGACTCTTTCTAAGCATAGAAAATGTTTTCAGGCTTCTTGTATGGTGTACTTATTCCAAGTTAAACTTACTAGGACCAGAAATCCAATATTCCCATTTTTTGAAGAGGATTCTTTATTCTGAATGAGGTATATCTTAAACCTGGTGCAGAAATTATACTCACCAACCAGGGAGGTTCATTTTGGTTGTTACATGCAGAAGAAAAGGACTTACAGCCGCCATTTAGGGACATACACACACATACACACACACACACACACACACACACACACACACACACACACACACACACACACACATACACTTTTATCCACTAGTTAAGATTTTATAAACAGTTGCTAGATTAAGAATAAGTCAAACCACTTTCTTGATTATTATGGTGATCAGATTAATCATGTATGCTGATATTCCATCAGTAGAGAAAATTGTAATTCTTTTTTCCTCTAGCATAAGTGTGGTGAGGGAACTCCTGCTCTGATGGCCTACTGATTTGATGGCCTTGTGTCGGAACAGCCTGAAATGGGCTACACAAGTTTTGAAAACAAATTCAGGAAAGGACAAAGAAGACAAGTGGATTCACTCATGCTAATGTCTCCAGATGGTGCTGAACACAGAGCACAGCCCCATCCTTTGTCCTTGACATATCGTGCATATGCATGGCTCACATTTCAGAGGGCATCTGGACAAGCTCAGTGTGTTCTTGAAAATTTTGCTGCCACAGACTCCTTCCTGAGAAGTATACATCCACAAGGGAAGTTCACATCATTTCTTCTCAACTGGACTTCTGGTTGTTAATTCTTTTAGCCAGTGGAAAAGGAGGCACTAAACACTGAAGATCAGTGAGAGTTGGGGGTGTATTTGTCCACCCTGGGGGTACATCTTGTCCCAGCTACAATTCTGGATTGAACCCAGAGCTTATGGCTAACACTGTTTATCCGTTTGCACCCTGTTGCCCAAGTGTATCCACACCAGCTTCTGATGAACAGTTTCCATGACAACCAGAGTAACACAACTAGTCTGCTACCTCTCAACTGCAGAGATGAAAAGATAGAGGAATTATAAGGTAAATTAAAAAAAAGCTAATCTTCAACACAGGAGTTAAAAAGGAATTACAATTTAACAATTCATAACTATTTAATACCAACATCCAAAACTAAGTGGTAAAATTTTATCCAATCTTTCTTCTTTGTATATATTTTTATTGTAAAAATACTGTACAGGGGGGTTACAGTTACATGAGTAAGGTAATGAGTACATTTCCTATCAAGCATTGTTACCTCCTCCTTTGTTTTCTCCTACCATCCCTTCCCTCCCTACCTCCCTAACTTCTCCCTCCTTACCCCCCCCCCCAGTTGAAAAATTCGTTTTCAACATAGTGTCTTCTACATGTCATTGTTACAATGGGTTATCCTGTAACTTTATTTTAGCATTTTATTATTTCCCTTCCTATCCTATCTTTCATGGCAAGTATTTTTTTTGCATATATACCAGAAGATCTCTCTTCTTTCTTTTGTCAGTGTATGCAACTTTCTATAAGGCAATAACCTAAAATAATATTTCATAAGGATTCTTTAAGAAGTCATAAGTCCTTGATATAAGGAACAGAAAATAAAAAACTACAAATTCTCAAAGAACTAGTAGTCCTCAGAATTTTTTCCTCTAATTTTGTCAGCTTCCCCAAGCTCCCTGGTTCTTTCTTCTTTCCTGACATTGACTGATAATTGATAGAAGAAAGATAAGCAAGGTAACTGATGATGTAGATAAAAAGAGTAATGGTCAGGAAGATGGTTTTAGAATACTATTTACTACTGCTTTTCAAAACTTACCTAATTAGTTATAAAAGCTCTTTGAAAACTCTTAGGCCACCGTTCATTGCCTGACTTATTTATTCGCTTAACTGGTATTTTTATTCACAGTTACTGTACCAGATATACAGAAAGAAATATAATAGACAAGTTCTCATAGAGAAAGACTTTAGTACCTCTGTTTGACATTTAGAAATATAATTATTTATAAGAAAACTCCAATCACAGAAACCAGGTGAATTTCTTCTAGGTATGAAAACACAACTGTAAACAGTTAAAGGTGTACTCATATAACTTTAAAGAAAATTAATCCAGTTTGAATCCTCAAGTCAGGGATGTTGTAGATTCATCATCAAAAAGTGTTTAATAAGCCAGGCACTGGTAGTTCACGCCTGTAATCCTAGCTGCTCAGGAGGCTGAAATCTGAGGATTGTGATTCAAAGCCAGTTGGGGCAGGAAAGTCTGTGAGCCTCTTATCTCCAATAAACCACCAGAAAACTGCAAATAGAGCTGTGGCTCAAAGTGGTCGAGGGCTAGCATGAGCCCAAAAGTTCAGGGACACAGTGCCCAGGTCTTGAGTTCAAGCCCCACAATTGACAAAAATAACTAAAAAATGTTTAATAACTAAGCCTCCATTTAACACTTCTGTATTTTTCTTTTTCTTTGACTTAAATATGCTTTATTATCTTTAAGAAGTTGTACAAGGGGGTTTCAGTATAACTTGTCCATTGTACACACTAACGTATGTAGAATGCCTATTGATCAGTCACCCTTCCCATCATTCTCCACTTCTCCCAACTATCCCAGCCACCCCAACTGTCTCATCAAGGCTCCCAGTTCCATTTTCATATATGTACCTTAGTATTACAACTGTATTCACCCAACATTGCCTTTTCATTTGCCCAACCCTCCCCCCCCATAGTCATTCCTGTATTATTCTCCCCACATTTCAATCATGGAACCACCAAAGTAATTTTTAACCTGCTTAAGAGTTTGTCTTCCCTGCTGTTTCCTCTGAACTCTTTGAAACAAGATAGTACTTTAATAATCAAAGCGGTTTCTCAATATATGAAAAAGTTCATAGTAGGTATTCAATAAAATCTTGCTCAGTATTGTTGAATATTATAGATAATTCCAGAATAGCCAGGCTAAGAGCACTTAAGAACTAGTAGTGCCTGAATTGTGGGACAATCTGCAATTCATTTCCAAACAATAAATCTTGGCATACAAATTACAGAAATTAATTTGTGTTGTTCTTTTATACGTACTCTACAAGTAATTATCATTAGCCTAGCTTGGTATTGCCTTCTGAGACAGTTTGTTTCAAGTAGCATATTCCCTAAAGAGCAATGCTAAAACCATCTTGGTGCTTCTGTTGTGTTTAATGACATCTTTGTGATTTGTTCTAACTTCTGATGGATGTTTGAAATAGCTTGGATAAATTACAGTTATCAACTATATAAAAAGTAAATAAATGGCATAAAAAGCTCAGCATACTTGTTAATTAGGAAGTGACAAATTGCAAAGGAGTTAATATCACATGTTTTAAATACCCAGATATTTATGTGTACTTGTAAGTGGGTTGCCACCTGGGTTAATAAGCTTTCTATCACCATAGTAGATATGTGAAAACAACATAATTTTTTTGGCTCACCATTTTGGAAGTTCCAGTCCATGATCAGTTTATTCAATTGTTTTTAGGCCTGGGGCAAGCCAGCCCAGCCAGACAGGAGTATGGGGTGAAGTAAGAACTCATGGCCAGAATGTGAACAAGAGGAAGAGGAAGAAACTGGAACCTCCCTCTCCCTTTCAAATACTTGCCCTTAAAGACGTGAACACCTTTGCCTAGACTCTAGCTCATAAAGATTCAACCTCCTCCCAATAGTACTAAGGCCTTTGGCAACTTTCCAGATCCAAACTATAGCACCAGTGTAGTGATAGTCCTTCTGAATGTGGGGACAGGGGTATTGCTCTCCTTTGGTTTGCTTGCTCTCAAGTATGAAATTGCCTTTACCTCTAACTTTATATGATATAGAAGATTGTGGTAGACAACAAGAATCATCAAAGTCTGGGGAGACAATAGAAAGGAAATAGCTACATTGCACAAGGTCAGGATCTCTGTAGTTCCTGACTTACACCTGCTTTTTGCCTAAGATGCAGCTGTCATTCATGTATTCCAGGAGAAGTAATTTCATGCTTCTGGCATTGTTTTAGCCATCTTATGTCTCCAAGCCTCTCTCTCTTGGTTTGTAAAAGGGAAAATGGTTTTCCCTCATGGCAAACTAAAGACCTGCCTTCCGAGTCTTCATTTCTTAGCACTGTATTGCTTTCTTTTCCCACTATTAAATACCTGGATACTTATCTCTTTGAAAGATCTTTTAGGTTTACTCATCACAGTATGATTTAATCCTCAGTGGACAATCACATAAAAGTATAGCATCAGCCAGACATGCCTGTAATTCTAGCTACTCAGGAGGCTGAGATCTGAGGATCCCAATTCAACATCAGCCCAGGCAGGAAAGTCTGTGAGACTTTTATCTCCCATTAACCACTTAAAAAACTGAAAGTGGTGCTGTGGTTCAATTGGTAGAGTGCTTGCCTTGAGCTGAAGAGGCCAGGGACAGTGCCTAGGTCCAGAGTTCAGGCCCCATGATTGACAAAAAAAAAAAAAAAAAAAAGTTTAGTATCACCACTATTTTTAAAATCCTGCCTATGTTGGTCTGAAATATAATCAGATATACAAATTTTATTTTAATCTTTCCTCATTGAATATTCATAAACTTTGGAGGTTTAGTCTTATTTATATCAGTTTATCACACACCAAGTAATCTAGGCAAAGCAATTTTCTAGGCACCATGATTATAGAAATATGTTTAAGAGCTGAGCACCAGTGGCTCATGCCAGTAATCCTAACTACTCAGGAGGCTGAGAACTGAGGACTGCAGTTTGAAGCTAATCCCCTAGTCCATCAGACTCATATCTCCAATTAACCACCAAAAAGCGGGAAGTGGAGCTGTGGCTCAAGTGGTAGAGTGCTAGCCTTGAGCACAAAAGCTCAGGGACAGCACCCAGGCCCTGAGTACAAGCTCCAGGACTGGCATACCACACACACACACACACACACACACACACACACACACACACACACACACACACACACACACACACACACACACACACACACACACATGTTTAAGTTGAAGTCCTGAGACACAATCTTGCTATGCAGCCTAGGTTGGCCTTGATTTGACAATCCTCCTGTTTCTGCCTCATGAGTATGCAGGGGTCCAAAACATGTGCCACCACTTCTGGCTTGTATGCTTGTTTTGAATGGGAGAAATACTTGCTATGAACGGTTGATAACTAGCAAAATTGATGATCACATATACAGATGCACTCATAGAAAAAAATCATTCATTAACGCAGGTGAAACAGTTAAGAGTGTCCAGATCAGACAGCACTTCATTGTTAAGCTGGCATTTGGATTCGATTTTAAGTGATAGGTAAAATTTCAATATACAGCATTCCTGATGGAGGGTGGTGAGAAGGAAGTGAGCATGCTCAGGTGGAACGGAGCTACCCAGGTCAGCCACTGGCCCTGCCATGGGTGATAATGGATAGAGATGTAAGAAGGGAGCAGCTACCAAGGGTCTTAAATACCTCCCAGTAAACTTGCATAACTTTTCTACCAGAAAGGGAGAGAAGAAACTGCTGAGTTAAAACTTTAGATTACCAGAAAGGTGACTGAACATGATGTAACCCTGTAGGGTTTTCTGGTTTGTTTTGTCTGTTAGACTAGTGTTTTCCATGTTAATGGCAAGCAAGGTGCTGGGCAGATGGAATTCCTAGAGCAAATGAGCTGGAACATCTGACATCTTCTAACAAGGACCATGTACTATGGCAGATGGTCGTAAATATTGGGTTTTAGGGATGGTCCTAAGCAGGTTTTTGAGATGGGAAGGATGAGTTTAAGTAGGAATTTCCTCTAAGAGTTTTCCTAAGAGTCATGCTCAAGTGATTTGAGGTGTGGTGAGGGACAGGAAGAAAGTCATTCCAGATTTTGCACTAGTTAGAGAGTTGCCAGTCCAGGTAGTGAGGATTCTCTGAGGATCTCATTCTTACATCTTAACTTTTACTTTTCTCTATTCCACCCCACCATGCCCATCAATGGCCTAGCATATGGCAATTGCAGTGGTGTTTGCTCATCCGGCCGATAGATTACTATGCCACCAAAGAAAAGCGGAAATTTTCTAGGAGAGGAGATACACGCATGTGCTTTTTCCTTGTAAGGGTAGCAAATGCCTGGCCCTCAAAAGACATTAAGTACATGACAAGATAATGATGGGGAATTTTGAGTGACATAATCAGACCTTAGCAATTACATTGGTGGCTTGTGATCTGCTATGGACTAAACGTTTGCGCCTTCCTCCAAATATATTTGTTGAAGCCATAATCCCTAAATTCAATGGTATTTGGAAATGGGGGCCTTCAGAAGTGACTTTGATTTAGATGAAATTGTGAATAGTCTCCATGATAGGACTAGAGTACTTACAAAATAAGGAAGGAACACGAGGCCTCCCTCTCTGTCCCTCTCTGACCTGCTTCCTTTCCTTCTTCCTCTCTTCTTCCTCTCTCTCCTTCCCTCTCTGTGCGTATGTGCTAGGGAAAGGCCTTGTAAGAACACCTGTAGAAAGAGGCCCCCTCCTCAAGATCCTGCTCATGCCGGCACCTCCATCTCAACTTCCTGCCTCAAAATCCATGAGAAATAAATGCGTGTTGTTTGAGCTAATCAGTTTGTAGTCATTTGCTAGAGCAACCTAAATGAAGACATTATCCATTTTGATATACAGGAAATAGTCTAAGATGTAGTTTGGTTGATAAATAGAGGTTCCAGAGTTTTTTGGTTGTTTATGGTCCACAGGGAAGAGTTTTGGGAAATTAGGACTAATCCAGGCACTCTGAATGGTGCCAAGGATTAGGAAGAGCAGACTGGAGGGAATTCTGTGGGGAGTGGGAAGCAAATTCCACAGGCCATGGCCAGCAATGCAGACCCAAGTTGGGAATTTTGGTTCAAATGACTAGAAACAACTGGCCCTTAGTCCTCCTCACAACTCAGCTCTTCATAATTCTTCACTGTATCAATCCCAGGATAAATAATCAAACAGAAAAGGGAGCACCAACCTCTAGCAGCTGCCAAGTTATCCAGGAAATAATACAACTCTGTTTGGCCTGGATCTCCTTCTCCTTTCTCTCAAGTGTCCCAACACACATCGGCCCCTCATGTTGATCCTGGAAACAGCAGTCCTCTCTTCTTCCATCATGAAGGTATGATTTCGTGAGAGGAGGACTATTTCCTTGATGCACCTCTACCAGCAGAGCTATGTCCCCTGCCCCCGCATCTCCAGAACATATTGGTTGTTTTTAGGTAAGTCCTTCCTTCCTTGAGGAAAGAATGGGCTGCCAGTTTGTGACAAACACTGGAGGCAATTCCTTGAGTCTTCTTTAAAAACATGTTTCTGGGAGGGTGCCAACTCCATTTTATAGGGATAGCAGGGCTGCAGATGGAACTTGGAAATAAATGATTGCTTTGGGCCAACTCCACAGACAAACGATGAGCTAATTTCTACTCAGTAGGAGTGTTATGTATTTGCTGGTCAGAATCTGCCAAAAAGTTCAAGTTTATATGCTTAGAGCTCTAGATCTCCTTATGTCTATCTGGCTTCATTCAGTGTTGACATAGCCCATTTCTTTGTGCCTAAGGCTGAGCACTGTGGGGTCTTTTACTTCTAGCAGAGGTAGTGATCAAGCTAATGAAGGAATACTGGAAGGAGGTAAAAGTCCACTGAAGTTGAGCATAAAACATTGTGTGGTGTGATGTGTGTGGGTACGTGTATTCACATTTCATTCTTCTTCTTTGTGGATTACATTGATCTTTAGTTGCATTTCCATTTATAAAATGCCCTGCCCATCTCTCCCTATCTCTTTTTATGAATTCAGGAGAGTTAAATTTCCATTATCACCTAGACAAAAATATAATGAGTTTAGGAGACTCCTCAAAACCACAGTAATATTTTCTTGAACCAAACGTGTATGCTTTCGAATAGTTTCGAAGTAGTTTGTGTTTCTGGTCATTTTCAAAACAAAGAAGCCAGGTTTCTAAAGAGCTAACCAGCCAGAAGAATAAAACAGCTGTATGTTAGAAAAACAAACCAAATTTTATTTAAAACAGCTTTTAAAAAGGCTGGGAAGGTGGCTCAGTGGCAGAGTGCTTGCCTTGCATGCATGAGGCACCACTCAAGTGGTACCACTCAAGTGGTAGAGCGCTAGCTTTGAGCTGAAGAGCTGAGGGATAGCTCCCAGGCCCAGAATTCACGACAAGCAAAAACAAACAAACAAAACAGCTTTTAAGATGTGTATTTTAGGGGCTGGGAAGGTGGCTCAGTGGTAGAATGCTTGCCTTGCATGCATGAGGCCCTGGGTTCGATTCCTCAGCACCACATAAGCAGAAAAAAGCCGGAAGTGGCACTGTGGCTCAAGTGGTAGAGCGCTAGCCTTGAGCTGAAAAGCTGAGGGATAGTGCCCAGGCCCAGAGTTCAGGCCCTATGACTGACAAAAAAAAAAAGAAAAGAAAAGATGTGTATTTTAAGTAACATAGAATTTACTTGTTTTTAAGCAAGCAGTTCAGTGATTTACAGACATATGCAACCATCACCATAGTCCACTTCAGAACATTTTCTTCTCTTCAAAAGGCAAACTCCATGGGCTGGGAAGGTGGCTTAGTGGTAGAGTGCTTGCCTAGCATTCATGAAGCCCTGGGTTCGATTCCTCAGTACCACATGCACAGGAAAAGCTGCAAGTGGAGCTGTGACTCAAGGGGTAGTGTGTTAGCCTTGAACAAAAAGAAGCTCAGAAACAGTGCCCAGCGCCTGAGTTCAAACCCCAGGACTGGCAAAAAACAAAAAGCAAACTCCCCCTAGTTAGCTGTCCTCCCCCTAGTCCCCAACGTTAAATAATCACTAAATAATGCTTAGGTCCCAACTTTAAATGACCCTCTATTTTTCATCTTCAAATAAGAATGAATCTATGTTCTATTTTTCTCTTACGGACTTTAATCTTAATAGTGTCAGATAATATCTGGCCTTTTGTGGCCAGTGTTTTTCACTTGGCATATTTTTAAGGTTCATCAATGTTTTCTGTTTCACTACTTTATTCCTTTCTATGGCTGGATAATATACCATTGAATAGATATACCTCAATTGGTGTTATCTTATGTGTGTTAGTTTGTGTATGTTTGGGTTACTTCCACTTTGAGGCTATTACGAATAAGTCTACTCTGTACAAGGTTCTCACGTATGCTTGATGTTAACATTTTTGTTGTCAACTCTAATAAAGATTTCATTTGTCAAATTACTCTTCCATCTAATTTCTTTGTCAGATGTCATGGATATTGTTGGTGCCCTGTCCAATCAATACAAAATAAGTAATTGAATGAATGACTAAATAAGTAAGTAAATGTGTGAGGATAGATAAATCACTGCAAAAAATTCAAATAGCATGTAAATTCTGTACTCTCCAGGAGGTAGATCACAACTTTCCACTCTTTAGATATGGGCTACACGGTCTGACTTCCTTTTTAAAAAAATACAGTATGGAAAATGTGAGTTAAAGAACAACTTCATAGGGTAGAAATCTAAGTTAAAAGCCATATCTCAATTGGTAATCACCAGTATACTATCAACAATGATAAATCACAAAATCATATGAAGCCCTGATCAGAAGACACAAGGTAGCATGTATTTGTGTGCTTTTCCTCCTGAAAGCATAGAACCCAAGTCCAGTCCTGAGAAAGTTCAATTTGGGGGGCATTCTACAAAATGCTTAATGGTTACTCCTCAAAGCTGTCAAGGTCATTGTAAAGGGAAATCCTGAGGAAGTGTCACCACCAAGACGAGGGTAAGGAACCATAATGTGGTGTCCTACAGAAGCTCTTGGAATAGGAAGGGACGTTAGCGGGAAAGAATGAGGAAAGCTGAATAAAATACAAACTTTAGTTTGTTAATAATGTATCACTCATAGTTTGTGGGGACACATCTCTCATATCAGTGTATGATGTAATACTAGGGGAAGCTGATGTGGGGCTTTTGAACCTCTGTATTTCTCTGTAAATCTAAAAATGATATAAAGACATCCCTTTCAACACATGGTTCTTTGGTTTCGTGATTCTTATTCTCTTTTGAAGGCATCCATTTCTTGTCAGCAGAGAATCTTAGAGTGCAGCCTGTAGCAACTTTTCCAAAACAAAGGAGTCAACTCTATGAAGCCAGAGAAGTAGCCGAAGGTCAGTGGCTGGGACCTGGGCATCCCTCCACTGCGCATCTCCCCATGTCACCAGGGCCAGCTCAAAAGTCTCTGTAAGTGCCCTTTTGCTCACAAAGCTGTGAATGAGCAGTTTGGAATGGGTGAATAGGGAAATCTCCTCAGGCTAGACTTCCCACTTGTTTGGGCTGACAATTTGTGGAATTAAAATCTCTGAACGTTTTCTTTCCCAGTCATCCCACATTGTTCCCATTAGCATATCCTGTGAATCCACATGAATCTAGTCACTTCTCACATCTGGCCCTGCTATTGCTGTGGTCCAAGAACCAGTGTCCCAGTTGGACACTCACATCTGTAATCCTAGCTACTTAGGAGGCTGAGATCTGAAGATCGTGGTTCAAAGAAAGCCTGAGCAGGAAAGTCTATGAGCCTCTTACCTTCAATTAACCACCAGAAAAGCCAGAAGTGGAGCTGTGGTTCAAGTGATAGAAAGCTAGCTTTGAGCAAAAAGGCTCAAGGCCAGCATGCAGACCCTGAGTTCAAGCCCTAGGAATGGCACACACACACACACACACACACACACACACACACACACACACACACACACACACACACACACACACACACACACACACACACACACACACACACACACACACACACACACACACACACACACAGAGGAACCAGTATCCCTCTTAGGATTTTATACTCTCCAACTCTTTGTATCTTTCTCTCTTTAAATCTATCTTACTTTCTGATGCAGCAATCAGATTGTCTTCTCAAAACAAAAGTCAAATTTTGTCACTTGTCTGAATAAACCACTTATTTTTCTCATTTCGCTCACTAGAAAGAACAGCCTTCTTTCAAAGCATTTGAAGTCTTATGTAAGCCTTCCACTTCTTTCTCACCTCACTTCCAAATCCTCCCAGCTACTCCAAGCATACCAGCCTTCATCCCTTCTGATCTCAGGACCTTTGCATTGGTATTTGCCTGCATAAAATGTTGTCTGAGCTGGTTACACAGCCACTCACTTCATTCTGCTTGTTTCCAGGTTTTTATCTTCTACGGATTACAAGGAACTTTCAGGAATAGGGCTCTGTGTTATTCATTTTTTTCCCAACCCCTAGAATGGTGCCTGAAACATAGTAGCTTCTCTGGACAGTATTTATGGAGTCCATTTTTCTTTTTCAGTCATGGGGCTTGATCTCAGGGCCTGCGTGCTGCCCCTGAGCTCTGTGCTGAATGCTAGAACTTTGAGCCACAGCACCACTTCTGGTTTTTTTGGTGGTTAATTGGAGATGAGTCTCATGGACTTTCCTGCCTGGGCGGGCTTTGAACCTCAATCCTCAGATCTCAGCCTCCTGAGTAGCTAGGATTACAGGTGTGAGCCACCAGTGCCTGGCTTTGTGAAGTTCATTTGAGTCAACAAAATAGTGTACTAAGGACATGGACTGGAAGGTTGCTGAAAGTCTTATTTTCTCATTGTAGAATCTTGTACAATGTATGCGAGTTTCTTCATCTTTCAATAACTATATTGCTAAACAGTATATTATCTTCAGGTCATCTATTGGGAGCTAATTGAGCTGAAGTTCAAATCCAGTTAGGCAATGCTAGTCCCAGAGACCTCTACTGCAGATGCTGTGCCAGACTGAAAAAACAAGTTTGAAAGGATTAATCATAATTTGAAAAATGAAGAATCACTTAAGTGATTTTACATTCAGGGCAAGAAAATCACAGAAGACAAGATGTCAGCAATATAGAATGCTATCTGAAAATTGGCCCTTTAGAAATATACTGAGCTGGTTCAAGATAGAAAACTTTCATGGCAGAGAGAGAGGGAGGGAGAGGGAGAGAGAGGGAAGGAGAGAGAGGGAGAGAGAGAGAGACAGAGAGAGAGAGACAGACAGATAGAGAGAAGTAAAGACAATAGGAAAGAAAAAACCCAGCAGAGGTGAAGTTTCTGGAAGCAGAACTTGCCTGTAGCAGGGACTTGTGTTACAGTTCCTCCAGTTTGCTTCTACTTCCTGCTCGCTGGTCAATAAATCAGAGCTAGAGCTATAGAAAAGTGGGATGAGCTGCTGGAAAATTCTGTTTCCTCACAATCTACAGCCTGGCAAAGGTTCCTAATCTCTTGCCTTAGTATTGCCAAAAAAAATCCTCAACGGAATTTGTCATGACTTTAGACATTTGCTATCAGTAAATGGTTATATACACATATACATATAGAGATAGGTATATATGCATGCAGGTACACACACACACACATACATACACACACACCACACACACACACACACACACGTTGCTTTCACCTTGCTCAGAATTGCAGGCATCAGGAGAATTGCCCTGCCTCTCATTACAAAGATAGAATTTTAAGGACCATCGATGACAGTGACAAATCTTAATTAGACATTGAGAAAGTGATGATCCACATTGAGCTGATTCTGATTCTTTCTGATGAGACTATTTTCTTAACAAAAGCTGTTCATATTTTCCTAAACATTGAGCTAAATTAAACTACAGGAAAGAAACATGGGTTTGTGATTGTATGTAGGAATTTAAAAATAAATGTGATATATGTATGTGTGTCCATATATGTCATATCTATCTATCTATCTATCTATCTATCTATCTATCTATCTATCTATCTCTATATCTATATATATATATACACACAATACATGCACGTGTACTTGTTTTATTTCTGCTTTTAAGATGGAACAAAGAGCCGGGTACCGGTGGCTCATGCCTGTTATCCTAGCTACTCAGGAGGCTGAGATCTGAGGATCACAGTTCAAAACCAGCCCGGGCAGGAAAGTCCATGAGACTCTTATCTCCAATAAACTACCAGAAAACCAGAAGTGGTGTTGTGGCTCAAGTGGTAGAATGCTTGCTTTGAGCTGAGGGATAGTGCCCAAGCCCAGAGTTCAAGCCCCATGGCTGACAAAAAAAAAAATTGAAGAAAGGAATGAGTAAACATACTTTGTGGTATTTCTCCTGCTATGTCAAGTTTGCAGTCCTGGAGATTATATATGAAGCAAAGACAAGGTAACTTTGAGAGGCACAGGAAAGACAAATGAGTTAGGGAGTTCAGGATCTGAGAAATGATACATGGTTAATTCCTATGTTGTCTTCTTATTTTGGGTACAGTACTTCAGAGTCAGAGCTGAACAAACTGGCAATCAAGAACTGCTTAAGGGCACAGAAAAACAAACAAACCACCAAAAAACCAACAACAAAGGCTTGCTTGTCTCTCCTCAAAGGACAAAAGGGCAGCCTAGCAGATCAGAGGATGATTAGACAGGAAACACCACAGAAAACCAGTGATCTCACCCCACCTATGTCAGCAGAGGATCCGTGTGGAGCCCAGATTCTCCTTCCAACAAGCCATCATGATGTGCTCCTTCTCTTTTTCCCAATGGGAAAATCAAATGGGAGCTAGAACGTTCTGTCTTCCAGGTGGTCCTGAAGGACCCTTCCTTGTTCTCTGGGATGGTTTCAGAAGAGGCCTAGTGAGGCGTGTGGCCTCTTGTATGGCGTGGTTCTGAAGAGCTTCTCATCAGCAGAGGAATGAGGACAGACAACAATGCCTCTCAGCCATGGGATCCAGGGGAGGCCAGGAGGTAACCAGAACTCTTATTCCTGCCAAGATGTACCTTGAAGCAACCTAGTTTGGCAAAAGGTGGCCAAAGGGTTCCTCTCACCCCCACTAGAATTAAAAGATGGTAGCCCTACTCCCCTTTTGGAGTAATGTCAGAGAAGGCCAGGGGTGATACCATGTTTAAAAGAGAGACTCAAAACACAGTATCACAAATATCCAGTTACAACTAAATATCCCTTATACCAAGAACTAAGAGATTCTCAACTGAATAAAAGAAATCAATAATGCCAACAAACGACAGAGATGTCAGAAGTATCTGACAAAGATTTTAAAGGAGACACTGAAATAAACCATTCAGTGAGCAATTAGGAGCACACTTGAAGCAAAACCCAAATTATCAATACCAACCAAAAAAGAGCTAAAAAGAACTTGGGAATAAACATTGTTATTAAGCACTGAAAATTTTTTTTACCAAAATCAAAATAAACTCAGGCTTTGTTTTAACTGACTTGAATTTTACCATCAATAAGACACAAGTTGAGAGTAGAGACAAGTGGCATCCAGTCTTGGTTCCTGGAGTTTAAGGAGTCAGAAGGAAGGGATTTGCATAAAGCCTAGTCTGGACTGAGTGAGTGCTCACCAGGCCAAGAGCAGCTAATGAACCAAGAAGTCCAGAAGGGAAAGCAAGGCCAGAGTTGGAGAGTTCTACTTATCCAAAAGATCTGGGGTGGTACACAATCTCCAATTAAGCAGCCTGGGGTTGGTTCAGGGTGGCTAAGCAAATGGGCGGGGTTCTAGGAGAGAAGATGCTACAGAGTACTCGAGGATCCAGCACAGGCAAGCAATTTAGTAATAGCAACAAAACAGGTCAGACAATGGATTAATTGGGAGATGGAGAGAAGAGGAGGGAGGCTGGCTGGAGTTCTTCCCTTTGTTGCAGAAGCTAATAAAAGCTAGGTTGTTCTAAAAGAGGCACAGGCAGAACAGGAATGTGGGGAAGATAATGTATGCTAAATCATTAAACTATGTAAATGCCATGTAATTAAGGGTAGAGGTGTCTTTGATGTTAAAGCCACTCAAAATCTTCCATACACATACAATCATAGCTTGTCACGCTGTCATTCAGAGGTGGTAATGAGGAGAAAATCTGATAGCCCCCATGGTGTCTCAACTCTCCAGGCCATGTCCATCAAATCCTGGCCATCTGATTTCTCATATCAGTTTCTCATATTCCATCGTACATCAGTGCCATCTCATCTTAATGAGGAGGCTTGTGCTTTTAGCTCCCAGGAGGTGGCAGCAGGACGTGGTAGATGGGGATAGAGAATATGCAGAGGGCTAACAGATGAGATGAACACCTCTTAGTATCTATGGTGTCCTATCACTTTATTACCCACTGTTGAACCCCCACTAAGTGATCACTAATGGTGACCATAGTTTATTGTTTATTGTTGGTGGTGTACTTCCTTGTTTTTGCAGGACTAGTTGTATTTACTCTTCTACAAACATCTACACACGCATACATACACACACTCACACACACACATTGTATATCATATGACAGGTGAAAGGAAGAATTTAGATATAACTTACACCCTAATCTATGTCATATATCAAACTATGCCTGATGAATTGAAATCTCCATGCTAATAAAAAGGAATGAAAGAAAATGCAAATCATTATACAACAAGAAAGCTTCCCCCCCCCCAACCCCCCCTCACACCACTTCTGGGGCTTGAGATCTACCACTTGAGCCACAGAGCCACTTCTGGCTTTTTCTGAGTAGTTTATTGGCGATAAGAGTCTCATGGACTTTTCCTGCCTGGGCTGGCTTTGAACCATGATCCTCAAATCTCAGCCCCCTGAGTAGCTAGTATAATAGGCACGAGCCACCAGCACCTGGTTAAGAAAGCTATTTCTAAAAATAGGAAGAGCCGGGCGCCGGTGGCTCACGCCTGTAATCCTAGCTACTCAGGAGGCTGAGATCTGAGGATCGCGGTTCAAAGCCAGCCCGGGCAGGAGAGATGGTGAGACTCCTATCTCCAATAAACCACTAGAAAACCAGAAGTGGTGCTGTAGCTCAAGTGGTAGAGCGCTCGCCTTGAGCTGAAGAGCTGAGGGACAAGCGCCCAGGCCCAGAATTCAAGCCCCACAACCGCAAAAAAAAAAAAAAAAAAAAAAAAAAAAAAACACTTAAAAATAGGAAGATAAAGATAAAAAAGGAAATATATAATAAAGTGGTTCAATTAATATATTAGCAAAAAAAACTTTTGAAAGCCTTGGTTAAAATAAATAAAAGAACTGTAATGTATAGAGATTGCATTCTAGAATATAATACATAGAATTCTGACACATCAATATGAAAATGCTTGGTTTTTAATAGTTCCTCACTCACATGCTGTCTCTCTGAGGATTCTGGGTTAAATTCACAAATTAGAGTTTTCAAAAAAGAGGCACTAAAGAGAATAGCAATGAACATGGGTCAGTGCTCTATGCATTACCCAATTAAATGCAAATAAGACAACCGCAGGACACATTGTGGTGAATGCCTAGCAAAATGCCAAAAATTCAAATAATTTTAAACATATCTGGTGGACTTATAAGTTGGTATAATCATTATGGAAAGAAATTGGGATGATTAAAATTTTGTTCACCTTTGAAATAGCAATTCTACTGCTAGTAATTGACCATGAGTAAATTATCATAACTTTATTAAAGATACCAACTTTATCCAAAACATTTTTTCTAATGGAAAAAATTCAAATATCCTCAGAATAAGGGACTCAATTATGGTATACCCATAAGATAAAACAAACAAAAGCTTGAAGAATACATTTTCAGAAAATACCTGATGTGAGATATACAAAATCCAAGATATTTTGGTTTTACAAAAGCAATATGTAAAACTCTCCTTTTTTTGTTTGTTTAAAAGAAAATTCATGTGTAGAAATAAAGCAAGCAATATTCAAGTATCACGTAAGGATGACTACCTTCAGTAGTGGAATTAAAAAGTAATTAAGCCCCTGTGTTTGGCTTTTCTACTATGTTATATGGCATTTTCTTCAATTAACATATATTCTGTGGGAAAATATTTAAGTGGTGTTTAAAGGAGTTGGCACCCAGCATGAGCAGATAAAATAGGCTGTCCTCTTTGTAGAACTTGTCACCTCTTTACAAAGGAGGAAGATTATCTTGGCTGACATTCTTGAAGACCACTCAATCTCAGGTTGCAAATCTGCCCTTCATCAGAAGCAAGCCCAGACTGCAGAATTTCAAAACAAAAGTGAGTGAAGATTTTCTCTTCCGGGTTCAGAAGTACAAATACCATGTTTTGCGAGGGAGCGGGGAAGGAGGGGAGATACAAAGAGGAAAAAAATAAACCCCAAGACACAAAGGCTACTGCCATATTTTAGTCTACAGATTCAGAGAGAAATATTCAGCCCAGGAAAGACACTCCCTTGGTCTTTCACTATGAATTTCTTATAGAACTTTAGGTTGCTAGAGGTGGTAGTTGGGGCAGAGGGTAAGATTGGAAACTGGAGGGGGTTGATAACGTTCCGTTTGGTTGGTTTTCACCTAAATAGCATGAAGCCAAAAGAAAAAAAAGAAAAGAAAAGAAAAAAAATCCATAACGAATTGGCTCTGTTGGAAGGGGAAATGCTCTAGGGACTTTTTTTTTCTTTTCTTTCTTCTTTAAAGTGCAGAAGGCACTGAGACATGACTCTGTCCTGAAGGGCAGTATTTGTGTCCCAGCCAATTCTCTCTTGGACAGAGTTGCTGTGAGAATAGCTACTGAGATTAGCATGGAGTGACCAACACTATATTTGCATCTGAAAGTGGCTGAGGCAGCATTTCTACACCAGGAGATGGCCTTGAATCAGTGCAGTCTGAGGACTCCTGTCTCCAGAACAGAGAGACTTCTGATTTTTGTACTACTTGTCCAAGAAATCACTCCTATCATGCATTAAAAAACCTATCCATCCAGGGATCAATCATGTTTATTCCTCAATTTCTTGCTGTTTACTTGAACATCTCTCTCTTACTGCATGTTTGATTTATTCCACTTCATTCACCAGACAGGGAATGTGGTCTTATATTCTTCTATTTCATCATTTGAAAAATATGTGAAGGAAAATTTTTTAAAAAGAAAAGAAAATGTGTGAAAGAGAAGCAGTCCTTGAAGTTTTACAGATTACATCTCTCTAGCCCAGGGAATCTGATTGATTTGTTTTTTTTTTTCTCCTTGAAGATATAAATGCAGAGCCTGACTGTGCTGTGAATCTTCTGCATTATTCTCATACAAGACTCTTTCGTTTGTGTGTGTATGTATGTGTGTGTGTGTGTGTGTGCGCGCGCGCACGCATATGTGTGTAGTAGGGGTAAAATAGGAGAGCAAAGGAATAGAATTCCACTTTTTTCTCAGGGAAGGAGGAAAGCTTGAAGGAGGAAAGTTTTCCCAGGCTTCTTGTGGGTCTCCAGGGAAGACTGAATTGCATAATCTCACAAATATGTGAGAACAACCCCCGTCTCTATAAGCTCTGATAATATATAGTCAGGGGATTAGAGACACCGAGAAACATATGTGCTGTTTCCTGACCCGAGCACAATTAAAGATCCTGATTGCAAAACCTAAGTGCTTTAAGACCAAAGAACTAGAGACAGGGGAAATTTAATTCACCACTACAGAATCCTCCCACCACCTGGCTTACATTTATAATAGCTACCAGGGGAACCCAGAGGCACATACTGTGTCTTCCATTGCTGTGTAAACTCAGAAGGTCCATATTAGAAATCTAGCCCTTTATTCTGATGGAGATTGAATCTGTAGGTAAAGACAACTTTAAGACATGGCTGTTTAATAGATTTCCTTTGATGAGGCCTAAACCTAATTTCTGGATATTTGATTCTTTTTTGTTGTTGTTTGGACTTAAAATGTGTTGGTTATCTGCTGTTGATCAGCAAGGCGGGGCTAAGAACAGAAGGACTGAGCTTGGGGCTCTTGGTAACTGCTCAGAAAGCCTAAACTACATAGTCCTAGTGGAGACCCAGCCCCACCAATAGGAAGGAGAATGGATGTCTGGCATAGCAACCTTGGAAGGAAGATCAAAGCAGAAGCAGGGTTATAATAAATCAAACACTTGTTTATTTGGGCTCTAGTGGTGTCATGTACTGTTTTAGAGCCATACACTGGGCATGAAATGATAAAAGAGGACTCAGTTCTTGCCTTTAAAAACATCACAATGTGTAAGCTGAGCATAGTAGTCCACACCTGTAATCCTAGCACTCTGGGGGATATGGCAGGAAGAAAACACAAATTCAAGGCCAGCCTGGTCTACATAGTAAATTCAAGGATAGCTTGTGCTACCAAGTGAAAAAAAAAAGTCAGAATCCAATGGTGGATATACATAATGATTAATACATACTATCTTATAGGGATGGAGAATGTCTTAAAAACTTCACCAGCAGAAGTCGTGATCCAAAAAGAAACTTTACCTGGAATTATTATAAAGGTCCCCTCTCCTCACCCCTAGCTGAGTGGTGTCTGAAATTGGTGTACCCTAGGAAAATCACAAAATAATTATGCAGATACAGAAATAAAACACTACAAAACTGTGTTTAGGTTTTTTAATGTATCCTTTAGAATTTTCCTTACATTTTTACATCAGCACCAATTCGTTGTACAAGGGGTTTCATTTGCACATGTCCATCTATACATACAATGTAACCTTGATCAAACACCCCCCTGCCATCACCCCTCCAACAAGCTTTATTTTTCCATTTTCACACATGTCCATCAAGTATTTTGACCATCTTCATCCTCATCATCTCTGTTCACTCTCTCCCTTCCCATGAGTACCCATAACTGTGACAGGACCTGTTTTATATTCTCATCTCTTTTTTTGGTGAAATTTTTTGTATGTATTTTATAACTTAGAATGGTTCATTACCAACTGCTTATCATTTACAAAAATGATATTTGTTATTGGGCACGTATGGTGAAAGACTGACATTACAGTGTATGAACAAAAGTTTGAAAACTATTGGCTTCAATTCATTCCCATTTCCAGGCCCAGGTTCCCAGATGGTTTTCTTTAGGTTATTGAGTATAGTTTGGTTAGAAACCGCTGGGATCATCTCATTACTTCTCATCTGTCACTCATGCTCGGCCAAACTAGGAATCTCCCGTTCCCAGCCTCTTTCTTTCTTGGAACACAGTCTACAATTTTCTGATTTCTGTTTTTATATCACAGATGGGAGAGGAGACAGACACCCAAGTAGGTGAAACAACTTGTCCGCTATTACAGGACTAGAAATATTAGTGTGCTTTCTAACAGAAATTAAGGAATAAAACACAAATTGGGGATGTATCTCAGCGATAGAGCTACTGCTTTGCATACATAAGACCCTGGATTCAGTCCCTAGCACAGCAAAAATGAAAAAAAAAACCCACAACTTTGGTATTAGCTTATGTGTTGTACTACTAAGAAATTGACCTAAATCTTTAGCAGTAAAGCAAAAACAACAACAAAACCCCACCAACAACCCACAAAATCTATTGGTACAAAAAAATGCTAAAAGTCATACAATGAACATCAGCAAGGCAAGTGAATCTGTGTAACTCATGGTTTTTCCATAAAATTTCAAAATCAGGTAAACTTGAGTTGAAATCCCCTTTTTAGCTTACTCCCTTTTTAGCTCTGAGATCTAAGTAGTTACTGGACCTATTTAAGTCTATTGGGTGCAGTTATTGGGTTGCAAGCAATAAAAATGAATGCTGGTTCGTAGAAGCACCTCCCAAAGAAATTTATTAGAAAGAAACAGGTCTTAAAAAATGAAAATAACAGCCGGGCGCTGGTGGCTCACGCCTGTAATCCTAGCTACTCAGGAGGCTGAGATCTGAGGATCGCGGTTCAAAGCCAGCCCGGGCAGGAGAGACCGTGAGACTCCTATCTCCAATAAACCACCAGAAAACCGGAAGTGGCGCTGTAGCTCAAGTGGTAGAGCGCTGGCCTTGAGCTGAAGAGCTGAGGGACAGCGCTCAGGCCCAGAGTTCAAGCCCCACGACCGACAAAAAAAAAAAAACAAAAAAAAAATGAAAATAACAGCTGAAACCTTGACTATGTGAAGGACAAGGTCCAGTGAAGTTTCGGGAAGCTTGGAGTGATATTCACTGCTTGTATCTTTAGGGTACTTAGTTCTGACACCTTTATTCTTGCTGCTTCTGAATACTGGCTGCATCTGCATCTCTTCTCAGAATGGAAGTTCTCAGGATAGAGATCCTAGCTGACCTGTGTCCTATGATTGTACAGCACCGGTACTGTACAGAATAGAGGAAAAGTTGGTCCTCGAAAGAAGGAAAGCTAACTAGACAAAAATGCCTCATATCTGAATATAAGCCTTCAGCTACCTTATCAGGAAAATGGAAATGAAAACACAGATCTTGGGCTGGAGAGCTGGCTCAAGAAATAGAGCACTAGCCTAGCAGATGCAAGGCCCTGAGTTCAAATCCCAGCATGGAAGATAAACAAATAGATGACACATACACACACACATGATAAAAAGTAAAACCACAAATCTCATAGGGCTGTTTTAAAGATTAATTGAACAAGATAATGTTTGAGAAAGTGTGTGGCAGACTGAGGTGGTACAATGTCTGACTAGGGAGTTCAATCCCCAGTGCCGTAATCAAAACAAAAAAAATATGTGACACAAGGCTTGGCACATGTTAAGTCTTTCATAGTGGTAGTCATTCTTATAGTGAATTATATGACATATGATTGATATAAATCATGGCATTATTATTATTATTACTATTATTATTATTATTGTCCGTCATAGGGCTAGATCTCAGTGCCTGGGAATTGTCCCTGAGCTCTTTTGCTCAAGGATAGCATTTTACCACTTTGAGCACCATTTCTGGTTTTTGAGAGGTTCATTGAAGATGACTCTTACAGGAACTTTTCTGCCCAGGCTTACTTTGAACCGTGATCCTCAGATTTCAGCCTCCTGAGTAGCTAGGATTACAGGTGTGAGCCACCAGGGCCTGGCAAATCATTATTAAAAGATCAGCATCTGGGTTAGGTGTTATGTCCGATCATCAGCACTAAAAGGCGGTTAGGGAAGAGAAACCAGTCTGTTCTTATAGAGAAGTGGAGTTAAGTATGGAAATCTCATACAGGATCTATTTGACTTAATGTGAATGCTGGGAAGGGAATGTGATAACACACAATTTAATTTAATTATCCCTGCTTTGTGCACGAGGTCTTGCTCTTCTTTCCAGACATAAACACGACTTTAAGTGCAAAAGAAGAACGTGCAGAAGAAAATAGAAACATTAAAAAGAAAGTGTTTTTGTAGGTCACCTCTCTCCCACATTGTTCTTTCTAAAATTTCAAGGTTCTTTTCTTGACTTCCCTACATTCCCTAAGACAGTGGTGTTGCATTAGGGAAGAAGGAGCCAACCCTGTCTTTAAGGACAAGTCAACAGACAGCCAGTCAATGCTGTGGGAAAAAAAAAAGTCAAACCCACAGACAGAAATTTCTATAGTGAATAGAATATTTTAAGTCCATGAACTGAATGGAATGGATGATAAGAACATTGTATCTATGCAACCTCAGATTTGGTATTGTTTTGTTCCAGGGTGAATAAACAGTCTTTGTAAATTACTACCAGCCAAACCTCTAGTCCTTCTAACCGTTGGTTCAAGGTCTGTCAATGATGCTGAGTATGTGTGAAACGGAAAGGCAGTGTGTGTGAGCTGGACCGGGTGAACAAGCAGACAAGTGCAGGTGGCAGAGGCCATGGCTCCACCTTTGTTCTACCAGCATTTTTATCTCTCTGGCATGGTGCTTATCTGTGCCCTAGGACAAGTTATTCCAGAACAGAAGTCTCGTGAGAAAGAACCTTGAGATGGGAGCAGTTAAGAGATGAGTTCAAGTTCAAGATGACCAGAAACATAGGCAGAGAAGGTCTCAGCCATCCTGAGTCCAATGCAAATAAAGCAGATGGCTTCTGCATGCAAATATGGGTGGTGCTGATAGCATGTGGGTAAAGTTCCTGCTGACAGAGCAAAATGGGAAACTGGAGCAATAAGCTGAGTAATTAAAGCAACCGGCTCACTGTTGTCTGGGGTAGCTGTGAATTTCAGAAAGATCTAGGGGCATAGCTTCTGCAAAACAGTTCTTTGATCTACAGAGTTTCTTCCAGCTGAGTTTAGCAATCTCCTCCTCCCACTGACAGCCCACTGCCTGAACTCCCCTCCTCACTTCCGGAGTCCTAAAGTGACAAACAATATTCTACACAAACACTTAGGGAGAGTCCAGACAGTTGTTTGTCCCCTCCCTGGTATACCCTAAACATAAAAAACGCTTTTGTATGCAACCTTGATAATAACAATAAAAATCTATTTTTTAAAATCCAACACTTTCACCAGACTGTCAAAATCTTATTGACAGTAGCTTCATATTGAACATGAAGTAGATAACAGGTATCTTCCTGTCTGAAAATTAGGCAGATATTTAGATCCATGTTTTGTTTTTGTTTTTAGGCATTAGATTCTCAAAAGCGACAGCAAATCAAGTGTGTAGTAAATGGTATGAGTAGTAAGTGATAAAAACCACAATTGTATCCAGTTGGAAACCAAGGTAAATTGACTGTACACACTTATGACACACTAACACACACCCATACACAATATATGAGTGTGTGTTTCTGTGTGGTGGGGGGTAGTGTTCAGTGGATAAAATGGTTAGCAAGTGGTCTTTAAATAGCAAGGACCCTTAGTACCTTTAAGTATGATTTGATTTACAACATGCGGCTTGAACACAACCTTGGGGAAATGCATTCTTCGCATAAATCGTGGCAAAAGTACAAAGACAGTGTTTAAATGATAACAACTCTTTGGCTAAAGAGTATCTAGCTACATATATCATTAGTTTTAAGAGGCTAAATTTCCAGATGTTGTTCAAAATTGGTTTTTAAAAAGGAAAAAAATGTTTCCCAAGTCTTTCCCTTGGCCTGTAACTGTGGGTGTTCATAATTTGGCCCAAGCATTAGCTCTTAAATCTTTCTCTTGGCTCTCCTTTATCAGTTTTCTATTTCTATTTCTTATAAGGTAAATGACTGGATGTTTCAATGTGTGTGTGACCTTTGTGAAGAGCACAAGGTCACTGGTTGAACTTGAGGTTCCTCTGAGTGGCTCAGGCTCTGGTTGTGAGGAACTGCAGAGTGGGGGCCCTGTGGAAGGCCATCATTTCTTCTCGTCATACACAAACATACCCCAGCAAAGATCTCCACACATTCACCAACATGTCAATATGACCAGGCACTGATATCAAGGAGAGAAACAATCCTGATGTTGAGGAGACAAATTGGATCTCGCAGGTGGAAACAACTTCAAAAGGTATTTTGGGCTGAGTGTGGTGGCTCCCTTCTATAAAATCCCAGCTACTTGAGAGATAAAGATTGGAGGCCAGCCTTGAGGAAAAGTTGGTGAGGTCTGATCTTAAAAATATAATCCAAGCAGGGGTAAGAAGACTGTGGTGTGACATCAGGATAGACAAAAGACTAAGAGCCTATCTGAAAACTAAAAAAGCAAAATTAGCTATGGGAAGGGCTCAAGTAGGAGAGTGACTGGTTTAGGAAGTGTAAAGCCCTGAGACTCTGAGTTTAAGCCCCAGTACTGCCAAGCAACAACAACAACAATAATCATAGAGCAGATTTCCTGAGTTGAGTTGAGTCATGGCGCAGAGAACAATGTATTTTCATCTTCGATTCTAAACACTACCCAGCCTTCAGTGTAGAAACCCCTTCCTTTGATGACCTTCAAAGTGTCTTGAGTATTGTGGCTTAAATTGACTATGACACAAATTCCCCAATTCCAGATAAATAATCGCTCACCTACTGACACAGCTTCACCTGATTTTTTTTTTCTTATTCAGATCTCAACTCTCAACCATCCTTCCCCACAACGGATACCTTTACCCAATCCCATAGCAATGAACATCCAAGCCTTGCACTGAAAGAGTCAAGGAGGTGGGAAAACAAAGGTGGCCAATAATTGAGTGGGGAAAAGTGTAAAATCCACTGCTATGATTGGTATAAGTGAATTAAATTTTTTTCTACAGGATCTTTCTATGTCGTTCATACTAGTCTTGAGCTATTAAATACTTCTGCTTCTGGCTCTGGAGTGCTGGGATTACAAGTATGTACCACCATACCTGGTTTTGAGGTTTTTTTTTTTTTAACCATATAAAAGGATGTTTATTGAAATGAACCCCAAGAAATGGAAACAAGAAGTTTTTTATTATACTGTCCCCTCCCTCCCTCCCTCCCTCCCTCCCTCCCTCTCTCCCTTCCTTCCTTCCTTCTTTCCTCCTTTTCCTTTTTTAAAAAATAATGTTGTGAAAATATTGTACAGAGGGGTTACAATCACATGAGCAAGGTAATGTGTACATTTCTTATCAAACATTGTTACCTTCTCCTTCGTTTTCCCCCTACAATCTCTTCCCTCCCACCTCCACAACTGCATCCCCCCGCCCCCCCCCCCCCGCCTAATTTTAATGTTCGTTTTTTGACATAGTGTCTTGTATATCTCATTGTTGCAATGGGTCAACCTGTATCCCTATTTAAACAATTTGTTTTTTTCCTTCCACTCCAACATCAAATACAGTGAAAACAGGGGTTATACCGTGGGGGAGGGACATATAAAGCAACAAAAAATAGCAAGAAAGAAAAAACCACATGTGTCCTTATCTTGGGGTTCATTTCACTTAACATCATCATATCTGTTGGTCTTGAGTTTTTAATCTTTTAATTTGAATGTGTTAAAAACCACACAGACAAATGGTCTGAGCTTCACGTGGGTTCATGTCTAATAAAGGAAGCAACTTTTGTCTTCTTTGATTCCTTCCTTTGTCTCTTGGCAAAGCATTTGGCTATGAGATGAGAGTCAGGAGGTCTGGGTATGAGATTAAAGTCAGGATCTCTGGGTATGAGATTAGAGTCAGGAGGTCTGAGTATGAGATTAGAGTCAGGAGCTCTGGGTATGGTTTAACACTCCGGCAACTTTGAGACCAGCACTATGTTAAATTCCATGACCTCCACTTTCCTTGTTAACTTGGGATAAGAAGGTTTTGAGGATGAAATGAGATTATTATTCATATGAACTTACTTTGGACACTATCACTGTGGCTGTGACCTTTTATTTTCTTTTTACTTTCTTCCGATTGATAATGTATGAGCATGAAGAAATTAAGTCTATGGCCATTTGAAGGACCAATGGTTAGACTTCTTTTGTCAGTAAAACTAAAATCAGAGCATGCATGATGGTGGTTTGAGTATATGAAAGATTTCCAGAAATGGAAAATTTGAAAATACCTTTGGGAATATGTTCAAAGACTTAGTTACTTTGATGCTGTATTTTACATAGTTCATGCTAAAATTAGGTTCTATTACATCTACCAAAACATTTACCAGTTGACTCCTTAGGGGAGCAAGCCTCTCCCATTTCTATCACAAGAGTGTGTCTACCTGTTCCTTTGGAGGAGGTCATGGTGGTCATGTGGGAAGGACTGCGTGGGATCATAGACTATGGGTAGTCTGACCTGTAGTTACTATGGAGACAGTATCCATGGAACAGTGAGAGGAAACATCACACTTCCCAAACTTCCCTGGGGCTTCCCCTATTCAATCTCAATAAAGACACAAGACATTCCATTTTATTTTATTTTATTTACTTATTTATTTTGCCAGTCCTGGGGCTTGAACTCAGGCTCTAAGCACTGGCCCTGAGCTTCTTTTGCTCAAGGCTAGCACTTTACCACTCACCATTCTATCACTTGAGTCACATTCCCAGCCCAAGACATTTCAAGTGAAAAACGTCAAGGGGTCATTCTAGATTTGCATAGGACAGGGAAGAGGATGGAAGGAGAAGTTTGCCATTTTCCTCTGGGTCTTTTCTTTTTCTTTTTAACTTTTCTTCTTTTCTTTTCTCTCTTCCTTCTTTGCCTCCCTCCCTCCCTCCCTCCCTTCCTCCCTCCCTTCCACTCTCCCTTCCTTCCTTCCTTCCTTCCTTCCTTCCTTCCTTCCTTCCTTCCTTCCTTCCTTCCTTCTTTTTATTTTCTGTACCGGTCCTGGGAATTTAATTCAGGGCCTGGATGCTGTCTTTGAGCTTTTTTGCTCAAGGCTAGTGCTCTACCACTCAAGACACAGCTTTACTTACAGTTCTTTCCGTAGTTAACTTGAGATAAGTGTCTCCCAGACTTTCTTGCCTAGGCTAGCTTTGAACCTCAATCTTCAGATCTCAGCCTTCTGAGTAGCTAGGGTTATAGCTATGAGACACTGGTGCCCAGCTCTTGTTTCTCTCCTCTTATTTCTCTTCTTTTTTCTTTTCTTTTCTTTCTTTCTTTTTTTTTTTTTTTTACTATGAACAGTCTGAGCTTGCAATTTTATTTATTTTAATTTTTTTCTTTCTTTCTTTTTTTTATTGTGAGAATACCATACAGAGGAGTTACAATTACATGGGCAAGATAACGAGTACATTTCTTATCAAGCATTGTTGCTCTTTCATTATATTCTTTCCTTCCTTTCTTTTCTTTCTTTCCTTCTTTCTCCCCTTCCTCTCTCCCCTGTCTCTCTCCCCCTACCTTCTCCTCTCTCTTTCTCTCTCTCTCTCTGTTCTCTCTTCCTCTGCTCTCTCTCCTCTCTCAGCAGTACCAGAGTATGAACTTAGAGACTCACACTCACTTGACTTGTTTGCTCAGGTAGAGCTATATCCCTTGTGCCATGCCTCCAGCACAGGTTTTTGCTAGTTATTTTGAAGATACAGCCACATGGACTTTTCTGCCTAGATTGGCTCCAAACCTTGATTCTCTTATCCCCTGACTCCTAGATCATTTCCTTCTAATCCCATAGGGTCAAGGTCTCCCTGTCTTTGCCTTCCAGGAAACGGTTGCCTGAAGTTTCCCAGGCAACTTGAGAGTGGTTTGCACACTACTCTTGCTCCTAAACTCTCTACTTACCTTCTTCTTCTAAAAATCCTTTCCCGTTCACTCTTCTACTTCCAATGCTTGCTACCCCACTCTTCAGAAATCAAGTTCCAAGTCTTCTCTCAAATTTCCTAATACATTTCACGATCTTCATTAGAAAATCGATGGTGGAGGAGAGGAGAGCTGTGTTTGTGTTCTACCTGTCCCTCAGAATCTAGTCCCTTGTATGGAAGGTAGAAACTCTGGAGGGCCTTTTTTTTTCCGGTCCTGGGGCCTGAATTCTGGGCCTGGGCGCTGTCTCTCAGCTCTTCAGCTCAAGGCTAGCGCTCTACCACTTGAGCCACAGCACCACTTCCAGCTTTTTTCTTTTTTCTTATGTGGTGCTGAGGAATTGAACCCAGGACCTCAGGCATGCAAGGCAAGCGCTCTACCACTGAGCCACCTTCCCAGCCCCTGGAGGGCCTTCTCTTCAGATTGGGCCTAGTTCCCTTGATGTGTTGGAAATCAAAGACCACCATGGGAACTAAGTTCTTTCCAAACATTTCTCCTTTTGGTCTTGTAGAGAATCTGTTAGTCTTCCTATTGATGTAATTGTAGCTCTCTTCTTTCTCTCTATCTGCTTCCTGATGCTGCTGAAAGAAAACTGACATTCTTGTCTCCTCAGTTACTTCAAACACTGTCTTCTGTAAATTTGAGACAAAAGAGAATCATCTAATTGCCTTAAATCTTCAGAGGTAGTAGCGATGGTGGTGGAAATGGTAGGTTGTAAGAATAATCTCAGTTGACCTTATCATACTCACCCTCATCATGTATTGAGCTTTGGCTCAATTTATGTCAGATATAATAAGACTAATAACTCTACCAGTAGACACTTTTTGATTGGTTGTTATATGCCAGGCAATGACCTGAGAGCTTTACTTATATCATGATATTACAATTCATCATAAACCTATATGATAGGCACTATTTCATAAAGCAGAGACTTGAAGACTAATTTAGAGTACAAGGATTAATGAGTTGTATTTATGGTCATAGCCAGTAAGAGTTAAAATGTTCTTTAAACCAATGTCCAACTAACTCCAGTGGTTTATATATTGGTCTGATTATAGTCAGCAAATGTCGTCAATTGGTTTCCAAAGGAACTTTCATGACTTTGATGTTGAGAATGCGAGGTGTAGTCACATATTATTTACTGTTAGTATCTGCGCAAACCCAGCTGTTTATAATAAGGAACTGCAGTATTGTCAACTGAAGTTTACTCTAACTAAAATGGTGTTTGTTTGTTTTTTCTTAAACCTTCCCTTCTGACTTGCTAAGTGAATTTAATGCTCCAAGTAGGTGCCAAATTGGCAGCCCGCAGGAAAAAATTCCACTATTTATGCAAGAAATGGACCTAAGGGCCATGTGCTTAAACCCTAACCTTGAAAGACCTCCTTTGTAGAACATAAGGTTAATACGCCCTCTCCATCTTACTCCACTGTGGGCCCCACCAACCCTGTTGATGTAGATATGGGTCCTACAGTTGTGATTGTGTTCAGATCCTTCGGGCTATGATTGTCCAAGCCTACTTACATATTAAAATCACCTAGGGACTTAAAAAATAATTCCTGGGCAGTCTAACAAATGAATAGAATTTTTAAAAAATGTAGAATCAGAACGTAAATGCTGCTGTGGGCTTGGGAATCACCACACTGGGGGAAAGTTCTATCCTCTGCTGACATGTCTCCGCTTTCCTTTGCACAACAGTGAGCAGCCATCTGCCTACTTATTTATCCTTCCACCTCCGTGTATGTATTATGAAGCAAGTGTTTTACTAGTTCCAAAAAACTGGAGGAAATGGCAAGCTTTGTCAATTGAAATCAATATTTACTTGAGAAGTCTTTTGGCACCTCTGTGCCACTAGCAAATGTTTGGTCCAAATTGCTCAAAAAAATTAAACTTTGGTCCATCGTCTATATTTAAATACAGCTTCTAAGATACATTCACATTTTTGTTCACATATTTTCCTCATTATTTCTTCTCCATGTGTTCCATTGTTTGCGTATTTATTTCTCAAGAATTGTTTCCAGAGCCTAGAAGAGAAACAAAGTAAAGCAGGGTTAGAAACAGGGGGAAAAAATCCCAGTCTCTTTGATAGAGACTAAAATAATAAGCTCACTGGCCTGGTTTAAAAGAAATATTATTAGTATGATAACCTTGTAGAGGTACAGTATGATTAGTGCAGAATTGGCAATGTTTCAAATTCATGAAAATTACAGGCAAGAAGGACGATCTAAGTGCCACAAGTCCTTTTGCCTAAGATAGAGGTTAGGAAGGAAAAGGATGGACAGATAAAAAGTGTGCACCATGATCTTGATTTTAGATGCACTTAAAATGATCTCTTTTTCTCATCACTGTGTGTTTTAATCAATTATGTATAAAGTGCCTTGAAAAATTCCCCTAGTGATATTATCCCAGCAGCTAGGATCAGAAATCTGGAAAAATACACTCTACAGAACGACTGAATATTTCTCTAGAGTAAGGACTTTTAACATAACTTTAGAGAAAGTGGTTTAATGAATAGAAAATTGAAGTTGACCTGAGATTACAATATACCTCTATTTTTCACAGACACTCAGAGAAATATTTACCTTGACCTTATGGATCTTTGAACATTTCTTTTAACAAACTGCAATGAATTTTATTCAGATCCTCAATCCATGACAGATAGAAGCTGTGTTTTTCTCAGGTACAAGTTGATAGCTAGAACACCTGCCATTCTCCTCCCCCTAAGACACCACTAGGAATTTGGGGACCATACCCAACATGGTGGTTTTTGAGTCAAAGGATGAGTGGGTGTGAGTGCTCCTACTCTATGGTGGGTCCACAAGGCTCTCTCCTGACTGCTGTAGTTCTTGATTCCTCTATTTTTCTTGGTTAGGTCAGGTCAGTTCATTATTCTCCATGAAGGGCCTTTATAAGGTGCTCATTATGAGGATGTTATCTGTTGTAGCTATCCTCCATATTTTCTAGGTTGTGATCTGTCCTTCCTTATCAGGCTCATTTTTTCCCTGGTTACTCCTCTCTGGCTGCCCTACCTTCCACCCTACTCATCCAGGACTCTGACCAAACATCCTGGATCCAATTTCTATCATACAAGGCAAGGAGCTCCCTCTCTAAGAGAAGTCTTTTTTTTTCTTTTTACTGTACAGCACAATACTTAAGAATGGATATGTACAAGACAAAGGGTACAAAAATCAAATACAGAGACTAAAGGGAATAAACCAAAGAAAAAGCAAAGGAAAAAAAAGAACCACAAACATTGCAATAAGGAAACCTACCTCATTTCCATTTCTTTTCTTTTTTTTTTATAATATTATTTTATTTTATTTGAGAACATACTGTACAGAGGGGCTACAATTACATGGGCAGGATAATGCATACATTTCTTACCAAGCATTGCAGCCTCCTCCTTTGCTCATTTCCATTTCTTGGAGTTTATTTTAATAAGCATCATTTTATATGGTCAGATGCACAAAGTCATTGAGCCCTTGTGATCCTCTCCTAAGAATATAGTCCTTTGGTCTCACTGTGTAAATGTTTAGCATGCTGTTTAATTAATGGTGTCCAAGAGTATTCTGTCTTACTATCCATTGGGTTTACCTATTGATTTATAGGCACATTGTAATGATTACAAATGAGGTAAACCATGTAGCCTATGTTTCTTTTGTCTTGTATATGTCTATCTGAATTGGGGAGGGGAAGTGGGAGCATAGAAATTGTAGACAAAAGGTGAACCAATTCAGCAGTGATACTCACTAGACACTGTGTTGGAAATGAACTATACAACTTGGGGGAAGGGGGAAAACTGGGAGAGTACAAGGGAGTGGACGACCCTGTTCAAAAGGAAATGTACTCATTACCAAACTTATGTAACCATAATCCCTTACAATACAATGTTAAAAAAAATTGTATTGGTGAAAAGGACTTGAGAGGGGACTAAAATTTCTAACAGAGGTTCAGGAAGGATTTGTTGCCAAGACAAAGGATATAATAATTTGCTAAGGTGCTTCCCAGAAACTTGAAAGTGACAAGTAGAAGTGAGAGACCCCCCAAAAAAAATTCAAGTTTAATTCGCTTCACAATCCACCTACTCTGACAGTACCCAGGTAACCCTACCTACCTACTTTCTTTGCCACTCATTCCCACTTTTGCTCACAAGACATGCACGACAAAGACTCATCCCATTCCTCTTCCTACAAAATCTTACCTGTAGACCCAGTATGAATGAGGCAGGAGAGAGGATAGGTAAGGCAACTGGGAAATCAGAAAATGATCTGTAATCAAACCAGTCAAGTGCTTAGATTAAAAAGAAATCACTGGAGCAGCGAAAGTTGGATTCATCATGTAAGCATTCACCCACAGGTATTCCTTCTATTACATTCCCCTTCCTTTAGATGATAAATGAGTTACAATATCCTTAACGGAGTAATTTGGCCTGAGAATAAAATGTAATTCTTTGACCATAAAGGAATGCTTAAGGTCACAGAAGTAAGATGCCCATGACAGAAGATCCTTTGATAGTAAAGCAGTCTAGACTGGTTGTTTCCATATTTAAGTAATAACATCAAAACAAGAACTTAGTGAGAAGTTTGAAGGTCACTGGGTTAAGAGGTATCCAGATAAAAGTCCAAACGATAAAAGTCCAAACTGGGATCTCCCACCTTAGAGGTTATAAATAGCCTGGGCAAAGGACTGTCTGTTGAGCCTCTTAGTTCCCACCCTATATGCGTGTGACATACAGAATCAGAGCTCTGTATATCATAGGATACTCCTTTCTACCTTCCTATTTCTCCTACTCTACTTAGCTGTATTAAATACATCTTTGCTGCCTTCTTACCTTGTGAATTGTTCAAATTGCCTCTGAATTCTTTCCATCATTGAAATCCAGAATCTAGGAACCGGAAGCAAATTGAGAACTTGGATTGAGGATGCCTCCCTCCTTTTATTGGAGAATCCTTTTTACCCCAAACCTTTCCCCAATGATACAAGGAACAAGAAAATGAAAAATTCCAAACTCCTACACATAAATCGAATGGTGCCCATCCATGGGAAAATGAGAAAAATGTCTTAATGCTGAGGAAATCACAAAAGGAAGGAGTTTCTACAGAATGAAAACAGTAGAATTTTGGTCTTTAAGGTTAAAGGAAGAAAAAAGAAAGGTTAGATAAATGCAGCATAAAAAAAACAAGAAAGACCTTTTAATATATAACTTGCATTAGACTAAACTCATCAGGCCCTTTCTAAAATACTTCCAAAATGGGAATTTTGGAGGGTTGGGCTATCTCCAAAGAAAATAATAGCAAGCAACAATGTCATGAAGAAGAGTAGTAATTAGTCATAAACTCCCCATGAGGCAGAGAATGGCATTAGTTTTCCCTCGTGAATGAGATGACTATGCCAATCAGGATGTTGAAACTATCAGACCATTTTTATCTATCTATCTCTATCTATCTATCTATCTATCTATCTATCTATCTATCTATCTATCTATCTATCTATCTCTGTCTGTCTGTCTATCTATCTACCTATCTTTCTGTCTGTCTTTTTTATTTATTTTGCCAGTCCTGGGGCTTGAACTCAGCCTGGGCTCTGTCCCTGAGCTTCTTTTGTTCAAGGCAAGCACTCTACCACTTGAGCTATAATGCCACTTCCAGCTTTTTTTCTGGATAGTTTATTGGAGATAAGAGTCTCAGGGAGTTTCCTGCCTGGGTTGGCTTCGAACCACAATCCTCAGATCTCAGCCTCCAGAGTAGCTAGGATTACAGGCATGAGCCATTGGTGCCCAGCTGTATCATAGCATTTTCATTGACCCCAGATGTACCGAGAACTATTGGTTCATTTTGTACTTCCCAGATCTATACTTGGCAGAGGTCAGAACACACAAAACAATTTATTTATCACATCATAATGATTCTTCTATAATACCAATGCTTAGTGAAGTCACCTGTTGTGAAGGAAATGCTTTGGAGATGCACTTTAAATGCAAATTTTAACAATTAATGATAAAATGACTTTAAAGAAAGAAAAAAGTTTGGAGTTCAAATTCTAAAATAAATACCAGAGGGTACTGGAACATAAAACAACAGCAATTTTTCAGAGAATGTTGGAGGACATCAAGTTGTATTCAGGATTGAAAATGAATTAATTATTATATCTTTCTAAATTGTTCATTTTGTGATATTCTATTATAGCAAGATGAAATGACTGAGACAATAGCCTTCCTTCATAATGTTTCAGATGACTTCATGGTGGCCACCATTGAGAGAGAGAGAGAGAGAGAGAGAGAATAATAGAACCAAAGAAGAAAGCAATCAAACTTGAGAATTACATCTAGAAAGAACTTTGTGTGTGGCTACTGGCACAGGGGACTGACAGACAGCAGGGACACCACAAGCATATGAACTGTTTGGGATAAATCATTTGCAAAGAAAGCATGAGTCCAAATTTTCCAAGACACAAAACAACCACTGGCTTCCAAACTTGCTTTACTTCTATAAAACCTCCAAGGAAGACAAACACCAATGCTCTTTCAGTTGTGAACAGAGAGATTACTGACTAGAAAATTACTTTTTAAAAAAAATTTAAAAAAAGTGAAACCAAAAATGTCACCACAAAGGGAAGAACCAGGGGCCATGGAGAATAAAAAACAAAAAAGGGGATGTTTCCACCCTCCTTCATCACTGAGAGCAGGATTATGGCCTAAAGTACTTCTATTTCAGAGAGAAAGCCTTCTAAAGGATTCTTCTGCAATGGCCAAAGTTGCTTCTGTATCCCTCCAAATGGTAGTTTCTATTAACACCCTTTCCCTAAACCATGGTTGTTTATGGGTTATATATGGGTAATGAGTAGGGTAAATCAGTAATCCAAAGTAACAGATCTCTAAACTAGAAATGACCATGTCAGATCTTGTTGGTAAGTATCTTACATCCCTTGGGGACCCTAGAGTTATTCTGGGTGTGGAGACTGGGATGGATGTCTGGGGTCTTGAGAGGCCTCAAGCTGCGGGGGAGGGTGTGGTAAACAAATAATAGATGATGGCAGCGAATGAACAATTGTTCAACCCTTTCTTTCCCCCTAGCATATAGCAGAACCAGGCCATTGAGTTTTGTCCAGTGGACTATAATTGGATATCATGTTCACTGCTCTAGGCATGACTGGTCAAATCTTCCATAACCCTCCTCATGGGTTCTTTTCCTTCACTTTTCATCTTGGCTTAGGAGGGCCAGCAGAGAACTCTGAGGGGATGATGGAGGCAGATGGGAGGAATCTAGATGCGGAACCCTTCAACCTGTATCAGCCTACATTGGATTTAGGCCAGGAGATTTTCAGCATGCTTTTCACAGCAGTTTGCCTCCTCTTACAGAGGGAAACAGATTCAGAGTGATTAAATAATCTGCTTCCACAGTTATGCAGCTATCAAGAAGTGTAGCAGAAACATAATAAAAGCCCCCCCCCCAACTTGGGTCTATGGAAAAACATGACTAGGATCATATGGAAATGTTCTCAAAAATACAGATTTAAAAAATCTTCTCCCCTTCCCCCAGGCTGTTGCTCTAGTTGTTTCTCTTTTTATTTTGATTTTTGGAGTGAGGGAGGAGAGGAGTAAGGGGGGATCTGAATCTATTTTTACAAAGCTCCCTGGATAGTCCTGCTGCCTAGCCAATGTTGAGAAGCACGAAGTGCCAACAGTTATTCTCCAACACATCAGCTGAGCTCCTGGGAGAGATGTCAAGTGAATAGGATGGTCACCTAACCACTGTCCAATTGGAGGCGCTTCTGAAAGTGAAAGGGAAGCTATTAATACTTACACTGATCAACTAGACATAAAATATGACTTTCCCAGGCAAGCTGGCACATGAGACCACAAGATGGGACTGCTGTGAGCTCTTCTTTAAAAAAAAAAAAAAGCTGTTTCCTGTTGAAAGAATTTCTGATTTTCTCCAGAGTACTGTCTGCCATCTGGGTAATGCAAAAATGGCCTTCAGCCGAGGGGCAAAGCTGAAGTCTAAATGGGGATTTAAAGGAAAGACTCGGATGCTTGGAGAAATGTAACTGGAATGTCTTAGAGAGTTAGAGACGTGAGACTGTAATCTTTGCAATGCTCATGAAGACCTGAGAACCACCAAAGGATTAAAGAGCCAATGTAAGCATTAGAAAGTGGTGGGAACATCCTGACTGAAGCTATTAGGAGCTTAGAAGCAGGCAAAGAGCAAAGCTAAGGTTCAGGCTAGGGTGAGAGAGAAGTGCCCTGCATTACTCTGCCAAGCTTTGTTGTGGCTCTGTGCCACAGCCTTTGGGAACTGGTAACATCTGCAGGGTGCAATTGAAGCTAAGGATAAGCCTGGAAAGGAAATAGCAGAGCTCAACTCATATTCACTGTGGGGGCCACACAACAGTAATCTGGGTGTTCTCAAATGACTTGTTGTCCTACAGCCACTTACTAGCCGAACATTCTCATTGACTGCAGTCTCTCTAAATCTCTGCTTCTCAGCCTAGTGGGAGTATTGGAGCTCTAGCCACCATACAGGGTAACTACAAGATTCATTCAAAATCTCATGTAAATAGTAGTGTTTCAGAAACAGTAAAGCTTATTGAAATGAAAGATAATGTAGATAATGTCAGGTGGATTGTTAGAAGTATTAATAATAAAACAAAACAGAGTTAATTTCTTAGGCTATGTGAACATTTTCTTTGTGAATCAAGTTTATCCCCCAAAGAGATTAGCTAGCATTCCCTTTTAGGTTTTATTTATTTGTTTGTTTGTTTATTTATTTATTTATTGTTGGTCATGGGCTTGAACTCAGGGCCTAGGCACTATGCCTGAGCTCTTTGGCTCAAGGCTAATACTCTATCACGTTGAGTCACAGAGCCACTTCTGATTTTCTGGTGGTTCATTGAAAAAAAAGGAGTCGCACAGACTTTCCTGCCCAGCCTGGCTTCAAACCTTGATCCTCAGATCTCAGCCTCCTGAGTAGCTAGGATTACAGGTGAGAGCCACCAGCACCTGACTAGTTTTCCCTTTTTATATCAAGGTGTGTGTGCACATGTGTGTGTATGTGAATTCTCTAAACTTCATACATCACCATCACCATCTCCTAGGGCTGCTTGGTAAAAACATATTTGTTCCACATTCACTGTCTACTAGACTACTGTCTACTACTAATAAAAGTCTTTAACAGATGCCCCAGGTGATTCTTTTATTATTACTATTATTTTCTTTTTCTAAAATTTTACTGTAAAGGTGATCAGTTGCATACGTTAGGTAATGAGTGCATTTCTTTTTGAAGAGTGCTTCCCCCTCCCTCATTTTCTCCCAGTTTGACCGCCCCCCCCAACCCTACCACAGGTGATTCTGAAGCACCATGTTCCCAGACAAACTTCTTTAAACAATCAATCTCTAAGTCTACTCTCTGTAGTTAAGAGATTAATTTAGTTGACAAATACTGTTTGATTTTGGAGGAGAAACTAGTGAATGTATCAATACCTCTCTAAGGCTAACAGAGTTCTCCAGTAGAATCAAGTCATTTGCGTCCATGGCATGATATGTTTAAGAATCTTAGGCTATTACCCAATGAAGCCCAGATGTGGATCCTGACACCAGATTTGATTGGTTACAAAGGCATAGAATAACTTAAAACAAACCACTGAGATATTTCTTTCTTAATGTTTTACTAGAGCTTATGGGGATATGAGTAGATTCCAGATCCACAGACTGGTGAGCCTTTGAACAGGGTCTCATTCAACTACAGAGAAGCATTGGAAATATTAGTGGGTACTAGTGGCTCATGCCTGTACTCCTACCTACTCAGGAGGCTGAGATCTGAGGATCATGGTTTGAAGCTATCCCAAGCAGTTTATTTCCAATAGACTACCAAAAAAGCTGGAAATGGAGCTGTGGCTCAAGAGATAGAGTGCTAGTCTTGAGAAAAACAGGCTTAGGGACAGTGCACAAGCCCTGAGTTCAAGCTCCAGGACCAGCACACACACACACACACACACACACACACACACACACACACACACACACACACACACACACACACACACACACCAAAAAAACAAAATAAAACAAAACAAAAAATTCATATTTTAAATCCACCCTCCTTAGATGCCAGGAAGGCTTCCTTCTTTTTGGACTAATATTTATTTTATTATTTCAACCAATGTGTCTTGTTTAGTATTCCATTACGTATTTTTCCTTTCTAGAAAACAAGGAAAAATACTGAACAAGACAAATACAGCCCTTCAAGGTAAGGCAGCTATAACCATAAATCCTACATGTCAGACTTGCTTTCCCTATTCCAGACTGTTTTTGGATATTTCTGTGATGGTTGATTTACAAGTCAACTTGGCTTGGCCATGCTTGAGAGTCAAACATTGTTCTGGGGTGTTTTGGATGAGATGAATTTGAATAGTTTCAATAACACAGACCATTCTCTGTAATGTAATGGGCTTCAGTCAACAAAAGCTCTGAAATAACAGAAAGAGTAACTTTCCCCAAGCAAGAGAGCGCTCACCAGCACCTTACTTTTGAGCATCACCTGTAACACCAGCTCTTTCTGGCTCAATAGCAGTATGCCCTGGACTGAAACTGGAACATGGCTTTTCTTAGGTCTCCAGTCTGCCAGCCAACATGACCATGTGAGCTGATTCCTTATAATCTCTGTCTTTGTCTGTCTGTCTCTCTCTACCAATATGCTTATATATGCAGTAAATATATGTATGAAGTATTAATATTCTATTAATATTCTATCTGTTTCTCTGGTGAACCCTTCATACACAGTTTCCTTACCCAACCAGTAGGCACCTATAACTTGTCTTCTAGATTCTCCATAGCAGTTCTCTGATCTACTGGAAGGATGGATGTAAAGATAAGTAAAGATAAGTATGGACCTAAGACAGAATAAAAAAAATCAGGAAACAATGGAGAAATAAAAGCATCTTCCCTTCCCTTGAGACCTCTCACACAAGCACCCAGAGAACTTTAAAGATGAAGCAGTGGGAGGCAGAAGCCTCCTTCTGTAATCTGGTGAGGTTACTGCAGGTAGCCCAAGGGCTCTGGAAGCACAATGATCCCTGGTGAGCAATGACAGGGTGGGGGAGGGGAAAGGGCCCTTCCTCCTCCATGTGCTCAGCCCTCAAACATTTATTGGAAAGTATGATTACTGTGGGAACGGAGACAAAACTGAGGAGTGAGGCACTCCTGGGTCTTGTTTTGCCGAAAAGCTGTTCGAAGAGAGACCAAACTCCCCATATATCAGAAGTGATGAGCAATTACTTCCAAAGCAACATGTACCAACATGGATCATAAGCTTTGAAATAAAATGGTTTCTTCAATCCAGCACTTCCCAGCTGTGAGATCTTCAAGAAAGACACTCCACCTTTCTGAATCTGTCCTCTTCTGAATGAAAAAGTACCTACCTGGTTGAGAACTAAGCATGAGACATGTGAAGTCCTTAGTGAAGAGCTTATGGAGTCCTCATTGCTAGATCTCCCTGCTAATATTATTGCTATCCTTCATGAGGAAGGAAATAATGAGACTAGAATCTTAGTTCTATCTCAGATGTTTGTTGTCTTAAAAGATTTGGCATGTGGTTTGATTGTTTCTTTTCTTTTTTTCCTTTTTTTTTTTGAGCTAGAAGAAAAGAAGAAAGGAATTCCCTATAGAAAGTAGCAAGACAAAGAGGAAAGAACATCTTCAGGCCTTGAAGAAATGGTCAGCTTTGAATGGCAGGAGAAGCTTCTGGAAGATATGAAATACATTTCTGTAAGCTGAGAAGTATTCTATAATTTATTGCCTGTTTTTACACACAGAAATCGTTGTAACTTTTCTTTAAACTTAAGCCACTAGCATTAAGAGTTTCTATATGGGCATTTCATGTTTAGGCTGTGATTTACAAACTTAAGTGTTTATTGGAATCTCCTGGAGAGTTTGTTAAAAATGCAGGCAGTTGGATTCTCTTCCCACAGCTTTAATTGTGCAGGTCTGAGGTTAGGACCACAGCATTTGCATTTCTAACAACTTCTAAGGAGGACATGCTGCTGCGACTGCTGCAGGAGCCACAGTTTGAGAACTACTAGGATGATTCAAGTGACAAGAGACAAGTGAGCACTGATGGAGAAAAAAGGAATAGTTCATTAGCATGCCCACTTGCTGTCTTCTCTGACCTCCTAAGGCAATTATTGTCTGCACAATACATCCAGCAATTAATCATGCCTGTCTTTTGACATTTCTTCTTTTTGTGTGAATGCTATTTACATCTTTTTGTTGGGTCTATGCTTAAAGAAGCAGGTAGGAGAGATGATGCCAACAATGGGAAAACCAGTGGGAAAAAGAGGAGAGGATTCAGCTCCGGGCGGAGGCAGGAGAAAAGTAATGGAGCAGGCCAGAGATTATTCCTATGGAAAGACGAAGTTGAGGCTGAACTCAAGGTACATCTTAAGATACAGGAAGAAGAAGGTAAGGGGAAAGTCACACAGTGTCTGGAAGATGCAGTGCGGGCAAGACAGGGCCTAGACGAACCATAGAGTAACATTGCAGTTACATGGCCCAGTGCTAAGGTGGTTCATAGGACCAGGACATACTCCCCCAAAGCAACCAAGACATTGTTTGGTGTTTTCTTTTATCCTCAGCAGAAGGGAAACTGTAGTTCGGAGGAAGATCCTAGGGTGCTGAAGCTGGGAAGGGTTGAGTATGATTATTTACCACCAAAAGACTCAAATTCATAGAGTGTGTAAATTCCAAGAAAATGAATCAGAATCAAATGCTTGAAAAAAAATGCCATTTGAAAGATGCCAAACGAAAGAGGAGAAAAAGTTAGAATTTTAATAAAAAGAAAAGCCAGGCTATGGCTGGCTCTGAACAAAACAGAATTGGGTTCTTAAGATGGGAGGTCAGTGTATTCTTGTGTATTCTTCCCTTTTGCTAGGCCATTCCACACCCATTGGCAAAGGCAGCCTTCCTGCTCCATCTCTGACAGGGAATTAATTTGGAGGGGTAAAGGCCTCATAGAATTTCTGAGAAGGGTCAGCGGCCAGAGATACCTTAAATGAAGAGCCAGGATGCTAGGTGGAGAATAGAACTCCTTTTTTCACATCTGAATACAGAACAAAAGAACTTCTGGTGAAAAGCGGGACACTGATCCTCTTCTCCTACCCTCCCCAGCCTCCATCCCACTTCCCAGAAGCAAGCTCTTTGAAGTATTTCTGCTTTTAGTTCTTTGGGCACACCCAGATAGCTAAATAATGTGTTTATATAGCCATGCAATGCATAATGACATTTTGCTCAACAATAGACCTCATACATGACAGTGGTCCCATGAGACTATAATGGAGCTGTGACGTGGTAGCCATGGCAACGTCATTGTGGGACACATTAGTCATATGTTTGTGGTGAGGCTGGTGGAAACTTCCTGTGTTGCTTCTGATGTATAAGTTTAACACCTATACTCTGTGTGTGTGTGTCTGTGTGTGTGTGTCTGTGTGTGTGTGTGTCTGTGTGTGTGTGCCAATTCTGGGGTTTGAACTTAGGGTCTGAGTGCTGTCTCTTAGATCTTTGGCTCAAGACTAGCACTTTATCATTTGAGCCACAGTTCCACTTTTAGCTCTTGAGTGGTTAATTGGAAATAAGTCTCACAGACTGTCCTGCTGGGGTTGGCTTCAAAAAACCATCCTCAGATCTCAGCCTCCTGAATAGCCACTGGCACCTGGATAGTACATATACTTTTATGTACAGTGCATAGCATAAAGTAATGAGAAGAAATGCCTTACTAGTGTATGTATATACTATACTCTTTAATGTTGCTTAAGAGTGTACTTCCGCTTATAAATTATAAAAGTTTACAGTAAAAGGGCATATTTGCCCTTGTTACACAGGTAGCAGCCTAATCCATCTCATGTTATTTTATCTTCAAATTACATCGTTTTCTTTTACACTTAATTTTGTGTTATTTTGTTGATCATGGCCTTATGAGCCATGGCTTATGCTCTACAACCTAGGTGTATGTGAACTGTGCTATTAAAGCGTGCTCTATGATGTTTGTACAGAGATGAACTTACCTAATGTCTTTTATAATGTACCCCACCATTAAGCAATGTGTGACTATATGTACAGCTCTACTCGTTTTGAGAAAGAGTCTTGCTATGTTTCCCAAGTTAGCCTTGAATTTACAACCTTCCTGTCTCAACTTCCTAAGTACTGGAATTACAGCTACTATATATATATATATATATTTTTGTGTATGTATACACATAGTACGTATATACATATATACATGTATATATGTACATATTTTTGCTTATGTACATTTTATACTTTCTGACTCCTTGAATTGAACACCGAAAACTTACATTATACTATTATCTTTCTGTCTTCTTTCTAATGTTTATTTTAACTTTAGCTATTTTACTACTCACTTGAATATTCTAAGATCTCTTTCTTTCTCTGTCCACCCTGTATAGGATCATTTGATGCGACATTTCAGAAAATGAAGATATTTTCTTTACCTTTGCTATTTTTCTCTCTCTCTCCTCTATTTCGCCCCACATACTGGGAAAATCTTTCTACTTTCACATTGTGCTGAAATTAACATTTACATTTGCTTCAGCAACAACAAACTCTTCTGTACTGAGCTCATTGCTGACGCTGAAAGTGAAAAAAAAAACACCACTCATGCTGTACATTATTTTGATTGGTTTATGCTATTTTGAGGGCTAGAATGACTTTCTCTTCTGGGAGTCCAGTGGAAAGATCCATGGCTAATTAAAATAAAATGTTCCTAGCTTCAAGGTCAATGGATGTTCTTTTTTTGTGTGTTGCATCAGTTACTTAAAATCTCAAGATGTTTTTGTTTGCTTAATATTTGATCTATGTCTTTCTTGGATAGTTTTCTGTTTTTCCTGGAGCTGCTAATTTTTTCTGTCCTGTATTTTCATAATGTATCATATCTTCTCGTTTCTTCAGCCTTCATTTCACCAGAGCCAATTGATAGTATCTTTTCCAGAGACCAGCTTCCTCCTCTAGTCATCCTGGGTCTAGTTTAGCGTATAGCTTCATAGCTGATAGGGGATGACTTTCCTCTGCTTTCCTGAGTCTCATCCATTGGATTTTGTGTGTAGTCTTTCTTGGTTTGCCCTCTAATTTCTGTAGTTTCTGTTAAATAAAGTTGTAAGAGGCCATTGATTTGGAGTCACTTCCTGTACTGGGCCCAACAGACTGAAAAAAATATGGAATTTAATCCCCATAACAGGTTTGGTTGCAGGAGGTCCTTGGCCAATGAACTTAGCTATAACAAATCAACTGGTGATGAACTAAGCTGCAGCCAATGAGATTGTTCTCAATGTCTCTTCTCTCCTTTTTCTTTTTTTAAATTTAGTGTAGAAGTGATGTACAGAGAGGTTACAATTACATAAGTCGGGTAATGAGTCCATTTCTTTCTGAACAATGTCACCTCCTACCTTATTTTCTCCTTTCCCCCTTTTCCCCAAGTTGAATAGTTCATTTCTAACATAGTGTCTAGTGAGTTTCACTGCTGAATTAGTTCACCCTTTGCCCCACCATTGGTTATAAATACTGTCTGATCACGTTGCTGGATAGCTTTTAGAACATGCTCTGCTACGGACAGCTGCCTAGTAAGCAAATAGTGCTGTTGTTTTTTGTTTTACTTCTCTTTGCTAAATAAACTCTACTAAATGGAATTAGTCTAAGTAATTCTCCTTTTAAACTTTCTTAAGAAGAGATGAAGTGTTGAAGCTTTGAGAACACTTTACGCTGCCAAACTACTTACCCATGACATGCTGTGTTTAGAACTCTAGGTTAAAAATGATATTTTAAAAGACAATTATTTGAAAATCCCTTGTTATTAAAGAAACAGGATGGCAGTTTGATTTTTATTGTATTCCTATATTTTCTTCTGTTTCATTTTCTCTGTAACTTTCCATGTCTTTCATCTTTGCTGTCCTGAAATTTCATGTGAAAGTATTGAGGTATAAGGACTTGCATCATTTCTACTAAGCTGGCACTCAGTGGTCTCATTCCTTCTAAAGAATCATGGCTTTCTTCACTTTTCAAAGTTTAAATTTATTGATCCTTTAAAGATTTTCTTCCTTTCCTTTGCTCTGTATGTTTTTTTTCCCTAAGACTCATAAATGTCTGACTAGATCTCTCAGATTGTCCTTTTACTTGTTCTGAGAGATTTTCTTAATTTTGATTCCCAGTTCTTATACTGAAAAAATTACATTCTCCTTTGCCACAGTGCTTCATTATTTCATAGATGCTTTGTGACAGCTTTTCAACACTCTCTGCCCATATTAAGTGGAAAGTTGTGGTAGTGGTAATTCTTTTTTGTTCCATGAATCATCTATGTCATTGCTAGAGTCTCTGTTGATTCTATTTTTGTGTGCAAGCTGTTGCTTCACAGCACAGCCCTAAGGTCAAGCCAGTTGTGTCCATTGTTCTTGCAGTTTAAGAAGACGATAGAGGTTCCTCTGTGCCAATATGAATTCTAGACACTTCTAAAGGAAGACTTCATGGGAGTTATATCTCTAAAATAATTGCATGACTAAAAATGGCTATTCTACATTCATCTCTGAATGATTATTTGATTTGAATCATAAAATATTTTTCATCATCATTTGCTTTTAGAAATTTGAAGAAATTTTCTTTCTTTTTAAAGGTGTTCTTATTGTAGAAAATTATACATATCACAAAATTTACTATTTTAGCCATTTTCGGCATAGGTTTGAATAGTATATTCAGATTGCTGGGCAACTATCTGTTCTGTCCATTTTCAGAATATTTTTCCATCAACCTGATGAATACCCTGGTCCTTTTTTGGGGGGGCAGGGGGAAGGGTCTGTCATGGGGCCTGAACTCTGGGCCTGGGCTCAGTCCCTCAGCTTTTCAGCTCAAGGCTAGCGCTCTACCACTTGAGCCATAGCCCTACTTCCGTTCTTTTCTGCTTATGTGGCGCTGAGGAATCAAACCTAAGGCCTCATGCATGCAAGGCAAGCATTCTACCACTGAGCCACCTTGCCAACCCACCCTGATCCTTTTATACAATAATTCCCACCTTTCTCCTTCCAGCCTTTCTGAACCCATTCTCTCAACCTCTATGAATTTGCCTATTCTAGATACCTCTGGAACCATACATTATTTGTCCTTCACCTAGCTAATATTTTCATGGTTCTTTGGTATTGTAAAGTACATCAGGCTTTCAATCCTTTCTACACAGCAAAGCTGAGTAAGATTCCACTGTATTTTAGCTATCCATCTATATCTGTTGATAGACACTTGGATTGCTTCCTTATTTTGATTATGTGACTAATACTGCTAGGGACATTGGTCTATATGTTTCTGAGTTTCTGCTTTTAATTCTTTTGGGACCATATGTAAAAGTGGAATTGTTGAGTCATATGGTAATTCAATGTTCAACTTTTTGGAATAACTGCCAAACTGTTTCCTACAATGGCTGTTTGGTTTTACTTTCCCACTAGCAATGCACTAAGATTTCGTTTCCCTACAGCCTCATAAACATTTGTTTTCTTTTCTTAAGAGGAATGATTCTCATTTGAATGGGTCCAAAGTACTACCTCCTGATGGTTTGGATTTTGCATGTCTCCAAAGAAAAGTGATTCTGAGACTTCTTCATGTGCTTGCTGGCCATCTGTATCTTCTTTGAAGATCTGTCTTTTAAGCCTAATGCCTGTTTTTAAACTATACATACATGCATATATAAATGCTCTCTTTATGAGAGATTTATTTATATCATAAATAGATATCATACAGTATCCTCACATTAGACCTAAAAACATTTAGACTGATGGTTTACTTTTCAAGAATCATTGATGGCCAGGTACCAGTGGCTTACACGAAAAAGTCAGAAATGGAGGTCTAGCTCAAGTAATGAGAGTACCAGCCTTGAGGAGACAAAGCTAAGCACATAGTTCTATGACCTTGAGTTCAAGCCCAGTAGCAGTGTGCCTGTGTGTGTGTGTGCGTGTGTGTGCATGCACACGCACACGCACACACACACAAACACACACACAATTTGATGAGGGCTAGTGGTGTGGCTCAACAAGTGAGGTCCTGAATTCAAATCACAGTACTGCCAAAAGAAAATAATCCTTGATGGCGTTCTGTTTGTTTCTTTTTATAACATCATGTTCTTTTTTTGGAAAGAAGTCTGTTTTGTTTCAAAAGTTTTGACATGGCCCTCTGTTCTCTTCACAGTTTACATTTTTTAGTTTCTTTCTCTTCAAAAAAAAAAATCTCTCTTCCACACTGGAAGTTTTCCTCAAATGAATGGTGGTGTTTGGTGTTTACAAGTACAGTATTAAAGTATTGATTGAAAACCTATGGGAGCAGGAGTTCTCCTTTTGTGGATTCATAACAGGAAGATCAAATGGTCAACTGGCTTTTTCATTGTGGGAACTCAGGAGATAGAATTAGATTATTTATTTATGTATTTTTGTTTCATTTAGACCACAATCTCTTAGAGTCTAGAGACATTCTTGTATAAATTTCAAAGTCTATCATTACATTTCAATAACAGATTAATTGATGTTTGTTGGTTTGATGATGTTACAATAACAAAGGAGGAGGAGAAGGAAGAGGAGGAGGAGGAGGAGGAGGAGGAGGAGGAGGAGGAGGAGGAGGAGGAGGAGGAGGAGGAGGAGGAGGAGGAGGAGGAGGAGGAATTGTTTTTGCTTTATTAAAACAGAAAGTCCAGAAGTCTTTCACTTACCTGAATTGATTGACCATTTTTAAGGTACAGAATTGGCATATATACCTTTTGTTTTGCATTAGAGATCCACATATGCATTGTGTATTTCCAAACTCTACCTTCAGAAGGGTGAGATAAACTGGAGAGGAAAGGAGAGTGACTAAACAGGGACCAAATCCACACAGGGACACGAAAAGCTACTGGTCTAGGAAGTTCTAGGAATTCCCAGGAGTACCAGAGAATGCAGTGGGACATGGGTGAGAAATGAAATTGGTGAGAAATTGGTCAGAGAATGAAGCTGAGCTGTTAAATGCATAAGGCAGAACAGTTTGGTATTAGGAATATGATTCAGTGTGTGTGTGTGTGTGTGTGTGTGTGTGTGTGTGTGTGTGTGTGTGTGTGTGTGTGTGTGTATTTCTATCTATATATGTGCTCAGAAATAAGATTTGAACACCATGAAGCAGATGACAGAGACTCACTTTTTCCTGGAGCATTGGGATTGAGGTTATTATTAGAACACTGTGAAAGCACTATTAAATACTGATAAGATTTTGTTGGAAGCACCCTTTGAACGTTTTTTTCCTTGTAAATTTGATGAGAAGTTGATAGAGACTTAAATCCCTATAGACATCTACCAGATCCTTTCTCAGGCCCTACCAGCCTTGAGTGAAGGACTGCCAACCAGATGGCCCAAGTGCCTCCATGCCAGCAATGGCTACTTTGAACTCAATGCCTGACTTCTGGTCCAGAAGGCACTGCCCCAGCAAGAAGCTCACACTGGACATTTGCCACCACAGCAACCCCTTCCACCCAGGTCAGAGGGAGTGCACTTCTTCCTCTGCTGGTCCAGCAGAAGACTTGGGATTAGTGACAAGGACGATCAAATACAATTCTTAGACAGGGATTGGTGCAAGCATAATCCTTTATTTCATGAAAAGACTGTGATAATTGGTGCTGACACCTTAGTCACCACCAGCTTCTGGTTTAAGTAAACTGTTTAGCTCATTTTGTGAGCGACCAAGAGACACCTTCTTTTTTTAATTTAATTTAATTTTTTTTTGGTCCGGTCGTGGGGCCTGAACTCTGGGCCTGGGTGCTGTCCCTCAGCTCTTCAGCTCAAGGCTAGCGCTCTACCACTTGAGCCACAGCACCACTTCCGGCTTTTTTCCTTTTTTGCTTATGTGGTGCTGAGGAATCGAACCCAGGGCCTCAAGCATGCAAGGCAAGCGCTCTACCACTGAGCCACCTTCCCAGCCCCCCAAGAGACACCTTCTATGTTGACCCTTGGTGACCCAAGAGCAGATCCTATAAAGACTTCTCTGCAATAGTCTTGCCTACTTCTGATTGTTATCATTAGTGGAACGGCTGAGTTGGTAATAGAGAAGAGGAATAGCCATGAAGGTGATCATAGAAGCAAGGCAGTGCAAGGTGGGTGAGCTGAAGTCACTGAGGTGAACTTATAAGAAGTGACAAAGGAAAGCAGAGCAAGAGTAAAAAATAAAAATAATCTTGGTTCTAGAGGTTAATGACAAAGAATTCCCTCTCAGTGGGTGAGTCGGAGGGTATCTGTTTAAAGCACAAAGGATCAGTCACAGTTCTGGCTTTGGGCCTGAGCCCTAAGGCCTAGAGCCCCATGCTACCTTAGCCATCAAAGACCCAGAGCTGATGTCCCTGCCTGCTGCCATCCACTGCTGCTACTTGTGAATACCAGCTGTGGTCCTAGTGTAACTGAAGGGATTCTCCTGGTCTATCCATGATTTCTATCTCAGCAGAGCAGTGCAGAAAGACCTTAGCCAGTTAGCTAGCAACATCTGGAAAAATGGAGGGTAGAAAGCAAGACTCATAAAGCAATTATTTACCATGGTATCTACCTAATTAAGTTCTAGGCAACATCACTCTCAAGAGATGGTCTATTGGAAAATATAGACTATAGATAAAAAGGTTCTTGGGCATGTAGTATCCTTCTTTGGAATTTATGAAGTTTAATAGTGCTTTTAGACCATACCAACCTTTCTTATTTTGTCTTTTGTTTTTTGGTACTTGGGGTCCAACCCAGGATGTTGCACTTGCTAGGTAAACGCTTTGCCACTGAGCTACATCCAAGCCCAACCTTTCTTATTTTATGTAATCCATATTTTCTTGAGAATTTTTATGTCTCTTTATTCCTGGTTCAGCTTAAGATAGGCCAAAGCTGTTCAATCTGTCATGACTTCTTTCCTCCTCTCCAAAGTGCTTTTAGTTCTAGGGAAGAATGATTTATATTAGATAAACCACTAAAGAAATCAAAAGCCTCTGGACAGTCTAAGTTCCTCTGTTACCTGGTCTTACTTTTTATGGACCACTCCCTTGAAAGTGGGATGAGCATTGGACTAGGCTTTGGCCAATGAGATACCACAGAAACGCAACCTCTAGGTTATGTCATTAAATGAAGGGACTGTGCGCTCCTTTGTTCCTTCCCATCTTCCTGCAGTTGGAATGTGAATTCACTGCAAAGGAGCTAGTGCAGAAGCTAAGAAGAATAACATGGATGGATACAGCCCAGGTCTCCTACCATCTTGAAACTTCCATGACAGATCTGGGCATGTCAGGCAGACATAAACCTCTCTTATTTTAACCTCTATTATTTTATCCTTTGATGCGGCTGGCGAACTGATATTCTGTGCTATCTCAAGACTTTTCTCCTCATACAATTAAATCAGCATTGAGAGGAAAGTAGCCTAAGTTGGTCTCCAACTGTGCAGACAGCAGAGCAGAAAGTGCGGATATACTGCTTGTCCGTCCTTAAGTTCCATGAAGGAGAATAGGAGTCTGAAGATGATTTCGTTCTGAAATCAATAGCAGTGTGAAGAGGATTTAAGCCCTCCCTCTTAACCATACATTAAACATCCCAAATGAGGAGATATTCAGCACACAGTTGTGGTTCTGACATTAATTTTTAACTATTTTCTTCAGCCAGGTCTTGTAATTTCACTGGCTCCTGCTTCTAACCTTCGTCCTGCTGTCAACCACACAATTTCCCTCTTTCCTCCTCTTGTGTGTTTGTAACTCACACTGAGATCCACTTCTAGTCTATGTTCTTGGTTCGCTTATAAAGTGATTGGGTTAATTCATCTAGGTACTTCTGCCACCCTAGGTCTGCCTCTTGGAAGGTAACTACTGAATGCTGGGTACCAGTGGCTCATGCCTATAATCCTAGCTACTCAGGAGGCTGAGATCTGAGGATCACAGTTCAAAGCCAGCTGGGGCAGAAAAGTCCGTGAGACTCTTATTTCCAATTAACCACCAGAAAACAGGAAGTGACACTGTGGTGGTAGAGTGCTTGCCTTAAGCGAAAGAGCTCAGGAACAGTGCCCAAGCCCAGAGTTGAAGCCCTATGACTGACAAAAGAAAAAAAAAAAAAAGGTAGCTACTACTTAAGAGAAGTTGAAACTTTTTTTAATGCAGAGGTCTATACAGAGTGTGATTATGTACTTTGATTATATATTATTAAAGAGAAAGAAAGAATAATGAAAAGGATGAAATGTTAGAGATTTATTGGTGGTAGCTCACGCCTGTAATTCTAGCTACTAAGAAAGGTGAGATCTGAGAATCAAGATTGTGGCTTGAGGCCAGCTCAGGCAAGAAAGTACATGAGACTCATCTCCAATTAACTACCAGAAAAACTGGAAGTGATACTATGGCTCGAAGTGCTAGAGCGCCTTGAGCAAAAAGAGCTCAGAAGTAGTACCCAAATCCTGAATTCAAGTCCCATGACTGACAAAAAAATTATTGTATTCATGAACTACTTTCTTGAATGGCAACTCCTTTGTACAACTAACTAAAGAGAATACAAATTACTTAATTAATGGAAGAGAGCTAGGCACTGGTGATTCACACTTTTAATCCTAAACACTGAGTGGAGCTGAGATCTGAGGATGATCGTTTGAAGCCAGCCCAGGAAGGAAAGTCACAGAGTCTCTTATCTCCAATTAATCATCACCCCCCCAAAAAAAGCTAGAAGTGGGTCTTTGGCTCAAATGGTAAAATGTGTGTGAGTGCATGTGCACACACACACACACACACACACACACACACACACACACAAAGGAAGAGCATCCATCAGATTCTTGGTGAATGAAGGGAAGAAATCTCAAAACACTGGTATAATAGACTCCCTCTACTTGATAAGTCTTAGTAATTTACATTGCTATTTTTTATTTTAATTCTGACTATTCACTTGTTGCATTCTGGCTATTAAATAGCTCCTGTTTATAGCCTGTTATAGCAAAGGCAGAGGTCAGTAAGGTCTGGAGGGATACTGGTGAGCCGAGTTTTGCAGACTGCTCAGAATCCTTTCATATCTTCTTATTACGGTGATGACATGGTAGAAGCTTTCCCGTTTGACCTAGCCTCAAATCTCTCTTCAGTTTGTTTTTCCCCTTGCATGGTGATTTTTTTTTAAAATTGTGATGCTGAGGATTGAAGGCCAGCATAGGCTTGGCAAGTGCTCTGCCGTAAGCTATAATATCAGCCCCAAGGAAAGGAATTTTGAGCTCCCAAATTCCAAATTTCTTGCCTTTTAATGCCACCCTGAGCAAATTACATCTCTCTTTATTAAAAAGCTATTGTATTTGCCTCTATAACTCATCCTGAGCAGTTTTGATCCCCTGTGATATTCGTATACACAACATCCTAGCAGAGTGTGTTGTAACACTGTGGGCACGAAAGAAATGCAAAATTACAGGCTTTACTCTCTTTTCTGCTCCAGCCAATGGGGAGCACCAACCCTTCTGGAAATTTATAAGCATTCAAGATCAGTAAGTTCAAAATGCTCTCAGCCAATGGGGAGCACCAACCCTTCTGGAAATTTATAAGCATTCAAGATCAGTAAGTTCAAAATGCTCTTGAGAGTCAGGACAGAGTTTTTCTTTAGATGTAGCATAAGGAAAAGAAAGAGTCAGAATAGTTTCCTTCCAAAACCACAGGTAAGAGAGGGTGGCACATCCATAAGCTGGGATCTGCTCAGTGGATAAGACACTCATTAGAATACTAGACTTAATTTAGTATTCCTTTCTAGCCAGCATCCTGTCATTTGAAATCAATTGGCTTTTTCCCACATTTAGGCTTAGTGTTTGGGTTTTCTCCTTTTGCACAAAGGGGGTTATTTATGCTCCAGTTTCCAATCGCTTTCCATCATGCACAAAACTTGTCCCATTGGGCAGACATCCCATGGACATCATCAACATCATGAAAATGTTTACAGGGTATTGCATATCTGTTGGGCTTAGCCATCATCCTGTATGAATTCACAGTAGGGTATGATCCTAGGACAGTGTCCATGAAGGAGTATTTCTCTGAGCTATCACCATTAGCTATTGTTTGTACATGAAAGTATTCGTACTTCCTTACTTGAACAGGAAGGAATAACAAAACAGTAACCTAGTATGGATGAATTAACATCACCTTTTCTTTCCCTTTGAATTTTGTCTGTTCCTCTTTCTCCCCATTGTCCTTTCTGTCCTTCATACAAAGCTGTGGTTGTTCCTGCCTCTTCAGGGAACTGAGAATGCCAAAGAATGTTTCTTCCATGAGACACAAAAAAGGTCAGATCCATCTTCTCTCCTCTGCTGCCCATGGAATAGTGTGTTCCCAGGGTCTTTGAATACTCCAGTGAAATGTGAATTTAAAAACTCGAATCCTTCTTAGTTTGTTGTAAATTCTTTGTATTTCTAAACTGTTAGAAAATACACATAACATTCACCATTTCAACTATTGTTAAGTATACAGTTCAGCAGTATAAAGTATGATCAGGTCACTGTGCAGCCAGCACCACCGTATCTAACTCTGGTACTCTTTTTATTCCATAAAACCAAAGTCATATTAACAATAACCATTCATCCCAGCCTCTGGCATACGAGGATGGAGATTTTCAGGCAGGAAGTTTACTGGGAAGCAGTCTTTAAGGATCTGAGGCATGTACAGTTCAGCCTAGGAAAAGGTAAAATTTTAATGTCATTATTAGAGAGATTGTGTGTGTGTGTGTATGTATATGAACATGTAAGTACACCTCCTTTCCAGTCTCACAGGGAGCTTTGAGATTTGAATGTCCATCCAAAGATGTCCAAATGAAGCAAGGGAACATAAGGTTCTTCCCCCTCTTCCCCACTGACCCCGTGGATCAGCTCTTGAAAAGGGGTTACCCTAGAAGAAGGCTTGTCACCTGGGTCAAAGCAGCTCCCTTTGGTTGAGAGAAATTCCTAAAGGGAGAGAGCCTGGATGGCATACCATAGCATCTTCTATAGACAAGATAGAAACTCGGCCACATGAACTAAGCAGACGATATCTTGGTGAACATATAGATACCTTAAGTACCCTGATTATGTCACATAAAGCATCCAGACCAATTCCATTCACTCCATTTCGTCCTGCTTCAAAACACAAGCATACATGGGCAGCTTGTAACTAGGTAGGGTTAAATGGCTGAGGAAGAAAATCTCTCATAACCAAGCAGGAGACAAGGACAGGCACAGACTCCTAGGAAGGGAAAAACTCGCCTTAAAAAACAGATTTAAAGAGCTGCCATGCAACATCACATCACATCACATGCAATGGCCACATCACTTATGTATTACTGTTTAAACAAGGACATCTAGGTCATCAGCCCCATCAATTCTATCATCTATAGCAAGGAATACAACTCCAACCACATTGTAGAACATTTGCTTATTCATATTTTTAAGTATTTTCAAATTGATCGTTACATGATAGTACCTAAGCTAGACCCTATGAATTCAAAATTAAAATGCAATGTCTTCCTTCAAGGGGTCACAGCTCATGGAGGCTGTGGATAAGTTAGGACCATTCTAGAAACAAAGAAGGTACTTTATGCACTGCTAAGATGTAAAAAGGGGACTTTCTGTATTTCTGTCAACATTGCATTCAGCAAGTTTTGAGTCTTGGCAGAGAATTTGAACTTAAGATCTGTTTAGAGGAAAAACAAAATGATAACTTGTTATAAAAGTAATCCTTGTCAATGATCAAGCAATGCCCTGTTCAGATTATCCAAAGGCCAGTTTGAGTGTGTTGTTAAAATGTTTTTGAAACTCTGAAAGTTACTAAAACAAAATAGATCTTCCCAAGTTTCTCTATATATCGATACTACTCTTATCTTATGTCTGTTTTCTCTAAAGTTCAGAAAAGAACTGACTTTTAAAATGTAGCCAGTTCCATGGTTCCAGGTGAAAGGAAAGTTTCCTGGCTCTATAGTATTCTCATTTTAGAGTTTGCATTTATTTGCATCTTATTTGTGAAGCACTCTATCAGGTTTTCCATAGCAGTCATTTTTAAATATATGTGTGTGTGTGTGTGTGTGTGTGTGTGTGTGTGTGCGTGCGTGCGCACGTGTGTGTGTGCATACACCTATATACATTATATATTACTTGATTTGTTGCATTATTTATTACCTGTCCAACTCTACTGGACTAAGGGAACTTCTTAAGAACAAGATCTTTATCTTGGTCAATATTGTAAATGTTCTCTCTAGAAAAGCATCTGTCCTGTAATTTGTATTTTATAAAGACTGGCTAATAAATAAAAATAAAATAGAAAGGGAAAAGACCATTGGTAATAATGTGTTATGAACTAAAGAGTATGAATAATTCAATCATTTGCCTCCCCAGTAAATTACAATATATTGGGATTCTTGCCATGGGTTGATACCGAATGACTAATCCACCTGTAGGTTCTGAGCTTCCAAGGTATGTTTTATTATCTATTCAGACTCCCCTGATCAGACCCATTTCACCAGCCTTCTCTTAGGCCTATCATGATGTGGTTTATGGGGTTATTATAACTCATTTGAGACTATCAGGTGTGTGTTTAGAAAAAGAAATCAGTGTAAAGGCAAAAAGAGACTTCTTATATTTTCATATTCAATACCACAGAGAAACAACAAAACTCTCCTAAAGAATGCAAAATCAGCAAATGGAAATAATTCTATTATTTTTCCATTTTGCTGCTACAATTGAGTAAGTTTATCTTGCCTTCAGTCAGAATGCCAGAGGCAAGTTATTCTGAAAATACCTTTCTCTCATAAGAACTGCCTTGAATTTTGACCTCTGAGATGCAGTATTATGGTATCTTTTCCTGTAATTCAATGTTCTTTCTGTAACATTCAGTGTGGTTGAATGAAAGTGAGGATAGAATGACTTTTCCTCCTTGCTGTCCAAACAATATAAGACATCCAGCAAAAATAAGCAGATTTGCAGAAGTAGAATGTACTTGAGAATGAAATAATCCTTTTGTACTTGGAGAGTGAGACTGTTCCAATGTGGATATCTGACTTGCTTCAGAGCTAAAATTCAATAGATTGAACCAATAAAAAAAGAAAGTAAGGTGCTATTATGAGTATAATTGTGTTGGCTTTTCATTGCTATATCAAAAAGCCTGAGATAATCACCTTAAAAAGAGGAAAGGTTAATTTGGAGACAATTGAGATTCAAATGATAGCAGTAGAGAATTCTAAAGCCTTGAAAACAGCTTTTATAAATTACAAATACAAGCAAGTTTGCTTATTAACCTCAAAGAATTTGTCATGGTAAAAGTATGTGTTTGTTTAACTTAAATGGTTTTTAAGCTGACGTCAAGCTAGGATGCAGTCATTAGAAAAGAGGATTGTTGTCAAGGAGTGGCATATCAGGCTTTACTGCGGAGGGGACACTTTTAGAGTCTACAGCTGAAAACTGGGAAATGAGTAGGCATGCAAATTTGGTTGGCAGTGGCACTGTGTGCACTCTGTGCACTGTGTTACATCTGGTTGCCATTCTAAATGCTCCCATTTCAGGCTGGGCAGAGGCCCTATTGGTAGAGCCTCAGCCATTGTAATTGGAGTGGCAGGAGGACATGTTGAGCCTGCTAACATAAGAAAGATGCTTCTTGAGTCTGTGTTTCTCTTTGTGGACATGATTACTGTTCTCCAAGCCACCCCAGGATGTTAAAAATAAGTGACGGGGATATGAAGCCCAGCTTTTCTTGAATCAATGAAGAAGATTGTGGAGAACCTAGAGTCCCATGGGAGCTATGACTGGGGTGCAGGAAATTTGCTTGGATAGCATAGGTGTAGTAAGTCTGATGCCTGTGGAAAACTGTTGGTGTGTATTTGCCCTGTCTTGTGTCTGACACAAGAGCTGAGTGCTGGTAGCTCATGCCTGTCATCCTAGCTACTCAAGAAGCTGAAATCTGAAGATCTCTGTTTGAAACCAGCCTGGAAAGTCCCTGAGACTCTTATCTCCCGTGAATCATAGAAAAAGCCAGAAGTGGTGCTATGGCTCAAGTGATAGAGTGCTAGCTTTGAACAAATGGAGCCCAGGGACAGTGCCCAAGCTGTGAATTCAAGGCCCAGAACCAGAAAAACAAACAAAAAAAGGGGCAGGATTCTGAGTGCTTGACATTCCACCATGATCCTGTACAACAACAGGACAAGTGCCTTCTCCTTTGTGATGCTCCTCTTTCCCCCTGCCTTTTGTCCTGTTACCTGCTTCTTGGAATGTGCCTTTTGATCTGTAACCAAAATGGCCCCATTAAAAGTGGAAAATGGAGGACATTCAGCAGCTTGGTTGTGTCTATCCTCAAGCTCTTCTTCATGTCTCATAGCAATATGAATATATGTCCTGGCTTTACGAATATTATGCATGAGTAATACTTTATTCTGCTAGAATGATGTCCATTGGATGAAATCAGCAGACAACTTCTTCAACCTCTTGCATATGTTCTGAGACAATCCCTTAGATTCCAAGCAAATTCATCAGTATGTATCTAGGCTGGTTCTTTTCTGTAGCTAGAATGCAATGGCTGTAGTACACACATTTTTATATAAGCTCTAAATGCTCCCTCACCTGAATTCACAACAGCTTCGTGCAGCAGTTGCAGGCTGAGGTGGTTGTGGACTGGGTCTAAACATCTTATTTTAAATTGCCTGAAATCATTCACCATTAACAACCACAGCAGACCAACGTGATCCTAATAGCTGATGTGGTGACCCAGAAGTTTGAGATAATGCATATTTTTACTTACACGGTGTATGTGTGGGGCGGGGTGGGGGGGGATGAGAAAGTGTCACCACTTAGCACTTCCAACAGAATTATAATTGGTTCCACCGTCAACAGATGGCTGGGGAATAAATTAACATGGGCCTTTATGTATATATGTGTGTGTGATACAGTCAAGAAGGTTTTAAATATGTTTGTTTCTTTTTAAAGGACATGATCTATGTTACAAAGAATTTCCCTGAAATGTGGAAATGTCTCTTGATTGGGGGAGATATAATCAGTCTTTTTTTTTTCTTTTTTGCTTATGTGGTGCTGGGGAATCGAACCCAGGGCCTCAGCCATGCAAGGCAAGCACTCTACCACTGAGCCACCTTCCCAGCCCCTGTAATCAGTCTTTACTGAACTTGCTATTGTGTTGTTGTTGTCGTCGTCGTTGTAGTCATTGTGTGTGTGTGTGTGTGTGTGTGTGTGTGTGTGTGTGTGTGTGTGTACTTATAGAGATGGACATTTATATTTTCTGGTTGTCTTTTTCTGTGGCGCTGGAAATTGAACTCAGGGCTTTGTCCTTGCTAGGCACCCATTTGACTGGTTAAGCCATGACCCAGTCCCTTCGCTGTTAGTTGGTTTTTTCAGCTAGGGTCTCATGTATGCTAACTGCCCAACTGACCTTGAGCTATGGGTCCTCCAATCTTTACCTCCCAAGTATCTGGGTTTATAGGCATATGCTTTCCTTTTGGTGTCTGGAAGAAGTTTGGGTCAGGGCAGGTTTATAACAGCAGTTGATTTTTTTTAAATTTTTGTTTTACATTTGTTATCTATAAAACTAATACCAACTATAAGAAATAGAGAGAGAGCAATATGAATATCTTTCTTCTTTCACTTTGACTTATCTGCTTCTCAGGGAGAATATCCACATTTCAGCAAACTTCCCTGATTCTCTGTTTTTCTTACCTTCAAATCTGTATATTGAAACCTAATCACCAAGTAGGTGGGGACCTTGGGAGATGACTAGTTGATGAGAGTTCTCTCATTATGTCTCATTTTCTTTATACATTCATTTGTTGATTAACACCTAGACTGGTTCCATGTCTTCACTATTGTAAATAATTCTATTCAAAACATGTATATGAAGAGGTCTCTATAGCATGCTCTTTCATTCCTTTAGATATATACCCAAGAGTGGTAAAGCTGGATCATATGGGAGTGTTTTTGAGGAACCTCAATATTAATTTCCACAGCTACATAAGTTTGCATTCACTTTAACAGCATACAAGAGTCCCTTCCCTCCATTTCCCTGCCTTACATCCTAGCCAGCATTCGTCCTTTGTTTTCCTGATGATTTCTACTTCAACTGGAATGAAATGGAATCCCAGTGTAGTTTTGCTTTGCATTTCCCAGATTGCTAAAGATGTTGGACATTTTTTTCATGTACTTATTAATCATTTGTACTTCTTTTTTTTTCTTTTTCTTTTTTTTTTAATTTAATTTTATTTTATTTGAGAAGATACTGTACAGAGGGGTTACAATTACATTGGCAGGATAATGCATACATTTCTTACCAAGCATTGCAGCCTCCTCCTTTGTTTACCCTTCACCTCCCTTCCCAGCCTCCCCCCTCCCCCCACCCAATCATACCCCCCTCCCCCCCCCACACCGACATTGTAAAGCTTGCTTTGACATCACATTTTGTAATTCTCCTTGTTGCAACAGGTCTACCTGAATCCTTAAACGACTTGTTTGTCCCCATCTCCTCCACATGTTATACTGACATCAAATAAAGTGAAAGCGGGGGTTACACTGTGGGGGAGGGACATACAAAGCAACAAAGAAATAATCTTATAAATGCATTAGAAACACATGCATGAAAGAAACGTCATTTGTACTTCTTACCATCTGTTGAGTGGATTATTTGTGTTTTATTATTTGGGTTCTTTATATATCCTGAATACTAGTTCCCTGTCAGATGAAAAACTGGCAAGGGATTTTTCCTCATTGCACAAGCTGTCTTCATTCTCTTGTTTCCTTTTCTGTACAGAAGCTTTTTTAATCCCATTCAGTCTCACTGATTAACTAATTTATTTTTATTATCCTTACATAGTGGTACATTGGTGTTTTAATTCAATAAGTCTATGTATACGTCTCCACTGATCAGTTTTGGGCATTATTTCCTGAGCTATTGGAGTTTTATTCAGAAACACATTGCCTATGTCTATGTCTTAAAGTGTTTTCCTCTGTAAGTTTCAAAGTATCAGGCCTCACATTACAGTCACTGATATATTTTGAAATGTTATTTGTACAGGGAAAGAGACAGGGATCTAATTTCCATCTTTTACATATAGATATCTAATTTTCCCAACACCATTTGCTGAAGAAGCTGTCTTTTCTCCATTGTATGTTTTTGGCACCTTTGTCAAGAGCCAGATGGCTGTAGCTCAGTGGGTTTATTTCTGGATCTTCTATTCCATTCCATTGGTCTGCATGTCTGCTTTTGTGTCGGTACCATGCTGTTTTTACTATGGCTCTATAGTATAATTTGAGGTCAAGTATTATGACATGTTTTTTTTGTTGTTGTTTTTGTTTGGGTTTTTTTTTTCTCCCTATCGAGATAAAACCTAGCTATGTAGCCTAGGTTGGCTTGAAACCTGACACCCTCCTTCCTCAGCTTCTACTTTTTAAGATTACAGGTATGAACTACCCTGCTTGACTCATGCTTATTTTATTTTATTTTTTGTGTCAATCCTGGAGCTTGAATTCAGGGCCTGAGGGTTTTTTTTGTGTTTTTTGTGTTTTTGTTTTTCTCAATGCTAGTACTCTATCAGTTGAGCCACACACAGCTCTATTTCCAGCTTTTGTGTGTGTGTGTGTGTGTGTGTGTGTGTGTGTGTGTGTGTGTGTGTGTGTGTGTGTGTGTGGTTAATTGGAGATAAATTGGAGATAAAGCCTGGGCTGGGGGCTGGGAAGGTGGCTCAGTGGTAGAGTGTTTGCCTTGCATGCATGAGGCCCTGGGTTCAATTCCTCAGCATCACATAAGCAAAAAGAAAAAAGCCGGAAGTAGCGCTGTGGTTCAAGTGGTAGAGCGCTAGCCTTGAGCTGAAGAGCTGAGGGATGGTCCCCAGGACAAGAGTTCAGGCCAAAACAGGACAAAACAAAAACAAAACAAAACAAAAAAGCCTGGGCTGGCTTCAAACTGTGAGACTTCATATCTCAGCCTTCTGAGTAGTTAGGATTACAGGCCTGAGCCACCAGTATCTGGCTTGGCTCATGTTTTTGTGGGGTTTTTGTTTTTGTTTTTTGCTAGTCATGGGGCTTGAACTCAGGGCTTGGGCACTGTCCCTGAGCCACTTTAGGCTCAAAACTAATACTCTACAACTTGAGCCACAGAACCACTTCTGGATTTTTTTGGAGTACTTTATTGGAGATAAGAGTCTCACAGATTTTCCTGTCCAGAATGGCTTCAAACTGTGATCATCAGATCTCAGCCTCATGCATAACTAGGATTACAGGCATGAGCCACTGGTGCCTGGCATTATATTTTGTTTTAAAGTGGAGAAAGCACGTCTACAAAACAAAAAATTATAATGGAGATATCACAACATTAAAAATAATCAAAGATCTCTGTGGGAAGCTGTAGGTTTAATATGTAACTCATTTGGAAGCCTAGATAGAAATGGAACAACTTTCTAGAAAAGTGTCCAATATGTTCTAAATTAGTCCCCAGGAGTTAGAAAAGATTGTTCTATAAACTGCTTAGACTTATCCCAGATACATAACACTTGTGTTAATTCACTATTTTTATTGACAAAAGGCCTCATTAAACAACACTTCTTTAACTGAGTATTGAACTAAATGAGAGATATTCAAGAGCAAAAAGATATAGAGATAACATACCACTTTTGTTACTAATTATATGCTTAGTGGTATGTCAGTTATATCTCTGGATAAGTGACTTCCAGAGATAGAAGAACCCAGAAGTGGATGGACTTGGCCTAGGCATCAGTGATAATGAACTGTGAAATTTTTAGTAAGGGGGCACTGAACAGATGCTCTGGGTACCGATTCTTTCTCTGATCTGTGATTGCAGTGATAATTGCAATTAATTGGAATTAACTTGGCAATCAATCTCATCCAACCAAAGCAGAGGTGGTCAAATGCTAGCCATGCTCCACTTGGTCCTATCTAGGCACATTGATCAGACAGAGGTGCACATTTGCGTTATCCTCTCCTAAGAGCCTACACATCTCTGTTGGCAGGCTTGGCACTCTCTCTAAGTTGCACTCTGCTGTTTTGCCCTCCTGGCCCTACTTTTCCAATCCTCAAAATACTCTCACCTAAAATTCTCTCATTTGGGGAGCCCAAGCTAATGCAAAAAACCATTCTGTTATTGCCTAGTGCTATTTATATTCTTTCTTATTTTCAGTTATTTTTCTATCCATGCTCAGTGGTTTTAGTTAAGGTTTCCATGGGAACGTAAGCAGAGTACTGACATGGACCAGTCCTTGTGTCTTTATGTTCTTCATGGTATAGTCTCACACATGGGAGAGACTAGGCTTTTCTTTAAAAAATTATTTTTTCTAATGGTTTTTTAAAATCTGACAGCAGATAGTGAAAAAAAAATCACACAGGGGTTTGGAAGATATGCATATTTATCATGCAGAGGATGTTATATATAACCATGGAATTTTTAAGGTTATTTTCTGAATATAAAATATGCTATATACATTTACAAAGATCTTGGAGAAAATTTAGACTGATATGAATAGTGTATGAAATTATTATATGGGATTGAAGAGCTCTGTACCTGCTCTTAGAGACATTTTAATGTTGAACTTGCTCTGGAGAATTATTAACTAGCAAATAATTAAAATGCTGTGAAAATGAATTCAAGGCCAATTAGTTTAGTTGTAGATTTTTAAAAAATCATAAGAAATCCATGACTGCCAACAAGAGCAACTAATATGGTTTTATTTGCATGCTAAAACAATTTAGTATGGATCCCAAAACGTACATTTTCTAGAATACAGTAATTTAGCCTTCAGGCTCAAACTGCAAGTGTAATTCTAACAATAAATGAATCCAATAATGGAGATGCAAGTAAATAAATAGCAAGTTAATAATATCTGACATTTGTATATGCTTTATTACTTTTCCAATAAGGTGGGGGGTTTTTTTGGTTGTTGTTTTAGTTGTGGGGCTTGAACTAGCACCTGGGCACTGTCCTTGAGCTCTTTTGCTCAAGGCTAGTGTTCTACCACTTTTAGCCACAGCGCCACTTCTGGTTTTGGAGTGGTTAATTGAAGATAAGAATCTCACAGGGACTTTGCTGCCCCAGCTGGCCTCAAACCACAATCCTCAGATCTGTCTCTTCAGTAGCTAGGATTACACGCATGAGCCACTGGTCTCTGGCTTCTTTTAAGTGTCAAAAAATGCTTTTATTGGGGGTGGGACGGTGGCTCAGTGGTAGAGTGCTTGCCTTGCATGCATGAGGCCCTGGGTTCAATTCCTCAGCACCGCATAAGCAGAAAAAAGCCAGAAGTGGTGCTGTGGGTTAAGTGGTAGAGCGCTAGCCTTGAGCTGAAGAGCTGAGGGACAGCGCCCAGGCCCAGAGTTCAGGCCCATGACCGGACCCACACAAAAAAAAAAAAAAAAAAAAAAAAAAAGCTTTTATTTTCTTTTATTTTTTTTCTCCAAGTATCAAGATTTGAACTCAGGACTCACAGCTTGCTTTACTACTTGAACCATATCTCCAGCTTGGCTATTTTCTTGTTATTTTGGAGGCAGAGTCCCTGGACTTGACTGCCCAAGCTGGCTTCAAACCTCCATCTTCCAGACCTTAGCCTCCTGAATGCCTAGGATTACAGGCTTTAGCTAGCCATTGGTACCTGGCTCTAAATATGTATTTGATGAAATCCAATACATTTGGTTACATCCAAATTTGGTTACATCCAAATTATCTTAGTAGTCTAGAATAACATCGCCATTACCATAGTAAATGGTATCTATATGTAACCTGAATAATGCATCATACATAAATGATAAATAGTATCAGTTCTCTTTCAATTTAACCCAAGACAGGCATGTGACCATCTTTAAATCATGAACTTTCCAGTCTATTTTTGGTGATGTAAATTCCTTTTCCTTTTTTCTTTTTTAAAAATTTACTTTATTGCTATTTTAAAGATGATGTACAGAGGAGTTACAATTATATGCTTCAGGTAAGGAGTACATTTCAAATAAGTTTTATAGTTCTTTTACTATGGTTGCTAAGCCTAAAATATATTTACAACTGTTTATATAGCCTACAGTTCCCTTTACTGTATAAGCTATAGTTTCCTTTACTATCAAGTTAACCAGTTATCTGGTCAAGATAATTCAATTAACCTACTGTCCCAGTAATGAGCAACTACTTCTCCGGATGGTATCTATTAACTTGTGCCTTACTTCATCTATGCCCAACCATGGGGTCTCCAGAGTCCAGATCTGGTACATATCCCACCTATATTTGTTGGGATGAGGTACTAAGGCAGACTGGCACCTGCCTAGGAAGCTCTCCTAACCCTGTGAGTAGGCGTTCATCTTTCTTTACTTCTACTAATAGTGCTCTTGATTGCTCTGTGTCTATTTCACACTCTTTATATTTCCAGATGGTTCTCTCAGCCTTAGTCTGGTCATATCCTTCTCAATACCATCCATCACTATTGCTACAATATGGATCAAAGAATCCCCAGAGGTCTGCATAGTAAAAGGACAACCACATGGTCCCCAGCTTGGTGCTATTTGGAGGTGGTGGAACTTTCAAGAGGTGGAGCCTAGTGGGAGGTTTTGAAGTCTTTGGGGGTGTGTCGTAAGGTGACCATGAGACTTCTGTCTCTTCTTATTTGTTCCTGGTCATAGAATGAGAGATTATACTTTGCCATATACTTCTGCCATGATGTATAGGCACCATGTACCATAGGCACAAAACAATGGAGCCAACTTAGGATGGATTGAGCCCAAACTAACTTGTTCTCTTGATAAGTCATTTGTTATAGTAATATGACTAACACAGTGATGAACTCTGTTTATGCTTTACAATAGGATCACACCACATAGAAAACATCCAGTTACTGTTTAAGATGAACATTTTACTCCCTTTTAATTTGGTTAAATAAATGTGCGTTTTCTACTAGTAACATTATTACTAATAGTACTAATATTAATCATTGTAATTACAATCAGAGGCATTGTAGTTAAACTATAGCCCAAAAGCATCTATGCACACATTTAATAATATCTGTAGGTAGCTTTCGATTATTAAATTAATCCCAAGTTCCCTAGGGCTATTTAAATTTATGAACACAAAAGCAAGTTGTAGAGAAATACTTAAGAAGAATAGGAAGAGGGAAGGCAGGGAGAGAAGAGAAGGCAGAAGGAAATAGGAGGAAAAAAGTTAAGAAGCATCATACATTTTAAAACTAGGCTCTCTCTTAGCAAGTCAGAAGTGCTAACTGAAGATACTTTATAGATAACATAGACTTTGAAATATTCTGAACAGAAATATTCAAGTACTAAAAGAAATGTATATGTTTTGCTGAAACTGAAAGGTAGTTATAATTTTTGATGTATACAATAGCAGGTACATGATCAGTGGTTGGCTTTACAATTTTTCTACTGGACATTTAGTCTACCAGTCTCCCACTAAGATAGTGATTATCATAACTTCTTGGGGGAGATTCATTCATTGCTGAGACCTAAAGAATTAAAAGTTCTGTTTCCCATAGATAGATGTAGAACAAAATGCTGAAACAAGGATACAGGATGACCCATTGTAACAATGAGATGTACAAGATAGTATGTTACAACTTGAGGGGGGGTGAGAAGGGAAGGAAGACTTGGGAAGGTGGGGAGGAAAGGGATGGTAGGGGGAAAATAAAGGAGGGTGTAACAAAAACAAACAAACAAATCCTGTTAAGTGAGGTAAGCCAAGCACAGAGAGACAAATGATACATCTTCTCTCCTATGTAGAAACTAAATCTAAAATACCCCAGGACATGATATATAGCACTCTAAGCAATCACACACAGAGAGCAAAGGAGGATACTCTTAGGAGAGGAACACAAAGGCACAATGTGTCCATGTGTCTCTGATCAATAAAATAACATTTAGTGAAATGAACTACAGGAAATGGAAACAAGAGTTTTTTCCCCCTTTGTTGCTGTTTTTGTTTTCTTTTCTTTTTGTCTTCTTTGTTCATTTATCTGTCTTTAGAAGAATAAAGGGGGCATAGAAATGGAGGGACAAAGTGTGAACAAATGTAGCAATGGCATTCACTGGACACTATGTTAAAAATGAACTATACAAGTTGTGTGGGTGAGGATGAGAGGGAAAATCTGGGAGAGAGCCAGGGAAGGGGTGACAGTGTCCAAAAGAAATGTATTCTTTACCTGACTTATGTAAACCCCTATGTATATCACCTTTATAATAACAATTGTACATTTTAAATTCCATTTTCCTTCTTTACAAAGGCATTGGGCAGCTATCTCTTCTTCCTAATATCTATCAATACCTTTTCTAAGTTTCATGAGAACATGTTGGTTAGCTAGCTGCCCACACTGATTTCCAGGAGGAAAGGGGTTTTTCTCAGAGCCATGTGAGGGTTTATGTCCAGAACTCAAAGGTTCAAGGCGAGAGAGCTCAAGAGATTGGCTTCCATTCTTTGTAGCAGGTGAACATCAAAGTTATTATTTGGAACCCAGGATGTGACCTTGAGGGGAAAAAAGGGCATTTCCTTAATAGCATCCATCTATTTCTTTGCCCTGAGAACACCATGCTGTTGCCAAAGTACATGTGAAAAGACCCAGGCAGTCTCACAGTTTATATCCTGTCCCACTTGGAGCTACTATGAAGTCTCTTAGGATTCATTGGTTGCTTTGTATTTCATTTTGACAAATCACTCAGAAGGCTGCCAGAGATAACAATCCCTCTTGGGGAAACAAATATTTCATTCCATTGGTTTCTTCTCAAGCTCAAAGTCTGGATCATTACAGTTTGGTACAATGTCTTTTTTCAACTTCACCTCTAAAAGTTAACCTCATATATTAAAATAACAAAGTTTTAGCAGTTGTTTTCATGTTGGTATAGAGTTCCTTCATCAATACTTGGTTTGTTCCTTTTCTTTTCTTTTTCTTTCTTTCTTTCTTTCTTTCTTTCTTTCTTTCTTTCTTTCTTTCTTTCTTTCTTTCTTTCTTTCTTTTTCTTTCCTTCCTTCTTTCTTTCTCCTTCCTTCCTTCCTTCCTTCCTTCCTTCCTTTCTTTCTTTCTTGTTTTCTTTCTTTCTTTCCTTCTTTCTTTTTTCTTTCTTTCCTTCCTTCTTTCTTTCTCCTTCCTTCCTTCCTTCCTTCCTTCCTTCCTTCCTTCCTTCCTTCCTTTCTTTCTTTCTTTCTTTCTTTCTTTCTTTCTTTCTTTCTTTCTTTCTTTCTTTCTTTCTTTCTTTCTTTCTTTCTCTCTCTTCCTTGCTTCCTTGCTTGCTTCCTTCCTTCCTTCCTTTCCTCCTTCCCTCCCTCCCTTCTCTCTTCTCCTCTCCACTCTCCTCCCTACCTTCCCATTTCCCTTTCTTCTTCTTCCTTTTCTTTCTTCTCTTCTTCTGTGACAGATATCCTCTGTGTTGCCTGGAACTAGCTGAGACTACATGTGCATGACACTACATCCAGCTCTTTTACTCCTTTTGAAGTGCCATGATTCTGGTTCTGTCCCATGCTAAGATGTCACCTACTCATAATTCAGGTGTTGCCAGAGCAATAATATCCACCAAGGTATATTCAGTGTTCATCCATTTACCTGGAAGACCAGGAATTTAGTAATCTGATGAACTATAGGATACTTTGATTCATTTTTTTTAGGACAAGGTCTTGCTATGTAGTGCCTGTTGGCCTGGAATTCACTATCCTTCTCTCTCAGCCTCTCAAATGATGGGATTATAATAAGGCAACACACAATGATCTCTGACTTAGAGCTATTTATGCTACTCCAATTGTGTGAGCAGCATTCTTGTTACCTTTGCTGGTAGATCATTTGATTTTCCACTCAGGGCGGTACTTGACTATTATTGAATGGCTCAGAGCAATTTAATCCTTGGAGAATCAGTTTCCTTATGTATATAACTGTATGGAATGCAGACATTTTATGTTTAGCAAAACAACACAAAACAAAACACCAGACTATCAGTTGACAGACATCTAATCCCTTTAAATAAGTTTTTGGGTAGACATAGCATTCTGTAGTTGATTGGTCATACAGAAGCTCAGCAATTGTCAGTCCCTCATCATAAGAATGGAAATTCATGTTTGTTAATAGGATTTCTTTTTATATATTAATATTATTGTAAAGATACTTTACTGAGGGGTTACAGTTACATGAGTAAGGTAATGAGTACATTTCCTTTCAAGCATTTTTACCCCCTACGATCCCTTTTCTCCCCACCTCCCCAACTCCTCCCACCCCTCCCCAAGTTGTGAAGTTGGTTTTCAACGTAGTATCTTCTTGAAATTCCTAGCTTTGATCATTGTAATCAAAACAGCTTTATTTAGGAAATTTGCACTCTTCATATAGCATTTTTTGTGTATCTATTTGTGAGATCATTTCATTTTGTTTTAAATTCGGTTTGTGGGGCTTGAACTCAGGGCCCCAAACTCATATTCAGCTTGTTCACTCATAGGTGGCACTTGACCCTGGAGTGACGCCTCCAATTCCACTATTTGTGTTTTCAATAGCAAAACATCTCTGAAATATCTTAGCTCTGTCTCCTTCGCTAGAACCTAAGCACTATAAGGCCAACAGATCTTGTTTAATTGGTTTGTCAATGTATCCCAAACATCCAGACCTAGGTGCTAAAGAATTGTTTGTTGCATAAATGAATTTGTAGATTCAGATATTAGAGAAAATTCAACAATTTGGAGTTACAAAATGGGATTAGGATTCCAGCCCAGATTCTTCATTGTGTGACCTCAGGCAAATTCTTGACCTCTTTGAAATGTAATTTTTTCCCTCAAAAATTGACTTTGCTATGTAAGTCACCAAGTAAGGGGATTTGTAAGTCCTGTGGCCAGAGGCCAGTGTGACAAACTAGCAAAGACTGGCCTATAGAAGGGTGCCTGAGTGTCTTCATCCCTGCCCATTTGTGGATCTCCAAGCTCTTCTCAAATAGTACTTAGGTATAACATTCAAAAAAAGTATTCCCATCTTGCCAGTGTGTGTTAGGGGATGGGGGTTGTAAATGACTGGTTCAAAGCCATTTAGCTATCTAGCTATGATCATAGCTTGCTTTGCTCCTGCTCTAGACTGGACTGGGAATCTTATAACCTTCCGCAGTAAGGAAGCAAAACATCATTTATCAGTCGAGGATTCAAGATTTTACCCATTTGGCAGAGAATGGGAATATGGGGTTCCAAAGAAAGGCTATGAGAGCGGGTGACGACATGTTGGATGATGTTTCAATGTTATTTATAGCTCACTGTGTTGGTCATAGCAATTTCCATTGCAACTTTCCTTTGGAATTCTTCGCGTTGGGAAACAGCAGCTTTCAAAGTCTCCTTTCTTAAAGAAAACAGAGCCTGACCTCTTGCTGGCAGTGTGTCTGGTGGATTAGGATGGAGGCTGGGCCAATGTTGGAGAAACATCTCCATATTGTGATGTGGGCTTGTGTTGACATCCCTCTCCATGCTGTAGGGGATTCTTGGTTTGGAGGAAGCTGGAGAAGGAAATCTTGCCCATATGTTTGCAAGGCAACCTTACAGATTCCAGGGCAAATTCTCAGCCAAAGGGAAGCAAGCATGTGCTGTATATTAAACTTATTCGGGGTTGGGTTGGGCTGGGATTGGATTTGAGGAAAAAGCAAAGAGACAAATAACAACCTTTGGCTGGGTGTTTCCAAGGAAAGCTGGCTTTGTCTGTCACTAGCATCATCCTTGTACTGGCAGTACAATTGCAGAGAAACAGCAAATTCATAGGTCTTGGCAGAACTCTTCCCATTACTCTTTAAAAAGAAAAAAACGCAAAACAATGGCTCTAGATGCTGTGTTTGACAGGAGACTCTTAGTTCTTACTTCAGTGCCATTAATGCCCCATGACTATATTAACCATATACCCATCTGTTCCAAAGCATCTTATTGTTGATTGCAACATATCTCAAGTCTCAAGAAGATGCTTTAAGACCATATTGAATAAGAATGGTCCTGATTATGAATGGTTAGTGATTGGATTCTTCCATCCTGTTGTTACTCAGCAAGATCTGGCTACACATAACATTTTAAGAATGGTGTGGTATGTCATTAGAGGGAGCCAAGACCAGACAGAACCTTGGGTAAGGAGAGGTTTGTTGGCGACATTGAGATAGGGAGGCCCATGCAGAGGGAAGGGAAAGAAAAGGAAGGGAAGGGAAGGGAAAAAGGAAAGGGAAAGGAGAAGAAGGTAGTATACTAGTATGCGATATGGACAGGTAAACTATATTGGCATAAGGATTCAATTCAGAGATGAGGCAGCCACAGCTATGGCCATAAGATTCTTCCTTCACAGAAGAATTCTAACCAACAAGGATGGGTCTGAAGACAGACTCAAAAGCCAGCGCCAAGCAGAGCTAGTCTGTGGGCTCTGTGAGGCAGGCCTGCTCTTACGGCTTTGTCTGTAGCTGGCTGCCAAGGACAGTGCTTGATGGAACATATACCTAATATTTACTGAATACCAAGTCAAGCTATCTAGACAGAGATCAACCTGGGCCAGATAGGCAGGCTATGTTCAGGTAAGTGCATAAGCACACAGAATAATGATAGCTCATGGATCTGAGGCAGGAGAAGCAATGAAGTTCAAACCCCAGCAGCAGAAGACCCCATGCTGTCTATATTCTGACTGACTCAAGTCACAAGGGCAAAGCGTTCAGTTAAAGAGCACCTGGGAGGACCCCATCACGAGAGAGTTGGCAGAGGTTGGCACTGACAAGTCAGTTTCAGAGAGGGTTTCATTTGTCATCACAGAGAACATAGGTGCTTGGGTCATACACGTTCAGCATGCAGGGCTGAAGAGAGTTTGATAGCTGGAAGGGGTTTGGAAGACCTTCCTGGCATATAGATAGGAACATTGTGACAAAAAGGAGATAAATAACTTTGGGTAGGGGGCTAGAGGATTTTCTCTCTTCTCCTGCTTATTTCTTCATCTTGGAAAGCTTTCTGTCTTGTTGTGTGCCTCTCGAGTTCCCCTAAGAAAGCTGTTTTTGTAATACCTTTATCTCCGATCCACATGGCATAATTTCATGAACAAACAGTCTCCAATATGGCTGTTGGCTGACATGATGGAATGAGTGAGAAAATGAATACAAGAAGACATTTTTGAAAGGACGAGTTGTTTTTGAAATAGCCAATCCTTCCATAATGAAAATGTTTCAAAAGAGCACATGAAGTTGTTTGTTCCACTCATGTGTGTCTAATCTCCCAGATTCAGGAACTGTTCTGAGTAGAGGTTGTACTTCAGGTTTACACTGCCTTTGCTACAGGGCCTGTTGATGGAAATTTAGAGAAGTTAGCCCTAAGGTTATTATCTCTCAAGACAAGGGGAAGTAGGGACCTTTTCACCTTTACTTACAGTTGACAAACTATCTTGTTCTTTTAAAAAGGGAACTCCATATTTAAATCTTTGTACACTGGCTGATACACCATTATAGTCACCAGACCCAATTACAACACATTTCAGTCATGAGGGCTTAGCATACTATGTTGAAAAATCTCCCCAGATTCTGATAGGCTCTAATAAAGTAACCAATGTGTCAGAAAAATTAACTAATATGCTCTAATTGAATTAACTAATGTATTAGAAGAGCAATGACAAGATCTGTCCCAGCAAAGGTGAAACTTCTTGTGTCACTTCCATGTTGAGTTATCACCATCCATTCTCACACCTTGCCCTCCCCCACCAAATGGTCCACTTCTGCCTATGAAATACACTTTCATAAAAGCATCAGCTAAAACATTAAATCTTAACACTTTTATTTAATTGGCTTTTAAAAACAATATCAACGTAGCTGAAAATGTAGAGGTGAGATCCATTGACAAGAGCAGAGTTTCTTAATCTTGGCACTGCTATGTTATGTTGGAGAATATCCTGGTTTCCACCTACTATAACCCATTTGCATTTTCCCAAATTGTGACCACCAAAATTGTCTATGTCTCCATTGAAAAATATCCCTTGGGAGGCACAATTGCCCCAAGTAGAGAATCACTGGACTGGAGAATAATGCAATATGGTGCATTGTACGTATTGTACTCCCACCCAAGGTGCTTAGTGCACAAGTACAGACATGACAGTGATTCAAAGGCAGGGAGAACATAGTGAGCTACACAATCTGGGGAAATTACTTGCAGAAGAAAGAATCTGTAGACCCTGTATTGAGATAAGGAGGGCATTATTGCTTTCATTTACCTCTTTGTACTCTAATGGTAGGTAGTCCATTGGATTTTAATCATGACTAAAGGATAAAAATGACTTGAACTTGAATTTAAGGACTGAGTCTTCAGGACAGGGACCTTTAAAATGTTGGAACATTGAGCTGGGCGCCAGTGGCTCACACCTGTAATCCTAGCTACTCAGGAGGCTGAGATCTAAGGATCGCAGTTCAAAGCCAGCCTGGGCACGAAAGTCCATGAGACTCTTTATCTCCAATAAACTGCTCAGAAAACCAGGACTGGCCCTGTGTGGCTCAAGCAGTAGCTAGCCTTGAGCTGATGAGCTGAGGTGACAGAGCCCAGGGCCAGAGTTCAAGCCCCATGACTGAAAAAAAAAAAAAAAGTTGGAAAGTTGGAAATCCTAATGTTCCCAAATCTACACAGATGCAGTTTTCATCCCATGGTGGAAAATTGGCATGGGAAAGCAAACCCTGATCAGAAGAGGCTCAGGGAAATTGGAGAGCAGGCAAGGCAAATTTTAATTGTCCAGTGACCAAAAGGCTCCCTTTCCAGGGCATCATAACACAGCTGATTCCTAAGCCATGGAGCACAAGACAACATTGACACCCCCACAGGGTTATTTCTGTAGAAATAGTTACAGTTCAGTAGTACTGTTGTTTTCTATGAAGTAATACAAAACGATCACAAAGGGTGCAGTACCAGCAGACCAAAGAGGCCTTTTGCGAAGAGACATTTCTAAAAGTCTGAAGGTTGTATGGGGTAGTACAAATTGCCAGGGTTAACTTTTAACTTCCCCATTGGTGGGTACTGAATTAGAAGACAATGTTTCTATGGTGTCAGGTGATATTCCTGTTCAGGATTGGTGTCACCTGATGGGCACAGGTGGGTAAGTCCCTGGGCAGTGGCACCATTGTAACCCTCTGCCATGTCTCCCTTGAGCCCAGTTTTAATTACACCAGGAGCCAGAATTTCACACTTGGCCTGGATGGCATCATTCCTTCCTGTTACCTTTCCATTATCTTACCCACCTCCTAGCTGCAGCATTCAAATGACTCCGGTTTCACATTAGTAGCTCATTGCCATGGTTTCCATTTGGTGTGCGATGATGTCAGAGCAAAGGAGGAATAGAGCTTTCTTTTTAACTCTGATTACAGCCTGCAATACTCTTTTCACTCTCTCTAATACAGTGAGAGCTCCTGGCAACTAGTTCTTTCTCGCATGGGTGCTGCCTTTCACTTGACATGTGATTTCACTCTGATCAGGGAGCAGGGGTTGAGCAGACGTGAAAAGTGGGGTGTGCAGGATGAAGAGCTGGTCTTGGATGAGTTCACGTTGTTGTCACTGAGACAACGTGAGGGCAACTAAGAAGAGATGAAAAGTTCTTCATCTTTCAAAAGTTTTGCTTTTACACAAATGGAAAGGTTCTAAAATAAAGCTCAGAGGCACAAAAGCCATTTGTCCTCTCACTATACAGAAATAATCACAACAGCATTTGCATGTAGGTCCTAGCGTTTCTCCCACATCTAGTGGAAGCAAGGCCGAGAAGTCCCTAGCAGGAGACTGGGTGTGTGGACACCTTCTCACCCTCAGCCTGCACGTGGATTGGTGTTTGGTTGTCTGTAGGCACAGGGAAGGAAGTTTTCACGGCTGCTTCAGGAAAGAAATAGGATCAGAGCGGGCCTGGCTGGGGCTATGCACTTCTGGATCCCTCTGAGCTAGTATGGAAAAAGGGGGACTAGAAAAAATCAGATACAGAAGGAGCTAACACTCATAAATATGTTAAAACTCAGAGCAGAATCAGCTTTGTTCTAATGGCCTTAGGGACCAATTCTGAGGGCAGAGGGGAGGCCCTTTTTTCTCAATCTATGGCAGACTGGGCAGGCTGAGGTCATGAGAGACCTGTACTTTCCAATGCATGCCTCCAGTGTTTCCTCTTCCTAGACAGATTCCTCTTGCTGTGTTCCTAATGGGTGACTGTCAGTGTCATGTACTACTTAAATAGTAAAAGGTTCATGGATTGACAGTTCAGCCCATGGATTATCCTATTTCTGGTGGATTCTATATGCTCATCAGTTGTGTCCTGGCCAGTGCTTTTGCTGACAGATTTCCAGATGGACAAAATCAACAGATTTACTTAATTGTAGCATTACCTTAAGGTAAACTATCAAGTAATGTAGTATAAGGTTTTCAATTTAAATGAGAAAGTATTTTTAAGCCTGAAGTCTCTTTTATTTAAAAAAAAAATCCACATTGTAAAGTGTGTTAGTGAAATATATATAATATGTTCACTTTAATATATATAATTTATATAATATTATATATATAATATTATATATATAATTTAATACTTTCAAAACACTTCCTTGGCTTCTCCCCCTATTGCTGAAAGTGCATCTCAGACATGGACTACATGTCAATCAACCCTAATCAGTGCTTATATTTCTGTGTGTGTGTGTGTGTGTGTGTGTGTGTGTGTGTGTGTGTGTATGTTTGTGGTATTTCCTGGGCACTGTCCTTGAGCTTTTTTAGCTCAAAGCTAGAGCTCTATCACTTGAGCTATGCTTCTAGCTTTTTAGTAGTTAATTGGAGATAAGAGTCTCACAGACTTTCCTATCTGGGCTGGCTTCAAACCACAATCCTCAGATCTCAGCCTCCTGTGTAGCTAAGAACCATAAGTGCCTGTCATTCTGTTTCTAATAGAATCTTTCAAGCACCCATTTGTTTCCTGCAAGTAAGGAAATAGAGAGTTTTTCTTGCTTTAATATATTCCTGTCTTCAACTCACTGAGGGTTCTCTTAATTTGATAGACTGTGGTGATAATATGTATAAAAAGTGAAGAATTCTCTTATCTTAGCAATTATCCAATAATTTGAATATTTTAGAAGTTTGGGTTTTAGCACTTAATTTTTTTACAGTTCATATGCTGTTGAGATTATCTATAATGTGCTTAATTCTTTCCAGTTTGGAAAAAAAATGACACTTGAACCAATTCGTATTAGAACTTCAGTTAATTTTGTAATCGAGTTTGAATTCAGAATCTCATAATTGGTTGGCTTGCTTGCTCAGCTAATTTTCCACCACTTGAGCCACACCTCCAGGCACGCTTTTTTTGTTGGTCATTTTGGAGATGGTATCATATGGATTTGTTTTTTTCTCAAGGTTGCCTTGAAACTTGATTCTCCAGATCTCAGCCTTCTGAGTAGCTAGGATTACCCATGTGAACCATCACTGGTGGCTGGCATGAGATTTTGTGTGTGTGTGAGAGAGAGAGGGCGGGAGTGTATCCTGGGACTTGAACTCAGGGCTTGGGTGCTGTCCCTGAGCTGTTTCGTTCAAGGCTTGATAACACTTAAGCAATAGCTCCACTTCCAGTGTTTTGGTGGTTAATTGGAGATAAGAGTATCTTGGACTTCTTTGCCTAGTCTAGCTTCAAAATTTGATCAGATCTCAACCTCCTGAGTAACTAGGATTATAGGCATGAGTCAGTGGTGCTGAGCTGAAATTAATATTTTAATTAAGCAAAAATTTTATTCACTTAGTGAAGTAAGCCAGGCCCAGAGAAACATATGTCCCATAGTTTCCCTCATTTTCAATAACTAGTATATGTCTGAAACAAGCAGAAAAGGTCAGATAAGATGATGTTAGGTGAAATGAACCCCAAGATAAGGACACAAGTGTTTTTTTCTTTCTTGCTATTGTTTCTAACATATTTATAAGGTGATTTTTTTGTTGTTGCTTTGTATGTCCCTCCTCCACGGTATAACCCTGTTTTCACTGTATTTGATATTGGTATAATTTGATTGTTTAAATAGGGATACAGGTAGACCCATTGCAACAATGAGATGTACAAGATACTATGTCAAAAAATGAACTTTACAACTTTGTGGGGGGGAGTGTAGTCATGGAGATGGGAGGGCAGGGATGGTAGGGGAAAAACAAAGGAGGAGACAACAATGCTTGATAAGAAATGTACTCATTACCTTGCTCATGTAATTGTAACTCCCTCTGTACGGTATTTTCACAATAAAAAACTTATTAAAAAATAAAAAAATTCACTTAAAATTGGCAATTAGATCTGCTAGAACTATAAAGAGAATGTCATAGATGGAGCAAATAAACATCTGTTGTATATCTGAAAGTAGAAAATTAAACATTTCACTCTTATTTCCTCTTGCCTACTTGTGGTAGAATCTGCTAATTGTTCCTTATTTTTATTCCTTCATCTTGGTTTGCAAGACTATCAAAAATTATATCATTAGAGAGAATTATGACACTCTAAACTGGACACCAAATGTAGCTGGATCTTCCTCATCCTGTCTGATCATGTGTTTTGCTCCCTTGCTAGCACAGAACATGCATTTGGCACATTACACATCAGTTAACACATGATTAATGAGTAGCTATTACATGTCAGGTGTTGTGTGAAGTGTTAAGAGTTCTGAATGGCAGAGCTAATCCCTGATATTTGAAATGACTATTATTGTCATGACCATACTTGGCTGTGTCCATGATTAAATTGACCTTATCACTGGTATTTTGGATCCTAAGTATACAGACTGTAGTAGAGGTCTTGTATATTTTTGTTGTACAAATGAGCAAATAAATTAAAAAAAGATGGATGCTACTGATAATTAAGATAGATACTATTGATAAATAAGACTACCTGCAATATGGGGATTTTTCTGTTTGACACTCCAAGGCAGATCTGTTGGGGACTGACTATAAGATACATAAGTAAAAAAATTTACATATGTATATGCATATATAGGTATATAGATACATGTATACCTATATCTGTATATATAGGTATATATGTATATACATACATGTATGTGCATGTATATACATGTAAATACACGTATACATATAAATGTATATATGTACATAATGCTTGACTCTACTTCACAACCTCAAATGTTTATTGATCATGTCCATTAGGCTTCCAAGTTTAAAAATAATCAGCAGAGAACTTTAGGGCATAGGATGTTTCTGAGGGTACCTCTGCCTCTTATAACTTATGTGGACTTCCTTTCTATGTATCTAAGTTCCAAACATCCTGATTTCTACTTCCGTGTCTTCCTGTGGGTCTTTCTCATTAGCTCCTCTGTTTGCTAACCATGAATTCCTAGGACAGGGTGGGGAGTGCTGGGACATACAGGAACATCAAGTTGACTACTGATTAGAGGTCTCCATAGACAGGCTAACAGATCAAGGGGGGAAGGCATGAAAATGAGGAAAAGCTTAAGCACACTCTCTTCCTTTGAACTTGAGCCTTCTATGCTTAGCTTTTGCTAGTGAGTCTTTTAACCTAATTACTACATTGGTTTGGTAATTGGTCACACAGTCCCAGAAAGACTGGGTGAGTGGCAACAATCAGGCAATAGGGAAGAAGAGGGAAAGGGCAAATGTGAATACTTTCCCATGATGTGATCTATGACCTCCTCAATGAGCTTTACCCAGGCCCTTACTGTTTAATCCCGTGCCTCTGGGTCTGGGCTGTAATAGCATCTTTTATATCTCTCTTTATCATGGGACTGTATAGTGATTTTTTAAAAATGTTTTCTACACTTTTGTCACTCTGAAGACTTTTTTTAATGGAACCCCAGGACATGGCTATTACTATTTAATAAAATAATTAATTTAGCAAATTAATTTATCTATGATTGTTGTCTTCCCAATGTATAATAGAAAGGGATACCAGGAGCTGGAAATATGGTTTAGTAGTAGAGTGCTCGCCTCACATGCATGAAGCCCTGGATTCGATTCCTCAGTACCACACAAACAGAAAAAGCTGGAAGTGGGCACTGTGGCTCAAGTGGTAGAGTGCTAGCACTGAGCAAAAGAAGCTCAGGGACAGTGCCCAGGCCCTAAGTTCAGGCCTCAGGACCGCCTCAATTTGTAATATGTTTGCATATTGCTATTCTTTTGAAGGTTGGGCCAAGAAATTATAACACCTAAAACCTATATTTTGTTGAACTTTTTTTTTCTGATAGGCATCTCAACTAAGATGAGGGTCATCAAGTGACACGGCAGTGTGCTGGTGTGTCTCACTTTTAGAGTTAGGGTCAGGCATGGAGGGTGTCTTTGGGAGGCTGCAGAGCTGCTCCGGATGCAGGGACTCTGTGTTCATCCAGGGAGAAGGAGATACGGTCAAGGCACAAACTCAGATTGGGTTTAGGTTTCAGTTGAACTACTTAAGGAAACAAGGAGGACCCTAGATTCATCCTGAAGGTTAGGAAGAAGAGAATTTGGGAGCCAAATATGGAACCTTCTTCTCCAGCCTCTCCCTGCCCTCCACTCCCACGCCCATGTGCCACACCAAGTTGAGCTTCTGCCTCCGCCTCCCTAGGACTGAGATTATGCTACCACAGCTCTTCTTGATACCTTTCATATTGCCCATCTTTCTTCCCCTCTCTTCCTTTCTTCCCTCTCCTCCTCCTCCTCCTCCTCCTCCTCCTTCTCCTCCTCCTCCTCCTCCTTCCTCTCACCCTTCTTTTCTCCTCCTCTTCTTTCTTGCCTGCTTACTTGCTTTTTTTCTTATCTCTATCTATCTATCTATCTATCTATCTATCTATCTATCTATCTATCTATCTATCTATCTATCTATCTATCTATCTGTCTGTCTGTCTGTCTGTCTGTCTGTCTGTCTGTCTGTCTGTCTGTCTGTCTGTCTGTCTGTCTGTCTGTCTGTCTGTCTGCCTGCCTGCCTGTCTGTCTGTCTGTCTGTCTAGCTATCTACCTATCAACCTTGCTTGCTTGCTCTTTTTTCTCATTCGCTTTCTTTTTTTCCTTGTTTCTTGCTTTCTTGCTTGCTTGATTCCTTCCTTGCTCACTGGCTTCTTTTTGAGGCAGTGTCTCCCTATATAGCCCGGGCTGGTCTTAAATCTCAACCCTCTTAATCAAAATATATTATCTGCATAAAGAAAACTATTACTTTGAATTTTTATTAGCATACATTAATTATTCAAAGAAGTTTCATTTTAACATTTACATACTTGCATATAATATACTTTGATCAGATTCACCCCATCTATATTACTCTTCCATAACCATCTTCTCTTGTTTTTTCAGTAGTTTTTTTCTTTGATTTCATTATGCTATTTTGATATATAGAGAGAGATAAAGGGAGAGATAGCTATCTCTCTCTATATATAATATACTTCTATAACAGTCTCCCCTCTCCATCACCCTTTTTATTTTCTCTCCCTCTCCTGCTGGTTCTCTCCCCCCCTGCTCAAATAGTTCCTCTTTTACACTCATGTCATATTATTATTATTTTTCCTAGATTATTCATATTAGTGAAAACAAATAATATTTGTCTTTCTAAGCTTGGTTCTGTTGTTCAACATTATGAGCTTCAGTTTTATCTATTACCCTGCAAAGGACATACTGTCATCTCTTCTTTATTGCTGAGTTATATTGCATTGTGTACATGTACCATATTTTCTTCATACATTCATTGGATAGAGCACCTAGCTTAATTACACAGCTATTGTAAATAGTGCTGTTATGAAAATGATATGCAAGTCAGTTGCTGGTGGCTCAAGCCTGTAATACTCAGAAGGCTGAGGATTACAGTTCAAAGCCATCTCAGGCAGCAATCTGTAGGACTATTATCTCCAATTATCCAGAAAAAAAAGCAGAAAGCCCAGGTGTGGTTTAAGTGGTAGAGTAGCACCTTTAGGAAAATCCAGGCAAGAACACAAAGTCTCCAGTTCAAGCAGCACAAACTGGTGCATGCATGTGTGTGTGCATGTGTGCACACACATACACACCCATACACACACCACCACCACCACCACCATCATACATACAAACTCAATAGGTCTCAAGGTATTTTTATTGTATTTTGACTTATAGTTCTTTGGTTATATGCCCAAGAATAGTATAGCAGGAGCATATGGTAGTTCTATTTTTAGTTTCATGAGAATCTTCCATCCTAATTTCCATAGTGTTGCACTATTTTCTATTCATATCAGCGTTGTATTGGGGCTCCTCTTTCCTGTGTTCTGGTTTGACTTGGGTGAGATGGAATCTCAGTTTCACTTTGATTTGTATTTTCTTTATGGCTAGGCAGCTGAATCTTTCTTCATGTATTTGTTAGCCATTTGTACTTCCTTTGAGACTACCTGTTCAATTGTTCTATTTATTAATCAAATTATTTGTTCTTTTGATGTTTAATTTTCTGAACTTTTATGCATTCTGGGTATTAATCCTTTGTCTAATAAATAACTGATTAAGATTTTTTTCCTGCTTTATGGGTTGTCTCTGGTAATTGTTTTAGAAACTTTTAAAATTGATCCTTATGCCAAGTGTCAGTTCTGACTCTTTTTCCTAACCAATTAAAATCCTATTCAGAAAGTCACTGTCTATGTCTATCATTATTTTGTATGATAAATATATTCTAATAAAAATATTGCTGGGCGCTGGTGGCTCATGCCTATAAATCCTAGCTACTCTGGAGGCTAAGATCTGAGGATTGAGGTTTGAAAGCAGCCGGGGCAGGAAAGTGAGACTCTTATCTCCAATTAATCACAGAAAAAGCCAGAAGTGGCGTGATGGCTCAAGTGGTAGAGTGCTAGCCTTGAGCAAATAGGAGCTCAAAGATAGCACCCAAGCTCAGAGTTCGATCCCCAAGACTGGCCAAAAATAAAATAAATTATGTATCTATATCTATCTATATCTATATATATGACCCTCCCACTCCTTCTCTAGTTATTCTAAATAATACTATTGTCTAATTCCAGTCTGTATTTCCTCTGTCTATAAAGCATATGATATTCTAGTTGGTCCTTTAACTGCTTGACTCACCCAGCAGACTACTGACTTCCTGAGGACAGAAACCTTATCCATTTCATTTCCTGTTGTAGTGTCAGTACCAATTTGAATGTCTGGTTCACAGTAGGTGCACAGCAAACACTGGGTAGATAAATAACTTTAAGCCTCTCCACTTAACCAAAGCTTCCATTCTGAACTGACCATGTCACCCAACTTGTGCCTACAGCCACCTGTGTAACTCGCATTTAAGATGTCACTCCCAGCTGTGCAGCTTTCTGAAAAGTTTCCCAAACCATGTTGGCAGCGAAGCCTTTTCACAATTAGAATGCGCTGCTAAGGCATTGATAGGTGATCCAGAGAGATAATGGGGACTTATATTACTGGCATTCCTTAGATTCATGCCAGAGAAGTGACAGGCAAAACAACTGCTATCATAAATGATTATAATGTGGTCAATTTTCTTATCTTATTGATGTGACAAGGCAATATATTTGTACATAGCCCCCATGGATGTCTAGAGAGTGTGCATACTTTGCCATATAGGGACCGGCAGGCTTGGATATAGTTAGGCAGGTCTAGAAAAGCTGGAGGACTGGAAGACATGTCAGCAGATGAAGGCAAGAAAGGGAGATGGAGAAATGGGCAAGCACACATGGCAGCTGGGAGACTAGAAGGGAATATGGGAAGCCAGGACAGGGAAATCTTTTTGCTTTTTTTTGCTGGTCTTGGGGCTTGAACTCAGGTCCTGGGTGCTATCTCTGGGCCTCTTCGTGCCCAAGGCTACGGCTTTACCACTTGAGCCATAGCTCCACTTCCGGCTTCTTCTGAGTAGTTTATTGGCAATAAGATCTCACAGACTTTCCTGCCCTGGCTGGCTTCAAACTTTGATCCTCAGATCTCAGCCTCCTGAGTAGCTAAGATTATAGGCATGAACCACCAGCACCCTGCTGATCCTGAGAAACTTTGTAATGAAGTCATCCACGATGTGAAGGAGCCATCTCCTTGATCTCCATGAGGAAACTTTGCACATGAGCCTTTCAGGCTCATGCTCTGCAGAAAGGATTTCTTGTAGGAGTTGGAACTGTCAGAATTAGTGCAGGACACACACAGAGCAAAATGTACAGACAAGGAAACCTCCGAGTGTTCATGGGAAGGCCACTTCAACACAGCCACACATCTAAAAGAAATATAAATCTGGCTTCAGTAGCCTTGACGATCAGTCCTGATGATTCTGGAAACTTACCTTGAGGACACAGCAAAAGCAAGAGTGATACTGCAGAAAAGGAATAAACCCAAATCGTTGTTTTACCCTGCTCAATCCCAGACCACCTTGTTTACAAATGCTGCATCCAGTCTGCTTCTCTGGGTTTCCAAAATTCTGATAACTTCTTTTTCTGCCTCCAAGTTTCTTTTCTTTGTGATCTTTGATCTTTTTGAAGTTCAAATCCACCTTTTATAATCCCATCAACATTGAACATTTATGAACATGTACAACAACAGAAATATGTTAGGATATTTAATATTTATTGCCCTGTTCATAAAGTTTTGCTTCAGAAACAAAAACTATATAAATATCTTTAAAGAAAACATAAGATCTTATTTTTCACATTACTATAAAGTATGATATCAAAATTATAAACATTTTGGTAAAAATCAGCATTTTGTGTCTTCTTCATAGATGATGGTAATTCAGAGATTATTGAGTCAAAATCCAAATGTGAAGTTTAAGGTTAAACCTATTCTTAAACTTTTTTATTTCATTGCAAAACCATTTGAAAATTTTCCTGTCAGATTTGAGCCACTGTACCTAGTTTAAATCTTGATACTCTTAACTTAGATTGTTCCACAATAACTATTTCACGTTGGACAGTTAAGTCCCAGGCTTTTTATAAAGCAAAGCGTTTAACCTTCATGTTGATGAAAGTTATTTGATCAACTTTTGCTTATTGAAGACACAGTTTAAGAATATCAATATTTCTTTTTTTGGCAAACATTATTTTTTTGAGTCACAGATCTGTGGAGAATGAGTTTGTGTGGTATAAATATTTAATATAGAAGAAACAATACATTTTAATTCATGTTAACTTTATAAGACATGATACACAATATTCAGCGATGGTCATTGGAAAATCATTGCTGCTTCTGCATCATTTGAAAGGGTAAGCATTTTGCATTCTTAAATCAAGTGATAGTTTTTCAAGGAAACTCTTCTTAGGTGTGAAGGATTGTCAGCTAATATATGGCTATGATATAAAATACATTTTATATATCCTTTTTTAAAAGAACAATTACTTGAGTTCCCCAGCAGATACTAACTCACTCATGGTTCTGGTTACTTTTTTGTTTGTCTTTACTAAGGAGTTGAACTGAGGGCCTCATGCTTGCTCGGTTTTCTGCTTCTTGAGCTATGCTCTCAACCCTTTTTATTTCTTTAGGAAAAATAAGAGCCAGCCTTGGACCCTAATCCCCCTACCTGCACTTTCTCCATAGCCTCCCGAATAGCAGCTTATACAGGTGCTGTGATGTCGTTTGTTTTTTTTGAAATAGGTTATCACGAATTCCTCACTTGAACTGGACTCTGATTATCACCCTTGTACTCTTCCCCCTAAATAGCTTGGATTTACAAATTCTACCACAAGTGGTAAAACTTTACAAGTGGTCCTAGGCCACTTCCTACTCCAAAGACACTTGCAAACACACCTTCTTGGATGGTTAATTATTCTGGGGTATATATCATATTCCCCTAAGTTTTTCAAAATATCTCAAATCAAATCTATAAAGAGGCCCCAAAAACTGTATTTTGAAATGTCTCTCCAGTTAAATAACCTCTTAACCAACAGATGTGAGAAACAGAATGGGAATCAAAAGTCCAAGTTAGTTTCCCTTCATACTAACCACAGCTGTATGGGTCTTTGAAACTCATCAGCTGCAGTTTACCAGAGAAGAACCATTGTACCATGGCCTTTTCAAGTTGTACAGTGTATAGGAAAACTGTAATCTGTTGAGTGGTTGCAGCCATCTTGCCTGCTGTCAACACAGACTAATGCCAGCATGGAGACTTCTGTTAATTTGGAAGGAGGTCTTCTGGGCAAGTGCAGCTTGCCCTTCCTTTCCCTTCCCTTCACTTCCCTCCCCTCCCCTCCCCTCCCCTCCCTACTCCTTCCCTTCCCTTCCCTTCCTTTCCTTCCCTAAGTCTAACAAGGTAGTAGGTAGTAAAGGCATAGCACAGTTTGGATACCTGTCTTCTAAAGCTCTACCTGTTAAAGGCTTGTCCACAGTGTGGCATAGGAAGTGGTTTGACCTTTAAGAGGTAAGGCCTTATGAGAGGTCTATCATTGGGATGTATCATTGAGGGGGACTGCGATATCCTGGTCCCCTCCTTCTCTTCTCTTTTCTGTCTCTGGCTCGTGAAGTAAGTGGTTCTGACCTGCCATATATGCCCACTGTGCAGTGCTGTCCCACTACAGGCCTAAAACAACAGGCCAACTGATATTATCTCTGATATTTTGATATAGTAAGGGAAGACTGACTAATGCCAGGAGTAGAGTGGAGGAGTGCTTTTATTCTTTTCTCTTATCCATTCTGGCTTAATATAGACATGACCTAAATCCCACTCATTCATATTGCTGCCTTAGAAGTAATGTTAGGTAATTCATTTATTTGTCAATTTATCAGTGTCTCGCCATTCTTATTGAAAATCTCTTTCTTAAAATCATAGTATTAAGGAGGGCAAATCCAAGAAAAAGAAGTCTGTAAGAACTTCTCGGTCTGTAGAGGTGGTGGGTGGAGTTTGAACATATGAAATGGGAAAGTATTGACAGATTTAATTTTCTTGCTTTGTTCCCTAATTGATCATCTACATTTCCTGAAGGTAGATGTTCAGAATTACTGTCCGCAGTGGGAAGCCCATCCTCACAGAAGCAAGGAGCATATTTCCTTACAAAGCATGTGTGCCCTTGCATATAATGTACCTTTTATCTCATGTAGCATAACAGGAGGCACACAGGGAACATTGCCTAATGCGAATCCATTAATGTAGCACGTCGGGTAGCAACCAGCACGCTCTACATACAGCAGAGCGATTACCAAGGCAACTGATGCACTTCAAGTTCTGTTGCCGTTGCCTATGCCTTCCCTAAATCCTTTGCTTTGAACTCTTTGTATGACTCCCTGTCACGTCATGGAATGTTATGCCTCTCTCTTGTTTCCTCTAAAAATGGTATGAACAAGTCTTACTGAATACTAAAATGTACATTATTCTTTTAGGAAAAAATCTGCCTGTCTGTCTCTCTGCCTCTCTCTCTCTGTCTCTCTATCTCTGTACATCTCTCTGTGTCTCTGTGCATCTCTCTATCTCTTTCACTCCCTCTTTCTTTCTCTGCTCTCCCTTTCCCTGGACTACAGAGAGGATGAAGGATTCTTCTTTAGTTCTTCATCAGGAGCAACATCATTTTATTGAACACTTCGATAGATCCATTAAAACGCAAACGATGATGAGGATGAGGATGAGCAAAGAGAAGGTGGTAACAGTGTGTCAATGATAAAATGGATGTCCGGAGTTTCCACTGATCACTTGATGGCTCTAGGCCACACATTAGTCTTTAAAGAGGAACATCCTTTTCCATCTTTATGATCTGGTTCCTAGTTCACCTTTCGGTGAGGAAAGAGGAGGCTGATGCCCCAGGCTGGTACAGCCATGTTCAGGGGACACTTGAAGTTTCTTGGAGTTCTGAAAGTTACTGTTCTGTTATGAAGCAATTTGCCTTCCTGTGCTTTGATGTAAAATGTGGTTCTATATGATCATAAAATTGGTTTAAATGCAATTATTCCAAGACCAGTTAATGGACATTTATTATTTAACAGCATCTTTTAAGGTCATTTGCAGCCAGGAAAGAGACCTAATTTCCCTCTCCTCTTTCTACTCCACTGAGAAATATGTTCATTAATGAAAACATCTAGCATTGACTCTGGCTTATTTGTTAACTCAGAAGGTTTATTTCAGGAAAACAAAAATGGGAGTGCCATTATTTAACTACCTGCCATTATTTAACAAGTCTTCAGGCTTGAACTCAGGGTGCTGTCCCTAAGCCTTTTTATTCAAGGCTACTGCTCTACCATTTAAACCACAGCATAATTTCTGGAATTTTGGTGGTTAACTGGCAATAAGAGTATCACAGACTTTCCTACCCAGGCTGGCTTCACACTGTGATCCTCAGATCTCAGCCTCCTGAGTAACTAGGATTACAGGTATGAGCCACTAACACCCAGCTAGCAAAGAATCTTTTAAAGAATCCTAGTGCTTGCTTATGAAAGAGTATCCAATGTTCTTTAGAGGTGGCTCTTACTCTCTACCTGCTTCCCCATGTGAATTTATCTTTGAAGCTACCATCCTCATTGCCCTGCTCAGCCAGAGACTCTACAATAGAAAGCCAGAGAGCTTTCTGTACACACCAGTGAACCCTAAGACAGTGGCACCTTTCCATTCCAGTCTGTGGAAAAGCACTGCCGGGAAAATCTGTAAGGATTGTTTCAGCCTCTTCTACCCGTGATCCTTCATCCCAGGATAGCTGCTGACCACTTTGAGTCTTCCCAACCATTAAGAAGTCCCAGGGGGTGTTTATGATGGCATTGGGGTGGCTGCTCAGTTCAGGAAAACCTTATGTTCTCTAACGTTGGTGGCACTGAGGGAGGAGAGGGTTTTGTGCAGGAGGGAGAGAGCAAGGTGGCATTGAATGAAATGTCGTTTTAGATCTAGGCTGCTGACAGGACTCTTGGGATTTATTTAGGTTGGCTTTCTTTGTCCTAACATGGTAAAAAACCACACTAAAAGCTTTCTCCCTGCTGTCTGCAGCTGGGAAATGTGCAGATGTGTACCCCACTTCCTGGCCCCAAAACACAGGCCAAGACTTCAAAAGATATTCCCACCATCACCACTGCCATTAGGAGACACAGGGAGAGGAGAAACACAGGGGTCTCTTTCTGTGGCACAGTGCTCAGTCCTGGGAAATAGGGCATAGATGTAACTTTCCATAGCTCTCAGCCTGATAGAAAATAGACAAGTTCAACCAGAGCAGTAAGTACTACAACAAAGCATACATGGTTAATGAGAATGTGAAGGAAGGCACTGAATGGCTAAGGGAAACTAGTCATGGAAGGCTTCCCAGAAGGGGTATGGCCTGAGTTATTTACTTACTTACTTATTTATTCAGTTATACTGGTACTGGGGCTTGAATTCAAGGCCTGAGTTTAGTCCTTTAGCTTTTTCACTCAAGGCAGGCATTGAGCTAATTTTGAAGGCTGTGTTAGAATCCGTTGGTAGGAAAATCGCTGTGCTGGGAGCAGAGAAACTGAGTTCTCCACAGAGCAAAGTCACACTTGTGACCTTGAACTACAGTATCTGTCTTTTTTTTTTTTTTCTTGAAATCTTTTTGTTTGTTTTTGTCAGTTGTGGGGTTTGAACTCTGGGCCTGGGCGTTGTCCCTCAGCTCTTCAGCTCAAGGCAAGTGCTCTACCACTTGAGCCACAGCACCACTTCCTTCTTTTTTTTTTTTTTTTTTTTTTTTTTTAAAGAAAAGCTCCATGGCAAGGAAACCTTATGCAAGAGCACAATGTAAAGCAAGGCCACACTCCCTCATCACCTTTTCTGAGGACCAGCCCCCCACTGCGCTGTCAACAGCAAGCTGCTCCTGGGAATCTAGTGCCACTTTTTTTTTTCTATTCACAGTGACAAGTGAGAACAATGTGTCTCTAAGGTCTTCTATCCTCAAAATCATAAGCGTTTGCAACTTGGGGATTTGTCTGGTCACCCTGGGCCCATACATAGGCTGTGTCTGTTCACACTTTGGAAATGTGCTGGGAGCTGTCTTCAGCCGGCAGCTCCCTGAAAACGAAGATGAGGGTTCTTCCTTCAGACTTAGAGGCTCTATGCTGTCATGACTTATTAATTTGATACAAGCAAATGTTAAGTGTCTTTTCAGTACTGTGAACCAGACTGTAAACTACAGAGATGGCATGCTCTTAATCCCAAAGGCACATGTACTTCGGTAGGGAAAACTGATAAGAAAGTCATGGTTTATAGGAGAGAGTAATGAATTCCATGAAAAAGGCAAGCACTTCATGGATATGGACAGACCCTGCTGGGTCAAAGAGGTCAGGAGAGAATCCTAGAGGAGCAGTCTTTGAGCAGAGGTGTGTGTGTGTGTGTGTATGTGTGTGTGTGTGTGTGTGTGTGTGTGTGTGTGTGTCTGTGTGTGTGTCTGTGTGTGTGTCTCTGTGTCTGTGTGTGTGTCTGTGTGTGTGTGTGTGTGTGTACCAGAGCTTGAACTCAGGGCCTTGCATTTCTGGCCCTTTAGCTCAAGCCTGGCATCCTACCCCATGCACCAGACGTACACTTCCCAGAGCAGCAATTTTAAAGGAGAAAATGAAATTTGCTGGATGAATATGTGCATATGAGTATTAGAGGTAGATGGGAAGGGATGCAGTTAAGACAGACTTCGGAACACATCAATTTGACAATGTGCTTTCATGAAATGCTTTGACTATAAATAACTCTAACTACTTAGTGACAGGATTTTCGCTATTGTTCTCTCCATGTTAAAGTTTGATTCTAAGGAAACCATCTCCTCAGGCAATAAGATTTGGGGATAATCTCATAGTTGATAGAAATATTAGATACTATGTATTCACAATCTCCTGCAGCATCCACTTTCTTACGCAGCTCCTTTAGAAAGAATTTTTGTAGTTATTCTCAGGTATTTTGCTGATGATAGAGTGTGCAGCTGGGTATGATTTTATATGCACCTGTAATTCAAGCACTTGGGAGACGCAGAGAGGATGATCTTCATTTTGAGGCTAGCATTAGCTATACAATGAGGTCCTGTCTCAGAAAGAAAGAAAGGAAGAAAGGAAGAAAGAAAGAAAGAAGGAAGGAAGAAAGAAAGAAAGAAGGAAGGAAGGAAGGAAGGAAGGAAGGAAAGAAGGAAGGAAGGAAGGAAGGAAGGAAAGAAAGAAGGAAGGAAGGAAGGAAGGAAAGAAAGAAAGAAAGAAAGAGGAAGGAAAGAGAGAAAGAAGGAAAGAGAGAAAGAAGGAAAGAAAGAGAAAGAAAGAAAACCTAAACAATGTCAAAATACAGTATTCTAGTCAGCTTTCTCTCATTGTCACAAATTCCTAAGGAAAATAAACTTTTAAAGAGGAAAAGATTATTTTGGCTCACAGTATTGGAGGTTTTAGCTCCTCACTGGTTGAGCTCATTGGTTTTGATCCTATGGTAAAGCAGCACATCATGGTAGCTGCACATGCCTGAAGTTCTCATCTCCAAAGAGAGGAGAAGAGAAAGAAACCAAGATTCATATCCCCTTAGAGTGGATATCCCCGTGACATAAAGACCTCCCACTTGGCTCCACCTTTTAAAGGTCCCACAGCCTAACAACAGTGTGACACTGGGCTCAAGCCTTCAACAGATGGGCCTTTATTGGACATTCCAGATCCAAACTATAGCATGCAGAAAATGTTCATTCAGCTTGAAATCCTATCCAAAAGAACACTAAGCACGAATCCAGAGTACCTACTATAAAATTCTGACTTTAGTACTTTCTAGGTTTTGACCTTGTACAAATTAATGTCTATTATCCTCTATTAAAAATAGAGAGAAATAGTGTGTCTATCTTGTAGGCTAATCTTTGTAGTAGATTTAATATAGTACAGGGGAAAAGCAAGTACTTAACCATTTGTTTGATCTATCAACCAGCAGATATTTATCCTATGGATATAAATCCTTCCCCTCACCTCATTCTGAATAGGCAGTTGGACCATCTACAATTTCTCTGTCTACACTTGAATTTACATTTACTTTCACTGAAGAAATCGACAACGCCTCTGGGAAAGGATAAAATAAATTTCATTAGGCAAAAGATGTTACTGCTTGCATGTGTTATGGTAGCTTCTGCTGTGAGAAATGAGGATCTCCTGGGGGCTGTATTGTAAAACTGGGAACACTGAATCTTTGAGGCGGCTGCAGAATGGACATGCACAGATGCACTGCTCTGCCCGTATTATGTATCCTTTCTAGGGAATAGATGGCTTAGGACACATGGGCCTTTGGCACTTCTAGTTACGTGGTGGCAGTGCAATGCATAGACAGGCTGATAGGGTTTGAGCAATGTCTTCTCGGGCTCTAGTGCCCACATAAAGCCATGCTGACATTTTAGCTGTCCTGTATTCTTGCTTGACTTCTCTCCATTATCAATCTGGATCTAAGCATGGAAGCACACTTATTTCAACCAAACTACACTTTGGTTCACACTGTGCCAGGACTAGGCAGGGATGAAATACAAATCCTAGTGAAATAACTCAATCACAAGCATGTATACAATTATAGATGAATTCTTTTTTTTGGAGGGGGGGATCTGGTCATGGGGCCTGAACTCTGGGCCTGGGCGCTGTCCCTCAGCTCTTCAGCTCAAGGCTAGCGCTCTACCACTTGAGCCACAGCGCCACTTCTGGCTTCTTTCTTTTTGCTTATGTGGTGCTGAGGAATCGAACCCAGGGCCTCATGCATGCAAGGCATGCGCTCTACCACTGAGCCACCTTCCCAGCCCTATAGATGAATTCTTACTGTGTTGATTTAGTAGGAGCACTATAGCCATGTGGAAAGGGGAAGAAAAAATTTAAGTTAGAATAGCCTGAGATGATATCAGGGACTGAAAAGATATTTAGGGGTAGTTAGGATAGGCAATCTGAAAAAAAAAACTTACAAGTTGAGCAAGGATTAAGATGTAGAGTTTCAAATAAAATGTTCCTAAGACACACTCATCCTACTATGGAAGATTAAAATATTTATTCCAGCTTTTTTAAACTGATGAGGGACTCAACACAGATAATAATGTTTGATCTCTTAATATCATAGTTAATAAATTCAAGATAAATTTGAAGCTAAGGAGGAAATTGGGAGACAGGTAGAATTGTAAGATGAGTTTAGCATGGACAACAAAGCAAAAGAACTGCAGAATGAAACTTCTTTGGTCGGGAACGTGTTGTTTGCTAATATTGTTGGCATAGCGGTCTCTCCTTATCAGCAAAGGACACTTTCCAAAGCCCTTCAATGGTTGCTTGAAACTTCAGATAGTACAATCTTTACATTGACTATATTTATTCCTACTTATACACTCCCATGATAAAGTTCAACATACATATCAGACATTGTAAGACATGAGCAACAATAATGAATACTAAATTAAATCAATTTAGCAACATATTGGAATAGAAGTTATAGGAATATGGTCTCTCTGATCTTCTAACAAAATCTGATTGTACTGTATTTACCCTTCTATTTTGTGGTATTTATTTAGTGAGGGATCAAACTCAGGGCTTTGTGTGTGCTAAATACACACTCTACCCTGAGCTATGTGCTCAGCCCCACTATGAAATCAGATAGTGCCACAGACGACAATAGATCACTGAGACTGAACTGAAGAGAATAAGCCGCAAACAAGGGGACTACCTCATTCATAAATTGTTTTTGTAGGTCACTTCCCTAGGGCAGAAGGGAGGAAGCCCTGCTCTATAGGTCTTTGGAGGTTAGTCACCATCCTTTCCTCAGGAACCACTGGGTGTGTCTCCACGGAGAATATGCTCCACTTTTCCCAACAGATGACACTTTGGGGAATGCTTCTTTAATTATCTGTCCACCTCACTAGAAGGCAAAGTCTGGGATATCAGGGCCACAAGTGCCTTATCCACTATTGACTTCTCCTAGGTACGTCAGCAGCTCTTATGGATAGCAACGATTCATTAAGTAGCTGTGTACTGAAATAAACCTTTTCAATAATTCCCAGGGTGCAGTCAGCTTTTGGTCACTGTGACAAAAGACTTGAAGATTAAATGGCTTAAATGGAGGAAAGATTTCTTTGGGCTCACAGCTGCAGCAGTTTTAGTCCTTAAGCACTTGGTCCCGTCACTTTGGGCCTGTGGCAAGGCCCATTAGGATAGGGGAGCAAAGCTGCTCACCTCAGTGAGGGGAGGGGGCATGAAGCAAAGAGAGAAAGGAGGAGAATGGAGTTCCTGTATTTTTTTTGGGGGGGGGGTCAGTCGTGGAGCTTGAACTCGGCTTGGACACTATTCCTCAGCTCTTCAGCTCAAGGCGAGTGCTCTACCACTTGAACCACAGTGCCACTTGTGGTTTCTGAGTGGTTTATTGGAGATACGAGTCTCACAGACTTTCCTGCCCTGACTGGCTTTGAACCATGATCCTCAGATTTCAGCCTCCTGAGTAGCTAGGACTACAGGTATGAGCCACCAGAGCTACCTGGCTTTCCTGTATCTTTTTAAGAACACACTTCTAAGCAACCTACTTTATCTAACTAGGCTCAGTTCCTAAAGATTCCCAGACTTTCAACAGTTCCACAGCAGGGAGATGGAATCTTTAACACGTGAGCTTTAAGGGAACATTTAAGATCCAAAACCTAACACCTAAATTACTTCCTCTCTTCGCTTGACTACTTCTGTGGTTGTGCTATTTCTTCTTGCAATCTCACATGTATGGATCACAGTAGTCTCCATCTCCCTGCACACTCCATAGTCCTCATCATCTCAAATCACCAAGTACAGATCATCCAGAACAAATGTCTATGCCCAACTATTCATTCCATGTCCCTAAAAAGAGTTTACAATCATTTTCCAGTGTATACCAGTACTTTTATCATTACAAAACTAATTTCCAAGCCGAACTAAATATGCATAATCTGCTACCTGATATTCCCCAATATAAACTTCTATCCCTAGACAGGTTGTTTTTCTTACTAATCCCCTATCTGCTAAAGTCAGGCTCACCTGATTTACCACTTACTTTTTCTCCCAACTGTATTCCCTGTGACTCTTCTACCCATCCAACTCTTCTCATCCTCCAAAGCTGAAGCCAAGACCATCTTTATGAAGCCTTCTTTCTGTGATGGATGCATGTATTCATCTGATAACTGTAAAACTATCTCTGAAATTTATAGCCAGCTGGAGCACATTAATAATACTCTTTGATTTGTTCCTAATTTCATAAATGTCTTCTACTCCACTTTCAGATGCCTGAAGTAAAAAAAAATACCTTGTAATAAGAAGTAGGTCCAGGTATTAAACATTAAAAGGATATATAAGAATGATTTAAGGTACTTTTAAATTTAAGTGTTACCTTTTTACCCAGTGTAATTAGTAGAAAGTCCACTGTATCTCAAACCCTATCCAAGGCAAATATTTCCTTCCTTCCTTCCCTCCCTCCTTCCTTCCTTTTTTCCTTCTTTTCTCCCTCTCTCCCTCCCTCCATTCTTCTTTCCTACCTGCTTCCTTCCTTCCTTTCTCTCTTTCTCCCTCCTTTCCTCCCTCCCTTCTTTCTCCCTCTCCCTTCTTCCTTTCCTTCCCTCCCTGCCTCCCTCCCTCCCTCCTTTCCTTCCTTCCTTCCTTCCTTCCTTCCTTTTTTCCTTCCTTCCTTCCTTCCTTTTTTCCTTCCTTCCTTCCTTCCTTCTTTCCTTTCTTCTTTCCTTCCCTCCCTCCTTCTTCCTTTTCTTTCTTTCTTTTCTGTGCTAGGGATTGAATCCAGAGCCTCTAACCTGCTAAATAGGTATTCTACACTGAGCTGCATCCCTATTTTCTAATGGGAACCCAAACGTTAAGTGTCAGAGGACATTTGCTATTGCAGTCATCCTATGATTGGAACTCACTTGACAACCTATGCATACACCAAGAAACAATCTGAGGGAAATTTGTGCTAATGTCAAAATAGACTAAGAGTAGGCTATCGGCCTCTTCCCCTCTCTAAACGATGCCAAGTCTATTTGCTGACAGGATATACATCAAAGAATGAATCACAGTTCCTGCCTGCTGGACACTTGATCTGGTAGGAACAATAGAAGAGCATGCAAATACAAAACAGTGCATGCTATGCATGATAGATTTATGTATGTAAGGATATAAATGCCAGAAAAATTGAAGGTGTTGATTTGAGATACGGTTACAAAGTAAAATGTAAAGAAGAAAAGGGACATAGATACACTTTAGTTTTGAGCCCACTTGAGTTTCTTAATTTCATGGAGCATGGATAACAATGAGTAGACCTGGTTGGATTATACTTCAGAGAGTTGGGGAGAGGCAACAACTGAGGTATATAGATTAACTGGCCTTGAGATGGTGAGTTTTCCTACAAGCTGCTTTTCATCTCTGCACCAATGTTAATAATATGTGATTTCCATTTCACATGGAGTTCAGAGCATTATTCTCAGGTCTTGCTAATGCTTTATTTAAGTTGTACTGATTGAGAAAGAGGGTTGGCTTTCAATAGACTGCTGAGAAGTTCCCAAGAGACTCTAGTAGAGGAGAGGAGGGTAGCTCCGAGGAAAGAGGGTGTGGCTTGGCCCTGTGAGCCCCACTGAAGGGTTTGGGTGGAACTGGCCAGCCGTGGACATGCCAGAAACAATTCAGTGCACTTCTTTCAAACAACCAATTGTATGATACAGCATCCCTGATCCTAATTAAGAAAGCTCAGCTCAGCATCATGAGATAGCTCAACCTAATATGTTTTTATAGTTGAGTGCTTCTGTTTAAAATGTTTTACCTTGGGCTGGGAAGGTGGCTCAGTGGTAGAGCACTTGCCTTGCATGCATGAGGCCCTGGGTTCAATTCCTCAGCACCACATAAGCAAAAAGAAAAAAGCCGGAAGTGGCACTGTGGCTCAAAGTGGTAGAGCGCTATCCTTGAGCTGAAGAGCTGAGGGACAGCACCCAGGCCCAGAGTTCATGGCCACAACCGGACCCAAAAATAAATAAATAAATAAATAAAATGTTTTACCTAGACTGCCTCATATTTGTACTTATCTATGCTCTAAGTAAGTAAAAGGCCTTTTCTTAAGCACATTTTTGGAGTCTTTTTTTTTTACATGGGCAAGATAATGAGTACATTTCTTATCAAGCATTGTAGCCTCCTCCTTTGTTTCCCCTTCCCATGTCTTCCCATCCTACGCCCTGCCCCCCAACCCAACCCTCCACCTCCCCACCAACAAAGTTGTAAAGTTCGTTTTTCCACTTAACGATTTGTACATCTCATTGTTGCAATGGATCCACCTGTATCCCTATTTAAACGATTTGTTTTTCCCCTTCCCCTCCACAAATTATACCAACATCAAATACAGTGAAATACAGTGAAAGCAGGGGTTATACCATGAGGGAGGGACATACAAAGCACCAAAGAAATAATCTTATAAATGTGTTAGAAACAATCACCTGAAAGAAAAAAAAAACATTTGAATACATATCTTAGGGTTCATTTCCCTAACATCAACTTATCTGACCTTTTCTGCTTGACTCAGACATATACTAGTTATTGCAAATAAGGAAAACCATGGGACCTAAGTTTTTTTGGGCCTGGCTTACTTCACTTAATATAATTTTTCCAAGTCTTTCCATTTCCTAACAAATGGGGCAATGTCATTCTTTCTGATGGAGGCATAGAATTCCATTGTGTATATATACCACATTTTCTTGATCCATTCATCTACTGAGGAGCATCTGGGTTGGTTCCATATCTTAGCTATGGTAAATAATGCTGCAATAAACACAGTCGTGCTACACATTTTATGTATTAAGCACTGAGTCAGTGCTTTCCGCTCACTGTCTTTACGGTTGTGCACCTGGGTCGGTGCACAGGATGCTTGGCTCTGAAGGGCTCCACTGCCACCATCTTGAAATTCAGAGTAAGTTTTGAACAAGTCTCTCCCCTCCCCCACCAACCATTTTCACTTTGTACTGTGTCCCACAAGTTATGAAGCTGGTTCTGCTCACAGCCTATTTTCTCTTACAACTATTCTATACGGTAAGACTGGCAATGCCATTTGCAGATAAGGAAACTGAGGCTCATGAGAGTAGTCTGGCAACATCATAGATGCCCCTGAATTGATCCTTCCAGTCTGCTCTGTGTAATTCCCAGTCTGTGCTTGCAAATGGATGTTTACCACCATGTGATTCAGCCTAGCTACATTGCATTCAGGAGCATGTGTAGGAACTGTTAAGTATATTTTGATTCGCTGCTCAAATGATATTGTGGGGAGGGGGTACTGGGCTTTGAACTAAAGGCCTTATAATTGCTATGCATGTGTTCTATCACTAAGGCATTCCTTTAGCCCTTTTTTGAGTTTGTTAAATTGAGATAGAGTATGCACCTGGTCTACCATTTTTAGGCTTTCCATGGTGGCTTGGATCAAAAGTATACCTGTTTATGTCCAGCATCTTTGGAATCTTGTGAGGATGGAGTCTTGTGAACTCTGCTCTTATTGGCCTAGAACTATGATCTCACCAGTCTCAGGCTCCCACATAGGATGACAGCTTCATGCCACTGTGCCATCTATAGGTTATAATGTGTGTGGCGGGGGGTCTCACAAACTTTTTGGGTGTGTGGGCATTGAACTTTGATCCTCCTATTCTCACCCTCCCAAGAACCTAGGATTATAGGCCTGAGTCACTATTGTTAAGCCCAGATGATTTTTGTCCACAAAACCCTGCAAACTAAAGCTCTAGATCAAGACCCAATATATACACAAGGTAAGTGTTAGGAAATAATAGCTACCCTTACAGTCATGAAACACTAGTAGTGATTTCATTCTATTTGAATTCAGTTTTTAAAAAGTATGTAGTGACTTATGATGTGGATCACAAATGTAATTTGACACAGTGTTTGTATTAAAAAATAAGATTCAAACCTACATAGCAGAGAACTAAGGCTTGAACTATAGAAAGAGAGCTACTTCTGTACAAGAGGGGTTCCATTTAACACTCATTTATTCATACATCTCTAACAGTCACTACCCTATCATTCTCCCCTCCTCATCCCTTCCTGCACCCATCTCATTGATTCTAAGTTCAAAAATAGTGGGTTTTAAGAACTTTCAAAAAATGGAGCCTTTTTGAAAATCTGACTATCACTAGGGCCCCATTTTATAGAGAAATTCACATATATCCATTGTTTCTTGTACCTCTTCAGAAAGCCTCTGATTGACTTCTTTCTCAGATTCCAGATAAATAATCCTGAATCTAACAATAGCTCTATGTAGGAGCAGAAATCACGAGTGGGTGGGTGGTCTCATTATACCATTACCTCATGGACAGGAATTGAGAGGAAGAGGATAAGTAGATTTTATTGAAGTTTCAGGAAATTATTTCTTTCTAGACTTAAAACCAAAAAGACTGACACCCATTATTAGTTGGTCATCTCTCTTTTCTATTTATCTGAAATCATGGGAATGTAGTCATTAGAGAAAAATCTTTCCAGATGGTAAAGAAGGATGGCTGCTTGGAAGTCGTTTTTCAAGAGGCAAATATCACTTTAGAGATGGCAGAGGTCACTAAAAACAAAGGCTTGGAAGGAAGATAAATGCCCTTCTCTAGTCCCTGACTCTTCTGGTCCCACAGTCCCTGGAGCAGGAATTGCTGACGACTTGGCATTCTATTTGGATGTGTCTGAGTTAGAGTCAGCAAGCCACTATAACAGGTACCTGGCATTCCCCCTCTGGCCCCCTCCCCACAATAAAAAGCTCCAAGAGTAGAGTGCAAGTTTGGACTTGCTTGAGCAAGCCTAAAATAGAGACGCTCCTTCACTTACCATTACAACCTGACAAACTTGTTATATATTAAAAATAATTCCAGTCAACACTGCATTTAATACACCTAATCTACTGACCATCTTAGCCTAGTCTGCTTTAAACATGCTCAGAGTACTTATACTTGCCTGAAGTTGGACAAAGTCATCAAAACTGTCTATCTCATACTAATGTGTCGACTGTCTCATGGAATTTACTGCATCCTGTACTGAAAGTGAACAGCAGAACGGCTGTATCAACACTAACCATTGCTGAACTGTCAGTGTCTGAAGGCATGGATGCCACCAAATGCACATCACTTTTGTGCTATCTTAAAGTTGTAAGATCCTGTCTAATTATCATAAAGGGGTGGGTGCACCATCGGTCTCCATTTAGCCCTCTTTACAGGAAGGCTGTACCCGTCCCCAGTGATTTAAGGGGCAACTAAGAGTGGTCTCAACTAGAAATGGAAGTACAAAATTGGGAAGATGTTCCAGATTCCTAGAAACAAGAATATAGTTCTCATCTTATATGGTCATATGCACATAGTGTTTGACATTTTCTGTACATATTATCATATAAGATCATGCTAAGCAAAATGAACCCCAAGATAAGGACACAGAAGGTTTTTTTTCTTTGTTGTTGTTGCTTTTCATGTATTATGTGATTTTTTAAAATTTCATTTGTATGTTCTTCCCCCATGGTATAACCCTTGTTTTCACTGTATTTGATTCTAGTGTACTGCATCTTGTATATACATTTTTCTAATTTGGGGAGGGGAAGGGGAATAACAAAATGCTGGAACAAGACTACAGGTTGACCAGACACTATGTTGAAAATGAACTTTACAACTTGAGGGGGTGGAGGAGTCAGGGAGGTGGGGAGGGAAGGGATAGTAGGGGAAAACAAAGGAGGGGGTAACAATGTTCAATAGGAAATGTACTCATTACCTTACTCGTGTAGCTGTAACCCCTTTCTACAGTATCTTTACAATAAAAAACTTTTAAAAAGAATATCCCAGCATTTGCTTGTTCCAGCCCCAAAGACTCCTGTAGAGTCATGTAATCAATCAGTGGGAGGACACACACACACACACACACACACACACACACACACACACACACATAAAAATGGTAGACAAAAGCAAAGGGCAGTTGCTTAGAACAGTGCTACTCAAAGCACAGCGGGTTCACAGTGAGAACCAAACACAAATCATTTGTTGTTATTTAGTGATGGGCTGAGAACACATTGGAATTTGAAATAATATTTTTCTGCCTTTTGAATCTTTTTTTTTTTCAGTGCTGAAGATGGAACTTAGGGACTTGCATGCTAGGTAAGCATGGTACTGATAAGTTACTCCGCCCACCCCACCCCCAGCTTGTGTCTTTTGAATCTAATAATAAATTTAATTGTATATAATTACCTTAATTTTTTCTATGAGTTCATTGCTCGTGTGCTGTACAAAATTATTGGCCTTTGATAGATTTGAAACTTGGGGGGGGGCCTAAAGTGGGGACAGAGAGCTAAATGCTTCAGCATATTTGCAAAGCACTATTCTAGAGCAATATATGTATGCTGAGAAGCCTAAGAAAGTTATTCAAAGACCAAAGCTATGAGCCTCTCCCTCAGAACTGGTCCACATATAAATGAACACACTATTTCTATGACACTAAAGGCAACATCTGAGAGGAATGAAAGTGAATGACCCATTCTGGCAACTTTCATTTCACATAAAATCTTATTTCTCTCATCAATAGGAGGAGGCAATACTTTGTAGTTACGTTTATACTTCCTTGAGGATTTGAGCATATTTTACCTTATTTTACTCTATCCCACCTTATTATTATAGGGATTTCACTTTGACATACAATGTACTTGATTAGACTCTCCCACCCACTTTCCTTCCTCTCTTTTGAAACCAACTCCACCAAGCTTTACTGTTCCATGCATGCACACGTGCATGCATGCACACGTGCACACTTGAATTCAGGGTCTGGACACTGTCCCTGAGCTTTTTTGTCCAAAGTTACTATTCTACCACTTGAGTGATAGCTCTACGTCCAGCTCTTTTGAGCGGTAGCTTATTAGAGATAAGAGTCTCACAGACTTTCCTACTCATGCTGACTTTGAACTTCGATCCTCAGATCTCAGCCTCCTAAGTAGTTAGGATTACAGGGGTGAGCCAGTGGCATCTGGCCTTTCTTATTCAACAGCTTTTTGAGTGTTCCATTTTGCTATCTTTATTCACAGCTTCGTGTATTTTGGCATTGATCACCCTCCAACATTTGATTTGAGCATCTTTTAAAAGCAGTGTACTGTGAAGTAAGAATGGCCATCTCCATTTAATAGAGAAACTGAGGCACAGTGAATGATATAACCCAGACATACGGAAACCATGAGTGAGACCGACAGTTCCCAGCATTCCTTCATCTGGTTCAGTTTAACATGCAACCCTGCTTCCTCCCCGGGGGAGATGCTGGAGGCTGAGACTGTGTTAGTTTATTGTTTAAAGCTCTTCGTCCCACAAATAAATGGTCTACAAAAATAACAGACAGCAAAGCAAAGCAAACATATTTCTTTTGTAATGTATTTAAAAGTATCTTACAAAAACAAGTTTCGACATGGTGAACTGTAACATATTCTTTCACTACAAATAGTTGTGGTCTTATGTTGGGAAAGAATGTCAGAAAATGCACAATAATGCATTTTAACCATAAATAAAGATTATATTCTGCACTTAAGGAAATAGAAAATTTGTGATTATATATATAAGCTTTACATATATATGTAAATATTTCTTAAAATAAATATATGTTAGAAACTGGTATCTATAGACCCAAGAAAATGGGCGTGGCAGAGAATTCAGACACCTGGGACAAGAAGAATTGAATGATCCCAGGGAGCAAAAATGAGGAAAGAAATAGAAAGTAATGGTTCTGAGCATCATTTTATTGTAATTAATTATTTAGCTAATTTGTAGGATTCTGGGATTAAACTCAGACTCTTGCCCAAACTAAACAAGTTCTCTACCGCTGAGCTATGTCTCACCCTACCCTTCACACCAGCATCATTTAAAGAGTAGCTCCGTGAAGGCTAATGGTTCTACAGACAATAGTGATGGTTCGCTTAAGGAAAACAATGTTCCTACATAAACCCACATACTTGACTCAATTTATTTTTGCACAAATGATCCTTCTGACCTGTACAAAACTCTGTTCCAGTTCAATAGAGCTACTTGTTATCCCCTGCCCATGATGTATTCATTTGTGCCTTCACATATATACCCTCTGCATTCGCCTTAGAGAATACCTGATTGTCTCTGCTCTTCCAGTTCATCTTTTCCAATCAACTCCACATATAATCTCCTTTCCACTGTAATCTGTGTATTTTAATTCTGCATTTCTAGATCTTTATTTTGTTTTGTTGGAACTTTTGGCTCTGTGGAGTGTAGGTGTGAGTTTGTAAAGCATCATTTGTGGGAGTCAGGTCTCATTAGGATCTAAGCTCTTTGAGAGCAGGGATGATTTCCTCTAGTGACATCAAGAACATGTTCCATAAGTATATGTGACTGTGAACAACAGCTTTAGGATGGTTGAAGGGATTAAAAAAGATGACCACAAGCTGTTACAGGGCATCCAGGAAGTATTCAAGAATAGGAGCCTTCTATTTTTTTAGTATGTGATTCTTTTTTGTTTGCTTGCTTTATTTATTTATTTATTGTCATCTCTGGGACATGAACTTGGGGCTCCACTTTGAGCCACAGCACCACTTCCTATTTTTTAATTATATATATATATACATATATATATACACACATATATATATATATATGATACTGTGCAGAGGGGTTACAGCTACATGATTAAGGTAATGAGTACATTTCTTATTGAGCATTGTTACCCCCTCCTTTGTTTTTCCCCTACTATCCCTTCCCTCCATACCTCCCCAACTCCTTCCACCCCCTCAAGTTGTAAAGTTTGTTTCCAACATAGTGTCTTGTAAGTCTCATTGTTACAATGGATCAACCTGTATCCTTGTTTCAGCATTTTGTTATTCCTTTCCCCTCCCCAAATTAGAAAAATGTCTATACAAGATGCAGGGCACCAGAATCAAATACAGTGAAAACAGGGGTTATACCATGTGGGAAGAACATACAAAAGAAACAAAAAAATCACTTAGTACATTATAAGTACCTTAAAAACAACAACAACAAAGATAAAACTTCTTGTGTCCATATCTTGGGGCTCATTTCACTTAGCATCATCTTATATGGTCATATGTACATAGCTTTTGACCTTTTCTGCTTGTCTGTTAAGATTATCCTAGACGTATACTAGTTATTGCAAATAAGGGAAACTATGGGAACTATTTTCTTTGGGCTTTCCTTACTTCACTTAATATGATTTTTTTCCAGGTATTTCCATTTCCTAACAATTGGGGCAATGTCGTTCTTTCTGATGGAGGCATAGAATTCCATTGTTTATATATGCATATATATATATATATATATATATATCACATTTTCTTGATCTATTCATCTACTGAGGGGCATCTGGGTTGGTTCCATATCTTAGCTATGGTGACTAAAGCTGCAATAAACATAGTTGTGCTGGTAGCTTTAGTATGATCATTCGCGTAAATACCCAAAAGTGGGATTGCTGGGTCACAGGGGAGCTCTATGTGGAGTCTTTTGAGGAACCTCCATGCTGCATTGTTGGTGGGAGTGTAAACTTGTTCAGCCACTTCCTATTTATTTATTGGTGGTGCTGGCGATTGAAGTTAGGGCCTCACTCATGGTAGGCAATTGTGTGTGATTCTAGCTCAAAGCTTAGGACTTGCTTGTTGCTTTTGTTGCCACACTGTTATGGTGTCTTAGTAGAAATAACCCACATTTATTTTTCTGAGATAGACAGATGGTCATTCAAACTGGTGCTGTCTTTGAGCCAGTGGCTATGAGACTAGGGAGGCTTGTATGGTCATTATCTGCTTGCCTATACTCTGTTAAGTCACTGGGTATGGATAAGAATAACAATAAGCAACAATAATAACAAACGCCATCGAGAGCTAAATATGGTATCTGGAAATACTTTATGCATTCTATATGAATTCACCTAACCCTTGGAACAACCCTACAAGTAAGATTAGTTACATAAATTTGGAGGCCCAAGGCAGGATTTCATCTTCAAAAACCATTCAGAAATTCAAAATAGCTAAAGCAGACCAGGAAACCAAGTTTAGGGTCCTTGTGTGTGTAGAGCACTATGTGACTGCACCGATTATGAGCTCATGAAGCTAGCCCTACCTCCCTACTTACACAAACAACCTGATTATTATAATTATAATAATTATTTTTATTATTATTTCTTTGGATAATTCCTTCTTTCCTCCCTCCTTCCCTTCCTCCCTCCCTTCTTTCCTTTTTCCTTCTTTTGTTCCTTTCCTTCCTTTGTTCCTTTCTTCCTTTGTTCCTGTCCTTCCTTCTTTCCTTTCATCCTTTCTTCCTTCCTTCTTTCCTTCCTTCTTTCTGTCCTTCCTTTCTTTCTTCCTTCCCTCCCTCCTTTTTCTCTTTCTTTCCTTTCTTTCTTTCTTTCTTTCTTTCTTTCTTTCTTTCTTTCTTTCTTTCTTTCTTTCTTTCTTTCTTTCTTCATCTCTCTTTCTCTTTCTGTCTCTCCCCCTCCCTCCTTTTCCCACTCCTTCCCTCTCTCCCTTTCCCCCTTTCTCTCTTTCTTCCTTTCTTGAGTTTGATTCCAAAGCCAGATACTGCTAGGCAGATACTCACACTAGTTTCACATACCCAGCCCAATCTTGCTTTTGTTATTTTTCAGAGAGTCTCATACTTTTTGCCAAGACCAATCCATGAACTGAAATCCCTCTATCTTCACCTCCTTCATGGGTGGGATTACAGGCATGTGCTTCCACACTCAAATCAGAAATTTACTTCTTTCTCACAAATTTCAACAAAGAGGATACAATGGTTCTTGAATCTTCTGAGTATTTGCATACTCTTCTCACCATTCCTTTCACTTTTCTGATTCTTCTACTTTCTCAAATTACCACCACTTTAACTGTGAAGCAACTCTAGGTGGGATAGCTTATTATTCTTAAATGTACTGGTTTTACTTAGAATAGACATATTTGTAGCACAATAGTTGTGTACAAAATGTTACCTCCCTTAACCAAAGGAAAGACCAAGTACCTTTAGCAACATGGCTAATCGAGACTCTTTTCCAGCTATCTGACTGAGTTTCTCTAAGCTGCTAAGTACAAATATCACTATTTCTCTCCTAAGTCTACTTTGCTTCTAGGCTCATTCTTAATCTGAGTTCACCTATATAACAATGTCAGGGAAGCTACATAATACAGTTTGGTCTGGATCCTGCCTCTAAGGCCAGACCTGATTTTATTTCTCATTTATAGCAGAATGAATTCACAACACTTATTCATCTGTTTTTATACCCTTAGAACTCTCGGTTGTACTTAAGTTTTCATATTAAGAAGGCTGATAGGGAATAATAATAAAAAGGAAGAAATGAGGGATGTAGATGTAGGAGTCATGCAGGAGGTACCTGTGTGAACCTGTGAGAAATTTAGAAATGAATGGAAAGAGACCTAGGATTGGCCTTGGGGACTTGGCTTTCTAGATCAATTTGTAATGAAAAGTATGCTACTCCATAAACCATGTTACATTTGGGGGCTTTATTTCTTCTTTGGGGAAGGGACTAAGAATATCTGTCTATTCACAAGAGTTTTCCTGGGTTACTGGAGGTAATGTAATAAAAGCTTTACAAACCTACATAAAAATTAGCTGTCAATGAAGAGGATGATGTTCTTGGATATTCCTGTCTTTATTTTCCTCTGTGGTTACATACACATAGAGACATGGCAATTCACATTGTATTTTGTTCTATAACATTTTATGTCACTCTATTAAAATTGCACATTCCTTAAATGTATAAACCATAAAACCCCATGTAAAAGTGAATGTAAATAATATGCCTGTAATCCTAGCTACTCTGGAAGCTGAGATCTGAGGATCGTGGTTCAAAGCCAGCTTGGGCAGGAAAGTCCATGAGACTCTTATCTCCAATAAACTACTCAGAAAAATCCAGAAGTGGCGCCATGGCTCAAGTGGTAGAGTGTTAACCTTGAGTACAAAGAGGCTCAGGGACAGAGCCCAGGCCCAGAGTTCAAGCCCCAAGACTGGCAAAAAATAAAAAGAACAACAACAAAGAAAACAATACATTTCTTACAATAGTCACTTTAAACTTGAAAAGACATCATCTTTTGATGTCTTAAATGTATCTTTAAAGAATCATCCAGTTGGATAAATAAAAGAAAATACTGTTTGCACTATTATTATTTTGCTCTGGCTTGATTGAATGTGATGTTATGCAATCTAATCATTTATTCTACTCACAAGAGATGTGTCCACATGACTCTTCCTTAGAAGTAAGCCTTGTCAAGAGACAAATATTTTTCTATACTGAGAATCCTAAGAGATTGTGCTATCAGTCAAGAGTATCCCATTGCTGGGATGTAATAGAAACAAACACTTCCTCTGAGTGATCACCTTAAAACTTAAGCTCAACCTGTGCCATGTTTTACTATATTTATGTAAAAAGTAATTGTGACATGTTAGCATAATATATCTAGCTCCTCTTAGAATAGACCTTAGCACATAGTATATAACTAATTGTAGCTTACTGTTAAGCATTTGATATAACTAGGAAAAAATGATTTAAAATATTACAAAGAAAGTTCACTTTTTCCATGTGAGTAAATCTGGACTCTTCTGTGGCAATCCTCTAGGTGCACATCCCACAATTTTAATGTTTTCAAAATGAGACATCCATAGTTTCCTGACTTCAAATACTTGTTTTCAAGCTATCAAAGGAAGGCATTGGCAAATAATAGGAAAAGTTATCCTGTGAGCTTTAGCCATTGACCTCTCAAGCATTGGTTGTCAAACACCCAGCAGGTGACTATGGAGAACTACTTTGGATAGATTAAGAGTTCTTTGTCTATGTGCTAATATATTAAGGTGATCTGAAAGAAGTTTGAGATCTGAAAATATATGCGTAACTTGATAAGATTGATTAAATCTACTGTTCTTTCCTCTAGTAAGGGAATTGGAGAACTCCCCTATGTGAAGTTTTGTGCTGGGCACTAGCGATCCAAGATGGACAGAACGATTCACTATTTCCCTCTTAGTCATTGTTATAAGAACTATGAAAGAGAAGTAGAATCAACTTCCTTCAAACTAAAGTGAATAATGAGAGGCTTAACTTTTGCAAAATGAATAGGGAAGAACTTTCTGAAACTGTTCCTTCAGCTGGAAAGAAAAAAAGTACTGTTACAATGGTTATAAGCATCAGTGCTTATGTACTAGATGATTCCTGCCAAACTATTAAACTATTAAGAGTGTGTCTGGAACTGACAGAAATGAGAAGATGCAAACTATCAGTGATTGAAGATAAACCAGTTCATAATGAAACAATGTAGAAAGTGTACTAGGGTAATATTACTAAATGTAGATCAAATACAAGTCACTGGCTCAGGAAGGCATCTTTATTATGGTTTTAAAGTACTCAGGCTACTGGTGGAACCAGTTAAAGCTGTTTATACCAAAGCTTATTGGAAAAATGCCAAAATATTAAGGGAGAAAGCATTACAGGTACATCTGAATCAGAGAAAAAATATCTAGCTATGTCAATTCATTAACTTAAATTTTTAACCTTCATGTTTGTATTTGTTAGAAGAGAAAAATGAATGCATAGCGTGACAAGATGTTATTTACATTATTGTAGCCTCAGATTTTAAACTGTCTAGACAATGAAAACAGTGTGGGTGGAGATTTTATTTTTTGGTCTGTTTCCACTTCTGCTTTTCCCAAGAGGTTAGAATAGTACCTAGCATTAGCAGAGCTTAGTATATTTAAACAAATGAATGACAAGCACACTAACAAATGGCCAATATTTATATGGGAAAGGAACAAGTCCATCAAAATGTGATACAATACTTAATTCATAAAAATAATTTAAATATAATAATTAAGTTTAAGGAAGGAAACTACAAACCTAATGTTTGATAGTAATAAACTTAGTATAAAAATGTAAAAGATGGCTGGGAATGTGGCTTAGCGATAGAGTGCTTACCTACCATGCTTGAAGCCCTGGGTTTGATCCCTCAGTACCACATAAATAGAAAAAGCTGGAAGTGATGCTGTGGTTCAAGTAGTAGAGTGCTAGCCTTGACCAAAAGAAGCTCAGGGACAGTGCCCAGGTCCTGAGTTCAATCCCTCAGGACTGGCAAAAAAAATGTAAAAGAACAGTTCATCCAAACAGTTTATCCATGAAATCAAATATACAAATTGCAAGGCTGTTTAAAAGGGTGTTGTATTATATTATGTTCCATTTGTAGCACAAATACCAAAAGAAAGATAACCAAACTCCTACTTTAGGGTGGCTATGATAAGACTTTCAAAGGATTGTTTTGCTTTCTTCATGACATTACAAAACTAGAGTTTGGAAGCTATAATAATATAGGTGTATCCACACCTATAAACTTATGACGGTATATGTAACCATTGTTCTCTTACTTGAAGATGATGCTATTGATGTTGAATTTTACCTACATTTTTCTGCAATGTTGCCAAGTGTCATTATACAACTCATCACCAAATGTCACTTCCATATGCCTTAAAATTCTGTCAATGTTTGCATTACTGTGTGATTCTGTGATAGTCTGTTGAGAAGTTTTTGCTGAGAAAGAGTATTTCAATTTTTTTTCTTTTTCTTACTCTCTTTTTTCTCTCTTATTTCCTTCCTCCTATTTTTTCTCTTTCTTCTTTCTTTCTCCCTTCCTTGGTTTGCTTGTACCAATTTGCCAGTTCTATTGCTTCTAACATATCTTTGTGAAGTTACTACATTTGTAATTTTCAACCTACTCTTAAAGGGCTATTACCTAATCAGTTGCTTGGTATTAGCACACCTTCATTTATGTACATACTTGCTTAAAAGACTATTCTGGATGGGCTCTGGTGGTTCACACCTGCAACCCTAGCTACTCAGGAGGCTGAGATCTGAGGAAAGTTCAAAACCAGCCTGGGCAGACTTTTTTTTTTTTCTGGTTGTGGTAGTTGAACTCAGGACCTGGGCGCCATCCCTGAACTCTTTTGCTCAAGGCTAGCACTCTAGCAGGTTGAGCCACAGCACCACTCCTGTTTTTGAGCAGGTTAACTAGAGATAAGAGTCTCACAAGGACTTTTCTGCCTGGACTGGCTTTGAACTGTGATCCTCGATCAGCCTCCTGAGGAGCTAGGATTACAGGCATGAACCACCCCACTGGTGCCTGGCTGTGTGGGAGGCTTGGGAAATTCTAAGCAATCCAATGAAGATGAACCTGAAGAGCTTGTAGGGAATGAAGGGGCAGTGAATGTAACTTAAACAGAGATTGTGTTTTATAGAGTGTGTTATAAAGCCCGTTGAGCTGACCCATCTGCGTGTCTACTGATGGCTATGAAGGTGTCATTTAAATAATCTATTCTTTTAGGAATATATATCACAAGAGGTGGAAATGGCATTACAGCTTTCAAAATATATCTTTCTCTTGGAGCCCTTGCCCATTTCAGTGATTCCACATTTTGAGTGGTGAGTGTTGACACATAATAAAAATGTGTCCTTGCTAACCATAGGAATGCAATTGGAGTCTAGTTTGTTTATGAAAGTATATGATTCTTTCCCAATGAGCACTAGCCATGTTTCTCTTAAGCTGGGATAGCTCTTTGTTACCATACAGAGCTATTCATCCTATAGTTTCCTTGGGTGGTTCAGTGGAAAATTAGAATAGCGTCTAGTGCCAGGCATGGTTGTGAATGCCTATAATCCCAGCCATGAGAGAGGCAGAGATTGGGAGATCAAAGTTTCAATTCAGCCCAGTAAAAAGTTAGCAAGACCCTCAACAAATAAGCCCGTTGTAGGGTACATGCCTTTGGTCCTAGTTGTCAGGAGATCTGGGTAAGAGAATCACTGTCTGAGGCTAGACCTGTGCAAAAAGACCATATATGAAAAATAACTAACATAGAAAGAGGGCTGGTTTCAGCAGAGCACCTGCTCAGCAAGCTTGAGGCCCTGAGTTCAAAACCCACAATACTATTCCCTCCTCCAAAACAGAGCCTGCAACAGCAGAAACAAAGCCTCAGTAAATAAGTATTGACTGTCCAACCCTAGCAGACAATAAATACATTTAAAACATGTGGTATGATGACTGTGAGGGTTTATGAATTTACTATGAACTTTGTTGCATCTGTCACATTGATCACTTCTCTGTTTACAAGTGACTACAATCTGTTAATGCTCATTGTATAGTTTCAACATCTTTTCCACTGAGCCCTTTAAAAAGACTATAATGCTAACTGATGGTAACTATTTGGTGAAGGATATTCTCTTGGAACAGCTCAGCTTGGCATCTGATAGAATGGTATCCAATAAATGTTTCTTGGACACTACTTTACCAATAGCTTCTAAGCAAGGCCTTTGATACTTCAGAAATTAAATGTCATTATACTCAATTTTGACTTCACAGAAAAGTCTTATCCACTAGACACGTTATAAACCACACATGCAAGTTTCTATTTCTTCAGGATCTACATTAAAAAAATTTAAAACAAGAAGTTGAAATTAGATTTAATATTGTAGTTTATTTAGCTAAATATATGAAACTATTGACATTTTACTATGTCATCAGTATTTATGAATGAGATACCTTACATTCTTTTTTCTCCTTCTAAGTCTTTGAAAACATACTGTACTTTGTACTTACTATTCTAATTCATTGATAAATTTTCATCAGAAAGTTTGATCTTTATATGTATATATATATATGTATATAGTAAAAATGTTGTACAGTTACATGAGTAGGGTAATGAGTACATTTCATAGCGAGCATTATTACCTCCTCCTTTGTTTTCCCCCTATTATCACTTCCCTCCCCACCTCCCCAACTCCCCCTGGCCTCCCCCCAACCCTGACATTATAAAGTTCATTTTCAACATAGTGTCCTGTACATCTTGTTGTGATCTTTATTTCTTTTTAGAAAATGTATAAAAATATTTTTTCAAACGTATGTTAAACATTTCCAAACATGGAATCAAATTTGTATTTAAACAACATTTCAAGTGTTCAAGAGCCCCATGTAGCCTGTATGTCATGATATTGGACAATATGGTTTTTTTTAAAAAATTCTGCTTCTTAGGGCTGATTGTAGACAATGATCATTTACCGTATTTTAGTGTAGGTCTGGCATCTTGTAGATGTTAATTTTGCTTTGTTTTGTTGGAACTTTAGTTTTCTTCTGGAGCTTTTATTGCTCTAATACTTAAAAGTCTCTAAATTGAACATGCCACATTTAGCTAAAAACCCTAAAGAAAATGACTCAAAGCCTTAATATATTCCCATTGCTATTTCTCCAGTCACAGCTGCAAGAAGCTCACAGTCATTTTTATGATTATTTTATTTTATGATTACGGACTAGGGCTAAACAGTTGACACTACCACAGCGCTGCCTTATGTCACTTTTAGAGTGAAGAGTTCACACAGGGGCACGCAATTTCTTTTTACAAAATGATTTTCTAACTTAGGCATACTTTCATTACATATGAAATTTAAATTGTATTAAAAATAATTTGAATACCAATTTTTGTATAGAGTTGTTTTTTGCTTATTTTGTTCGAATTATGGATTTCAGTTATCCGTGATTCCATTTTTGAATGTGGTCTGTTGTTAAAAAAAAGTATTGGTTTAAAAGGTAAGTAGCTCTTATTCATCATATAATATTTGGCAAATTTCAATATGTGAGCAGAGTGTATCAAATACAGCTAAAAGAGTTGTGTGGCTAAAAGCCACTGTGTCTGAATTCTGGGCTCTCCTCTGAGCTCTGTCTCTAATTAACCTTTATGCCTTCCATGGGTGAACTTAGGGGTCTGTGACTGGTACACATTGAACACGGGCACATATTCCAGTTATCTTCTTCTGTATCTCATTAACTTGGTACATCGATGATCTCCAGTCAGTCCACTCAGTGGAATTTTGTCAAATGGGAATAAATATGCCTGTCAGGGTCACTACAAGGGTAAAGATACAGGACATGCTGACTGAAATCCAAGCTACCAGCAGAAGGAACAATCATATTCCAAAGAAGCTAGCCACTTTCTCAGAGCAACTTGTTTCCTTGCAGGTTAACATAGGTACTGTTATTAACACCAGACACTCGATAGTCAGTGTTGTACTGGACAGGGTACAAAGCAGCCCCTCTAGGCAGCAGTGGTACAAGTGCATGCCAGACAACTTCACCATGTCTTGATGATTCAGGATCTCTGAAGAAGCACTCTAACAGGGTGGTATTCCCACTTACATCTCATAAGTCTAGATACAGCCTAACAGCTTCAAAGCCCTAATGTTATGTGACCAGTGGCAATGGGATCTTGAGATTTTTATTTGCTTCGTGAAAACTGTGCAGTGTTTACAAGATGAAATGCTAGAGAAATAAACACACAGATGGTGTCCTAGAAGTGACTGCACACTGAGTGAGACTTTTTTTTTTCTTCCTCTCAGACAATTTGTATTTTGCTATTTTTAGGTTCTTGGGGCCCATGTTTTTGTGTTTAAGGGTCAAGTGTTAACTCTTCAGAAAGAACCTTTAACGAGTCAGGATAAAAACCATCTGGTACAGCAAGTCTTCCTTGGAATGGATGAATCTGGAGAGAGAGGAAGAATTTGCCACCATCCTAAGATTCCCATTGGAGGCATGTATAAGTTGCTCAACAAAACATATCTATCCCTTCCTATCTACTGCTCCTTTTTATCTGAAAGAAGTGGAACAAAGAGATGTAAGTCCCACAGACTGTGCAAAATGCCAACTCGGGAACAAGACTGAGGACAGCAGCCTTGCTTACTCAGTGTGGTGGTGGGGATACCTGAAGGCCAGAATGAGTAGCAGCTGGTGGAAGGGCCAGGAAGGACCCAAACGGCATGGCCCAGATCAGAAACTGCTCTCTCCCCTCCCTCAATGACACTTCCTTATGTCCCAGGAAGTGACGATAAGCCCGTTGTGGGTGTCGTGACTCCTGGGTGTCACCCACTGCAGGGAGACCTGGTCCACCTGCCTCATTCCCAAGGAAGCCGGGGGTGGGGGCGGAGAGAGGACGCTGATCCCCGGGCCTGACCCGGTTCTCTTACCAGCCCTCTTACAGGCTGCTGAGGGGCAGACGGGGGAGGGGGAGGGGGGAGGGAGGGGGGGTCTTTTGTACCCTTTGTCCAAGTATAAAGGTGACCCTGAACCCAGAGACTCCCTGGAAATGGGACTGAAAAAGAGCTCCAGCTCAGCCAGGCACGGAACAAGCCTGACCACGGGGAGGCGGAGGAGAATTTAAGAATGGGGGGCGGGGGGGGGAGGGAAGGGTGCAGGATCCAGCGACGCACGGTCCCCAATTCTTCCACCAATGACAAGGACAATAAAGAAGGCGGGGTGGGGGGAAGGGGGACATACTGATTCGATTTTGCACCAGCTTCCCGGTCTCCCTCCCCCCCCCAAACCGGACCTTCCCCCCCCCACACCCCGATCGGAGGCTGGGAGAAGATCGCGCACCCCGCGGTTAGGGCGAGATGTGAAAATAAACCGGGCCGCGTTGGCTGCCGGGCGGGAGCCGGGCGGGTCGCGGGCGGAGGCGGCCCCGCATCCCCAAGCCGGGGATGAATGGAGAGGCCCCTCGGCTGGCGCGCGCCCGCCCACCCGCCGCCGGCCGCCAAGTGTGTCGGGGCGCCGCGCGCCGGGCCCGCCGCTCCACGCGCAGCCGGCTCGGGCGGAGGGAGGCGCGGCGGCGGCGGCGGCGGCCGCGCGGACCCAGTTGAGAGCCGCCGGGGTGGGCACGCCGCCGCCGCTGGGCCCGCGCGCGTGGCTGTGGCTGAGGCTACGGCGGGGGCCGGGCGGCGCCGCACACCTGAGGCGGAGGCGCGGCGCGGGGCGGCGCTGTCAAGGCCGCGCGCTCCGTCACCCGCCAGGCAGTGATTTGAGTCGCCGGCTTCACCTTCAGCCCGGACGGGGGAGAGCCTAGCGGGGTGTGGGGCGACCCTCCCGGGGGTGGCGGCCTCTCGGCCCCCAGCGTGCCCCCGCTGCGTCCGGCCCGGCCTCGCTCGTCCGGCCCGCCGTCCCCCCCCCACTCCCGCTCCCCTCCCACCCTCCCTTCCCCACTCCCCCCCCGCGGCGCCGCCGCGGGGAGCGGCTCCCCCTCCTCTTCCTCCGCGTCCTCGGCCGCGGCTCCCCCGCCCCGGCGGCTTGTTGCACCGCCCCGCGGCCTGCGGGAGCCGCTCGGCCCCGGCCTGGGACTCGGCGTCGGCGCGCTTCCCGGTCTGCCGCACCCCCTCCCTCTCCAACCTCGGGGGGTCCCGCACCCCCCCCCCCCCGCCTGACCGGCGAGACCCCGACCCTGCCGCCCGCACAAAATGTCGGCCCGGACGCCATTGCCGACGGTGAACGAGCGGGACACGGAGAATGTGAGTACCCGGAGCCCCCCCCTCCCCGCACCTTGCCGCAGCGCCCGGGGCGCTGACCCTCCCCTGACACCCCCACCTCCTCCCGCGCCCGGGCCGCTCCCCCCCCACGCGCGCGCGCACCCAGCGGCAGGGTCTCCCCACCTGGAGCGAGGCGGGACCTCCACCCCACCGCTCAGCCTCTATTCATCCCAGCCCCATTTCGCTGCCTTCCCCGCTAGGGTGCGGGTGGGGAGCGGTCAGTGGCGCCCTCTGCCCGGTGGTGGTCCTCCCGGAGAGCGCGGGGTGTGATGGAGGGCAGGGGGGCGGGGGGGGGGAGGTGGCAGAATGGGCATCCAGGAGGGCCTGACTCCTGCCACTGTATTGCCATTGCCACCCAAGTGAATGCAGCTACCTCTTTACACCTCGCTGTTCTAGATCCTTCAATCCCGGACAAACAGCTTGTCTCCAGCCCCCACCCCCCCCCCCCCCGCATTGCCCCATGACTTTGCTTTTTGTCGCATCTTGTCCACATTTGGGGTTAGTATAGGCACCAAAGGGAGAAGGATCAGGGATGGAAGCCCGTGTGTGTGTGTGTGTGTGTGTGATGTGTGTGTGTGATGTGTGTGAGTTTATACTGCCGTGATAGTCTAGGAGAGAGGAGTCGGGGAGAATTGCACCCACAGCCCCTGGGGCCCTGGGATTAAAGCAAAATGTTTTTCCAAAGCCTCATGCAGCCCACTGGCTTTGTATTCTCTCCCTCAAGGTAGTGGGAACAATTCCCCGGGAAGGTTTTATTGTAAATATCTCTCCTTTTCCTTGAAGTGTCACAAGGTGCATTTCTTCAAAGCCAAAGGTTCTCCAGGTCTGAACAAATTGCCCTCCGGAGTGGGATGTATTTATGCAGATGTCTGATGTTTGCACTCGTGAAAACTAAAAGAACATGAATAGAATCATTAGTTGTGTGTCTTCTGAAAAGTACAACTGGGTGTACGGGAGCAAGTGCAAGTTCGTTTGTGGAAAAGGGCTTTTTAAATTTTTAAATCCCCATGACCTGTAAAGGGACCCCAAGGTTCTATAGGGCCTTGACTGATTGACTAGTTTTAAGGAGCTAGAAGGATACTAAGTTTTGGTTGGCTGCCCAGAGCTCTCTGGTGTGTGTCTAGTTAACTCATCAGCCCTCCAGGGTTTGTTGTATGTACCAGTGATTTCATGGAGCTGGGAAAATAAAAATAAAGAAATGGTCTGACATTCTTAGACAAAAGATAAAAGAGAGAAAAGATACTAGCTCACTTCTCCCAGGGATAAAGGGGGTAGAAACACATTTTATCTTAGAGAGTAGGGGAATGCAGAAATTTAACAATTTTATTATGTGATAGGAGATGAAATTCCAGTAGGATACCATCGTTAGAAGACCTAGGAAGATGTTTGAGTTTGCTTTTGTCTTCTCCTTTGTCATGTGTTTAAAATGATACAGACACTGTTAGGATGCCACCATCAGACATTATAGCTTAATTTTGATCACAACTTGTTTTGTGTGTGTAATTGTGATTGAGAGATTGGAAAAAGTCAGAAAGACGGAAGCATTTTGTTACAGTTGAATGTTAAAGCCAAGCTGGTACAAGATTTTTTTTTTTTTGGACAAGAATTAAAAAAAAAATCTTGTCACTTGGGAGTGTGAATGATAACCTTTGTTTCTCTTAGCAACATTCCAAAAGACCTAGGGAATATTAAAGACAGCAGTTCACAGGAGTGGGAAGAATACATTGTTTTTATTTTGTCTTAGTTAACACTCTTTGCGTAGGTGACTTTATACTGACATGAGATAGTATTATAGAAACACACAAAAAAAGAATAGTACAAAATGTAGTATTGCATGTAAAGTCAAAACCACCACAATGAAAGAAGATTTTAAAGCTAACCTATAATAGTGTGGTAAGTTTTGTTGGGAGTACTTTCTGAAAATGACTATGCTGCTATATAAACTCATTTGCTGTCTCTGAACATGTTATTTCAAAGTCACTTTTACATTCTTGTTACTGTGTTATAAGTCTCCATTGAGCTCACTTTACCACATCCTAATTATCTTCTAATTGGAAAATATCTTCCATACTGTGGCTGTTAATCAATAAGGATGCACTCAGCTCTGCTTTTTGAGCTGGAATGGGATGCAGAAGTATTTAGACAAGGCTTCTCCTTTCATAGAGCTTAGAGAAGAGATAACTTAATCCCAAAAAAATACACAGTAGAAAAGTGTGTAAATAGAGATAAATTAGTTTATAAGTGTTCCAGGTGTTTATCAAAGGGGCTACTACTGGTGGCTGTAAAATCACCATTAGAGTTTCCCTTTATTGTCTAGTTAGTAGTAAATGGCCTTATCCATTCCTAATTCTCATCTGCGAAATAAAGTACCTAACTTGCCAGTTAGCCTATATCAGTGCCACATGACAGTCAAAAGCTGCATTTATGGTAGTCATTTTCAGTTAAGTGATCTAAAAAAATACTTGTGAAAAAGTTGTTTATATATTTATATATAAATATATGTAAATAAACAAATATTTACATAAATATAGTTATATTTATATAACTCAAAGACTTCTAGGTAATATCAAAATCAATAATTCACCTTATTACTCTTAGAAATTAAAGTCAACAAATACAATAATTTAAACAAAAACTTTGGAATCGAATAGTCACTTATAATTAATACAAATATTTTTATGCGTATAACATAATTGGATTTTGTGTCCTTGGGAATATGTATCTATTTTTTCCAGTGTCAGGATACACTTCAAAATGTTAAAAAAAAAAAAAAAAAAAGAAGAAAGAAAGAAAGAAATACTGATCTCTCTGTGTGAGAATTGCTTTTCTTTGAGAAAAGAAATCTGTTAGGTTATTCTGGGATAATTTCAGCACGGATACAGATAATATATTGCTATTTCTCTAAATATTTTTCAGTGAAACAAAATATACTTGAACGTTTTGGGAAAACTCTGATTATGCTCATTTCATGGGTCGAAAGTGCCATGGTGCTCTTTCTGTGTGGAAATTTGGTTCAATAGGAAGAAAGTTGATTTGAGTACTTCTTGGATTGTTTGAAAATTAAATTCGGCTTAAGTTTAAAAACCTTTAGTTAAAAAAAAATCCCTTAATTGTGAATCTTGGTAAATCTGAAATTCATGTTGATATTGAAGTACTTGATGTAACGAAGGTAGCCATTGTGATTTGTCTGATGGAAGTCATTGTTAGTAAAATGAAAGAGCAAAAGAACAGCATACATTTACCACTGACTTTGGCAAACACCTCTAGCAACTACCATTATTACTTATTCTGCACTTTGTGTATCCCTGACTTTAGAGACCCCTTCACACTGCAATTCAGTTGCCTGACTTTATCTCCTTTATTCTGTACTGTCGGTGCCTACCCTTAGCTGAAGTGATTTCTGGGAGTTATGTAAGAGATCAGTGCCATAACACCCCCTTTTGAATTGTTTCATTTATCATCAAACTGTGTTACTGACATGTGCAGTGGTAAACATCACAAATTACAACTCAAAGCAGCAGCTTTCACAGAGCTGAGTGACCTGACCAAGGTGTAATGAATCTCACATCTTCCACTGTTCCCTTCATGCTTTTGCTTGCTTCTAGGAGGTGGTTTGTGTTTTTTTTTTTTTTTTTGCCTAGAGATTGTAAAAGAACATACACACCGATACCATGTACTTTATGAGGAAGAATGGAGTGTTTGCTTCACTGTGTTTCTGAAATGTTATTTTTTTCTGTCTGAGGGACAGAAGAAATACAAGGGACAGCTGTGTCCTTTCTCCTTTCTCCTAGACTTTACAAACCCATTGTGATTTGAATCATGTAAGTTCTGACAAGACTCCTGAAGTGATTGCAGCCAGTACTCTCTTACCTTGCTAAATAGTGGTATATGTATACAGTGTACTCCAGCGGTCTACAAAGTGGGTGTCCAGGACAATCCAGTGGGAGAAGAAATGCCTTTAATATCTATCCCTTCTCTCTGACCTGATGCCCATGAAGTGCTTAACTAGCTATTGATTTTCAAATAATAGTGATTATTAATAACTTTATAAATTATTATAATGAAATTTATTGTCATTCTTTTTTCATCTAACATTTTCCTTTGGAGGTCTTTACTTTCTTCCTGATGATCATCTTTAGAAAGTTCTTTTGGTGAAGCCAGACACAATGGCATATGCTTGTAATCTCAATTCTCAGGAATCTGGGGCCAGAGAATCATGCATGAGTTCAAGGCCAGCTTGGGCTACATTTTGAGACCTGTCTCAAAACAACAAATATTCCAAAAGGAAACTCAGAAGTCTCTTTGGTGAAGGATTGTTGTTGTCAGTCAAAAGCCTTTTTAGAGTCTGAAAACATGATTTCAGAAGGTAGTGTTACATTGTCTAAGAAGTCTATTGTTACTGTTCAGAAATCATGAGTGATCTGTTGCGTTTTTTTTTTCTCTAAAGTTCTCTTATTTTGTTGATGTAGTTTCATTGAAGTACATTTAAGTTTCTTTTCATCCTGCCCGCTTTCTGTATTTGTGAAGTCATGTCAACTTCTGGGCACCTGTTCAGTATTATCTTCTTATTACTATCTTGCATCTGATTCTTTAGTTTCCTTTTTTTGTACTTTGATTAGGTTATATTACACCTTAAACACTCCCAACAGCACTTTTCTTTTTCCCACAGGCTCATTGTCTTTCTAAATGATGAGCTATCTAGTTCAAATCATATAATTTGTTCAGATCTATCTTCTATAGATTCATTTCTTTTTGTCCCATAAATCCACAGTTGACTAAGCATGGCATTTTACTTATTTAAGTTCTGAACATTTATTTTATTATTTTATGTTATTTTATTTTCTTTCTTGTGCTGATACTGAGGCTTGAATTCAGGACCTCTTCCTTTCATTTTTCTTTACCAAGGTGAGCTCTCCACCATTTGAGCCATACCTTCCTTTCTTGCTATTTGCTGGTTAATTGTTGTTAAGAGTCTTATGAACCACAATTCTTAGTTATATTTAAATCTTAAAATTGTGGTAGAGAACATATCACATAAGATCTACCCCCGTAAATCTTTTGTCCAGTATTGTTAACTGAAGAAGACAGTTTTATACAGAAGATTCCTAGAAAATTTTCATGTCCCATGAATGAAACTTTATACTTGAATAGTAATTCTCTTATTTCCCTTTCTCTTCATCTTGTGGCAGTCACCATGGTTATTTCTGTTCTGATTATTTTGATTACTTTAGATATTTCATATTAGTGGAGTCATGAAGTATTCTTCCTTCTGTCACTGGCTTACTTTATTTTAGCGTATTGTCTTCACAGTTCCTCTGTGATTTAATGTGTGACAGCGTTTCTTTCTTTTGATAGCCAAATAATATTCCATTTTTTTTGTGTGTGTGTGATGTGTATGTATATTTCACAGTTTGTTTATCCAATCATGTGTTGATGGACATTTGGATTATTCCTACTGATTGGCTAGGTTAAAAATCCTGCAGTAAACACTGGAGTGCAAATTTCTCTTTGAGACCCTGGTTTCAATTTGTTTGGGTAGAAACCAAAAAGTTGGAGTTGCAAGTCATATATTGGTTCTACTAGTTTCTTGAGGAACTTGTATATATTTTTTTCATAGCAGCTGTGTCATTTCACAATTTCAACAACAGTGTACAGGGTTCGAATTTATCCTTGTTATTTTTGATGACAGCTTTTGTAAAATATATGAAATGACTACCTCATGTATTTTGATTTGCTTTTCTCTCATAGTGATGTTGATCACTTTTTTATATACCTATTGGCCTTTTGTATGTCATCTTTGAAAAAATGTCTATCAAGTCCCTTATGTATTCTTAAACCAGATTTATTTGCTCTTCAGATGTGGGTTCCTTGTATATTTTGGATATTAACTCCTTATCAGATACTGTTTGCAAATATTTTCTCCTGTAAGTTGTCCTTTCACTATTGTTTTCTTTACTGTGCAGAAACTTTTAATTTGGTATTGTCTTGCTCATTTATTTTCTCTTTTTTGCATGAACTGTTGCCAAGACCAATGCCATGAGGCTTTTCTTCCATTTTCCTCTACTATAGGCCTTAAATCTTAATCTATTTTGAGTTGATTGTTGTGTGAGGGTCCAGTTTCATTCTGTTGTATGTTTGCATTCAGTTTTTTTCAGGATCCTTTGTTGAGACTGTTCTCTTGATAAAATTAATTTGACCATATTTGCATGGGTTTATTCTAGGCTCTTTATTCTGTTCAGTTAGTCTCTATGTCTCTCTTTATGTCAGTGCCATAATGTTTTGATTATCATAACTTCATAATGTTTTGAAGTCAGAAAGTATGAGGCTTTCAGCTTTGTTCTTTGTTATAATTGTTTAGGCTATTCAGGGTTCTTTGTGCTTCCCAATGAATTATAGAATAGATTTTCCCCCTATTTCTGTAAAAAAAAAATACTATTGAATTTGATAGGGATTCAAGTACCATTGAATTTCGATTGAGTTGGTATGACTATTATCCTAATCCATGAACATAACTTTCCATTTCTTTGCTTTATCTTTAATTTCATTCAGCAGTATTTTGTGCAAATTTTGGAGTGTGAGTCTTTAACCTACTTGGTTAAATTTATTATTTTTTTCTTTTCTTTTTTTTTTTTTTTTTGTCGGTCATGGGGCTTAAACTCGGCTTGAGCACTATTCCTCAGCTCTTCAGCTCAGGGCAAGAACTCTACCACTGGAGCCACAGTGCCACTTCTGGTTTTCTAATGGTTAATTGGAGATAAGAGTCTCACAGAGTTTCCTTCCCTGGGCTGGCTCTGAACTGGGATCCTCAGATCTCAGCCTCCTGAGTAGCTAGGATTGCAGGTGTGAGCCACTGGCACCTGGCTTGTTTCCCACTCTTAAATATGCTGTTAGCTGTGAGCTTTCACATATGATCTTTATTATGTTGAGAGAATTTCCTCCTATGGTCATTTGTTGAGCAGTATTCTCATGAAAGAGTATTGGATCTTACCAAATTCTTTTTCTGTAACTATTGAGATCATCAAGGAATAGATGATACCTGCCAAATTGATAAGGACATATTCTTTGCTCACTCTGCTGATAGAAATGCTGAGCTTTTCCAGAAGTACTATCGTAGTCACATCCAGAAACAATGTTTTCCAGCAATCCAAGCCTAACTTCACAAAGTTTATGTTTCTAGTGTCTCCATTTCTTCTCTGCTGTCCAATTAATTGGCATTAATATAATTAATCATGAAGTGTCTCTTGTAATCCTTATTTATTTATTTTGTGGGTCGTGGAGCTTGAACTCTGGGCCTGGACTGAATTGCTTAGGGACAGACTGTCCCTCAAGACTAGTGCTCTACCACTTGAGCCACAGTGCCCACTTCCAGCTTTTCTGTTTATGTGGTGCTGAGGAATTGAACCCAGGGCCACATGCATGCGAGGCAAGCACTCTACCACTGAGCCACCTTCCCAGCCTCATATAATCCTTTTTAATCAACTGTTATTAATCTTTTCTTTGATTTCTGATTGTATTTATTGGTTTGCTCTTGTACATCTTAGTCTAGGTAAAGTCTTGTTAATTTTTACTGATCTTTTCCTATTGTTTTTTACTCATTCCGGATAGAATCATTATTATTTCCTTCCTTCTCTTTCTCTGGGATTAGTTTCTTTTTTTAAGTCCTTGAGGAATAGAGTTTGATTATTCATTTGAACTCTTCCTTATTATTGTAAATATTTTAAAATTAAGTAGTTATAAACCTCCCTCAGTACTACTTTTATTGTAGCTTTTAGATTTTGATATGCTATGTTTTTGTTTTTAATCTGTCCTAAGGTATTTTCTAATTTCCTCTTTGATTTCTTCCTTTGCTCATTGGTTGTTCAGAAGTGTTTGATTTCAATGTATTTGTGGATTTCCCAGCTTTCACTCTGCCATTTATTTCTAGTTTCATTCCATTATAGTTGGAAAAGATACTTGGTATGATTTCAGTCTTCTATTTGTTAATTTTTTTTGTGGTGTATGTGCCTTTGTGTTTTGTGTATGTGAGTATGTGTGTGAGATGGGGAAGGGAAAGGAGAAGAGGGGGGAGAGAGAGAGAAAGGGAAAGGAAGGGAGAGAATGAATGAATGAATGAATGGAGAATGAGAGTGAATATCCTGTTGTGGGTGCCTAAGTAGAACACATAACATGCTACCATTAGGTGGTATAAAGGATGTTTTCAGTATGACTACTAGGTCTACTTGATCTGTAATGATGTTCAGTTCCTCTTATTTCCTTATTGATCTTCTATCTGGATGTTCTGTCTGTTATTGAATGAACAGTGTTGAAATTTGTTACAATTGTGTGGCTGTTTATTCCTGCCTTTGGTTTGTCAATGTTTGCTTTATATAATTAGTTCTTCTGTTAATTGCATATATGTTTATACTTGTTATATCTTCTTCATGGTTTGACTCTTTTTTCACTATGTGATGTTCTTTACTCTTCTGACAGGTTTGTGTGTGTGTGTGTGTGTGTGTGTGTGTGTGTGTAAGTGTGTGTGACAGGTTTTGTCTTAAACTAACATAAATATGACATTTATGTCATATTTATGTTTTTTAGACATTTATCTTTTTTAGACATTTAGTTGGATTTTATTTTTTAAGCCATTCAACTCTATGTCTCTTGACATAGAGTTGTGGGGGGTACTTCATCCTTTATATTTTATGTAGTTGGTGTATGTGTTCTTGATGTATGCTTGCATTTTCCCAGTTTGTCTGTGTGAAACTTGATGGGGGGTGTCTATTTTGAGGATTATGTCTTTTCAGTTAGTTTTTATTTTTCTCCAGTTGGGAACTTGTTGATTCAGGATAATTTAGTATCTACACATTTTAGTATCTTTTGGTAATTTTGGCTCCATGGATCTTAATTACCACAGAAAGAGTGAAATAAGCTTATACATTTTCAATAATTTCACATTAAATGAAATGTGAGTTTACCATACTAAACTGTGGCATTTCTGAGATTCTACATCTATATATGTAAAAACGTTCATAACTCTGTGTTTTGTTTTTCCTTTCAAAAACCTTAGCTGGTAACCAATAGCTCATGCCTATAACCCTACTCAGAAGGCGGAGATCTGAGGATTTTTGTTTCGAAGCCAATTTAGGCAGAAAAATCTGAGTGACCTAATCCCCAATTAGCTAACCAAAAGCTCAACTGGACATGTGGTTCAAGAAGTAGAGTACACTGTGAGCAAAAAAGCTGAGCATGACTCTGAGGCTTTGAGAACAAGCCCCAGTACTGATGCACACATGGCAGACAGACAGACAGACAGACAGACAGACAGACAGACACACACACACACACACACACACACACACACGTACGCACGCACACACACACATTTAAACATACAGAAAATCAGTAGATTTTGGAAACTTTATTATAGTTTAAAATGATTAAATTGCTTTTTGTTGTACTGGAATTTGAACCCAGGTCCTTGGGTTCACTAGGGTGATGCTGTCTTACTTAATCTGTGCCTCTGGCCCTATTTTTCTTGCTGCTTATTTCAGAAATAAATCTAGTGGACTTTGTGAGTCTGGCCTTAAGCTGTGATCCTCTGGATCCCAGCCTCCTGGGTTTCAAGTGTGAGCCATCAGTGCTTGTATAAATGGTTAGTTTTCAAGAACACCTAATTGTCATCAGGGAAAGTAGAATGTTTTGTGTGTGTGTGTGTGTGTGTGTGTGTGTGTGTGTGTGTGTGTGTGTGTGTGTGTGTGTGTGTGTGTGTGTGTGTGTGTGTGTGTGTGCTGGTACTGGGGCTTGTACAGGGAAAGTAGAATGTTGTGTGTGTGTGTGTGTGTGTGTGTGTGTGTGTGTGTGTGTGCTGGTACTGGGGCTTGAACTTGAGGACTGGAGGTCTTGCTTAGCTTTTTTGCTCAAGGCCGATGCACTCTACCATTTAAACTATACTCCACTCCCAGCTTTTTGGTGGTTAATTGGAGATAAGAGTGTCTTAGATTTGTCTATCCAGGCTGGCCTCAATCTAGGATCCTCAGATCTTAGCTTCTTGAGAGTAGCTAGGATTACAGGCATGAGGTATTGGCACCCAGCTTAAAGGTGGAACTTTTATAAAGAATATTTTGCTAGCAGAACCTTTACGAAAGTTTTTTCTTAATAGATGGATTAAAATGTGTGCAACATATTTAAGTAACTGTAGTTAAATAAGATGACCCACTGTCTCCTCTTGTGTGAGGGATACCTTATCCATGACAATCATTAAAGTCAAGTATCAATATAAACTGAGTTTACAAACAGTCCTTTCATTTTCTGCCTCGCACAATTTTTAAGATTTCAAACATTAAGAAACATTCATTTCAAAAATTGCATAAAATAATGTTTTATTAAATACTGAAAAGCTTATACCATTAGTATTTAATATATTTAAAATGTTCTGCTTTTTTAATATTTTTATGCATATAATTTATTTGCAAGTTATATTATTTCCATCAGAATTCCTATGGGGAGTTCAGAATTTAAAATTTTAAATATAGAGGCCCTTGAGTTAAAGTTGAGGGACTGTTCGATACCTCAGAGTTTAGCATTTGTCTGTAGATGTTCATATAATAATAATATACTCTTATACATATAATAATACTCTTATATACATATAATAATAAACTCTTCCTCACTAAATTTGAAAATATTTTGAGGGCGCACATTCCTTCTAACCTTGCTTTTATATATCCTGTATTACTAGCCTAGTTTAGGATTTGCCATATATTTTGGTACTAATGATTTAACAACTCAAAATCTATTTTATTTATATATTCTCAATTGTTTCAAATACACTTCCCTAACCACTTCCATCATCACATTACATGTTCTTAACACAATTTCTCCAGTAAGCTCTAGATGTCTCCTTCCCTGAATCTTGTGATGCAAGTATCTTACTGACTAGGTGTGATAATGATTTAAGTGATGGTAATGATTGCATTTAGTCTCATCTTTCTCTTAAAAGGAAAGAAGAGTTATGGTTGGCTATAGGAAGTCAAGGGAGAGAAATGATGTGGCAGTTCTTTCATAGCTTATGACAGCTATAGAATTTTCTGGTTTGGAAGTAATAAGGTGCATGTATGAGCCACATGTAGGTGGAAGATAGAAGCAGGTAACAATCCTAGGTTCTTCTCTTCCTTCTTCCAGCATTACATAGCTAATCATGTTAGAAGAGAGGAGATGGAGCAAAACGAGTTCACCACACAGTGCATTTGGTTACGGGCTGAATCTTTCTTCAGAGGCAGTATTACTTAATACTATTTTGACCACCTTATCAGTGTAGTTCAGTGAGTAAACAAGCTGAGAAACAGTCCAAAAATTTGGTGACCTGCCGGTAAAGGATATAGTAACAAACTCAGTATGGCTCCCTTTCCTTCTGGGAGCCTAGTGCAGATTTCACAACTTGAAAAGAGGTTTACTTTTATTTCCTTTTCTATTCACTTCATCACAATTGAAGCTGATAGAAATACAAAGGCAAGTGAAACCTGTTCCCTGTTCTGGAGTGACTCAGAGTCTGAAGAGGGAGATAGACATAGAGACAAGAAGTTCAGTAGAAAGTTACAGTTCCCTGTCATCTGACTGATCAGAACACCAAACAAAGAAGGCTGGTGAGGCAGGCCTAGGTGCTCAAGACAGCCTGCAGGTTAAATCTGGAAAGAGATGTTTGCCAAACTGCTCTATGGGCTGAAGGAAGGAGTAATGATGCAGCTTGGAGGAGGGTACCATTTATTGGAGGGGACTCCATGGACTGCTGGAGAGTAGGTGGTACTCTGTGGGCCTTAGTAGGAATGTTCCTAGGGAACATGTAGCCCCTGGAAGGTTTCGTTAAAGGCACAACATGATTACATTTGTATTATCTGAATCTGTATGTTTTAGAAACTTTGCAGGTTTTCAATTCAGTGGGATACTTTGTCATGGAAGAGCTTTAAACATTTGTAAATACGTTCTTTGTCATACTGGAAAGTGTTTGGTAATGGGAAGTTGCCAGTTCTTGAAAAAAACGTTACCAGCTGGGCGCCCCCGTGGCTCAGGCCTGTAAACCTAACTACTCAGGAAGCTGAGATCTAAGGATTGCAGTTCAAAGCCATCCCAGGCAGGGAAAGTCTGTGAGACTCTCATCTCCAGTAAACCACTAGAAAACCAGAAGTGGCGCTGTGACTCAAGCGGTAGAGCGCTCGCCTTGAGCTGAAGAGCGCAGGGACAGCGCCCAAGCTCAGAGTTCAAGCCCCACAACTGACCAAAACAAACAAAAAAAGTTACCAAACTATAGTTAGGCTACTCTGACTTTTCAGCTAGTTTTCAACCTCCATCTTTTGTATTCATTTCTCTCCTTGCTAGCCTAGTTTTAGCAAAGGGTCCTACTGAATCACTTTAGTAAGGTATTATACTTTATATCTGGTCAACCTGGATATACCACTAAGGTCTTTGTCTCTACCTTTGTTGTTTCCTCAAGAATTTTCCATCTGCCACCTCCCACTCTGCTCCTTGACTATAAATCTGCAACCATCTTTGCTGTATGAGAATTGAGGCTGGTATCTTACTCTTTTGATAACATCTCTATTACAGTAATAGTGAATAATGTCTTCCTGACTTTTAACAAGTGTGAAAATACATTTTTCTTTAACACTAGTTAAAATTATCACTTACTGAAATCCCGTGTATGTGTGCAGTGGTGTATATTGGGATTAAGATTAGAGAACTGTGAGCCACGAGTGCCCAGATTGTCTTTGAACTTTTTAATCACTACACCATGGGAAGAAGACTTATTTCATTGCTGTTTTTACTTATTATTGTCTCCTAACTTCAGGTTACTTTGAGAAGAACATTATTACTTTTTAGAGCTGATCTACAATCTACTTATTATACTGAAAAAGATCAAGAGTCTAGGAATCAAAGTAAAAAGCCTTGGTGCTAATGAGTTACTAAGCTAGGTTATCTTAGAAAAGTCCCTTACTCTTTCCTCTTTATGGCTGTTAGGGATGCATCTAATTTTGGTACTTATAAACTGCTTTGAATGTCTCACAGAAATTATCAACTGAATCACATTACTAAATCATGCCACGGATCCTCCTGCCACTTAAAATTCTTTTTGTTGACTGTTTAAATATGATAAATGAGAAGGAAAGAAAGTAGTAGCCAGAGGCTACCTGTTTAAACCTAGGGAATGGTGCTGGTGGTGGAATTCTGGGCATCTCACATGCTAGGCCAAACAGACTACCCTTGAGCACTCTAATGAATTCTTAAATACCATTGCCCAGAGGGAAAGTCTAGAACAGAGAAGGTTGATCCCTAATGCTTGATCTCTTAAACCTTTCCCTCATACCTTCCTCTTATGGCAGGAAGAAAAACAAAGGCAAAGAAAGAGTTTGTCAAGGAGACTCTTCTCCTTCTTTTGGCCAGAAACCAGTATTTATCACTTTACATATTTTGCTTTGTGTATACTTGGTGACAGCATTTTCAAATGGTACTGCAATTTTCTTAAGTTTGTCCCACATGTGATGCTACCAACTCATTAAGACTAGGAACTCTATGAATTCACATATTATGCAGTGGTGTCTGGAGTTTGCAGAACTACTTGTGCCAAATTAAAAACAGCAAGAATACATGAGTACCATATATTCCTTTTCCTGCAGTATTTTAGCACAGTGCTATCTAGGCACATAGTAGTAATTTCATTTCATTCTGATATAGTACTAGGTACACACAGTATTTACCTTTTGGGGGGTGGGGGTCGGTTATGGGGCCTAAACTCTGGGCCTGGGCACTGTCCCTCAGCTCTTCAGCTCAAGGCTAGCACTCTACCATTTGAGCCACAGCACCTCTTCCAGTTTTTTATCCTGCTTATGCAGTGCTGAGGAATCCAACCCAGGGCCTCATGCATGCTAGGCAAGGACTCTACCACTGAGCCACCTTTCCAGCCCTTACTGTTTAAATTCTGATCATTAAATTCTAAACTTAAATCTTTTATCCTATATTTTGTTTGTTGAAAATCATCAGCTAAAATTTCAATGTGCTAAAAATATTTATTTTGAAAGTGTTTTAACATTTAAATTGGTATGATTATTAGCTTAAACTACATTAGGAAATAATTACTAGATTCTGTTAGGTTTATTTAACTAAACTGAAGATCATAGAATTAAACTTTTACTACTAGAGTATTAAATCAAATGTAATGATTTAGAGAACAAATTATCTATTGTAACTTCTGGAATGAGTTTTCTGTAACACTTTTATCCTTGTGGGAATGAAAGAATTAAGAAGCTTGGAAAAGAATTTAACACCATATTTTTAGCTTATAATTTAGGCAGATGTTTTCTTTAATTCTCTGGGGACTTGGTTGTGTTTGCGTGTAATGTTTTCTGGCAAGTTGTATTGAATGCCTTCCCAGAGGAGCTCTTGGGAGTATAGGGGAGGAGTGCCTCTAAAATAAATACCCACCCTCAGTGAGTCCCTGTCTGCTTCCTGTATCTCAACCCCCACAGTCCAGGGTGTGTGGGGGAATGGGAGATAGTAAATGCTTTTGTGTAGCTGCTTGATGAACATGCTCTACAGCCAGACCCTGGGTTCAGATCCTAGCGCTGTTGTCTGTGAATTGTGATTTGAGGAAGCTGTTTAACTTCTTTATGCCTCAGGTTCCACATGAATATATACATATATATATGTATATGTATATATTCACAAGGGAATTACAAAAATGCTTACCTTTTGTTGTGAAGTTTAATTAGTTGAGCATGTACAGTGTTCTTACAACAGTGCCTAGCATCTAGTAGAAACTATGTAAAGGCTAGCTGCTACTAATACTATTACACTTGCATGTTGGAAGATGTAAATATGTCAGAGTTTTAAGCGTATCCCAGGGTTACTAGATTATACATGGTCCACCTTTTTAAAAGTTTTTGTATCTTAAGACATGGACTTATATTCCTTTTTAGACCAAGGAGAAGCATTAAACTTACAGTTTAATGTAATAATCCAGTAGTTTAACTTTCTGGTTTACTGGATGCTTCCATTATATGTAAGAGGAATGAATTGGAAGCTGGCTTATCTGCAGGTGGCTTGGTGATCAGGAAACTAGAGCTCACTACAGAGGGGCAAAGTTGTTTAGTGACATGGATGTCTTCTCTGGAAATGGGAATGTTTATAGAGTGTTGTATACTGTTTAAGAACTCAGACTTTAGATAAGATACTTATTCTCATTCATCCGTTTAAGGTATATGACTTTGGACATGTTTTCTTATCTCTAAAATAGGGACAATATATATCTGGCATATAGTTGCCAGGTTTAAATCAGTAAGTTTATATAACATACTTTTTAAGAGTAATATTCAGTAAACACACTAAAGAACCAAGGAATCAAAACAAGGTAAAGTGAAAACTTGCATTTGCTGATGAGAATATCTTTCTCTATGTGCCTCCCCCAATGATGAAAACACACAAAGAAATAAATTTCTTTTTTTCCTTTAGCCAATGCTTACTGTTTTCTTCATGTTATACTTTCATTCTTCGGACTGCCTTTGAATATACTTGAATTGTGTAAACACCCTAATGTATTCTCTCTCTTGAGACTACATTGATTTCACTGAGCCCAATTAGGCAAGTCTTAAGTCAGGAAAATTCAGATTAAAGATCATTTTGATAATATTATTGTATATGCTATAATTTGATCTTTTTCTGCTGTTGTCTTTTTTAAAATGATATACTATATTTTGACCCCTTAGAAATTTTAAGCAAAGTTTTGGTGAAATGATGAAATGGTCTTTATTTGTATTTGGTATTAGTAGTCTATGTTTGTCTTGTGTCTCCTCAAATATATTTCTCTTTAATTTTCTAAAAATAATATTTTTGATGGGTAATTTTTTAACACAGAGGAATTTAGGTGTGTGTGTGTGTGTGTGTGTGTGTGTGTGTGTGTGTGTGTGTGTATGTGTGTGTGTGTGTGTGTGTGTGTACCAGTTTGGGGCTTGAACTCGGGGCCTGGGCGCTGTCCCTGAGCTGTCCCTCGTTGTGCTCAAGGCTAGTGCTCTACCACTGAGCCACAGCGCCACTTCTGGTTTTTGAGTAGTTAATTCGAGATAAGACTCTCATGGGGACTTTCTGCCTGGGCTGGCTTGGAACCACGATCCTTAGATCTTAGCCTCCTGAGTTGCTAGGATAACAGGTGTGAGCCACCAGTGCCCAGTGAATTTAAAATTTTCATAATCATAACCTAAATTAGAAATACAAGTCCATGTTCAACAAACTTAACTTTTAAGTAAGAACATTCTGATCTACGTTATTGCATCTGTGTTCAGTCAGGGAAGCAGAGTCCTATGAGTGATCTAGAATAAGGCTTTACTAAGGGATCAAATTTCTACAGTTGTGGGAACTGTTTAAGCATTCTGTATGAGATTGCTGTTTCAGAGTCTCTTATTAGGTGGCAAAAATCTTTGGGGCCAAGATCAGAAAAGAAAGAAGAATGTGATGTGAAGAAAAGTGAATACAAATTGGAGCCTGTGAAGATGAACTGGAGCCTGTGAAGATGAACCAGAACTTAAACTAAAACTGCTTTTAGTCTGAAAGAGGTGACCTGTAGGATGAGCTCTAGTATTTCCTATCAGTTACCCATGCACCTGGATTCAGATTCACAGCAGTTGAAGCAAGTGATCCAGTACAATGAGTCCTGGCTCTGCTCCATGCCTGTAAGACATGCCATCACATCAGCTCCATCAGACATGAGCTATGTCTGGTTCTGTACTGATTTTCAGAAGTTAGAAAAGGTTGCTGTTTTCGTTTTTGCCTTCCAAATGCATGCGAGTTTCTCTTGTGGTTAATTCTAACCCAAGGCCACAGGGAAAAGAGAATTCTGGGAACCACAGTTTCAGCCTGGCTCAATTAACACTGAGTCCATTCAGCCCATCTCTCTTGTCATTTTGGTTGTCTATTTTAAGTATGGCTTGTGCCCACACTTCTCTTAACTATATTTAACTTCCAAATAAAGATAGTAGCAAAATTATTCCTTTGCCTAATGTGACGCAGCTATCATAGACATTCCAAAAAACATGCAAATCCTCTCCTTACAAGAAGATATAGTCTCTGTCCATTTTTGGATGATATTTTTTTTCCTCCTTGGCCACATTTTAGTTTTTATTTGCTGTAACTCCCATGTTAACATTAAGAAATTATGTTAACACTTTAATTTCAGAGGATAGGGAAATGGGAATAAAAAGAGAAGAATTGGTTAATATGTACCCAAATATCATCATAACAAAATAAGAAATGTTTCTAAGTATTAAAGTCTTCATTTCTGTTGCTGGTCGCGTGGTCATAGGTGATATTTTAGTTACCTTCTACTACTAATTCCATATTCCCTCTGCCCTCAGCAAATACTTCAGCTGATTATAGTTTTTACTTGGTGAAATAACCAAGCCCCTCATTCCTCAGGAGTCTGGGCCTTCAGAAGTTGTGTCTATATTGGGTTGTTGTAATTTTCCATTGACTTCTCTCAGGACATAAGAGTAAGTAGAGCTCCCCCAGAGGAGCTCTTGCTATTTAGACATACTCCTCCTTACAGTCATTATGTAATAGCAACACAATTTTCCATTGATAGGATCATTCACCTCAGTATGATAACCTTTTTATCTATTAATTCACTACTGCGAAGAAGTTGCAACTTCCAGTTTAAAGGACTATTGCTGTAACACCTAGTAGAACATTTTCTCCCTAAGTACCACCTTCTAGAAGTTGCAGGGACTAGAAAAAGAATTTCACTAGTGGGTCTATAAGGATAATAGTGAGGAAAGCTACTCCTGTTTATGTCTCTTGATTCCTGAACCTGTGAATTCTGGCTGTGGGAGAAATAGCATCATATATTAGTCACTGGCTTATGGTACATATTGCATCCTGAAAGATGTTACTCCGGCTCTGCAAGGTGTTGTCACCCAGCTGGCATTGTTACAAAATCTTTAAAAGGCCATTCCAATGTTTTACCAAGCCAGGTGCATCAGACTATTGGGAAATATAGTAAGACTGGTAAATTCTCCAGCAGGAACGCATTTTCATGCTTCATTTGCAATAAAATCCATTTCTTTCCTAGAAGCAATGTTGTGTGGAATACTATAATAGTTAAAAAATAACATGACGGGAAACATTATTCTGTGATTCCAGTCAGTGGAGATTTTGGAATCATCCTGGAAGGTGGAAAGCAAATTGTTTATTCTAGGTAGAATAAAAAATGAGATAATGGACAAAGCACTGTCCATTCTATCATGCGAGCAGTCCAGTATGATCAGCCTGCCACCATTTAACTGGCTATTACTGCCACCCCCCTCAGGAATGATTCCATTTGGGGAGCTCAGTGTTGTTCTCTGTATTTGACACATTTGCCTTAGTAAATGTTACTACATGTTTCCAGGCCCATATATAATCTTCATTCTCACTAAGGTGGTGGGGATGAGTGATTACGTAGAGGGTGGCTTATATGCATAGCATGAGCCATCTTTCTGAGTACCAATTTAGATGAGGCACAACTAATATTCAGGGAGATTTATTCATACTGTTATTAATTTTTAAGTATATCTAACTTTCAAAGCATCTTAGAAATAATTGGCCTTTTTTCAAGATGTTGCCTTGATGTGGCTCTTTGAGGTATGAGGAGTGACAAAATGTATTTCTTCCCCAGTGCTGGCCTGCCATGCAGAAGGGATGTCTCATCAAATTTCTGTACTAGATTCAAGGCTTGTGAGAAGTGTGGGCTTCTCCTGTGGTGAAGATTGCCAAGTCTGTGTTCACTAAGGTTGTTGGACTTACCTTGTGTTTGTAAGTAGAGGTATGGATTGATTCCTGCTGTTCTGTATAGCCTTTCTGTTTCTTCATGCTTTTCAGCTTTTCCTCCATATTCTTCCTCTTTTTTTTTTTTTTTTTTTTTGTCGGTCGTGAGTCTTGAACTCGGGGCCTGGGTGCTGTCCCTGAGCTCAAAGCAAACACTTTACCACTTGAGCCACAATACCACTTCTGGTTTTCTAGTGCTTTATTGGAGGTAAAAGTTTCATGGCTGTTCCTGCCTGGGCTGGCTTTGAACCACAATCCTCAGATCTCAGCCCCCTGAGTAGCTAGGATTACAGGCATGAGCCACTTGTGCCCAGCCTTCCTCTCATTCTCTTTTCAGGATATAGTCCATCTCTTGTTCATCTGACCCTTCTTATTCAAGATTGAATGGAGGAAGCTTTTAATCTGTTATCTTGCCTAGAAATCCCAGAGCTCTGTTGGATTACCCATAATTTATATTACATTTTATTACTTTTAAAACCAGAATACATGGTGCCTTTCTCTTAAGGGTAGAAGGATGCAATTCTTTGTTCTTAAAGGAATATTTCAACATGGGAAAGACCATTAAGCCCCTGGGAATTTCACTGAAGAGTCAGGCCCCTGAATTTTTGTGGAGTATATTTTTGGTATACTGATGTATTGACAACATTTCTGGAGAAGTTGTAACTTCTTGCTCACCATATCTATTCAGTTTAGTATTAGCAACATAATGGGCTAGTGTGGCATCTTGTGAAAGGAGAAGTGATTTTTATTAATGTTGCTGTGAACTAAATGTAGTTTTCATTTGGAGATACTTTCCAGAAGACATTTGATAGTGTTTGGAGACATATTTGGTTATGACAAATACGGGTTAGGAACTATTGGCATCTAGTGAATGGAGGAGAGGGCAAGCATGCCATTAAACATCCCATAGTGCACAGGACAATCTCCTGTAAGAACGAATCATCTGGCTCAAATTGTCTGCTATGCTGGGGTCGAGTAACCCTAGACTAGATTGTAAAGTAAGGCTGGAGATGTGAAATATTCCTGAGGCATAAAAGTGAACAAAGAAGCACATTGCTTTGGGTGTTCTTGACTAACATATATGGGAGGAAGAAAGCACTCACCAGCTGAGTAGTCATACACTAGATGTCAAGAGTTGTAATGTGTTGATTTGATCCAGGAAGCAAACCACATCTATAATAGCAACCTTCATTGGAATTACCAGCAGGGATTAAGTTTTGATAATATATTGTCCAAAATTCCTCGGTCTTCTGCTCAAGCCCCAAACGCGAATTGGGTGGAAATGTGGTAAGATTACTATCCCTGCATCTTTTAAATTGCTTATAGTAGCATTAACCTGCAGTCTACCCAGGAAGCAATATTACTACTTTTGGTTTACTATTTTAGTAAACTCTAATAGTTCTACCTACCATTTTCTGATATTAATACCCTCATTTGCAGTCCAAGGATGGATTTGTATGGGTTTTGACAGGTGCTGAGTTATGTGTATTTTCAATTGTGTGTTCCAGAGTTGGGAAAGTAACGTAGGCTGTTTTGGGTAACCCGTTGGTTTTGCTGTGAAGTCACTTACAGACTTACTCTGTAAGTTTATTGATAATCTAATTTCCAGAAGCTTTGGCCCAAACATAATGGCTTTTAGTCCAGTGCATCATCACCCTAAGAAGTTGTCTAGTTTCAAGGAGATCTGGTCTCCCTTTCAAGAGTATTCTAGTTCAACTCTGGGAGTTGAAGTGCTGTGACTTTACTTTTTTATTTAAGTCAAAAGCACTTGACTTCAACAATTCATCCAAAAAATCATACACCACGATCAAACAGAATTCATTTCAGGGATGCAAAGCTGGTTCAATATACGCAAATCAATAAGGATAAGAATCACATGGTTATTTCAATAGATGCAGAAAAGGCATTTGACAAGATCCAACACCCCTTTATGATGAAGGTTCTGGAAAAATTAGGAATCCATGGAACATTCCTCAATACAATGACAAACCTACAGCTAGCATTATACTTAATGGTGAACAACTAAAGCCATTTCCTCTTAAATCAGGAATGAGACAAGGATGTCCACTCTCTCTACTTCTCTTCAATCTAGTATTAGAATGCCTAGCTACAGCAATAAGACAACATAAAGGGGATCCAAATAGGGAAAGATGAAGTAAAACTCCCTCTTTGCAGATGACATGATCTTGTATTTAAAGAATCCCATGGCCGCCACTCCCAAATTAATCAAACATTCAAAACTTTGGCAAAGTAGCAGGGTATAAAATTAACCCTCAAAAATCAATGGCTTTTCTGTATGCCAACAATGAGAAAAGTGGGGCTGAAATTAGGAAAGCAACTCCATTCATAGCTCCACAAAAAATAAAATACCTAGGAATTAACTTAACCAAAGAAGTGAAGGACCTCTATGATGAAAACTTTAAAAACCTGAAAAAGGAAATCAAAACAGAACTTAGAAAATGGCAAAACCTCCCATGCTCCTGGATTGGAAGGATCAACATCGTGAAAATGGCAATACTTCCCAAGGATATCTACAAATTCAATTCGATACCTGTCAATATTCCAACCTCATTCTTCAAGGAAATAGAAGAGGCAATTCAAAAGTTCATATGGAACAATAAAAGACCCTGAATAGCAAAAACAATCCTTAACAGAAAGAACGGTGCTGGAAGAATATCAATACCAAATTTCAAACTCTACTACAAAGCCATAGTAATCAAAACAGCTTGGTACTGGCACAAGAACAGACCTCAGGATCAATGAAATAGAATTGAAAACCCAGAAATGAACCTACAGACCTACAGCCATCTAATCTTCGATACGGGAGCTAAAAAAAATAGAATGGAAGAAAGACAGCCTCTTCAGAAAATGGTGCTGGCAAAATTGGTTAACTACATGTAGAAAACTAAAGCTAGATCCTTATATATCACCTTGCACCAGAATCAATTCCAAATGGATCAAAGACCTCGGAGTCAAAGCAGGCACTCTGAAAACATTACAGGATGGAATAGGAGAAACCCTAGGTCTCGTTGGCACGGGCCGAAATTTTCTGAATAGAGACCCAGAAACACAACAAATCAAAGAAAGGTTGGACAAATGGGATTGCATGAAATTGCAGAGCTTCTGCATGGCAATGGACATAGCTAGCAAGATCAATAGAAAGCCTACGGATTGGGAGAAGATCTTCACTAGCCATACAATGTACAAGGGTCTCATATCTAAAATGTGCCTGGAACTCAAAAAATTAAATCCCCCAACAACAAACCCTCAAAGAAACAACTGCCCAATAAATAAGTGGGCTAAAGACTTAAAGAGAAACTTCTCTGAAGAGGAAAGACCAATAGACACATGAAGAAATGCTCAACCTCCCTAGCCATAAAAGAAATGCAAATCAAAACAACATTGAGATACCACCTCACCCCAGTTAGAATGGCTATAATCAAGAACTCAAATAACAACAGATGCTGGAGGGGATGTGGACAGAAGGAAACCTTACTGCATTGTTGGTGGGAGTGTAAACTTGTTCAACCACTTTGGAAAGTAGTATGGAGGTTCCTCAAAAGTCTCCACATAGAGCTCCCCTATGACGCAGCAATCCCACTTTGGGGCATTTACCCAAATGATCACAAACAAGACCATACTAAAGCTACCAGCACATCTATGTTTATTGCAGCATTATTTACCATAGCTAAGATATGGAACCAACCCAGATGCCCCTCAGTAGATGAATGAATCAAGAAAATGTGGTATATATACACAATGGAATTCTATGCCTCCATCAGAAAGAATGACATTGCCCCATTTGTTAGGAAATGGAAAGACTTGGAAAAAATTACATTAAGTGAAGTAAGCCAGGCCCAAAGAAACATAGGCCCCATGGTTTCCCTTATTTGCAATAACTAGTATATGTCTGAGACAAGCAGAAAAGGTCAGATAAGTTGGTGTTAGGTGAAATGAACCCTAAGATAAGTATTCAAATGTTTTTTCTTACATGCTATTGTTTCTAACACATTTATAAGATTATTTCTTTGTTGCTTTGTATGTCCCTCCCCTATGGTATAACCCCTGTTTTCACTGTAGTTGATGTTGGTATAATTTGTGGAGGGGAAGGGAAAAAACAAATTGTTTAAATAGGGATACAGGTGGACCCATTGCAACAATGAGATGTACAAGTCGTTATGTTGAAGAACGAACTTTACAACTTTGGCCGGGGGTGGCGGGGTATGGGGGTGTGGGCGGGTGGGGGGGGAGATGGGAATGGATAGGAAGGGGAAACAAAGGAGAAGGCAACAATGCTTGATAAGAAATATACTCATTATCTTGCCCATGTAATTGTAACTCCTCTGTACAGTATTTTCACAATTAAAAAAAAAAAAAAAGCACTTGACCTAGGACTAGAGTATAACATGTGTCTTCCAGTCCTGTGCATGTTTCATTCATGGCAAAAGACATCTCAAAGCCATATATTTGGAACTTCGGCTTAGCTAAGTTGATCAGTACAAAACTACTATAGGTATGTTGATTACAAATTAGATTACTGACTATGGATAATTTTTTTTATCAGTACTAGGGTTTGAGCTCAGGTCCTTATGCTTTGTTAGTCAGGACCTTTTTATTACACATTGGCCCTTTTTGCTTTCCTTATGTTTTGGATAGGTTCTCCTGTTTTTATCCTCAGGGTCAACCTTGGACAGTTATCCTCCTCATACACCTTCCACATGGTTTGGACAACAGATGGTAATAAGTTATGTGGGGGGGAAAAGTTAAAAGGATGGAGAAGAATTGATGGGAGGCTCTTTTAGAAATGATGGTGCTAGAAGGTCCATGTTGGCATTTGGGTAACAGTTTAGTATGATCTCTTTAAAGTTGTACATTTTTCTGCTTGTGGCAACTTAGGATATGTTGGATAAATAACTTTAAAAAGTTAACACAGCTAATAAATTGCAGACCTTTCTTATATATACACTTCTCCTCTAATTTGGGGAGGGGAAGGGAAAAAACAAAATGCTTAAATAAGGATACAGGTTGACCCATTGTAAGAATGAGATGCACAAAACACTATATACAGGTTGACCCATTGTAACAATGAGATGCACAAAACACTATGTTGAAAATGAACTTTACAACTTTGGTGGGGTGGGGGATAGTTGTGGAGGTGGGAGGGAAGGGATGGTAGGGGGAAAACAAAGGAGGAGGCAACAATGCTCAATAGGAAGTGTACTCATTACCTTGCTCATGTAACTGTAACCTCATGTAACTGTACAGCATTTTTACAATAAAAACCATACAAATAACTAAATAAATTGCAGACCTTGAGCTCAAACCAAGCTGTCTAGGTTCAGAGACATTACTCTTGCTACTGTACTAGTGTTTGTGGAAGTAATCCAAACATTTTAATGAAAGTATTTTATCTGAACCTAGACTTTTTTTTTTTTTTTTTTTTTTTTGCTTCAAGTTACTGATAATCACCTGGTATGGAATAGCTATAGGGGTTGGGAAGTTGGCTCAGTGGTAGAGCGCTTGCCTTGCATGCATGAGGCCCTGGGTTCGATTCCCCAGCACCACATAAGCAAAAAGAAAAAAGCCGGAGTGGCGCTGTGGCTCAAGTGGTAGAGTGCTAGCCTTGAGCTGAAGAGCTGAGGGACAGCGTCCAGGCCCAGAGTTCAGGCCCCACGACTGGACCCATGGAATAGCTATAAACAGCAACCTCATTGGTAATGTAAGCATTCTGTAGTTTGTATGGTTACCCTAAGCAACCGTGGAGACAGTTTTCCAATAGATGGTCCTGTCTGAACTCACCTTGTCCTTAATCTAATCTACAGACAATCTGGGTTTCCTTTGGGAAGCTCCAGGGCACAATAGCCAGATTTCATATCAGCTAGGCCATAATGTCCATTTATACTAAGCGATAGAATAAGGAACATATGGTTGGGGCCCTAGGAAGGGTCAAGTTAAGTTACCATCTCAAAGAAATACAACTTTACTTGTTTTTTGTGTGTGGGGAGTGCTGGTACTGGGGCTTGAACTCAGGGCTTCATGCTCTTACTCAGCTTTTTACACATGGCTGATGTCCTACTACTTGAGCCATCCCTTCATTCCAGTTTTAGCTGGTTAGTTAGAGATCAGAGTGTCATGAATTTGTATTCCTCAGCCTACCTTGAATGAGATCCCCAGATTTATAGATGTGAGCCACTAGTGCCCTGCAGGACTTTACTTATTATAAGGCAAATGAATTTGAAGACCTGGTAGCTGAGAGATAGCTCATCCTAGCTGACTATAGAGTTAAATATATCCTAATCTTGGTTCCAGTTTATAATCCAGTTTACATCTAGAGAGCCTATATCACTGTTACAAGCTTCCTTTTGGGGATTTCATTGTAAATCAGCACTTGTATTAAAGGATGTGGGATGGGGGCACAGAAGACTTGCCAAGTTAAAATGGGTGACATGCTTACTCATTTAAAACAGTTTAGTCAGAATCAAAGTAGAAACCATTGAATGAAATAGCTTTTAAATAGCCTGTGGATTTAATTTCAGTTTTCTATGTTCTTTGTTAAATACAAATAAAAATTAGGTCTCATCATAGGTCTGAACATTTTGGGAGGTTAGATTATTTATTCTACACATGAGAACTTGTAGTAAGCTAGAGTTCCTATGCCAAGGAATTTTGTTTAGGTAGCTTGCTAGATGTGGGTCAAATGAGTCGGCACTTTTTGTTCCCTTTGGAGATATACAGTTAATTACTTAATTGTAGTGACAGTGGCTAAAAAAATACAAGAACCCAGGTATAAATGTAAAATGCTTCCTATGTATGTTATCTAAATTGGTCCCTAATGCTATTGGTCCATAAAAGAAGATATGCTGAGATACAACTCAGATGATCTGGGAGTAATGGTTTAAGGATGGGAAACAGTTCTAGTAAACAGCAAAACAGTATGCTGTGTATATGTTACCTTCTTATTACATCATATAGAAACAGCTTTAGATTTTTTCACTGATCATTATTATTTGGAGCTATTTCATATGATCATATTTATTCCATAAAGCAGCTATAGAGTCTTAATTATTATTTGTCAAACTTAATAATGTTTAGGAACTTCATCATATTCCTAAAGTAATATTAGTATTATTTTTCATCTTTAAGGCAGTGTTTGTGGATACCAAAGAGGAAATTCTCTGGTATAATTTCTTAGTCTTTTTATTCTTATTCTCATTTTTAAGAAGATTACATTTTCTAATCTTTCCCCATTCTGTTAGTTTTTTTAAATGAAAATAAAATCCTACTTAAATTGTAATGGAAGAACATACAAAGCTACCTATTTTGTGCAAAAGGAAATAAAAAACATCATATCTCCTTTTATATTTCAGTAAGGTATTGTTTGCAGCAGTTCTTTCATTAAGAATAGATGTGAAAAGCAAGTAAAATATAAAATAACTGCATTTTAATCATGTTCATCAGATACCTTTTCCATTTCTTTCACTGTGCATTTGTAATTTGGATGATCTAGTTTTCTCAGAAGTGACTATCATTTAGACTCATAAATATCTCTGGTTAGTTAACCCATTTCAGAGAATGCTACAATATCAAGGTCCTTTTGAGAGCTACGAGTGTCCCTATGGTAATATCCTGAGAAACCCACTTCTTGTTGTTGTTGGTGGTAGTCGTTGGACCTGAACTCTGGGCTTGGGTGCTGTCCCTTATCTCTTCAACTCAAGGCTAGTGCTTTCCTACTTGAGCCACAGCGCCAATTCCGGCTTTTTTCTGCTTATGTGGTGCTGAAGAATCGAACCCAGGGCCTTATGCATGCAAGGCAAGCACTGTACCACTGAGCCACCTTCCCAGCCTCCTGAGAAACCCACTTTTAACATTTGCTTTATAAAGTGGTTTATGATCTCCCTGTTGAAGTCTTTATTGTTTGGGAATAGCAGAAGAAAATACTGAAGTGTGAATGTATGCTTGTGCTTGTACTATTTTGTGAGGGTTGGCACTATTCTGTGCCCTTCGTGAGCCCTTTGTGTTGGATCTATTACAAAGAGGACGTATGGGTGACAAAGTGTAACTGGGAGTCTAGGGAAAAGTAGAGGCCCTGTCACTTAAAAGCTCTAACTATATAGTAGTAGCATTACATATAATAGTAGACAGTGAGAGGACTTTTTTCCTTGTCCACACTTCTGTTAGCTTTTCATTGCTGTGATAAAATGCCTGGGAAAAATCAACTTAAAGGAGATAAGTTTTAGTTTGGTTCACAGTTTCAGAAGTTTTCATCTATGACTACTTGTCTTTCTTGTTTCTGGATCTGTAGTGAGGCAGAACATCATGATAGAGGGGAGGGGCATGAAAAGCAAAGCTGCTCACCTCATGGCAGCTGAGATGCAAAAATAGAGCAGAAGGGGCAGGGTCCCTTCAAGGGCACACCCCAAAGATCTACTCCCTCTAGCTGAGCCCCCAACCTCTAACTTTCACCTCCTCAAAGTAGTACCACCAGCTGGGGACCAAACCTTCAACATAAACCTCAGAGGACACTCAAGATAGACACTATAACAACATTTAATAAAGTTCTGTTGGACCTTTGATCTCTTCCTTTCACCATGTTGTTTTTAGTTGTTTGCAAAGCTGAGCAACCAAAGGCCTCTGGCATTTGGGTCAGAGCCTTCCCTGTAAAATCTCCGTGGATGAGAACACAAGTTCTCTGTAGACACTCAGCTATGAATGGAGTCCTGAACATCTACTTTCATTGTTCCTCTGATATTGTCGGAATGGCGGAAAGTTTGAGGAAGTAGCTTCACATTCTTCTGAAGAATGTAAGCTTCTTACAGTGGGACAAATCAGAGTTTGTTTCCTGAAATTGCCATATGCTGGCTGTGAGACCATAGACAATTTGTTTTACTTCCTGAGATTCTGATAGCTTATGTTTAAATTGGACAGTGATAACAGTTTCTGTTTCTCTAGGTTCCAGTGAGACTGAATAAAATTATGTTTAAAAAAGCACTCCACATTGAAGGTATTGTCAGTTTGAGTAAAATGATTGTTTTGTGATGATTATTGGACTGGTTGTTAGGAATCACTAGCAGTTGCCATGGTGTTCTACTCATGGTGGGGGAGAGGAGAAGCCAGATGAGAGAACCACGATTGAAGACCTATTTCATATCTAGTAATCTGTCAGTGGTTAATATCACAGTTTCACCATAGTCTAACCACTAAAAGTCTTCATCCACAGATCAAAAGATACTTACTATTTGTCAATTTACTGAGAGAAAACCATTGCTAGGTTCTTTAATTTTGTTTTTATTTTTAAAAGAGCTAAGGCAATTGGATGCAAATGTACTATGCCTACCAAGCTTACTCATAAATGTGATTTGAATAGGATTGTAGTTCCCCAGTGATAGCAATATTCATCAAGTAGTAAATCATGAAATTATAGTTTAAAAATGTCAGCACACTGTAAGTATTCATTTAGCATTTAGTGAATAAATTCAGGTATAAGCCACTTAATTTGCCTTGCAAGTAAATACTTAGAAGATAGAAACCAACTACTTTTAATAGCTTTATATTCTGTTTAAATATTTATGATGACTAGTAATATATTTGAATAGGTGGAAAAGGTACACTAGTGAAAAGTTTTCTTCTCAACCTACGAGTTGTTGAGATATTTTAGTTTTATATAATTATCTCTCTGTATCTGTGGGTTTCACATCTTGGATTCAACTAAGTAAATAAACTAAATAAATGGAGAATCTTTTTTTTAAAAAAAGTCAGAACATCTCTAGACCCTTTCCTCATTATTTCCTAAGCAATTCAGTATAATTATCTACATAACATTTATGTTGTATAGATATAATAAGTATTTAGCGATTGCTTGAAGTATTATATAGGTGAATGTTGGATAGTTTATATGTAAATACTACATCATTTTGAGCAAGGGACTTGAGCATCTTCTAAGTTTCTATCTGTGTTGGGTCTTGGAATTTTTCTTTGTCAGATATCAAGGGATGACTTTATAAGAAAATGTGAATCTTCTTACACAAATGGAAGCATATATTACCTTCATTTCTTTCTTTTAAGAGTGTATCTTGGGTATTTCATATCACTACATAACGATCTTATTTTTCAAAAATAGTATTCTATTGTACCAACTTTCCTCTCAAGAACTATTTAGGCTGTTTTTGGACTAATGTAATAATATAAATGTTTTGTTGCAGTAAGTTGTGTTTGACTAGTACATAAATTATTTTACATTTGCATGTGTGGGAGTTTATTTGTAGGCTAAGTTCTTAGAAGTGGAATTGCTGGCTCATGGAGTAAGTACTTAAGAAGTCCCTGGTATGGCATAGTAAGTATTTGTGCTTTGCCTCAGAAGGAAAAACATTATACAATTAATAGCTATATGTTAACTCTTTTTAACCTTGAATGATTCTCCAAGTATCTTTAGAAAACAAAACAGATAGCTAGAAACTAGAATTTCTACCATAGTTCATTTCCTAACTTCAAAATAGCTCTCTTTAAGACTATTTTTCTGATATCAGAAATAATAAAAGGCATCTTCTCCATTTTCATATATGACAAAGGTGGTAATTACAGTGGATTGTGGTCTTGAGCCTGTGCTGTATACTATGCTAAATGCTTTATTTCATCTAGTTCTCATTTAAAATACTTTGTTATATAGTAAGCCTACCCCAATTGTGAGTTTTCACATGCGGTATTGACCAAGTACAATCAAAAAGTAATTAATTGAAATAATAGAAATTTCCAAGCCCAAAATTTTAATTTCCATGCACTTACCACACAGCTCAGTTGATTTGGAAAAGCTCTTATGTTATTGAAGCTTTTACTTTGTTATTGTCGGCTGTGTTTCAATTGTGTGATCTGCTAAATGTTTCTTTGCCCTCGATTTTGTGAAAATATACCTCTTAAAGCAAGTGGTAGCTGGGCACCGGTGACTCATGCCTGTAATTCTAGCTACTCAGAAGGCTGAGTTCTGAGGATCCCGGTTCAAAGCCAGCCTGGGCAGGAAAGTCCATGAGACTCTAATCTCCAATAAACCACTAGAAAACTGGAAGTGGCGCTGTGGTTCAAGCAGTAGAGCGCTAGCCTTGAGCTGAAGAGCGCAGGGACAGCGCCTAAGCCCCTTGAGTTCAAGCCCAGGACTGACAAAAAGAAAAATAAAAAAGCAAGTGGTGCCCAAAAAGCAAGGTAGAAGTTACAGTTATCCTCTGAAGCTAAAAAAGGCACCTCCTGTACTTTATTTAAGTGATAAAGTAAATGTTTTTTAAGTCTGTTGCTAGGTGGCTTGTCTTTAGAATCCTAGACGTAGACTCCCAGATTTCAATCCTAGACTTGCTATTTTATGGCTAAAGAAGGAAGTGACATTGGGAGCACTTTCAGGCTGACTCTTGTGTTGTTGATCCTGACATAAGATATTCCAGGTTGATCTTGTAAACTTCTAGTCTCCCTTACCTCATCCCCGGTTCTGGAGTCAATCACTTCTCTAAAAGGCACCCATTACTGGGTGTCCTGTGTTTCTAGGCCCTTTTCATGAACAGAATTAGGAACTAGCCTTAGATTAAAAAAATACTATAAAATTTTAAATTGCCATGATAATTTTTGTATTTTGGGGCTTTAGTTTGGTATTCATTCACATATATAGAGGGGGGATATATTTAGGAATGTCTATGTATGTGAATATATAATACATAGATACAGTATATGTGTATATTTACAGCATATAATGATCATCTCATGGTAATTGATATATCTAGCATCTTACATATTTGTTATTTCCTTGTGTTGGGAGCTTTCATAATCCTCTATGTTCCCTATTTTGAAATATAGAACCAATTGTTGCCATCCAGTTACCCTACTGTGTAATAGGGCATTTGCAGGAGGTAGGCACTTTGTTAAAGTAAAAATGTGGTTTATGTTCAATAGTTATCATAAGATTAGTATCATAAGATTTTAATTTTGGTTTTATAGTAACAATTTTTATAACTGTATAATTACTTGCTTTATACATATATTTATACATATATTTATTTGCTTTATACATATATATAGATTCACATATAAAATATAGCCTAAAATAAAAATACCACTAATAAGGCTTTCAAATAAATTTCTTTACCTAAAGATATATTGCACTAAGGATAAATTTTTTATTTCTAATTATATCATCAATTTGATATCTAGCTCATTGGTTCCATTTTATTTTAGATGTCTCAAGATTATTTTTAGGGGAGATGGGAAAGGATGAGAAGGGGAAACAAAGGAGGAGGCAACAATGCTTGATAAGAAATATACTCATGGAAGTGGCGCTGTAGCTCAAGTGGTAGAGCACTCGCCTTGAGCTGAAGAGCTGAGGGACAGCGCCCAGGCCCAGAGTTCAAGCCCCACGACCGACAAAAAAAAAAAAAAGAAATGTACTCATTACCTTGCTCATGTAATTGTAACCCCTCTGTACTGTATTTTCACAATAAAAAAATACTATTTTTAACTTCAGTTTTTATTTTTATTTTTTTAATGTTTAAAGCATTTACCTGATTTCTGAGTTGAAGCTTATATAATGTAACAATATGCATTCAGGGAAATGTGTTACCCCTCTGTCTTTCCTCCTCTTTCCTAATTTTCAGTTTATCCTTTTACTGTTTCTTTTTGCAAATACTAGCAAATGTTGTATATATGTGGTAGAGTAGGTTTATCTAAAGTGTTTGTCTTTCCTACTTCCTTGAGTAATTCTTCCATAATGATATTTTTTCTCATCTAGTCCCTCCCTCTCCCTCTCCTCTCAGTACTATACATTGGGATCAAGTAGGAATATTTTCTATGCAGTACATTCTTTGAATGAGAAACGTTATCTAGATTTGCTATTTGCTCAAGAATGCTGTGGGTGGATTCTCCTTGATTTACCTCCTCATTAAGTAGAAATAGAAGTTGAGCTGACAGTTAGATGGTCTAAGTGTTAAAGAGTCACAATCTCTTTTCTGTTCTTGAGCAGCTGGAGCAACGTGATGAGTGGTAAGGGGATAGAGACTGGTGCTAGTTGGTGTAGAAGGCCTCAAGTAACCTATTTTCTTAGAATAGTTCTTAGAACCATTTCATTAAATGTCAGATTGCATCTATCTATAAAGAAATGCTCCTTGGATTCTGGCCTGTTTTGCTTTCCAGAAAGTGCAGACTTGCATTCTTTTGTACCAGTTAGGAAGTTAACTTGGAGAAAAGTAAGATGATCTTAAAAAGTAGTTATTCTTTCTTCTGTAATCTGTCTCTGTAACCAGTGGTAATCCCTTCTACATAGGGCTTATTAGTAAGAGTACTCTGAAACTATTCACTTTATCGCTTTTTATTCAATTTAGAATTTGAAGAATGGGGTTATAATTCCATGCTTTATTATACTGTATTTCCCCCAACTTAAAATTAATTTTGAGTCTGAAGAAGTTATATGCCAAAGTTATGCAAAGCTCTGCTCAGATTTTTTTGTTGTTGTTATTGCTTCTTTGAGATAGCCTCAAATATACATGTATATGTGTGTGTGTATATATATATATATATATATATAGTATCATATATATTTCTAACTGCTTCTGTAATAATAAATATTGGAGTTTGATTCTAAATAATGCAACTCATTGGATTTAATTTGGGTAAGATACACAATATGTACATAGTGAACTTACTAAATACTGGTTCAGTCTATACATATATTGTAAGGTCATTAGGGGAACAGTTTCCTGTTGATAGACATTTATGCTTATTCTATCTTTTGCTGTTACAAACAATATTGTTGTGAATACCTGGATATACATTCGTTTTTAGGCTCACCTGACCTGTGGTTATGTCTGTAATATAAGTCATCAGAAGTAAATTTCTAGTTCAAGAATTGAAGGAATTTTGGTGCAGGGATTAAGCCCAGAATCTTGTGCTGGCTAAGTCTGTGGTCTTCCACTGAAGACCTACATTCTCTGCCCCCTTTCTTGATATCTCCCTCTTCCTTTACATTAAATTGCATCCATTTTCATTCTGATCAATGATACGTGAGTGTGCCCAATTGTACTGTACCTTCACCACTTATTTACTAGATCTAAAGGGAGCAGCAGAAGAGAGGAAATATTTGTTTTGTGAAAAGACAGAAGCTTTGTGGAGAAGATATTAATATTAAATCTTGAGATATTTATATTAAATCTTGAAAGGTGGAAACATCAGCATCAGATGGAGAAAAGACCATTTGTGGGAAGTATAATAATGGTCTATTAACTCTTTAAAAAATTGTCTAAAATCTCTTGTTTGCACCCAGGTTCAAGAAATATTTGAAGAGCTAGTTAATAACTTTCAAGTTTTTTAAAAATAAAGTTTTACTAGCAAAATTAATTGCATAAAGGAGTTTCATTGCACTATATCTATTACATATATAGGCCACTCAGCCACACTCCTGGCCCAATATGTATTTACATTTTACATTGTTTATTGCAATAGTTTTCAAACTTTGGCATGTACCAGAATCACCCGGAGAACTTGTTAAAGTACACACAGATTGCTGCATTTTGTCCCCAAAGTTTCCTATTTAGCAAGTCTTAAATGAGACTGAGGAATTTATACTTCTGACAAGTTCCCAGATGATGTTGGTCAAGAGAAATACTTTTAAATATCTATCTGTCTGTCTGTCTGTCTATCTACCTATCTACCTATTTATCGCTCTATCTAGATAGAGAGATAGATAGAGATAGATATATAGATATACAGTCAGTCATGGAGCTTGAATTCAGGGCATGGGCACTGTCCATGAGCCCTTTTTGCTCAAGGCTAGTGCTCTACCACTTTAAGCTACAGTGCCACTTCCCGGTTTGAGATAAGAGTCTCAATGGGGACTTTTCTGCCTGGGCTGGCTTTGAACTGCAGTCCTCAGATCGAAGTCTCCTGAGTAGCTAGGATTACAGTGTGAGTTACTGGCCCCAGCTCCATTTATACTTTTTACCAAAGTAAAGCATTTACCTAAAGTTATATGTAACATTTATTTTACATAATTGTACTACCCAATAAGGGGAGTTGGAGTTAAGGTGAAATTCTAAAGAGAATGCTCAGACTTTAAAAAATTGTATAATGCACAGTACTTTCATTAAAGATGAACTGTTAATGAAAATTTTAGTCTTTGTAACTTTCTTTTGTAATTTAATTAACAATGAAATTTTGTAACTTTTTTCCTAGCATACATCTGTGGATGGATATACTGAACCACACATTCAGCCTACCAAATCCAGTAGCAGACAGAACATCCCCCGGTGTCGAAACTCCATTACATCAGCAACAGATGAACAGCCTCACATTGGAAATTACCGTTTACAAAAAACAATAGGGAAGGGAAATTTTGCCAAAGTGAAATTGGCTAGGCATGTTCTAACTGGTAGAGAGGTAAGTGTTTATGATGCCTTTTAATACCTGCCTCGACCTTTCCAAAGTCTTGTGAAAAGCTTTCTTATGGCTGATGTTGGGGAGGAAATGACCTTTTGTAATACTCTGGATGCTGGAATATATGTATTGGAACATTCGGGGTCAGATGATTGGAGGCATAAAAGTTAACTTTTCAACATTTAGAAAAGAAATATTCCAACATGTTAACATCTCTAATAGATGAGGTGAGCTTAGAGGTTAACTTTCCTCAGCTTACCTTTTGTTTGGTTTCAGTGATGAACATTTCTGATTACTATTGCTACCCTACCTCAGGAATAAGGCTGTAATCAGTTTTTTCATTACTGCTTAAGCTAAGGCATCAACATATAGAAAATCACCCACTAATTTTTATTTGTTTAGAAGCTGCATCAGACAAGTATTGCTGTATAGATTATTTTCTCCAGTGATAACGGGATTTGTAAAATCTTTCCTCCCTCTCTTCCCCCTCCCTCTCTCTCTTTCTCTTTCTTTTCATTTTTTTCTCTTTCTTTGAGCCCCACTTCTAGCTCTGTTGCTTTAGTTATTTTTCAGATGGGGTTTCATGTGCTGTTTTCCCTGCCCCCCTACCCACCCCACACACCCCACACTGGCTTCAGACCACAGTCTACCTTTGTAAATAAAAATTGCAATTGAAATTACTGATTTGTACTATCACTCCCAGCTTATTTGTTGAGATGGAGTCTTGCTCTTGGGGCTCAGACTGCTTTTAAATCTTGATTCTCCTATCTTTGCCTCCCACATATGTGTTTTAACTAATTGTACTTAAATAGCAAAAAAAATGTATATTTGCACATGGGTGCATTATAAATTTATGTCTGCATATTGGAGTTAAAGCCATTTAAACACACCCATCATTTTAAGTAAAGATTCAACTAGGAGCCAGGTGCCAGTGGCTCATACCTGTAATCTTAGCTACTCAGGAGGCTGAGATCTGAGGATTGCAGTTCAAAGCCAGCCTGGGCAGGAAAGTCCGTGAGACTCTTATCTCCAATAAACCACCAGAAAACCAGAAGTGGCTCTGTGGCTTAAGTGGTAGAGCGCTCAACATGAGCTGAATAGCCTCAGGGACAGTTCCCAGGCCCAGAATTCAAGCTCCATGACTGACCAAAAAAAAATATTCAACGAGGATCTGATTAGGACATTCTTTTTTTTTTTTTTTAATCTCAACCATAAAAATGTTTTTAGTAAGTTTTACCTTATCCTGTATGTATGATCATTGTTATTTCTCAATAAATTTAGTCCTTTCTATTCATTCTACCCCTGGGGAGCTGTTCAGACATGCTACACAGGCAAGAACATTCAAGGATATTAGAATCCCTTTTTTCTTGCTATAAGTATCCACTCTGTAAACAATTTTATTTACGTGAACTACAAGTTAATAAGCCACTCTTCCTTATATTGTTTGCTTATCAAGATCATGAGTAAGATACAGGATAATGTTACATTAAAAGGGGAAATTTGGAATTTCATTGACACAGAATCAGAGAGGGTAAAGGCAGGACAGGTAGAATATATTCTAAAGCTGCCCAGTTATTAAAATTTTACTTTCTAATTATGTGAACACTCAAATAGAGCTAAATAATATATTAAGAAATAAAAAATGTTTATTTTGTTTTTGTCTTAAAATGTTTAATAATTCTTTTCTTTCAGGTCGCTGTGAAAATAATAGACAAAACTCAGCTAAATCCTACCAGTCTACAAAAGGTATTTAAGTTAATAAAGTAAATAGAATATTTGTTATTGTTTTTATATAATGCTATTATGTAGATGACAATGTTTGTTATTAATATATACTGCTAAATAAAGTCAGTCACCTGATACTTTTTTGTGTGTGTATTGGTCTTAGGGCTTGAACTCAGAGCATGGGGCGCTGTCCCTGACCTTTTCTGCTCTAGGATAGCACTCTACCACTTGAGCCACAGCTCCATTTCTAGCTTTTTTTATTGGTTAGTTGAAGATAAAGTCTTACAGACTTTCCTGCTCAGATTGGTTTTGAACTGTGATCCTCAGATATCAGCCTCCTGAGTAGGTAGGATTAGAGATACAAGCTACCTGTTCCAGGCTTCACCTGACATTTTTTATTAGTTACTATATTTCATTAGCATATGAAGCAAAGACATGACACAAAACAATGTTATAACTGAAAAATATCTTCTGCAGAACCAGAGTATTTCAGATTTTGAAATACTTTCATGGCTTTATCCGACTCTATACCCATATAGAAACAATTTGTCTATTAATTTAGTAGAATAAAACTTTGTGTCTAATATTTGAAAAATATTTAGGATCTTTTTAAATTAAAAAATCTTCTCTTTGGGAGCCAGTGGTTTGAGATTGTGATCTGAGGCCATCCCAGACATAAAGAACAAGTTGGTAAGACTCCACACAGTGGCCCAAGCCTGTACCTCAGCTGTAAGGCAAGCAGTGGCAAACATGTCATTTGATCAGTGTGGGGAAGTAGAAATGGGTGAATCACGACCCAAGCCATCCTGGGCATAATGTGAGATCCTTCCTTAATAATAACAGATACAAACAAGTTTGGAGGCATGACTCATGTGGCAGAGAGTCTGGTTAGCAAGGCCCTGAGTTCAAACCCAGTACTGCTTGCCCCTCAAAAAAACCCATCTAGCTATGAGTCAATATTGCATGTACATAGGTTTTATTTGATTGATTTACTTGGCTAACCTTCTTTTTCACAAGATTTGTCTTTCAAGTAATTCACAGTAAACAACTTGGCTCTTCCCTCAAGGTGTGAAACTATAAATGTATGGGTAGGAAAAAAGCATTTAGGATGTGAAATATGGTAAACCAGACCTGTTTCTTGCGACGTCATTCATTCCTTCAATGGAAAAACTTTCTCAGAAATATGTTCTTAGCATTTTAATGAGCAAATGATTTAGTGATTAGGCCATGAATGCTAAGTTTGTATATATTGAGATAATGTACATTATTATTTTATTAAAATATAATAGGATTGTAATTACATATTTAAATGAATTTGGATTCCTAACAGAATCTTAAAAGAATTTTTAGTCTGGTGTGGTTGCATTTGCTGTGATTCTAACTAATGTTGCATTTGTGATATCAAAACTTTGTTCTCACTTGACTCAATGCCAGGTAACTTAGTATATTTTTATATATTTCTCCTTAGAGATCTATCTCTGTTCTTTCCTGAGATTCCTTTTAAATTGCCAACCAATGTAATGTTTCATAGCACTGATATTTCTGCTCAGTGAGAACATGAGAGGTTTGCTGGATTCTTCTTTTTCTGTGAAGGTGAGATATATTATGGGTCTCTGTGAGAGAAAGCCTTTCCTCCTAGCATCAAGTCTTCCAGCTAAACATGATGCATCAATGTGATAGAATGACAAAAAGACATCCTCACCAGGCTGATGAATTTCCCAGAGATGCCTATTTTTAACTAGGCTATAGCCTCAGAATTTTTGCTCACCAAATTAAGTGCCTAAGTATAACCAGTGGTCTGGTCTTGTCAGTGGGCTAGTAGGTTTTATGCTTTATACTTCAGTAAGTACTGGTTCCTTTGGTAAATGGAATGATGACAGTTAGGACTTGTAACTGAGAAGTGCTATATAGCATGACCTCCATTGTCTTTCCCAAGAAGACTCAGAGAAAACCATTTAACAATAGTTTTACCTGTTCAAACATATGAATATGAAACTGAATGTTGCTTTATTTATCAAAATAACCAGAAGATTTGCTTGCTGATTGATGGTAAGTAGTTGGTTATAGATTTTGCTAGTCTTTACTGATAAAATACTGCTTTTCCAAACAGACATTCAAAGAGTGGTATAACTTTTTTTCTTTAAAGTGTGAAAATAAAAGCAGAGACTATTAAATGTAGCCACCACGCTTCCTATGTTGTTGTTTAGATAATTTGCCATTGTGCTCATTTATTTTCTTGCTGGTAAAGTTTTAGGGGGAAAAATAGATCATGGCTTGATTAGTTTCCATCATTATAGAACATTCAACATTTGGCCTTATCTAGTTTGTCAGTAGCATCTTCCAGCCAGATATATTTTAAAAAATAAATAGTGGAATGAAATGCAATTCATTTGTTTTTCCCTCACATTGTTAAAGTTCTACAGGTTAAAAAAATGCTAACACATGTTTCCAGGCCTCTGTTAAAAGACACAATAGAATGCTAAGAATTCACTTTAATCTCACCTTCAGAAATGCTTGGTTAAATCTCACTCTGTTTTGGTTTACATTTAAACTATCACCCTCTTTCATACTTTTCCATATGTAATTTATCTCTAGGAAATATTACCAAACCCCCTTGGGTTAAAAAAAAAAGTTTGTGAGACACTGTTTCTGAGGAAGAAACTGGATTTGGTAGTGTTCATACCATATTTGGTAGTGTTATCCTAGCAGTGATTCTAAACCTAAAATGAAATGGGTAGATTAAGGTCTAACCATAAGCCTGGGCAGGAACTAAGACCCTAGCTTAAAAACAGTTGCAAAAAAGGACTAGAGCTGTGGCTCAGCAATAAAGCACCTCCCTAGAAAGTTGAAGGCCCTAAGTTCAAACCCTCAGTCCAAAACAAAAAGCATTTGAAGCACAAGTCTCACCTCATGTGTTCATGATTTTGAGGATGGTCTGTAGTGATCCTTGGGGGTCTTTTAGGGCAGAGTAGCACTGTTGAAAGAAAAGCAGAAGAATGGCTTAATTTTGTTCATAATTTATACACTTCCAATTTAAGACTTTTTTCAGAAATTTCACTCCTTTTGAAACTTGGGGCACATTACACATAGGTGACAAAATGTCTGCAAACATTTTTGTATCTCCTGTGTATTATTGCTTTTATTGATTTACATTTTTATTTTACTGTGTTACATTGTATTTCCAGAATTCAGAAATGGCTCTATGGCTCAGGAGTGATGCCTGAATAGCAAAACCTGTAATGCAAATGAAAACAGGGATTAGGCATAGTGGCACATGTCTATAATCCCAGTTACTCAAAAGTTTGAGGCACTTCCTACTGGTCATGAATTTCTGCCTAGCCTGCACAACATAGTGAAGAATGCATCTCAAAATAAATCCCTAAATAAATAAAATATAAAAAATAAGAATAAGACCACTGCAATTCAGAATTGTGTTAAATAACATGATTGTTGCATTAAAGTTATATAGGATATGAATCTCTGTGTTAGGATAGTGATATTTGCATCAACAGAGGAAGTGTAAGCCTTTCAGTAACTGACATCTTAGATTTTATTAAATTGATGCCAGGTCTTAGCGGCCTAAGTCATGTAAACGTATGTTACTTCCCACGTAATTGTCAAAGAACTCTCAGATAGGCAACTAAAACTTTCAACTATTGCAGAACAATCTCTGTCATGTTGAATTATTTGTTCACTTTAAATAGAGAGGAAAACACAAGCACAGAAGCAGTTTTCAGAGTTCAAGATCTCTCAGCAATTTTATCAGGAAACCAAACTGACAAAGCCAATTGCAGAAATTATTAGCGAGTATTTTGACCAAGGAGAAAACAAAACAAGCTCTAAGTGTTATTTCTTCATAGATGCCTCTGATGGACATATGTTGAAATATCCGTAGTCTTACATTTAGAGGCATGCTTTGTCCAACATTTCCCATTATAGTAGAACAGAGTCACTTATGTCCTGAGCAATTCTTTCATGCAGTACTTGTCATGTTTGTAGACCCTGAGTGCAAAATGCTGACCAGTTGTTACGAAAGCCTAAGTGAGAAGACAATTAGTACTTTCTGATCTGGGTTGTAGACTTTGAATCAGTAACACTGAACTAGATTCCCTTACTCTCTCTTTCTTTCCTTTTGATATTCTACAGAAAGATATTATGTGAATAAATGATTATATCTAATGTGCATTTATTCTCTGTGAAATTAATGCTTAGCAATGTTTCTGACCTTTATTTTTAGACAAAGTTTTGAAAATAAAGATTATTATAGAGTCATAAATGAGTTTATTTCTTTAACATACCATATAAGAAGTCAGTGGGAAATAATACTTTTAATATTGAAACTTGATAGGTTTTGAAGAAAAAATATTCCATGTACTATTTGAAAAAAGAGATGTTAATATTTATTGTCTTAAATATGAACAGTGTTGAGATTAGGGTAACAGTTGTCTGAGATCAAACTGTTTCACACAGCTCACTGACTAAAAATCTGAAAGTTGTTTACCCTTAGTTATTGAAGAAAGTGCATAATGACATGTTACAGAGCATGTTTAACATACAAATGACTCATTCAAATATAAAAAATACCTTCCAGAGGAAGAATATCCAGAGTATACTAAGGACATATTTACTTGTATCTTTCAGTTAACAGTCCTGTCTTTGAACTGTGTAGTCCAGTAAGCTCAATAATGTGTTTTGTTTTGTTTGACAGTAGTCATCCTAATGGGATACTACTTATATCTCATTGTGGATTTCAGTTATTATATTTCCCTAGTGATTAAAAACCTTGACCATCTTTTCATGTTCTTTTGAGTACTCATGTACCTTTGGCCTCTGGAAGATAAAATATATGTTTTAACATTTACTAGGTCTTAATATCACTAGTTCTCAATATCACTTGTTCTTAAATAAGTTGATTTTTGAATCTTAATACCTATTGAAAGTTAGAAAAAAAAGATGGAAAAAATGCTAAATCATGCTTTTTGAAAGTAATTTTAACATTCATATTTCAAGTGACTTCCTGTTATATCTAAATTTTTTGTATGGTGGTCTTGGGCTTAAACTTAGGGCCTGGGTACCATCCCCGAGAGTTTTGCTCAAGGGTAATGTCCTACCACTTGAATCACAGTTCCACTTCCTGCGTTTTGGTTTATAGGTTTATAGGCATGTCACCAATACCCAGCTTTTTTTCTATAAAATTTATGTTTTTCAAATAGTTGTACAAAAAGATTGCAGTTTAACATGCTAATCCTCTTCCATCATTTTTCTCCCCGTATCTATTCCATCCTTACTCTTTTCCTTGTGTTTCTTAGTTCAGTTTTCATGTAAGTACATTGAGTGTTATGGTTGTATTCACCCAGCATTCCTCTTTCTATTCATCTACCATTCAACTTAAGACCCTACCCACTTTATAGTCAGACGTGTTCTAGATCTCTAGAATTCATTTTAATGAACTACCTGTTGATTTTTTTTCAAGGGCCTAAATCATGGGATCTCACTCCTATATATTAGCATCCTTTAGTCCATTTGATCATATATATGAATATGGCCCTGTATGTATTTTCAGATAGGTTTATAGTTTACATCTAACTTGTACATATAAAAGAAAACATGTGCCTTTTGTCTCTGAGCCTGGCTTACATCATTTAATATGATTTTTTCCAGGTCCATTTATCTCTGTGCAGATGGCATAATAATAACCTTCCTGATATATGGATTATATTTCATTGTATAAATACACACATAGACATATGTATGTACTTAACATGTGAATTTATGTACATAATATATCTTGATCAGAGTCATCTCTTCCATCATTCCCCCCATCTATATGGGATCTGTGTACACACACACACACACACACACACACACACACACACACACACACACGACTCAGGACTGGCAGGTATGCAGGCACACACACACACACACACACACACACACACACACACACACACACACACACACACACACACACACACACACACACACACACACACACACACACACACACACACACACACACCATAATTTCTTGATCCATTCGTCAGTTGTAGGGCATCTAGGTGGCTCCCATATACCTTGCCTATTGTAAATAGTCGTACAATGAACATGAGTGTGCAGGTGTCTTTATTGTATCCTGACTTGTAATCTTTTAGATAATTGCTCGAGACTGGTATTGCTGGATCATAGAGTACAGTTCTTCTATTTTTAGCCTCTTTGAGAAATATCCATGCTATCTAATTTAGACTCCCACTAACAGTGTATTAGCATCCCTTCTTCCCTACATCCTCATAAGTATTTGTTATTGTTTTTATTCTTGATGATGGCCATTCTAACTAAAGTGAGGTGGAATCTCACGGTAGTTTGGATTTGCATTTCCTTTATTGCCAAGGACACTGAACATTCATCATCTATTTATTGGCCTTTTTACTTCTTCAGAAAGTCTATTTCGCTCCTTTGCCCATTTATTGATTTGGATTATTGACTTTGGGGTTTGGTATATTCTGGTAATTAGAACTTCATCAGATGTATAACTGGTAAAGTTCTACCATTCTGTAAGTTGTCTCTTCAGCTTAGTAACTATATCCTTAACTGTGAAGAAGCCTTTTAGTTTGATGTAATCTTGTCAATTCTTTCTCCCATTACCAGAGCTCCTAGAATTTTATTCAGGAAGTGTCTGCCTATGTCAATAAGTTCTACTGCTTCTGCCACCCTTTCCTGTAGTAATTTCAGTCTGAGGTCTTAAATACACTTTGAATTGATATTAGTACCAGGTGACAGGCAGGACCCATTTTTAGTCTTCTGCATATGGATGTCCAGTTTTCTTAACACCATTAGTTGAAGAGTCTTTTTTTGGCGCCTTTGTCAAAATTTAGGTGGAGGAAGATGTAAGGGTTTCTTTATGGATCTTCTAGACTATTCCCTTGGTTTTTGGGTCTGTTTTTGTGACACTACCAAGCTGATTTTATTACTATAGTAAAGTTGAACATCTGGAATTATAATACCTCCAGCATTATTTTTGTTTCTTTAGAATTGCTCTGACTCTTCAGAGCCTTTTGTGGTTCAATTTGAATTTTTGGTTTTCTTTACCTCTACAAAGAATGGCATTAGAATTTTGATGATTGTTATATTGAAATTATAGATTGCCCTTGCAATATGGCCATTTTGAAGACATGAATTCTGCCAATCCATGAACAAATCTTATTGCCTAGTTGTGTCGTTTTTAATTTTTTTTAAGTATTACAGTTTTGTTGTAGAGGTTAGATTTATTTCTAAGTATTTTTAAGGCTATTATGACTGGAATTGTTCTCCTAATTTCCCTCTCCCATCTGCTCATTGTTGGTAAATAGAAAAGCTAATAATTTTGTTAGTTTTATATCCTGGTACTTTGCTTTTGCTGAAGGTATTTATCAGCTCTAGGAGATTCTGGGTGGGGTCTCTAGGATATTTTAGATACTGGATCACCTTATCTACAAATAGGATTGATTGACTTCTCCCTTCCCTATTTGGATCCCTTTTACTATCTTTCTCTTGTCTTATTGCACTGGCTTGGAATTCCAGTAATATATTGAGTAGATTGAAGAGAGTGGACATCCTTGTCTTGTTCCTGATTTTAGAGGAAATGGTTTCAGATTTTCACCATTCTGTACCTTGGATATAGGGCTGTCATATATATCCTTTATTATATCAATTCTATTCCTAGCTTCTCTAGCACTTAAAATGCCTTTTCTGTATCTATAGAGAGATGATTATGTGATTCTTGTACTTGATTCTTTTTTTTCCTTCTTCTTTTTTTTTTTTTTTCCTGATGATCGTGAGGCCTGAACTCTGAGCCTGAGCTCTTTAGCTCAAGGCTAGCACTCCACCACTTGAGCCACAGCACCACTTCTAGCTTTTTCTGCTTATGTGGTGCTGAGGAATCAAACACAGGGCCTCATGTATTCAAGGCAAGCACTCTACCACTGAGCCACCTTCCCAGCCCCGTACTTGATTCTTTTTATGTGTTGTATTACATTGCTTGTTCTGTGTATATCAAACCAAACTTGCATCCTGGTTTTGAAACCAGCTTCACTGTGGTATACAATTTTTTTCATTAGTTACTGAATTTGGTTAGCAAGTATTCTTTTGAGTTTGCATCTGTTCATCAAAGAGATTGTTCCTTTGTGTTGTTTTCCCATCCAGTTTTGGTATCAGTGTAATGTTGGCTTTATAGAATGAGTTTGACAGTAATCCTTCCCTTTCTATTTCATGAAAACATTTGAAAAATATTAGTGTTAATTCTTTACATATCTTGAAGTCCAGTTGTAAATCTGTTGCTTTGTACTTTTCTTTGTTGGGAGACTATTGCTGTTTCAAGATCATTACTTATTACAAATCTGTTTAATTTATATCCTCTTGGCCAATTTTAGGTTACCTACATCGATTTTTACTTGATTTTCTAGTTTTTTTGAATAAATATTTGGGAAGTATTTTCTTATACTGTTCTGGATCTCACTGCATTTGTTGTGGTATCACTTTTCATCCCTAATTTATTTGTTTGGGTGATTTTTCCTTTTGGTCAGGTTGACTGAGGTTCTATCAATTTTGTTTATCTTTTTGAAGAACCAGCTTCTTATTTTGTTAATTCTTTGAATGGTTTTTTAAGTCTCTACTTCATGGATTTTGCCTTAATTTTTATTATTTCTTTCCATCTACTACTTATGGGTTTGGCTTGTCTTGTTTTTCTAAGAGTTGAGGTGCATCGTTAGGCTATTAATATGAGATCTCTCTGTTTCATTGATTTAGGTGCCCATAGCTATAAACTTTCCTCTTAGAACTGCCTTTGCTGTATCCCAAAGGTTCTGGTAGGTTGTGTTTTCATTTTCATTAGATTTGTTATTCTGCAGACCTATCAAAAGTTGCTCCCAAATCTTTCTTTAAAATGTCTGATGAACCAAAAGAGAGATGTCTAAAACATTGGACACATAAGGAAGGTTGTTTCTGAGTGAAGCTCATATGAAGGATCATTTAGCTTCATTTCCACAGTACTCTTCTTATGTCTGTAGTTATAAAGAGTTATTGAGTAAAGTGTATATTTCATTATGTATAGAATGTTCATATATACACAAGAACAGAATCATTTGAGTTCATCTAGTCAAAATTCTTTTAGAAACCCAGTCTCTGCGAAGTCAGATTATTGTTCAAAGTTGCATAGCTTATTGTGAAGGGTTGACAGACTCTTAAAGGGTTTTGTAAGCAGCTTACTTTTTTCAGATAAAAGTCTTATTTGGCTCTCTGCTTGAGGCTTGTTTTTGAAAAATAAAACAAAAACAAAAATCTATTTACTTGTTTTCTTTAACAGTTGTTTCGAGAAGTAAGAATAATGAAGATCTTGAATCATCCTAATATAGGTATGAAATTTATGTGTGCACTTAGTGACAAAGTCAACACAAGATTTTAAAAAATCTTGTTTATATATAGTTACTAATGTTGTTATTAGTAGTAGTTTCAACTATAGTTTTGTGATCAATTTTTAATCTATATTTTATAAATATAGTTTTTTGTTTCTGTACTAAGGATTATTTGATACTTTATAATATATTGTTATATCATGGTCCTACTTTAAGCTTTGATTAAAATTCTACTTCTAGAGTTTAAATTTTTTGCCTTTTTATTATAATTCAAACTTTCAATCTCAAATTTTTTAACACAAGAAGTTGTTTCCAAATCACCTCATGGCAAGTTGGTAAATTGTTTTCACCCATAGGAGTAATAACTCTTGAGAACCTTTGTGAATTTGAAATTAAAGTGCTTCAGTTTTCTATGGCTTACTGATACCTAAGATTTACTAAAGTATATTCTCATCCCTCTGTGCTTGTGATTATAAAATTACATCTTATTTTTTTTTCAGTGAAATTGTTTGAAGTCATTGAAACAGAAAAGACCCTCTATTTAGTCATGGAATATGCAAGTGGGGGTAAGAGTGAACAAAATTGGAAAGTTCTTTTTGATAAGACGTAAATTTAATAATGCCTAGTGGTTTACTATGACATATCTTTAATATTGAAAATCAATATATGGTTTTATTAAAATGTCTCTAAATTATATCTTAAGGATTAAATAGAATTTTGCTTTATTTAAAAATAAGTTAGGACTTTTTAAGACTTAATTTTATCATTTGTTTTAATTTGCTTGTTTAAATATTTTTTAAATGTAATAATAATGTGGTTTGGAGCTCTTGCCTATAGACAGAGAATCTCAAATGTAGATTATATTAAACAAAGTGGACAGTAAAAATAAGTTTTAGGTTAGATGTTCATTCCACATTTGTTCATTTATAACAGATTTACAGGATGCATTTATTTTTAGTATAATCCATGAAATGTTTCAACTTAAACAAGTATCAATCTGTATATTTTATAAATTAGAGGACTAAGTTATAAGGATGTAGTCCTAGGTAAGATTTTATACATACACATATGTGGATTAATATAGTATAGTGATTTTCATGCATGATTTTAACATTTTAAATAACAATTCTGCAACTTTATAGAGCATCACTTTTATTTTTGTGCTTCATTTTAATTAGTGGACCATTGACTTAAAGTTAATGTTATTTTCTCAGAAAAGTATTTAAACTTTATGGAGGTGATAAATCATTTAAGAATAAAAAGGAATACTTTATAGGGGAGAATGAAAAAGGGATGATATTGATCAAGATACATAGTAGTGATAAACTGACTTGTTGAATCACAACCTCTTTGTATAACTTTAATGATAATAAAAATATAATTTAAATAAAATAAAAAGTAAAAATGAATACTTAAAGGCACAGTTTAAAGCTTTAGAGAATTTAAGCAGTTGAAAAAGGGTACTGCTAAAATTATTTGGCTGATTTTTTACCTTTTTGATAATAAATGGAAAACCTCAGTGTTGAATTTAATATTGAACCTATTTTAGCTAATAAGGTTGAAAGATTTCCATGATGATGCAGATTTTATGTAAAATGGAATAAAGAAGATTTAGCCTCATCTTTGGATTTATAAAAAGCTTTACATTACATTGAATATATTTAGTTGCTTTTCAGTTGTTCATGCAGATTAAATTTTTTAATAAGACTTGCTTGCAAAACTTCTTTTCACTTTGAAAATAATCAGTGTAGGGTTTTTTTTTAACTTGACCTGAAAACCTATGGGATTAATTATTATAGATTAGTTAAAAATATGTAGGTGTATAAATTCACATAAAATATAGATCTACCAACTCCAAAATAGTAAATAATGAAGTATTTTATTTTCCTATCCTGCAATTAGGTTTTCATACAAGTTTGTCAGATTGGAAACCTTGAATATTAATTTTAGTTCAGCAAGACTCTTACTAGTTTTACTGATAAAAACTTCTAGAGAAAGGGGCTAGATACATTTTCTCTATGAGAAATTGCAGGCTGCTAAAAATCCATAGGTACCTTCCTGCTTTCATAATGGTCTATCCCAAGACTGTGTTAATATAGAAATTGACTGAAGGTCAGTTAATGGCAAGAAGTACAGTAAACTCTATTGGGGCTACTGAAGGGAAGTGATGGCTATAAGAGAAGAGCAAGCAGCACTGTCACTGCCCTCCTTCAGTAGCATAATTGAAAGGAGCAATGAGGAGGAGAAAAAAGGAATGATACTGGACTTCTATTTAAAAAACCCAAAATGCCCCAACAGCTGTTCCTGAAAGTGTGTGTGTGTGTGTGTGTGTGTGTGTGTGTGTGTGTGTGTGTGTGTGTGTGTGTGTGTGTGTGTGTGTGTGTGTGTGTGTGTGTGTGTGTGTGTGGTCTTGCCAGTTATTCTCTAATTTTAAAAAAAATCATGGTTTTGTGGCAATAAATCTAGAGTTTTTCTTACCTTTTAAAGGCAAGAAATGGGAAGGCGACTCTGGAAAATAAAACACTTCAGTGTTTTTCCTCTGGTATTTCTAGCTAGTTTAAGACTGAATGTGATATATGCACTAGAAATCTAGTAGGAACAGAAACTGAGTCAGATACCTGCTACCTTCCCAAACTTGTTGCTCAGTGGATTCCTGTTCACTAATGAAGCAATGATTTTTCAGTGATTAGAAAGTCAGGAAAATACTGACTTTTTTAAACTGTGTTTAATCCAAAGGAGCCAGTTAAAAAGGTGCCAGGGCTAGTAAGGTATGGTGTGTTTACTCCTTTTTTCATTCATGCAAACAACGTTTATTAAATGCTTGCAAAGTAATAGTCTGGGAATACCAGGAGTGAGCAAAGATAAAGCTCTGCCCTCAAGATTACATTGTAGTTGGGGAATTGAACCCTACGTAAACAATATATGATATGTGAAGGATTTGGTGCTATAAATATCTGGAGTATGAGCATTCTAGGCATAACCTAAGAGTATATCCTAAGTTTTAAATATATATTATTTATATATCTTACTCATTTAAAACTCCTGTATCTAGAATTCGCTATAGTAGGTTATCTGGAATTAACAAGTATTAACACATATCTAGAATTAACTGTTCTTGAATCAGCTAGAGCATGCATTCATTTCTTTGTTCCCATCATCCCCACTAAATCACTCAAATATCATTGTAATATATCCCATTCAGCATTGTAGATATATTAGTTTCATCTGACATATTTATTACACATTTCATTTTTAATATTGTTCTTATATCAGATGGATATTGCATCTATATATGTAATATATCTGTATACTTGAATATAAATATAAATAATTTATTAGGTCTTAATATGCACTAGTCCTGGTACCAAGCACACATATTATTTATTAGTCCTCATTGCAGCCACGTAAGTTGTAGGTAGAATTGAACTTACCTTAATGTCTCCTAGTAAACAAGGATTCATAGCAAAATTGGTGTGATTCTGAAGCCTGGATTTACAATCAGCTTTTAAAACTATGTTGTGAATTTAAATATGCATATGTATGTGTATGCTGCAGATTTTTTTACACTGAAATATTTTTAAGACTTAAAAAGTTTTTTCTGAACTGTTACTGACTGGATAAAAATGAAAAAAAATCTATTAAGACATATAAAAAATAGGCCCACTAGAAACTTCGTACAGCTTCTGGTTATTTTAAAATTATTTCAACATGTGTTTATTACCTACCCACTTTGTATTTTTTTTTTGGTACAATACGGTACAGATATGACAATGATGTTCAAGTAATGTAGTTCATTTCGGGTAGTAGAGATACATGTAATTTGTGGTTAACTACTAAAGTGTTATGATAGAATGAGAATAAATGTAGTTAGCGTAGGAAGAAAAAGAAATCAATTTGGATGGAAGTAGTAAGATGGCATTTGATCAAGACTGTGTGATGTGTAAAATTTTAAAGAATAAACACCATAATATGCCTTTTTTGACATATTTTGTTGAAACTATTTTGTTCATATTTGAGCACCAAATACAAAGCTAAATGTAATTCTTTATCAACCATGTGGTGGTTTCCATAATAAAGAGTTGACTATTTTTTTATGTAATATGTGGTTATTTTATGATGTGTTTTTGAAAGAGTTTTGCAAAGTCATAAATTACATATACTTAATTCACTTTTTTTTGTTTTTCTGTTCATGTCTTAGTTTGTAACTTATATAAATACATTGGAAAATTGTGGGCCATGAAAGTTTCTTTAAAAACAAGGCAACAGCTTGACTTGGTATATATTGCTAAACAAAAATCGATGTATATTTTACTACCTGCTTACCTTTCTGATTCAGGTGAAGTGTTTGATTACTTAGTTGCCCATGGAAGAATGAAAGAGAAAGAGGCCCGTGCAAAATTTAGGCAGGTATGGAAAGTAGTTTTCAACTCTGTTTTGCTGATATGTTCAGAAAATGTACAGTTGACTGTATTACGAACTGGAATGTGAGAGTACATGCCATCTTAAAAAGAAAAATACCACTGGGCGCTGGTGGCTCACGCCTGTAATCCTAGCTACTCAGGAGCCTGAGATCTGAGGATCACCGTTCAAAGGCAGCCCTGGCAGGAAAGTCTGTGAGACTCTTAGCTCCAATAAACCACTAGAAAACTGGAAGTGGTGCTGTGGCTCAAGTGGTAGAGCGCTCGCCTTGAGCTGAAGAGCTGAGGGATAGTGCCCAAGCCCAGAGTTCAAGCCCCACGACTGACAAATAAAAGAAAAAAATACGTACTTAAATACTTTGTAAGAATGGAAGAAACCTGTTTTTCATAATTTAAACTTAAAATAATTGCATATTGTTTTTAGTTTGTTACAGAAAGTGAATTTTTTAAGTCACTTTGTTTCATTGTGTCTTATAAAGGCAAACCAGACCAAGATGGAAAAGATATAATCTTTTGATGCCTATGTCTAGTAATTTTTATCAAGAATTATGAGTCATATATGTGTGCTGTTAAAAAATGTGTATTGTCAGATTATCAGTCATATATGTGTGCTATTATTTTCTTTTATAATTAAAGATACATTGGTAATAAAATCCATAGATTGAAAGTATTTGGTTCATTTTATTCAAATATTGAGGCAAGGAACTTTGCAAATGTGATAGAAGACTTTCAATTCCAGTTTGACTTGTAGAAATTATAAAATAAGAAAAAATAATATGTATTTGTCTAGGACTTAAATTTAACGTTTAGGATTGAAGTAATTAAAATAAGTATAGTTTAGCTGGGTGCCAGTGGCTCACACCTGTAATCCTAGCTACTTAAGAGACTGAGATCTGAGGATTGGGTTTGAAGCCAGCACAGACAAGAAAGTCCATGAGATCCTTATCTCCAATTAACCAGTAAAAAAACAGAAGTGGAGTGTGGCTCAAGTGCTAGAATGCTAGCTCCGAGCAAAATAAACTCAAGGACAGCACCTAGACCCTGAGTTCAAGCCCCAGGACTGGCACACACTCAAAATAACAACAACAACAACAATAATAATAAGTATACTTTATAAATTACTGTAGAAATTGCTAGTTTTAATCATTCATAAAATTTGTTGAAGTAAAGTTTCAGAAAGTATCAGTATCTGATACTTTCCCTTGGTCAATTATGATTTTCCATTTTAAAACTGCTCAATAACTTGGTAAGGATTGGTTCTGCAATTAAAGAGATTCTGTAGTCTATATGTCTGAGAAACACTGTGTATTTACATAAGATTTTCTAAGGGTTGTGTGTATATGCATGTGGAGCATATGTTTGTTTATATATATGTACATGTTAACATATTAAACTATCAGATAAGTCTTCAAGAAGGAAGGAAACAAGTATTTAACTTGATATTATATCAAGATATGACATTCTCCAAAATGATTATAGAGTGACTGTCTTATAAAACCTCTATTATTGATATTTCATGGAATTAAATACTTTTGACAGCCTTTTATTTTTGGTAGATTTTCAGAAGCAGTCATAGTAAAATAGTAAATGCAAAAATAACTGGTGATGGGGAAAATAACATTAAGAAACTGAATTGTGCTTAACCCCTTATTATTAAGTTCTATCCTGTCCTGGGATAGAGTCTAAGCTTACTCATAAGTAAAGCACTACAGATATCACTTCCAGTGCCACTCATCTTTCAGTATCACAGTAGCTTTAGTGAGTAGTAGGCCATCAAGAAAATTCCACTTGTTACTCAGTAGTCCATTGGGATCATAATGTATATTGTAAAGGTTACTGTTACTTGCCCCTTTTCTTCTTAGTCAGCTACTAGTTTTACTCACCAAAGACAATGTGTATAAAAAATAGTAGTTGGTACAGTGTAAAATTAGAGATGTTGAAATGCCTGCAATTTGAAAGAGTTTGCCATATTTGCTGGTTGGTTGACAAGAGTGCATTAGGTGATTAGGAAAAAGATTGTGGGTCCTGGGGTTTGATCCACAGTACCACAAAAAAGGTATTTTGAAATTAATCATATTTACTAAAGTTGTCTTAATTTTTCAAATATAGTCTGAATTACTTTGGAATCAGCTTTATGTTCCTTATGTTGCAGAGGTTGAATATCAAGAAGAGCTATTTAAAATATAGAACAATGGGGAATGTTTTCTTATTTTTTTATTTTTTGGGTCCGGTTGTGGGGCCTGAACTCTGGGCCTGGGTGCTGTCCCTCAGCTCTTCAGCTCAAGACTAGGGCTCTACCACTTGAGCCATAGCACCACTTCTGGCTTTTTTCTTTTTGCTTATGTGGTGCTGAGGAATCGAACCCATGGCCTCAGGCATGCAAGGCAAGTGCTCTACCACTGAGCCACCTTCCCAGTCCCTGGGGAATGTTTTCTTTATAATCATTTGTGTTTTATAAATGTTAGATTATTTTATATCTGTGTTTCCCTCACACTAGAAAATTTATTTTTGAGAACTTATTTTCACTTAATTCCCATCTAAACTCTTTAAAAATTAATAAGTGTTGCATTGAGGACCCCATTTTACAACTTAAGGATAGTTTTTTTGCTTTTGGGGGGGGGTCAGTTGTGGTGCCGCTGTCCCTCAGCTCTTCAGCTCAAGGCGAGCACTCTACCACTGGAGCCACAGCACCACTTCCGGTTTTCTGGTGGTTTATTGGAGCTAAGAGTCTCACGGACTTTCCTGCCTGCGCTGGCTTTGAATTGTGATCCTCAGATCTTAGCCTCCTGAGTAGCTAGGATTACAGGCCTGAGCCACTGCTCATAGACAGTTTTTTAAAGAATAAATATAAAGTACATTTTTTATGATTAAAAAATTTTAACAGTTAAAAAAGGTGTACTACATTAGCAAAGATGTACAGATGTATGCCCTTGACCCTGCTGTTAGGTATACCAAAGAAAACGTAACAGTTTAAAACAGTTTTAGTAACCAATACCTATACTTTGTCTTCCCATTCTACAGAATATGAAGGCCTGTAAAAAAATCACTATTAATTCTAATACCAAGTGTCCTGTAAAGCATAGGAATTTCTGGCCCATTTATAAAGAACACGGGAGTAACCCCACAACTGCACCTTAGCAGAAGACACTGATGTGTGTAGCCTTTAGATCACAGCAGGACTGGTGGAAAAGTCTGATCTCAAGGTTCATAATAGAAGCGTCATGCATGGAGTAGTTCCAAATCCTGTTTATAGTAGTCCAAAATAGTTTGAGATAGAAGAGTCTAGCCATACAGTAGTGCAATAAAATTGAAGTTTTGAATGAGGATTCTTGCAGTGCCAAAAAATGTCTGTCATGGCAGAAATTGGACCCTGGGAGTTACATATGGTAATACAATAAACTACCATATATGAATGCTAACTCAGAGGTCATTTCTCTGTAGGGAAAGGCAAGCATAACACAGAACATTCCCTTTGGTGATCTTTGTATTGTTAAAGCTTGAAGCCTTAAGAAATTTTTTATTCCAGAAATGTCTATAGAATTGCTCTCATATTGACCATTCTGTCTGATGTGAAGTGTCTGGCCTCTGATCATGTTTGGTAATGAAATCATTACCTGTAGTATACTTTTGCTGTGTCACACAAGTGTGTGACTTGTCATCAGACAATTTCTGTTATCCATAATAAGAGAGTAACCTAATAGTGAATATGTTTTATTATAACCTGTGGAACATATCCAGTAAAATATGCATGTAAATATGTCTTACAACTAATAAACATAATTTTATGAAAAGTGGGCATTAGAGTTTTGAAGCAAATTGCTTAAGAAAACTAATTATTTATTGTTAAATTCTGCAGTATTTTTAGGGGCCACACTTATGATCATAAGAATCCTCAGTCACCCTTCATAAAAACATATGTAGTACTTGCTTAATTTAGAATTCAGGGGGCTGGGAAGGTGGCTCAGTGGTAGAGAGCTTGCCTTGCATGCCTGAGGCCCTGGGTTCGATTCCTCTGCACCACATAAGCAAAAAGAAAAAAGCCGGAAGTGGCGCTGTGGCTCAAGTGGTAGAGCGCTAGCTTTGAGCTGAAGAGCTAAGGGACAGCGCCCAGGCCCAGAGTTCAGGCCCCACTACCGGACCCCCAAAGAAAAAATAGAATTCAGGGACTGTTAGCACTTCTATCAAGTTTGACTCCTGGGCTGAGGATGTAGTTCAGTGGTAAAGGTACATGTGTTTACTTTGCAACAAGGCATTGGGTTCAATGCTTAGCACCACAAAACAAAGCAACAAGAACCTCCATCTCCATTTCTCATCCATTTTCACACTTGTGTTTCCTCATAAGTAATGCTTACCTCCATGCCCTTTGCCCAGCTCTCAGCATAAAGCTCTACATCGTTAAATATTACTGTCCTTTCATGGATAGCTTGGATCAAATATCACCTTCTCCAGAAATCATTTCCAACTGCTATTTTATTTTTTTATGATACTCTCATTTTTTTGTTCTTCTACTCCTATATTTCTGTCTTGTATTATAGTTTTTGCATACAGGTTTTCTCTGCAATTAGATTTTAAGCTCTTAAGGACAGGATCCATTTATGCTCCTTTAGCAACCAAAATACATTTTCTTGTTAACTGACTTGGATTGTTGAATTTGGTTGAATTATATGTTCCTCATTGTGTGTTGATGATTTGTTTTGAACTCATTTCTTCTCTGTCTTTGAACCATTTTAATATACATCAGAATAATTTCCTAATACTGAAATAGTTTCACTTTAAAGTTCTTTTATCTTGCCTGTTACTATTAATTCACATAATTTAAAAACTTTGAAAAATTTCATTTTAGTCTCCATTTATAAATGATTAACCAACATCTAACATTCAAACATGTTTTTATTTTTAATTGCATCTGTAATTGAATGGGCTTCTGTACATTAAAATGGTCATCCTCTCTTTTTTTGGGAGGGGGGTCCGGTCGTGGGGCCTGAACTCTGGGCTTGGACGCTGTCCCTCAGCTCTTCAGCTCAAGGCTAGTGCTCTACCACTTGAGCCACAGCGCTACTACCAGCTTTTCTCTTTTTGCTTATGTGGTGCTGAGGAATTGAACCCAGGGCCTCAGGCATGCAAGGCAAGCGCTCTACCACTGAGCCACATTCCCATCTTATACATAATACTCTGTGTGTGTGTGTGTGTGTGTGTGTGTGTGCGCGCGCGCGCGCGCGCGGGTGCACACACACGTTGCCATGCATACACTGTCCTGGAGCTTAAACTCAAGGCCTGGGCAATGTCCCTAAGCTTTGTGCTCAAGTCTGGCTCTCTACCACTTGGAGCCACAACTCCACTTCCAGCTTTTTTTGGTGGTTAATTGAATATAAGTCTCATGAACTTCCCTGCCTAGGGTGACTTCAAACTGTGATCCTCAGATCTCAGCTTCCTGAATAGCTAGGATTAGATTTTTGAGCCACTGGCACCCAGCTTTTATCAGATGTAATCTTAAGTATATAATGGCTCTTTATCATCTGCTGTCAGATTCTTTCCATATCTGTATTTATGTAAGAATAACATAATTGTTTATCATCTATTTCTCATAGTTTGATGAGCACAGTTTTCATCACTTAAATAAATGTATAGTTTTCTGAACTAGAGGAATGATGAAGTTACCAAGTATTACTTTGAATCTGATTTAGGTTTTCTAAATTAGAGGTAATAATTGTGGAAAAATCAGAATGTTTTTAACTATAAAATAATTTTGATTCTTATCTAAATATTTATTTTAGATTGTGTCAGCTGTACAGTATTGTCATCAAAAATGCATTGTTCATCGTGATCTTAAGGTAAGGTGTTGACAAAATCATGATTATTAAAGTATTTAATAATGAAATTAGAGCTATTTGATTACCTGTTTCAGGCACTGAGATAGTTTTTATTTCATTCTTACAGCATCTTTATAACAGGTAATATTTTCAGAGCAAATGGAGAAAATATGGACATGAACTTATCTAGCACTAAATAATAGAGGATTTGATTTACTATTAGCTTTTTTAAGTAGTTAACTGTGGGACATTTTCCCTAACTGAAAATGCCCAAGGTTCTTTTCAGAAAGAGGCAAAGTTGATGTAATCCATGTTTGTCTGATATAAGAGCCAGTGTTAATTCTCTACATTAAAGCCCAAAATGTTTTTAATAAATGTTAAAGAATTGTAATTAGGGGCTGGGAAGGTGGCTCAGTGGTAGAGCACTTGCCTTGCATGCCTGAGGCCCTGGGTTCGATTCCTCAGCACCACATAAGCAAAAAGAAAAAAGCTGGAAGTGGCACTGTGGCTCAAGTGGTAGAGCGCTAGCCTTGAGCTGAAGAGCGGAGGGCCAGTGCCCAGGCCCAGAGTTCAGGCCCCATGACTGGACCCAAAAAAAAAAAAAAAGAATTAGTATACACTGGTGTATTGATCAGTAAAAGATATATATATACTAGTTAGGAGATGGTTGTCAAAAGAGTTGAAAAAAATTGAAGATAGTAATTCTCTGCCTAAGCATTTCAGTCTTTTTCCCTTGCCTTTCTGTTCTACCCAAATCTAGTTTGCATTATTCTTTACTGAACTTTTAGTTTATTTATGTATTTATTTTTATTTTCTTTAAATAGTTGTGTAGAGGGTTTTCAGTTCAGTTCAGCATATAATTTTATGGTTACAGTACATCTTGATCATGGTCACCCTTTCTATCATCCTCCCCCACCTCTTCCAACCCCACTCATCCCCTTAGGTTACCTGATTCCATTTTCACATATGGGCATTGAATATTATAATTATATTTGCTCACTCTTCCTCTCTCCATTCATCTTCCTAGCCTCTTTTTGGCCTCCTCTCATGGAGACAATACAAATTTCAGCTTCCTGGTATTCATTTTTTTAAGTATAAGTTACTTTAGGAGTTAATCTATTGCAATCCTTTTCTGTGACTACCATACTTTAGACTGTCACACACACACACACACACACACACACACACACACACACACACACAAACCTTGTATATGGTCTCATTTATGTTTTTAATTTAGATCTAACACATATGAGAGAAGCCATGCCCCTTTTGTCTCTCTGAACCTGACTTCACTTAACATCTAAATTTTCCAAGTCTATCCATTTCCCTGAAAATGAAAAATTCCATTGTGTGCATACACACACACACACACACACACACATATACACATATATATCTTGATCCATTCATCTGTTATAGGGCATCTAGGCTGTTTGGATATCTTGGTTTGGTGAATAATAAAGCAGTGTACATTCTTGTGCAAGTGTCTTTACTGTATCCCAACTTGTAATAGTTTGATAAATACCCAAGAATAGATATAGCCTAGCTCTGTGTTTAGATTTTTGATCAGTCTCTAAACTGCCTTCCATAGTGTCGGTACTAGTTTACTTTCCCATCACCAATGTAATAGGGTTCTCAAATTTCTGGCAGCATTTGTTTGTATTCTGGAAGATGGACATTCTTACTGGGGTGAGATAGGATCTTAGTGTTGTTTTGATTTGCATTTCCTCTATGGCCAAGGATATTGAACATTTTGTCATGTATTTATTGGCCATTTTTTACATCTTCTGAAAGTATTTAGCTCTTTCATCCATTTATTGGTTGGGTTACTGACTCTTTGCGGGTTTAGTTTCTTGAGTTCTTTGTATATTCTGGATATTAGACCCTTGTTAGATATATAGCTGGCAAAGATCTTATCCTGTTATTCAGAAACCTTTTAGCTAGATTCAGTCTCATTTGTCAATTCTGCTCCTATTTGCTGAGCCCTTGGAATTCTACTTAGGAAGTTCTTGCCTATGTTGATAAGGTCTAAGGTGTCTGCTACTCCTTCCTGTAGTAGTTTCATGGTTTTAAGTCTTACATTCAGATCTTTGATCCATTTTGAATTGATACTAATACAAGGTGACAGGGATTACTAGGAGTCTCTTTTTCTCTTTTTTTTTCTCCATCACCTTTATTAATTATTAGCACTGATTTGGATTATATTTAAATATACTATCCTTAATAGTTGTTAGAAATCTCCTCATATGTTTTAGCTACATTTTTCTGGGCTTACCAGATTTTCTACAGTCCCAAATGTTTTCATTTCTCAATTTCCACTCTCAGATTGATTTCTTTTTGGTCAGTCCTGGGATTTGAACTCAGGGCCTGGTTACTGTCCCTGAGCTTTTTTGCTCAAGGCTAGTGTTCTACCACTTTGAGCCATAGTACCACTTCCAATGTTCTGGTGGTTAATTGGAGATCAGAGTCTCACAGACTTTCCTGCCCTGATGGCTTTGAGTCACAGCCCTCAAGATTTCAGTATCCCGAGAAGCTAAGATTACAAGTGTGAGCTCCCAGCTCCCAGTTCAGATATTTTAAGGGAAAAAAAATAACTTCTACCAAGAAGAAAGGGGAGGATTATCGCCTGCTTCTGTGTTCTGGTCCCCGATTTGTCATTGCATTTCACACACGATCTACCAAAAGATCATGTTCCACTAACACATTTTCTTCTAGTTTGATAGAGAAAATTTTGCCTAGACTCCTAGAAGGAGACCTCAATACCTCATGCAGTTCTCTTTTACTGAGGCTATGTGAGTACTTTGATCTCCATCCAGACAGCTCTAGGAAACTGATACACAGCTCAGAAACATGGACTCAGAAACTTACAATGATCAGACCATTATTTCAGATAATCTTTTTTATCGTATAGTCCATAAATGTTATGATTTCATAAAAATCTCCAAAATTTTCATACTTTTATGGTAGTTATATGATAAATTATATCACTTTGTTTTTATTTTGTTGAGCTAGAGTCCTACCAGGACTTACAGGGTGGCCAATAACTTTTATTATTCTGCTTTGTTTTGTTTCACTTAGCCCTTTGTTAAGGAAACATTCTAGAAGAGATGGGGGAAAAAACCTGTCATGGTAGCTCACACCTATAATCCTAGGTACTCAGAAAGCAGCAGTCAGGAGGATCATAAATTTGGGGCTAGCCCAAGCAAAAAGTTCATAAGAACCCATTTCAGCCAAGAAAAATGCTGAGTGTGCAAAGGTAATAAACCAATCACTAATTATGGGCAAGGGAGCTAAGGAAAGACTTCTCAGAAGAGATAAGAATGGCAAAGATGGGGCTGGGAAGGTGGTATTATGGTAGAGTGCTTGCCTAACATGCACTAGCCCTGTGTTCAATTCCTCAGTACCATATACACAGAAAAAGCCGGAAATGGTGCTGTGGCTCAAGTGGTAGAGTGCTAGCCTTGAGCAAAAGAAGCTCAGGGACAGTGCCTAGGCCCTGAGTTAACAAGCACCAGGACTGGCAAAAAAAAGAAAAAGAAGAAGAAGAAGAAGAATGGCAAAGAAACACATGGCCAAAAAAGAAATGCAAATCAGAAGAACTCTGAATTTCCATCTCATTCCAGTTAGATTGGCCAATATTTTGATTTCAAACAACAACAAATATTGGCAGAGATGTGGGGGAAAAGGAACCCTACTGTACTGTTGGTGAATAGTTTAACAACTCTGGACAACAGTCTGGAGGTTCCTCAAAAAACTAAACGTATGAACCAGCCATACTACTCCTGGGCATATACCCAGAACATCACAAGCCAGGATATCATAAAGACACCTGCACATCCATGTTCATTGCTGCACTATTCACAATAGCAAAGATATGCAAACAGCACAAAGGCCCTAAAATAAATTAGTGAATCCAAAAAATGTGGTACTTATATACAATAGAATTTTACACAACCATTAGGGAGAATAAAATTATGTCACTTGCAGGGAAATGGATGGAACTAGAACAAATCATGTTAAGTGAGGTAGCCAAGCTCAGATCTCTGATATGCCAAAATTAGATCTAAAATGCACTAGAATATGATAAATTATACAGGATTTTAGACAGTCATACACAGTGAGACCAAAAGAGGATACTATTAAGAGAGAAACACAAAGGCACAGTGCCTACATACCTCTTTATATTTATATAAAATTATATATATAGAAATAAACTCCAAGATATGGAAACGAAGCCTTTTAAAATTTTTGTTAACGTGTATTCACATGCATATCTTCAGGAGAGTGGGGAGGACACACAACTCTAGGGACAAATGGCAAAAATGTGCAGTAGTGGAGCTCACTGAAGACTGATGAAAGTGAACTAACTATACAACTCATGGGTATAGACAGGAAGAGGACTAGAAGAGAGTGAGGGGAGCGAAGACACTGTATGAAAGAAAATGTACTCACTACCTGACTCATGTAATTGTAACCCCTCTGTGCATTACCTTTATAATAACAAAAAAAAGATGAGTCTGGTGACACAGAACACCTATAATACCAGATAAGCTGGAAGCCTAAATAAAAGCATAGTTTAGGTCTGCCTTCTGAAAAGCAAGACGTTACTTGAAAAATAGTGAAAGCAAATAAAAGTCTGGAGATGAACTGAAGTGGTAGAGCTTCTACCTACCAAGTACAAGTATAAGCCCTGAGTACTGAAAACAAAACAAAAAGAGAAATGAACAAAGTGGTTACAGAATCCAGACAGTCATTTTAAATACATCCTGAGCCTTTTAAGCATGCTATTAAAACAGAGGTCCTCCAAGTAAACTCCAAGTAAAAACCTGGGTTAGTTGAAAGTAAAATAGGGTTGTTCTTTAGATTAAGTCCTATTAAGGTATAGTTCCAGTGTGTTTCCTACCACGAAGGAAAAAAGGGTTTTAAAAAAAGGTTTAAAATAACTGGAATTCAATGGGTTTTAGATAACCTGTTTTAAATAGTTGTATATGTACTTATAAATGACAACTTTCATAGGCTACTAAATGTCATACTATATTTAATAATGAAAGGCAGTAAATTTGTAAGTTTGAGATCTGAATCTAGTTCAACAAAGATTTTTATTTTATGTATACTTTTTACATTATCCTTTTTATTATTTTCCTCTTAGGCTGAAAACCTTCTTCTTGATGCTGATATGAATATTAAAATTGCTGACTTTGGTTTTAGTAACGAATTCACAGTTGGGAACAAATTGGACACATTTTGTGGAAGCCCACCTTACGCTGCTCCTGAGCTTTTCCAAGGAAAGAAGTATGATGGGCCAGAAGTGGATGTGTGGAGTCTTGGCGTCATTCTCTATACATTAGTCAGTGGTTCCTTGCCTTTTGATGGCCAGAATTTAAAGGTATCAACTAAATTTTATGTCGTATTTTAGCCCCAGATGCAGTCATTTCAAAAGGTAATTATAAGTGCTTTCTTTCTTTTTTTAAGGAACTGCGGGAGCGAGTCTTAAGGGGGAAGTATCGTATTCCCTTCTATATGTCCACAGACTGTGAAAATCTTCTGAAGAAATTGTTAGTGTTGAATCCAATAAAGAGAGGCAGCTTGGAAGTAAGTAGTTTCTTTTGTACTACAGATTCAAAGTTTAGTAATTATAATATTCTAGAACTTGAAAAGCACTGGTTTCCCATTTTGTTCTTGGGAAATGTGCTACCTTATCTAATCTGCCTTGTATATGAAAGTGACAAAAAAAAATGGCATGATACTTTATTCAAAATTTGTCATAGGAGGTTTCCCTAAGGACTTTATTCTCCATGGTTTTAAAATTAAAACAACATAAAAATAGGGATAAAGTTGACTTTGAGTTACAGAAGAAGAAAACATAGCCTGTGTCAGAAACTACATTGTTGGAAACAAAACATTGATTTTAGTAAGGACTCAACACATATTTCAAGGACAAAGAAAAGTGATTGCAAAAATTCTAGTCTGGTGAATAATTCATGACTATGTCTTAAATTATTATCTGATAACAAAAATTTTAATAGAAACCTCTCAGTACAGAAAATTTACAGAATGTTTAAAGTAGATCAGTTTGGAAATAGATATTTTCATTTCTTAACAGACTTATGTACCTTGTCTACATACTGTTCCATATTTACTATTGTACTAAATATGTTAGGGCATAATAATAGCAGAAGTTCATGTAATCACAATGCCCAATTATTTTTCCTTCAGGCACTACAATTAGGATAACTTGTTTCTTAAGTATTCTGCTTGTCTGTTTTTGAGAGTGATGTTTTGGCTATACTAAGAAATTTCAGTGATTCAGCATGCATTACTCACTTGTGCTTTTTGTCTTTTTTTTAAATTTACCTTAATTTGGAAGAGTAGAAAATTCAGAGAATTAACCTCATTTAAACTGTACTTTTTTAGTGTAGCAATGGGGCTTTCTGGCACGGACTCCATGCTGGTTAGGAGGCAGCCAGCCTTATAGTGAGCCATCCCTGTGTACAGAGCTCTCAGGTTAGTTTGGGCTTTGTAATTTTATTTCCACAAATACTTTTCACTAAGAGATGCAATATGTTTTGATGGAAGCCAAGGGATGGTGACTTCCACTGGGAAATTATTGCAAATGCTTTGTATCAGTGGATCAATTATCAAGTACTTTTAAACTGAATTATTATTGTTTAAATGTGATTAGTTCTCATTTTAAGACTTGTGGGGGTTTTTTCTTTTAGGGGAGAAGGGTATGTTAATAATATTTTACATCTGAAGGAAAAAATCTCATTTTTCTGTCACTGCTTTTCTAAGCTTACTTTCAACTATCATAGAAAATTATGTGAAACATTTAAGTAGTTGATATCATTAACTCTCACTTCTAAAGGCCTAGAACTTTAAAGAAGATAAATCTCTACTTTTCTGCTTTGTTACCCATTTTCTTTTTCTTTCTTTTTTTTTGGGGGGGGGGTGGGTCTGGTCGTGGGGCCTGAACTCTGGGCCTGGGCGTTGTCCCTCAGCTCTTCAGCTCAAGGCTAGCACTCTACCACTTGAGTCACAGCACCACTTCCGGCTTTTTTTTTCTTTTTGCTTATGTGGTGCTGAAGAATCGAACCCAGGGCCTCAGGCATGCAAGGCAAGCGCTCTACCACTGAGCCACCTTCCCAGCCCTTTGTTACCCATTTTCATCCTCGGAACCTACTTTATTTGAGGTTCACTCAGTTGAAGCAGTTTAGACAGTCAGATTAAAAGGCACATACAAAAATTATTTTGAGAGAACATATACAAATTTCTCTGGGCAGAACAGATACGCTTCTGTCTTAAAGATGACTACTTTAGTGCCTCTCATGCATGAGTCTCTGGGTTCAATTCCTCAGTACCACATAAACAGAAAAAGCTAGAAGTGGCCCTGTGGCTCAAGTGGTAGAGCACTAGCCTTGAGCTGAAGAGCTGAGGGACAGTGCCAGGCTCAGAGTTCAAGACCCACAACAGACCAAAAAAAAAAAAAGTTGACTACTTTATAATTGCCAAATATTTATCTTTCATCTTTAACATTAGAACACTGAAGATTAAGGTATTTGAGTAGTTTGACATGAATTTAAATGCCAAATTACTGTTATTAAAATATTTAACTTTGTCACAGTGAAACCATTATTATTTTATACAATTTATGTATACAATAATTACAAAACCAAAAATGATTTGATATTTAAAAACCATCTGATCTCTAGAAGTTCAGGTTGATATATTTGAGTAATTCTTGGAGACCTCCTGTTCCAGTTTATCTGAATTAAAATTTTCAGGTCAGAACCCTCAATTAACATCGGAAATATTATCATAATATTTCAGGTTTCACTATACAAAGGTTGGTCTCCTTCACAGTTTCCAAAAACAACTTTCCAGTGAAATCAGACATCATATTTTTAAAAAGGATTTAGTACATCAACCTTAAAAAACTCTCTTTAAATACCAATGTCTTAAGAAATTATATTAGATGGTCTTTATTTTTATTCCTCACACCAACATTACTATTAAGTTTATAATGAAGAAAGCTATAAAGTATTTAAAAACAGTGGCTTTCAAAATACTTACTTTTGGGTGTTGAAACATAGCTATGTATCTGGTAACATTTTTGGCTTGTACTTTTTGCCTTTGCATAGGAATGAAGTCTTTCCTTTCCATAGCTGTGTCATTCTTCATGGATGACATATCATGTTACGATTAAGCTATACTGCACATTTGAGTTGTTTCATTGCTCTTCTTAGAAATAGTGTAGTGTAGTTTATTTTTCCTACTGAGATAAATCTTTAGTAAATCTATAGTAAATCCAATCTGGATAGATTGGAACTACTGTACTATAGTCTGATGGCTGTTATCTTTACCAAAAGATGCATGACCCATGGCTTTTTAATGTTCCTTTTCCCTTCAGCTTGACGCAGTATTGCATATATTAAGTTCTAGAGTGCTAACTATGGTAGTAACATAGTTTGTTATAATTGCTTTATTTATATTCTTTTTCCCTTTCTCCTTTCCCATCTGTTCTCTGGTATTTATTTATTCATTCATTCATTTTTATAGTATTGGGGATAGAACCCAGGGCCTTATACATTCTAGGTAAGTGTTCTACTGTCCACAGACCTTGGTTTGACAGTCTTGCTGAGTAGCCCAGGCTGGCTTCAAACTCACAGTCTTCCTGCTTCTGTCTCCTAAGTGCTGTGGTTACAGGTAGGAACTACCACACCCAGCTCTCAGATTATTTTATTCATCTTTGAAATGCAATTGTTGTTATATAAACTGCCAAGTAAACTCTTGAATTCCCAGTTACTAGAATACTGAGACAGGCTAAGTGGTACTGCTCATGGTTGCCCTTTCCCCATCTCTACATCTCCATGTTTCCTGGCTGAGCTTGCCTCACAGCTGATTCTGAATAAGGCTCAGGCCAGTGTTCTGTTTGTGTGTCTAACTCTTTACTCAGTACCATTACTAAAATGTTGTTTATCTTTCTTGTTAATAAAATGTATCATTTCTCTGTTGCCTGTCAGATGAAGGTTATTAGGTTGATCAGCTGAAGATTAACAAACCTTATCTTTCACTCTTTCTTTGAACATTATCTTTGTTCCAAGTCACAGAACAGCATCTCCCACTGCTTTACTTTCTACCAATCCAAACAGTAATCATATCTCCAGAATCAGTTTACATTCTCCTCCTTATGACTCCTTCCTACACACCTCCAGTCCACACTGCTAATTGTTCTTTATGAATTTAAATACTTGGTGTTAATAGCAGCAATAGTTGGATATTGTATATTCAGTAAAAGCTATACCACTTCTCAGTGTTCGTATATATTTTAGATATTGATTCAAGTATATACTTTTTCCTGTTAAGAGTACTATATAAACATACATTGAGAAACATCAGGAAATTTGGATTCTCTGTATTTTTCTTTTTTTTTTTTTTTTTGTTGGTCATGGGGCTTGAACTCCGGGCCTGGGCGCTGTCCCTCAGCTCTTCAGCTCAAGGCGAGCGCTCTACCACTTGAGCTACAGCGCCACTTCCGGTTTTCTGGTGGTTTATTGGAGATAGGAGTCTCACGGTCTCTCCTGCCCGGGCTGGCTTTGAACCGCGATCCTCAGATCTCAGCCTCCTGAGTAGCTAGGATTACAGGCGTGAGCCACCAGCGCCCGGCTGTATTTTTCTTTTAATGGCCTGTATTACAACTATTAAGTTTGGTCTTGAGCCTATGTTTCTTAATTCATAGAATCTCTGTTTTGCCAGTCACCTGAGTTAAAATTCTTCAGAACCCTCTTGGATTAACATCCTTTTCTTGAATGTCAGATGATACTGAGAATGATACTCCACTTTCTTTTCCATTTCTAAATGTCCAGGCCAATCTTGTTTTTCCTCCTAACATTTCAACAGCTTTCTAAGATGATGTTTTGCTGCTAAATCCCTGCATTCTCTCTTATCCTGGACTCCTACAGCAGCTTTTTTTTTTGAAATACCCTATTCAGAAACAGAAAGCATTTGTGCTGAAAAAGGTGGTACAAGACAGTCTTTGACCTCTATGACTTTTAAGACAATGGAGACAAACCTGTGCATAACTAACCATAATAAATGAGGAAGTGTAGGAGTCATTGACAATAGCAGTATGAATAACAGAGTTCCATGGGAACACAGAGGAAGGGCAAAGAAGTGATTCAGAAAAGGTTTATACATTCTGTCTACTAATAGGTATCAAGAACTTCAGTGTTAGTTCTTTTAGGAGGCTAGATATGTAAGATTAACAAATCAGTTTTTAACCAGTCTTTGTTTAGGTTTATAGTTTGATGGTAGAGATAGTGATAACAGGTAAACAAAAAAATTACATTATGGAAACATTATATATCTTCCACTTAGGACAGAAAGTGCATCCATCAACTCTGAAATAATCCCCTTCCATTGCTAACTTCTTGTTTAACCCTTTTGAAACAGACCATACTGCCTCTCAGTAATCCCTTGGTTACCCATTTGCCTTTATACCCACTGCCTTCTAGTTCCTAATGCCATCAGTCCACTGAAACTTCCCTTAGTAGAGTCATCTTTCTTTGTTAGATACCATCATATTTGGCCATGTGGACATGTCCTATTTCTTCTAACCCTTAAATGATCGAGTCCTCTTCTGTACCTTCTCACTGGTCATTCCTTCTGAAAAGTCCAGTGATTTGCAAATGTTGGTCCTGAACCCACACTTCTCTTGAACATCTGAACAGACTATCAGAGTGTTTTACAGAACATGACTATTAGGGTATCCCATAGTGCCTCAAACAACTTGTTAAAACAGATCCAGCTGTTTACTCCCCCACACCAAGTCCTTTTTTGTTCTGAAGCTTGATTTCTCAGTGAAAAGTACTAAAGCCTATTCATTTTCCTGGACCAGAACCTTAGGCGTTCTTTCTCATTTCTCCTCCTTTTTACAGTCATGTTTTGTGTTAAGTTTTGAATGGCAGAGTCTGAAATTGTCATTTTTATGTTACTCCTACCTCCCTTAAGTTCAGGGTGTCATTTTTCTCTTAGATTTCAGCTGAAACCTCTCAGTTGATTTCTGTTCCTTTAGCCTTGAACCTCTCTAGTCTACTTTCCCTATATTCACCAGAGACCATTCAAAATTGTATCCTTTGAAACTCACCCTTTCCATAAAGGGAACCTTTGTGGTTTGGTTTCTGTTAGTGTATTACCTCAGCCTTGCTCTGCTTCCCTTTCACACACTTCTCTCTAGTCATACTGAACTTGCAGGAGCCACACATCCTGCTGGCTTTGCTGAGAGCCTCTTTACGTGTGTTGTGTTCTCACTGAGTCTTCAAGTTATTTTGTCTCCCTTCCAATTCCTCTTTTGTTAACATTTTTTCTTCTTGAGCCTAATTTTTTCATTATTTATAAAACTTATTTCATTAGTTATTGATTATGAACATTGTGGTCTTAATTAAACTTGAAGGTATCACTAAGGATTGGTCTAGATTGAAGAACCACAAGTATTTGTAACTAGCTTATGTCTGTTATTTTTCTTTGCCCAGTGTCATTTATTATAACAGCAAACCTACAGAGGCCTTCATTGAACACTCACATGTTGATAAAAGTTGAGTTAGGTTTGTTTGTTTGTGTTGATGTGTAGGTAAGAGGTTAGATTTGTAGCAGATTTATATGTATAAAGGTTTTCATTTTTTGGGGGTGGGGGGTCCGGTTGTGGGGCCTGAACTCTGGGCCTGGGTGCTGTCCCTCAGCTCTTCAGCTCAAGGCTAGCGCTCTACCACTTGAGCTACAGTGCCACTCCTGGCTTTTTTCTTTTTGCTTATATGGTACTGAGGAATCGAACCCAGGGCCTCATGCATGCAAGGCAAGTGCTCTACTACTGAGCCACCTTCCCAGCCCCAAGGTTTTCATTTTTGAAATAGCACTTGAACTACTAGCCCTAGATGCTTTCCCTAGCTGTGCTTGTGCAGTCTAGCTATAGAAGTGGACAAAGGTGCTAAAGCAAATAGGCTTGATAGATTAGAGCCTAGAAAGTTCTGGGAGACATTGTGTGTACCCAGTGACTGTCCTTAAGTAGTTCATTATGTTCACTGAGGATTGTTATGTATAGTTGTCTCCTCAGGAGATACATTTCAAGAGCTCCTGATACCTAGAACTTCAAGAGCATCAAAGCCTATATATTCTATTTTTCCCCAATCCATGCATACCCGTGATAAACTTAATTTATAAATTGTGCCAAGTAAGAGATTAACAGCTACTAATAATAAATAAGAATAATTATAACAATATACTATAGGAAAAGCTATACAGATCATGTCTGTATAGCTGTCTCTTTATCTCAGAATTATATTTTGTTCACACTTTTTCTTGTGCTGACATGGAGTAATATGATACCTACCTGATGAGATGGGGGGAGGAGAATGACATAGGTTTAGAGAGGTAGCTCCAGGTCACTGTCAAACTTCTTTATTTGTCCCCAAGAGGCCATGGATAGCAAATTCTGGTGAGTCTCAAACAGTTCTATTTCATCCTCAGATGATAGGGGTCACTTTTTCGTCCAGTGTATCCTTATTGTATTCACTACCCATTGGTTAGTCACTTAGCTATCTAGGTTATTAGATTAACTGTGGTGGAATGCTAGTGTTTGTGTCCAAGTAACACTCCGAAAGGCACACAATTTAAAACAGGAATTATTTGTTTCTGGAATTTTCCATTTATTTCCAGACTATGGTTGACTGTGGAAAATGAAACTACAGATAAAGGGGGAGAATATTGTGTTACCTTTCAAACTAGGAAATTCTGCCAACAATAATTTTTTCTTTTTGTAATTGATAGTGCCTGACTCTAAGCTTCTGTTAGACATACTTTTTTGAAAGAAAAGGGATGAAGAATAGAAGAGATCTTAATTCGGGGAAATTGTCTACTCTACTTTCACCATATTTTTTCCTCCTGGTGTGAAACCTCCCCAGAATTCTTGATTTTTTTTCCTAATTGATGAGTAATCACTAAAGACTGACATGTTAGTGTTATTATTTGAAAAATTGTAGTGGGTTTGCTTTTATTTAATTAGTTGGATAACAAACTTAAATTATCATGTTCAGTATTATTAGAAACAAAGTTAGTGGTAATCTTTTAAGAGCTACATGTTAACACAATCATGTTTTAAATATGTGTATTATCTATAAAATTTAAATATGTATCATATGACCAAAACCTTTAGAAAAATCATCTATTCTGTATAATAGTATTCTTATAATCCCAGTTGTCTGAGATCTGTTCTAGAGTGTTTGTTTTCTGGGGCCTGACTTTGGGTGACTATGAGTAAATAAGGGGAAGATACATAGTTAGGCAAGAAGTCAGTCTTCAAAAGATATGTATATGAAAGATAGTTACTTTCCTAATTAGTAAAATAAATCCTAGAGCTGGAGAATTGTATTTTGTAGCACTTGAAAAAGGAAACATAGAATATACAATACGTAGAATAAAAACCTAAAATTCTATATTATAAAAGGATTTTTAATTATTACAGTTATTTGAGTATATGTCTCTTTAAGTTCTGAATTTTTATTATATAAATGATAATTTCCCATCTTTTAGTTCCCCATTGTCTGATTATGAATCTGTGAATATAGTAATTTTCCCACAAGGTTGCTCTTCTGTCCTTTGGTTAAAAAAAATAGCATAAATTTATCTTCTTAACAATTTATATGCATATTACATTATGTAAATGCATATTATAGTATGATTAATTATATGAGCACTATTGTAGGACAGATCTCTAGACCATTATTATCTTGTGACTTAAAACTCCATGTGATTCTGGACTGCTTTTCCCTCCTATATTCTAAATTATCTTTAGTAAGTGGTGACTTTTAAATACCAACATGTGTTTGATAGAAGACCAGTGATACAATCTTTTCATTAATCTTAAATGTAAAAATACAAACTAAAGGTTAGGATCAGTACTTTCTTACATTAAAATTTGCCCATTTGAAATATTTCTTTTAAAGGAATAGGGGTAAAGGTTATAGTGAGTCATTTGTTGGGTGAGTAATGGATGACAATCCCAGTATGTGTGTTCCACAGTCTCACATCAAATTAGATATTGGAGAATATCCCATGATTCTTGTTGACCAAAACAGTAAATTTCATATTTACTAAAATATTAAGATGCTGACTGCTGTGATTTACCAAACATAATTTAGTGTTTATTTTCTAGCAAATAATGAAAGATCGATGGATGAATGTTGGTCATGAAGAGGAAGAACTAAAGCCATATACGGAACCTGAACCAGATTTCAATGACACCAAAAGAATAGGTAAGTATTTAAATATTATAAGAGGCATTACCATAGGCTATCAAAAAATAAAAATAAATGAAATAGGCAAATAAAAAATTAAAAGTACTATCTGGGTGCTTATGGCTCACGCCTGTAATCCAAGCTACTCAGGAAGCTGAGATCTGAGGATCATGGTTGAAAACCAGCCTGGGCTGAAAAGTCTTATCTCCAATTAACCAGTAGAAAACTGGAGGTGGTACTGTGGCTCAAAGTGGTGGAGCACTAGCCTTGAGCAAAAGAGCTCAGGGATAGCACCCAGGCCCTGAGTTCATGCCCCATGACTGATTTTTTTTTAATTAAAAGTTCTATAGTCTACCAAGTAGTGTTTAGAAATATAAATTAGGCCAGCATGCTGACCCTGACCTGTAATCCCAAACACTCAGGAGATAGAGATCAATTGGATCATGGTTTAAGGCCAGCCTGGGCAAAAAATGTTAGCAAGACCTCGTTTCAAACACTAAGCCAAGTATAGCTGTAATCTCAGCCACACAAGAGCCATAGGCAGGAAGGTTGCAGACTGGAGCAGCCCTAAAAAAAATATGAGAACTACATGGTTCAAGTAATTGAGCTCTTGCCTAGCAAGCTAAAAGATCCTCAGTTCAAACCTCAATACAACAATAAAGAGTGTGTGTGTGTGTGTGTGTGTGTGTGTGTGTGTGTGTGTGTGTGTGTGTGTGTGTGTGTGTGTGTGTAAAAAATTACTCCATGTTATTTTAAAGTTACATTATTATCTTAATGTTACACTGAACATTAAAATATCAAGTTCCTCATCCCTCAATATAACCAAGGCTGTATATGACAAACCTACAGCCAGCATTATACTCAGTGATGAAAAGCTAAAACCATTTCCTCTAAAATCAGGAACAAGACAAAGAGGTTTACTCTCTCCACTCCTTGTCAACATAGTAGTAGAACTCTTAGCTAGAGCAATAAAGCAAGAGACAAACATAAAGGGGATCCAAATGGAGAAAGAAAAAGTAAAACTTTCCCTCTTTGTAGCTGACATAATTTTATATTTAAAGAACTCCATAGATTCATCTCACAAGTTACTTGAGCTGATCTGAAACTGGCAAAGTAGCAGGGTATAAAATTAACACAAAAATCAGTAGCTTTTCTATATGCCAACAATGAGAAGAGCAAAGCAGAAATTAGGAAAGCAACTCCTTTTGTAATGGCTTCAAAAAATAAGTAAAATACTTAGGAATTAATCAAAGATAGGAAGAATCCCTATGATAAAAACTTTAAAAATCCTGAAAAAGGAATTTAAAGAAGATAAGGAAGTAGAAAAACTTCCCATGATGGCAGGGGAAAAACAAAGGAGGGAGTAACAATGCTCGATAGGAAATGGGCTCATTACCTTGCCCATATAACTGTAACCCCTCTGTACAGTATCTTTACAATAAAAATATATGTTAAAAAATAAAAACCGGGGCTGGGAAGGTGGCTCAGTGGTAGAGCGCTTGCCTTGCATGCCTGAGGCCCTGGGTTCAATTCCTCAGCACCACAAAGAAAAAAGCCGGAAGTGGCGCTGTGGCTCAAGTGGTAGAACGCTAGCCTTGAGCTGAAGAGCTGAGGGACAGCGCCCAGGCCCAGAGTTCAGGCCCCAGGACCGGACCAAAAATAAAAAATAAAATAAATAAATAAAAACCTCCCATGATCCTGGATTGGAAGGATTGACATCATGTAAATGACAAAGTACCTACAAATTCAATGCAGTATCCATCAAAGTTCTATCAACATTCTTCAGCAATATAGAAGCAATCCAAAAATTCATATGGAATAATAGAAGACCCTGAATAGCAAAAACAAGCCTTAGCAGGAAGAACAGTGCTGGAGGAATATCAATACCAAGCTTCAAACTCTATTACAAAGCCATGGTAATAAAAACAGCTTGGTACTGGCACAAGAATAGGCCTGAGGACCAATGAATAAAATAGATGACCTAGAAATGAACCCACAGCCCTACAATCATCTAATGTTTGATAAGGGAGCCAAAAACACAGGCTGGAAGAAAGATATTCTGGCTGAACTGGCTATAAACATACAGAAAACTGAAGTTAGATCCTTATGTGTCATCCTTAACCAGAATCAACTCCAAAAAGGATCAAAGACCTCAATATAAGACCAGATACCCTGAAAATATTACAGGAAGGGATAGGGAAAACATGAAGGCTCCTTAGCACAGGTCAAAACTTCCTAAGTAAAGATCCAGAATCACAACAAGTGAAAGGTTGGACAAATGGAATTGCATCAAAGTGAAGAGTTTCTGTATGGCAAAAGACATAGCTAGCAAGAGAAGTAGAAATCCCACATATTGGGAGAAGATCTATCTTAGCTATGTATCAGACAAGGACCTCATATCTAAAATATACTCAAAGCTCAAAAACATTAAACTTCCCCAAAACAAACCCTCAAAGAAACAACAACCCATTTAATAAATAGCTAAAGACTTAAAGAGAGACTTCTCTGAAGAAGAAATTAGAATGGCCAATAGACACATGAAGAGATATTTGTGACATCTCTGGCCATAAAAGAAATGCAAATCAAAACAGCATTGAGATTCCACTTCACCCCAGTTAGAATAGCTATTATCAAGAAAATGAACAATAACAGATGCTGTTGGCCAAAAGGGAACACTACTTCATTGTTGGTGGGAATGTAAACTTGTTCAACCACCTTGCTCTGGAAAGCAGTATGGAGGTTCCTTAAAAGACTAAACATAGAGCATCTATCAGTTAACCATTACACTAAAGCCACCAGCACAGCCATGTTCATTGCAGCATTGCTTACCATAGCCAAGATATAGAATCAACCCAGATGCCCCTCAATGGACAATTGGATCAAGAAAAGTGGTATAAATGCACAGTGGAATTTTATGCTTCCATCAGAAAGAATGACATTGCCCCATTTGTAAAGAAATGAAAAAACTTGGAAAAAATTATACTAAGCAAAGTAAGCCTTACCCAAAGAAACAGAGGCTGCAATGGTTTCCCTCATTTGTAATCATTTGAATGTGCCTATAAATCTACAAGTAACCCAGTGGACAATAAAAGACAAACAACTGCACATGATTAAACAGAAATCTAAATATTCACATAGTGAGAACAAAGGAGGATATTCTTAGGAGAGGATTACAAGGGCTCAATAGCTATGTGCATAAGATCATATAAAATGATGCTTATCACAATGAACTAAGAAATGGAAGTAAGAGGATCTTTAATTATACTGTTTGTGGTTCTTTTTTTTTCTTGTTTCCTTTTTTCTTTGGTTTATTCCCTGCTGTTGCATTTTTTATTTCTGTTCCTTTTGTTTTATATATGTTTATCTGACAAAGTGTGAAACAATTCAGCAGTGAAACCCACTAGACACTATGGGGGAGGGAAGTTGGGAAGGGAAAAAGTAGGAGATAATTAGGGGGAAGGGGTGACCTTGTTCAAACAGAAATGTTCTCATTAGCCAAATCATGTAGCTGTAGGCCCTCTGTATGTCATCTTTACAATAAAATTTAAAATAAAATAGCAAGGTCTAAGGTGCTTGTACATATCATGGTGCATCTCAGTTTGCAGCTAATGAGAAACTAATTATATCATAAACATTTTTCTTTAGTCCTTCATGGCTCATATTATTAGCACTGATCTGTGAATTCATGGTAGGTTTGACCATATTAACCTGTTTTCTACTCTCTTAGCAGAGTCCGTCTTCTCCATTCCTGCTGCTACCTACTCTCAGCCAGCACTGTTTCCAATTTGTTCTCTCTTTCTCTCTGTCCCTATTCAACAGTATCAGAAATTCACAACTCTACATTTAGTCTTTTGAGGAACCTCCATACTGCTTTCCAGAGTGGTTGAACAAGTTTACACTCTACCAACACTGTAGTAGCATTCCCTTTTAGCCACATCCCCACCAGTATCTGTTGTTATTAGATGTCTTGATAATGACCATCCTAACTGGGGCTAAGTAGAATCTCAATGTTGTTTTGATTTGCATCTCTTTTATGGCCAAAGATGTTGAGCATTTCATCATGTGTCCATTGGCCATTCTTATTTCCTCTCAGAAAAGACTCTCTTTAAGTATTTATTAAAGTCATTTATTAATGGGTGGTTGTTTTTTGGGGGATTTGTTTTTGGGGGGATTTAATTTTTTGAGATCTAAATATATTTTGGATATGAGGCCCTTGTGTGATGTATGGCTAGTGAAGATCTTCTCCCAATCCGTGGGCTTTCCCTTTATCTGGCTAGCTATGTCCTTTGCCATGCAGATGCTATGCAGTTTCATGCAATCCCATTTGTCCAACCTTTCTTTGATTTGTTGTGTCTCTGTATCTTTATTAAGAAAGTTTCAACCTGTGCCAAGGAGCCCTAGTGTTTATTCCTTTCTGTAATATGTACATATGACTATATAAATGATGCTAAGTGAAATGAACTCCAAGATACGGAAACGAGGTTTTTGTTGTTTTTAATGTACTGTGTGAAGTTATTTCTTTTTCATGCATTTTTACACTATGGTTTATTCCTTGTTGTCACTGTGTTTGATTTTGGTACCCTATATATTGTATATACATTTATCTGAATTAAGGAAGGGAAGGGGAACAGCAAAACGGCGAGACAAAGGACAAAGGGTGAACCAATGCAACAGTACTACTCACAAGACAATATGTTGGAAATGAACTTTACAACTTACGAGGAAAAGTGGGAGAAAAATGAGGGAGGGGTGACATGTTTGACAAGAAATGTACTAAGTACCTTACATATATAATTGTAACCCTTCTCTGTACATCATCTTGACAATAAATTAAAAAAAAAGAAATTCACAACTCCATCATCTCACATGGGTGAGCAGTGTAGCAGGGAGGAATATTGAGAATCTGATCAGTCAGGCGCCAGTGGTTCATGCCTATAATCCTAGCTACTTAGGAGACTGAGATCTGAGGATTGTGGTTTGAAGGCAGCCTGGGCAGTAAAGTCTATGAGACTCTTTATCTCTAATTAACCACAGAAAAGCTGGAAGTGGAGAGTACCAGCCATTAGGGAAAAAAAAACAAAAATCCTCAGGGACAGTACCCAGGGCCCTGAGTTCAAGCCCAGAACTAGCACCAAAACAAAAAAGGGTATCTGATCAGAATAGTTGTGAAAGTCAAGGTTTCCAAAGAAAAATCATTCCTTGCAGATCGGAAGAAGAAGTTGTTGAGATGAGAAGTCCTTCCCTAAGTGGGTAGGATGTGTTGAGAGATGGTGACAAGAGAGACTAAGGAGGGACTTTGTGACACCGACTGCCACAGTCTCTCACTGGACAAAAAGGATATCAGCTCAGAAATGTACTAAGCAATGAGAAATTGAGTGGGTCTATAAGTATATAACCCAGAATATAAATAATTCTATATGAAAAAAATAGGCAGTTACAGTGTCTATGAACATACAGTATCTGTAGCTAATAATCTAATAGTTTTTATAGTTAAAAATCACTGTAAATTTTTAAAGCTTAGTTTTCTTTTTGTTGATTTGCTTACTAAAATAAACTCATTTTCAGATTTGCATTTTTCCCCTAGACATTATGGTCACCATGGGTTTTGCGCGAGATGAAATAAATGATGCCTTAATAAGTCATAAATATGATGAAGTTATGGCTACTTATATTCTCCTGGGTAGAAAACCACCTGAAGTAAGTTTTCATCTTTTTAAATGAATTTTGATTATTTCTTGAGTTAAAAGACAGCCAGGTATTTAGCAGTAAATGTATTCTCTTTTTTTGTCATATCACAAATAACATTCTTATTCATGAGAATTCAAAAATCAAGGTGCTGAATTATAAACTAATTTTGTTTCTGGATGCAAGTGTGATTTCAGACCCACTGCCTCGTTTGGCACCCACAGGCACCCCTACTGTCTTGGCTTTTAGAAAAGTGTCCCTAGGGTTTCTTAATGCATAGTTTGTACATCCAAGTACAACAGCCTTGCCAAAGGCAATATGATTATTCTGAATGCATGACAGCATTAAAATGATAGATATAAGTGAGAACCCAAGGGAAGTGGATTCATGTTATTTTTGCCTTTCAGCATGTTAAGTGGCTTTCACACATCCAGTTGGGAATCCTCAAGGCCAGGAGAGATTTATGATAAGAGAACTGTATATAAATGGTGAATCATAAAAGCAAACGAATCTTTGGGAAAGAATATTATAAAGAGTACAAATTATACAAGATATAATTTGAGAGTAGGAACAGAGGCCCGAGCATTGACAATTCGTTAAAAATTAAGCGTCTGTGGGAGGCATTCTGTGGTAAAGGCTGGAATTATTTATAATTAAATAGTAACTGTGAATGAACAGTTCCTTTCAGATGACATTTATTCAATGTACTTTATTCAGAATCTTTGCTAAGTCTCTCTTCTCAGTGAGTCCTCAGAATAGAGCTTAGCAGTCAACAGCTTGGTTCATGGGGTATGTGTGGTCAATACTCTGGGTGCTCATGGGAGGGCGGGCACCCACCACGGTGGTCTGTGTGATACGGTAGATGGAAAGTAAAAGTACTTGGTGACCAGTTGGATTCAAGGAGAACTCCTCAGTCTTCTTGCATGATTCCCTATTACATGAGGTGCATTTGCCAGAATCGAGAAGGTGTGGAGCCAAGACAAAGATGAAAAGTTCCATTTGGGATAGTTGGATTGATGGCTCCAGTTGGATAATGCTGTCTAGTAGGTATTTGGGTACAAAGATTTGGATTTGGAGGGAAAGGTTTGACTATAATTAATAAATAAGCTTTGGAGTCGTCACCAGAAAAGTATGTATTGCACGCTGCCATATGCCAGGAACTGTTACAGGGACTTCACTTTTCAAGGTATTAAATTCATCTAATCTCTCCATGAACCTGTTGGTAGAAAGTACTATCACAGTGGAGGAAAGGAACCTCAGTGGGAACACTGACAGCTAAACGCACAAAAAACAAAAAACCAGTAATTTTACAAGCATTCAGCCATGCCCTTGCATAAGTTAAAAGGAAGCATGAAGTGTATTGGAGATAAGCTAATGAAGCTGCTATATGTGGTAAGAGCTTGGGCTTTGGAGCTCCATCTCACCTGGGCACTGCCATTGTGCACATAGGCTTTTGTGTCCTGTTTTTCTTACCTATATAGTAAAAATAATAATAGCACTTATCTCTCAGGGTCATTAAAAGGACTGCATAAAAAATACCTGTAAGTTCTTAGAATAATTGCTGGCAGATTACCATCATCAGTAGTACCCTGCAGTTTGTTATCAGCATTATCCACATAAGAATTTAGATTTAGTGATTCAGACACAGGTTTTCTGTCAACAAACAACATTTGTGTTATGGATAGAAGGGTAGTCCATTAACCCCCAATTTACAATGCCTAGTTCTAAGTAGATGTGATTTTCCAATCAAAGCTGATAAACCAAATTATGTTTTATAAATGTGGAGAAAACAAAAGAGTTTATATTGTTAGTTCAGAACATAAAACTTGCAAATGTGTTTTTTATCCTAATTGTGAATCCTAGTGCTGTCCTTGACTCTTCAGTTTTTCCATCCTAAAGTTCAGGTTAGGAAAAAAAAATACTTGCGCAGTGTCTAGTCTGTAACAACTATGTAGTCTAGACTACTATCCACCAATTTGTAGCTATTATTTGATGTTTTGACTAAACTAAGAATTTGTTCAAAGTAACTGAAGATTGCAAATACTTAACTGAAGGAGTCCAGTTCCCTCCCTCCCTTTTTGCAATTCTGTGTGCAAAGCTACCTGCTCTCTTTTGTTTTCAGTTTTAATGACTACTTGTAAAGTTTTGAATCATTTCTGACATCAAGAGTGCATTTTGCTTATATAAACAGTTCTATGTTTTGAAATCTTGGTGGTCTTTCCTCTTGTAGTTTGAAGGCGGTGAATCACTATCCAGTGGAAATTTGTGCCAGAGGTCCCGGCCCAGTAGTGACCTAAACAACAGCACTGTTCAGTCTCCTGCTCACCTGAAGGTCCAGCGAAGTATCTCAGCAAACCAGAAGCAACGGCGCTTCAGTGATCATGGTAAGGAACAAGTCCAGTTAGTGAAAAGATTGACTAGACTGTATTGTAGACTTAGACTAGATTGTAGACTAGATTCTGTACAAACTCATTCACATCTCGTATGCTCCTGACATTCGGTTTTCGCAAACTTACAATATTGAAAGTTAGATGTAATATCTTTTCAGGGACTGAACTAATTTTTATAACCTACCAGCTTAATCTTGGTTTAGAGCATAAAACATACAGTCTATTTAATAGAGTTTTTGTTGGTGGGAAGAAAATTGGGTTTGGGTTTTTTTTTTTAGCTAATTGTGCTTTTTTTTTTTAAATTACAGCTGGTCCAACTATTCCCCCTGCTGTATCCTATACCAAAAGGCCTCAGGCTAACAGTGTGGAAAATGAGCAGAAAGAAGAGTGGGACAAAGACGTGACTCGTAAACTTGGCAGCACCACGGTTGGATCAAAGAGTGAGATGACTGCAAGCCCTCTTGTAGGTCCAGAGAGGAAGAAGTCTTCTACTATTCCAAGTGTGAGTCAGTATTCTAGTGTGTTTCCGTTTGTTGAACTGATTTGTTGTCACCGTTTTTAACTATAAAATGATCATATTTTGTCACTTTAAATGTTTCCAAATGAATTGTTTTAAGAACCTGAAAAAAGGCCTAAACTTCTCATCGTACAATTTAAGAAAATACTAAAAAGCCTTCTCAAATCAATACTTAATGTTATATTAATGATACATGTACCATTTTGTAATTACAAAAATTACTTTCTTGCTTATATTTCCTGTTTATAACAGTGGGTTAAAGATATATATTTTTTTAATCTTCGTTAGTTGTTCAGTGAGAGCAAGCACACTAGAAATTATATAGGGTAGTAGAAAAGCAGAAAAGAGAAGGAAAGTATAATACAAAAACTAAAACTGAAGAATAGAATAGAACTGATAACATTTAGATAAAAAGTTATTTGGGAAGGGAAAGAAGCAAAATGAAGTGGGGAAAATATCGAAGAAATAGTAACAAGAAAGGAAGGAAAATAGAATGGAAACAGAGCCAAAATGAAAACCTACTTCTGGGCTCATTGAGGTGACAAGTCTAAACATCAAAATCAATTGTTTTTTAAAGTTTAAAACATTGTAGTAGAAGAGCAGATGACTTTAAATGGAACAAGGTTTGATTGACAATCGATTTTTTTCAATGGCTGACAAAGGACTAGTGGAACATTCTTAAAGGATTGAAAGGAGAGCACAATTTGGGCCTAGAAATTTATGTCTATCTAAACGTGAAGTATGATAACCATATTCCTGGTCATAAAATGTGTTAGGTGTTTGGCTACATATAGACTATTTGAAAACACGCCATATCATCTAAGGAAGTATTCTTTAAAGCCCAGCGTATCTTTAATCACAAATGGGTGAAATGTCCTATGCCTCTCATTTTATTTACTTAAATAAAGCTATACTGTTTTTAAATGTAATCATATATTGTTCAGAGCTTTACATTTTCCACAGCGTCCATCTTGGTACGTGGCTGCTAAGTGCCTTCTCAGAAGGTCTGCCTCTGGTCCTCGGTGATGATGCGGTTTTTCTAACCTCAGGCGCATCACACCCCTCAGTCTGTGTCACAGCACCCTGAGTCTCTGCAGCTCCCAGCCTCACTCCCACGCACCTCTCCCGGTAATTCTGATGAGTTCTAATATGTGTCATTGGCTGTCTTGTGTATCCTTGCAGCATACACATCTAAATTTTTAATAGATGCAGCCAGTGTAATTTTCCAAATGGCGGGGCAATTTAGAGAGTAATTATTTTCTACAACCTCATCGACAACTGGATATTATCCATCTTTAATTTTTTTGGCCACTCTGAAAGGCATCCCTTTATTTTTAATCGATGTTTCCTTGACATCTGGTGACACTGATTACCAAAATGCTCACTATTTGGCTCTTAGCAGAAAAAATTGACTGCCTCCTATTTGAAAGCCAAAGCTTTTGTTTTGAGGTAGTTTCTCAGGAAGAAGGAACTTGGGCATTTATAATCTCAGCTCTGTATTATTGTAAAAGACTGATTGAACAAGTGAACTTTTTAATTCGTGACTATTATTTATCAGTAAAATGGAATATTATGAAAGATATATAATCTACTCAAATGACATAGCAAGCCTTCTTACTTTCCAGTGAAAAAAGAAGTCATATTTATTACATGCAGAGATAATTTGGTAGGTGGTAGCCTAATGGTACACTTACTATTTAGAAAATTAGAAGCATTTTTAGTCAAATATAAAAGCCCTTGCTTATAAGTGATTTACTGACAGTATTATTTGAAAATGTAATATATTGATCTCTGGGTAGCAGATGATTTTTAAAACCAGCCAGTTGAAGCTAGGTATGGTAGTTCAAGCCTCTAATCCTAGTTATATAGGAGGCAGAGATTGGAGGAATGCTGTTCAAGGCCAACCAGGCATTTAAAAAAATAAAGGTTGAGATACTGCACTTCAACCGATGTCACAGTGGTGTGCAACTGTTCTCTCAGCTACAGGGAAAGCTCAGTGGCTGAAGTGGTACACACCCACCATCCCAGTGACAAGTGGAAGTACAAGTAGGAAGATCACAGCTCAGGCCCAGGCATAAATGTGAGACTAAAGTATGCTATATGCAGAGGAGAATTCCAGAAGTACAATTCCTTTGAAAACCAATTTATAGTGTAACAAACAAATACCAGGAAGCTGAAACATGTTTCATCAAAGAAATGTGGGGCTAAAGGAAGGGAAGAACAGATGAATGGATAGAGGAAAGGAAGGCTAATATAGTTATAATATTCAATGTACTGATGTGAAAAGGAACCAGTAACTTGAGAATATGGGAAGGGTTGGAATAGATGAAGAGGAAATGATAGAAGATGTGACATTGATCAAGATGCGGTATTGTAGTCATAAACGGACATATTGAATTGAAATCCTTTTGTACAACTACTTAAAAATGATAAATAGAAAAGAAAAGGTCAGGTACCAATGACTCACAACTATATTCCTTGCAACTCAGGAGGTCAGGAGTCTGAGATATGAGTATTATGGTTCAAAGCCAGCCTGAACAGCAAAGTCTGTGAGACTTTGTTTTAAAATTTTATTGTAGGGCTGGGAAGGTGGCTCAGTGGTAGAGCGCTTGCCTTGCATGCTCGAGGCCCTGGGTTCGATTCCTCAGCACCACATAAGCAAAAAGAAAAAAGCCGGAAGTGGTGCTGTGGCTCAAGTGGTAGAGCGCTAGCCTTGAGCTGAAGAGCTGAGGGACAGCGCCCAGGCCCAGAGTTCAGGCCCCACGACCGGACCCAAAAAAAAAAAAAAAAATTGTAAAGGTGATATACAAGGAGGCTGCAGTTATGTAAGTTAGGTAATGAGTGTATTTCTTTTTGAATAGTGTCACCCTCTCCTTCATTTTCTCCCAGTTTTCCCCTCCTAACCCCCCTCCCTCCCAGGTTGTATGCGTCATATGAGAATCTTACACCAAAGAACCAGAAGTACAGCTATAGCTCAAGTGGTAGAGCACCAGCCTTGATCAAAAAAGCTAAGGGACAGTGCCCAGGTTCTAAGTTCAAGCCCTAGTACCAGCATAAAACAAATGTATAGGTAAGTGAGGGAATAAATAGCCAGTGCAGAAAGGGGCTAAAGGCATGTCTCAATAATTCACTGCCTAGCCCACTCTTGAGTTCAATCTCCAGCACCATTACCACTACTAAAACCAAAAACCTGGCCAGTTGATAGACAGCAATAGGAAGTTTCAAGTTAAAAAATGAAATAGATGAATGTAAATAAGTTTTGTTGGTTACTTGGCAGAATCATCTGTTCCATTATTCATCATCTACAACCATTACCCATTCATTACAAATGAGTACTACTGTTTATAAGGGAACTTAGAACTCTTCTTGTAATATGGATCAAGAACAACAATTTTCTATAATTGAAATTTCTGTCCAAAATTACATTAAGGGTATTGATTTTAAAAAATTTAACTTAAAAAAAGCTTCACTGTCCTGTTCCTGATGAAATTTGATGTGCTTTTGACTCACTTCCAACTACAGAGTTGCCTGTGCCTGTCTCTACCGCCAGTTCATAAGAAAGTTACTTCTAGCTGCTATTTATGATTAGAAGCTAAAACTTTAAAGCCGGGCACTGGTGGCTCACACCTATAATCCTAGCTACTCAGGAGGCTGAGATATGAGAATCACAGTTCAAAGCACCTAGGCAGGAAAGTCCATAAGACTCTTATCTACAATTAACCACCTGAAAACCGGAAGTCGTGCTGGAGAGAGCTCAAGGCCATGCCCAGGCCCAGAGTTCAAGCCCCACAATCAACCAAAAAGAAGCAGCTAAAACTTTAATGAATTATTTTATGCTGTGCCTTTTATTCTTAAAATCTAAATATGAGAATGAAGGAGAAGAGACAATCATGTTAATGTAAGATTCTAAACAATGAAAATCCTGCTATTACTTTTGTTTCAAATCATTAGCAGCTTAACTACATTTCCTTGACTTTTCATGAATAGAGTTAGCAGTTTTCAAATTGCTTTTTCCTTTTTCCTTCTTAAAGAACAATGCATATTCTGGAGGCAGCATGGCGAGGAGGAATACATATGTCTGTGAAAGGACCACAGATCGGTACACGACATTGCAGAACGGGAGAGACAGCAGGTGGTGGTCATGATGCTAAGTACCTTTGCCATTGTTCTACCCCAGTAGATGTACTTAAATGCCCATAGCTAAGTAGATCAGGGGAATGGAAATACAAAGCATCCTACCTTCCTCACAAGGGCACATAAAGCACATGTTTTAATTGTAAGACATGCAAATATAAATGCATCTTCCTTGGACCCTTTAGGCTAGATTGCTAGAGAATGATTTCTTTCCAACTAAATGCTAATCTGTGTGTAGCTCCTTGAGTTTACAGTAGTAAATCTGTTGCTTCATGATGTGAGTTAAAAGTATTTTGATAATATTTCTAGAGAATAATTTTAATATGTTTATGCATTCCTAATAGAAATTTTGGACAATGGGTTGCCATAACACATCATATAAAATTCATTTAGAGAAGTGAAAAATGTCTCTAGTCATAATAATCTTACCTGAAACTGTCATACATCTACAAAAAAAAAAAAATCATGCCTTCTCAGGTTCACTTATCAGAGCTTTTCAGTGGAAAGTAGTGATAAATTGTCCCTGTACACTTTTTTGGAGATTTTTTTTTATTAGTATAGAACCCACTCCTTCTTTGTCCCCATCCACTGGTTCCCCTTATACACTTTTAGCAAGAATACTAATGTTTTCATTAGTCACTAATATCCCCCCTGATGTTTTATATCAGCTGCTTTAGCTGTAAAAAGAAGTTCTCATCAGTTTAGATTCCCCAATTTTAGTAAACTGTACCTTTTCTTCCCTTACGTTGAAAGCCTTACGGAGATGTCTGCGAGCAGCATGTCTTCTGCGGGCTCTGCTGTAGCCTCTGCTGGCCCTTCAGCTCGACCTCGCCATCAGAAGTCCATGTCCACTTCTGGCCATCCTATTAAAGTTACACTGCCAACCATTAAAGATGGCTCTGAAGCATACCGGCCTGGGTAACAACATTTCATTTCTTAATGATTAAGTGTTGTGGCGCGAGTCTATAGTCCTAGCACTTAGAAGGCAAATGCAGGAGGATCATGAGTTCCAGTCCTGCCTGGGTTATGTAGTAAGACCCTGTTTTTTAAAAATAACAAAAAAAAAAGAGCTTTCTGAAAACAGTGTTTGTGGCAGAAGAAAAGTTTAATTTTACCATACAATTAGAATGTACTTTAGCTGTTACCACATAATGTTGTTTTATAATTTAAATCATTTTAGAGGATTTTATTTTAAATTCATGTTTAAAGTACTTCTGCCTAACTTACCATCTAATTAAACTGAAGTTTTAGTTGTTGTTACTTAAACATACACACAAAAACATAAAATAAAAATAAAAACATTGGGCTAGGAGTTAAGATCTGGCTCCTATCATATAGTTGCATTATTATCAGTGAAACAGATGAAATCAAAGAACCTACTCAGGTCTTTTGTTCTAGATTTTATCTGTTTTAAAGTTTTCTCAAATTCAGAACCTCCAAACATTTTAGCTGTTTGATAATTAGATCTTATAGTCATTTTCATAGTGCCACAGAACACTGTGCCATCATTGGGCTTAACTTACAGGTAGGAAATGATTTTGTTCAAAGGCTTTTGGTGATTGGTGGTGGTGGTGGTGGTCGTGGGACTTGAACTCAGAGCCTGAGTGCTATCCCTGAGCTTTGCACTCAAGGCTGACACTCTACCACTTTGACTCACAGCGCCATTTCCAGTTTTCTGGTGGTTAATTGAAGAGAAGAGTCTCACAGATTTTTCTACCTGGGCTGGCTTCAAACCGTGATCCTCAGGTCTCAGCCACCTGAGTAGCTAAGATCACAGGCGTGAGCCACCAGTACCCAGCTCAAACACTTTGTGATAAAGCATAAAATTTATGTACTACATTGCTAAGTAGTTTTAAGTTAAAGGATTTAAATTGAGTGTCTCTTTATCTAAAACTCTTAGGCTCAGAGCTTTTTGAATTTCAGTTTTGCAGATTGTTAACATTTGCATATGCCTGTTAGGTCTTTGATATGCAACCTAAGTTTGAACATGAAATTCATGTCTGCTTCTTAAACACCTTATACTTAATAACCCAAAGGTAATTTTATTTTAATTATTTATTTTAATTGCCATCAGTATTTTCATTGTGTCTTCATTTGTATGGTGACTAAAACCACGATGGTCAGGTATGGAATTTTCCACTTGTGAGTGAAAACGTCCCCTGTCATTATTCATATATCTTAATTTGTCCCAGCAGTACAACCCAGAGAGTGCCTGCTGCTTCTCCATCTGCTCATAGTATTAGTGCCACCACTCCAGACCGGACCCGGTTTCCCAGAGGGAGCTCAAGCCGCAGCACCTTCCATGGGGAGCAGCTCCGTGAACGACGGAGTGCTGCTTATAATGGGCCACCTGCCTCACCGTCCCATGAAACAGGTGCATTTGCACACGCCAGAAGGGGAACATCTACTGGCATAATAAGCAAAATCACGTCCAAGTTTGTCCGCAGGTCAGTACCAGCACACCATTGTGTTTTGTGTTAGCCATTAAAAAGGAAATTTGGAGATGTACTCTTCTCTTTGCAGTGATTTTTTCCAAAATGGTTCCATACCATTTTATTAGTGTCCTCTTTTACAGCAGTTGTAGGGGGGAAAAAAATCCAGAAAGACAAAAATCTTTGTCTTAAAGAGCAGAAAAGGAAAACTGGTCAAAATGAAAACTGAAAAGGCAAAACCCTGATGGCAAAGACTTATTTCATTTTGTTCATTCTTAGCACCACAAAAAGAAAAAAGATAGCAAAAAAAGGCCCTTTGCAAGATTGCAGTTGCCTAGAATACAGTCCCAAGCCCTTGCAGAGACCTCTGGGGAGTTTTGTAGTCTCCTGCCCATTCTGGCTTTATCCCTTTCTCTTTTCCTCTTAGTGGTTCCACCCCATCAGGCAGGTGCCTCACTGAACTGGAGCATACCAGGCACACTTGTTCTGAGCATTGCACTTGGATTCTCCTTGGAATCCTCTGCCTCAAATACCTGCCTTACTTCTTCTGTACCAAGCTTTATTATTTTCTAACCATAGCTTATTCTTACGTAGAGAACAGCCTATTCAGTTGCATATATTGCAATAGATAAGCTTTTTAACTTGTACTTTTTCAAGAGCCAGCTATATCTTCTGTATTCCTGCTTGCCTCCCACCAGGGCTACTTTAAACAAACTTAATGGACTACTTAAAACAATTGTCATATAGCACCCAGCTAAGCAGGAACAAGGGGCAGTTGCCATTTCCAGTAACTATAGCCAAGGAAATCGAGTCTTAAACAAAAATTTCACTCCTGATGCATTAAGTTTAGCAGCGGAACAGTGAGTTATGAGGCAAAATGTGATTGGGCATAAAAGCCCAGTGAGACTTTGCTAGCAAAGGCATTTACCTTAGCCTCAGGAAAGTACATTTAAATATAAGAATACATTTTATTATTCTTTCAATTCTGACAGAATAAAGTGCTGAGAGGCATCAGATATATTTTTTGTGAGGGAGGGGGGGCGTAGGGCCTGAACTCTGGGCCTGGGTGCTGTCCCTCAGCTCTTCAGCTCAAGGCTAGCGCTCCACCACTTGAGCCACAGTGACATTTCCAGCTTTTTCTGCTTAGGTGGTACTGAGGAATGGAACCAGGGCCTCATGCATGCAAGGCAAGCGCTCTACCACTGAGCCACCTTCCCAGCCCCAGATATTCATTTTTAATAACCATTTCAGTTTTAGAGTTTGTAGTGAATAAGTATTTTACTTGATAGAATGTAATTTTATTCCTCTTGTATTCATTTTACATAGAATGGCTAAAACATTAAGACAAAAACCTTAAAGATTTAAGTTGATCATTTTTCTCATTACTTAAACTACCTTAGTAAACTACCTTAGTATTTTAGTCGATTTGTAATTTGATGATCCTGTGTAGATGTTTAATTACCTTTGAAAATGACAAAAATGTCAAAAGTTTAGACTTTTAAAATACCAAATATATTTAATACAGTACAGTTAGTACTGTGTTCTTGATTTCATAGGTTGTTATCTAGGTAAGATTGGTGGGATTTTTTTAAGGTTGAATCCATGTTTTTATACTCACCTGCTTAGACAGGCTGTATTTCCTGTGCATGAATTACTATCATAACTTCTAAAAACAGTTGGTTGCTCATTTGAAAATTGGTATTTATTTTTAGAAATACCTATATGTTCAGTGTTATTTCTTCTTTTTTGTTGTAATTTCTATTTAAGTAGTTCTACTAAGGGGTTACCATTCAACAGTTCAGTTTATAAGTATAATGCACCTTTTTCAATATTATTTTCCCCATCCCTCCCAATCTTAAGCTTTATTCATAACTACAATAACAATTTATATATTTTCTCTCTTGAGCAACTACTAAAATTATATGTAGTAAAAAATATGAAGTTATGAATCTTGCTGTAAAAATTACTAAATAATTTTATAACCTTAGATTATGCTAAACAAAGCAAAAAGATAAATTATTACATTGAAGCCATGGCTAGGAATTGGAAGATATATAAAAAGCTGTACTCCATGCCAGCCTCATATCTTCTCTTGATAGTAGTAAGTAGACAGTTAATGATTGTAATGTGGCTCTGATGAAAAACATAAGAAATAGTATTTGACTAGTAATAGAAAATTGTCATAGTAGAAGTTCATTCAACAAGGTGATTTAAAAATTACTTTAGATGTAGGTTTTATCGGTATAGACTTTCACTTTTATCATTAAAATCTCCATCTTCGTTTTGTTTTGAGGGATCCAAATGAAGGCGAAGCCAGTGGCAGAACAGACACCTCAAGGTGAGGAGTTGTCATTTATTCTTGGCTGCTGGGTTAGTGAGGGAGCTGTGCATGGGATGCTGCCATCAGACAGCATGCATGAGCAGAACTCATACTTTCTATCTTTATATATCAGAGTGATGGTTCTAATGCTGCCTTGCATTTAATTAAGTTTATCAACTGTACGCTTGTGTTTTCTTAACATTACTTTGAATTGTTTGCTTGATAAGTCTTTGTTTCTATAGAATCTGACATAGTGGAGAAATTATAGCCTAAATGTCCTGTTCCTTTTCTCAGTAATAGGATGTAACTAAAATTAGTCTAAGTCAAATAGCGCAAATAACATAGAACACTGAGGTACTAAATATGTAGGAAGAACTGATATTAGTGATATATTTTGTGTGAACAGTCTTGGATCATATTTCACGAACTATCCTGTGTCGTATGTTCTGTGGAGTTTTTTGGTATTCAGACTCAAGTCATAATTAGAATCATAGGGACTTGATTTAAAAACAACCACCACCACAACAAAGGCTACTAGTCTTGTATGATTTCCTTCCTAAATAAGTGAGATAGGTTAACAAGTTAAAATTGCAACATGCTCATGGCTCACACCTGTAATCCTAACTGCTCGGAAGATTAAGATCTGAGGATCACACTTTGAAGCCAGCCAGGCAGGAAAGTGTATGAGCTTCATATCTTCAATTAACCATGGAGGAAAAAAACAACAGAAGTGGAGCTGTGGCTCAAATGGTAAAGCCTTGAGCAAAACAGCAGGGACAGCTCCCAGGCTCGCTGAATTCAAGTACACACACACACACACATACAACATGTATCTTTATTTGGAAAATTTCCCAACAAAATTAATTAATTACAGAGAATTCTTTCTATATGATAGCTAATTATTCATTTCACCTTGCTCTGATTATTTGAAATACCTTTTTGGGTTCTATAGTGTGAAATACCTGCATAAGCAAAATTCAGTGAAATAAATTCATTTAACAAATACGTGTTAATATCTACTCTGGGCCCAGCATAATTCAGGATGCCTGAGATATGAAAGGAAATGAAATAGACCATTTTAAATCTGACCCTCCTGGAGGTGTATATTCAGACTGTGATAGGTATAGGAAAAATACAGAGTAGGGTAAGGAGATGTGGTCCATGGTAAGATTGGGCTCAGGATGCAAGAGGAGGCCTCGGGGAAAAAATAAACTGTAAAGGAATTAGCCATCTGCAGCCGTCTGAGGAGAGGCATTCATGGCAGAGGGAACTGCCTGTGCAGAAGACTGAAAACAAGAGCATAGCCCCTGTGGTCAAGGAATAACAGCCTGTGTGGTCAAGGAACGGCGTGGAGGCCAGTGAGTCCAGGCAGGAGTGAGTAGGGTGGACAATAATAGATGAGGATGTGAGGGGGCAGTTGGGGGAAGTCGTGTGCAGCCTGGTAGTCTGTTGTAAGGATGTCTTTAATAAAGTGGGAAATTATTGGAGGTTATTGACACATGCTGTGTGATATGACTTCTTCACATAATTGCAATGTAGCATTCTTTCTTTCTCATTATTATGAGGTATAAACAGTGCTCTTTCCCTGAATAGGCATTTCATCCTCCTGCTTGAGAAGGACAGAAAAAAAAAGAATTTTTTTCTTGGTATTTCAAAATTGTGTTTCACAAACAAAATACTAGTGTTTCCAGCTTTGTGCATGTGCGTCTGTATTCGGAAAATGGAGAATCTGTTTTTACAAACTTGAAGAAGGAAATGCAGAAAGAACGTGGAAAAACTACTAAGCTGTTCACATTCAGCTACAAATTTGTTTTCCACAAAGAAAAGACACTCATTTGGGGATGGGGACATGGCTCAAGTGGTAAAGAGCCTACCTAGCAAGCACAAAGCCCTGAGTTCAAACCCTAGCCCTCCCCTCCCCCATAAAAAAATACTACTTTATAGTGAAGATACTAAAAGTCAAAAGAGTTCATGTTTTTGCAACTATACAATAAAGAACTCTTTGTATCTGTCTTAGAGTAGACTACAGATTGGGTGCTTTTGTTAGGCACTGAATTACGATGATATGAAATGTTTTGCTATCTTTGCTGAGTGGAATTTTTGTTTTTATTCTTCGCCTCTGCCCTCCTTTTCCAGAAGCACAACAGGGGAGCCCAAAGAAAGAGACAAAGAAGAGGGCAAAGATTCCAAGCCACGTTCTTTGCGGTTCACGTGGAGTATGAAAACCACTAGTTCAATGGACCCTAATGACATGATGAGAGAAATCCGGAAAGTGTTAGATGCAAATAACTGTGATTATGAACAAAAAGAGAGGTTTTTGCTTTTCTGTGTCCACGGAGATGCAAGACAAGACAGCCTCGTGCAGTGGGAGATGGAGGTTTGCAAGTTGCCACGACTGTCACTTAATGGAGTCCGTTTCAAGCGAATATCTGGGACATCTATTGCCTTTAAGAACATTGCATCCAAAATAGCAAACGAGCTTAAGCTGTAAAGAAATCTAAATTTACAGGACCAGGGAAGATGCACCCATGTCTGAGGTACAGTTTTTGAATGTACTGGTAATGCCTAATGTGGTCTGCCTACGAACCTCCCTGTGTAGAATTGCCCTTAATGCAATAAGGTTATACATAGTTACGAACTTTAAAATTAAAGTCAGTATGAACTGTAATAAATATCTAGCATAAAAAGTAGGGTCACATGTACAGGTGAGTATACTGTGGATTTCTGTTCATTTTCTGTTCATAGAGTTGTATAATAAAATATGATTGCTTAAAAATTTGTACAGTTGTCTAGATTTCTGCACATAAATGTATAATGCTTTGAGTTGAAAAATCTCTTTTCTTTGTTATTTACAGTCTGGTGGGTTTTTTTTTTAATTCTTACCTCCATCATGCAATTTTGAAAATTGTGTCTAGGATGACAGAAATAGTCTCCACAGTTTTAGCATGAACTTTATAAAATTATTTTAAATCATATTTAAATTGAAACCAGAAGCTGATACATAGATCAGCTTTACTATACATGGAACTAATCTTGCTTATCTTTGCTCTTAGCCTTGTCCTTGAACAAGGTTTAGTTGAAAAGATACAAAATGTTTACAGTGTTGGCACTTAGACTTTTTAAAGTAAAGTACATGAAAATAAATAATAGCTTTGCTTTAAGCTAACTTAGAAGTACTGGGGGGAAAATTAAATCAATACCAGGTTTCTTTTGAACTTTGGAGTGTTTTCTGACCCACTGCTAATTATAGCAGTAAAATTGAAAAGAATCAATACTTCATCTGGCTGTGATAATGTACACTGTCACTTAGGTTTGCTGCCTTCAGAATACCGCAGTGTAATTGCGGAAATACAATAATATTGGGACTGTTTCATAGCACAAACTCATCTTTACAGTGTTGATCAATGCATCAGTTAAGAAATAATGCCACCTCAGGAATTAACTGGCATTGGGAACATTTGCCTCATTCTCCCCCCATCCTCTTCATCCATCCTTCTGCTGTAATATCTGTAAGTACTTAAAAGACTTGTGAGCAAACCATACTATTTATAACAGTGTATTATTGGTTTATGCTGTGGGTTGTTCGGTTTGTTCCCATGTAACCCATTTGTTTTAAGTACTTTGCCAGATTTCTTGTGTTTATTCCCCATCTTCATGCCTATAATGTGCAGCTTCAAAATTGGGCATTTGCCTTCTTTTCTTTCATAACTAGTGATATGTGCTATGTAAAGCCACTAGTAAAGGTACATTTTAATATTTGTTATTTTATACTGAATTAGCCTTGGAGGTTGACTGTGCAATGTTATTTAATGTTGTAATTACTGTAATATCAACATATGGGCCCCATCTGCACACTCCTACATAATAGAAAGTGTATTTAAATTTTATCAGTTTAAAGAAAAATAAAGCTGTACTAAATGCTGTAACCTACAGTGGAAAGCTCTAAGTGTAGGTGATGTGCCATTCTGTAATGGCTTCCAGACTAAGGTGATTTTACCTTCTGTACCGTACTGTGATGTAGCTTTCTTCTGTAACATTCTGTTCTAAAATGAAGTGTATTCTTGCCTTAGCAAAGGGTGATGTTTGAGAAAACAAAGCAAAACTGTGTAGCCCCTTTTTAACTTAGTGTTCATTCAAAAGAGTTGATGCAAATCTTTATTCACTTTCACTGGTGCACACGGGAATTTTACTTGAACATTTCTCATAATAAAGCACTTGTCTTTTGCTCTTTATCAGAATGTGAGTTACCTGTTTGCTAGTACAAAACTATTCTGCATGGGGGAGTTTCTTTTTTATGTTCTAAGTTTAGTTTGTGAGGGATGAAGCTATGTAGGTTTCTAAAATGTCATTACAAGAAAAAATGTTAATCTTTTTACCAAAATTCCAACCATTGAAATACTTTTTAAAAAAATAGAAATCATGCCATTTCAAACATAGAAGCTATTTTTTTAATGTTTCCTCTAGCCAATCTTCTGTTTTATGTAAAGGAATTTTACTTATATAAACAGAGATGGACTCTTGATATTTACTTTATATATTCCATTTTATGTGTTCATGACAACATAAATTATTCTTTTGAAGCCTTAGAAGGATTTTAAGTATTTTTGCATAAATAACCATCAATTATGTTCTCTGTGTTATCTGTCAGTATTTCCTTGGCTTCTGGGGAAATACTATTTCATATAATGTCTCTTATATCCAGATAACTTTTGTAGAAACTGGGGTATATATCAACATCTGCAAATTCAACAAAGAAAAACAGTAAGATAAAATATACTCTAGAACCTTGATCCAGTAATATTATATCAGGTAGAATTTTATTTAAGACCTTAAGGCTTTATTCTGAGGTGGTTTCTGCCATAAGAACCATTTCATAAAGAGAACAACAAAAATAATAGAATGCATGAAGCATCTGTAGATTCATGATTCTATCAGCCTGCATAAAATAAGCAAGATGATCTGTGGGTATCAAGGTAGCTTAAGATATGTGATTGGTACCACTCCAAGATTTTGATCCATTTGGGAAGATAGACTGTAAACCTGTGTACAATAATGGAAATGTGAGAGGAAACCCAGACAATAGATGCTATGGAAATACACCCAATGTTACAGTGAGCAACCAGATTCACAGAAGTTAATAACAGATTTTACCAATGATGATTGCAGCCTCAGCTTAGTCTTGCTAGAAGAGAGCAGTAAGCATCAATTGTAAAAAAGTAAATCATTAATTCAGCAAGCTTATTGGGATGAGTGTACATCAGATTCTAAGTTCTAGTAAAGTACCGATGAGAAAAATCTTTAATAGAAATTTCTAAGCTTGCTTAAAGCTAGAGTCAAGATCTTTTTCACAGTTTATTAAGTTTTAAAAGTGTATGAAATAGCACACAGAGGAGTGGTTAATACAGGATGAAAAGTTTGAGAGATTAAAAAAAAAATTCGTGGACTGTAAAAAAAAGACAGGTGGAGAGACCTGGTGTCAGTGGCTTATGCCTATAATCCTTGCTACTCAGGAGGCTGAGATCTGAGAATTGCATTTCAAGGGTAGCCTAGGCAATCAAGTCCCTAAGAGTGTTATCCCCAGTTAACCACCAAAAAGCTGGACGTGGAGTTGTGGCTAAATTGTACATCACTAGCCTTCAGCACAAAGGCTCAGTACCCTAAGTTCATAAGTTCAAATTCAAGTCCTGGGACCAGTCCCCTGCCCCCCCACACACACACAAACAAACACACACACACACACACACACACACACACACACACACACACACACACACGACCACTGGATGGCTGAGGAAACTTCCTGACATTCAATATTTTAACTTGTATGTCAAGATGATTACTTTCCTATAACATAGAGTAACAAATACCAGACTTACCCTCTCACCTAAAAACAATGAAAAGAACACATCAAATACATGCCATCACAGCCTCATCAAAATGAAAGCCATGTTTTCCAGATGCTGGATATCAGTCTATGGAGGGAAGTGGGCCCCATGATTGACATGGTTCATATACATGTGTGACTGAAAGGGTGAACCTGAGTGAAGCCTAGTATTCTCCTTGATTAAGTCAACACAGAGAGACTAGGGAGGCTAGAGTCTGCAGGGTAGAATAGTAGAGGGAGAGGGCTATACTAAAGTGTACTCCAGAGACCCATATACTTGCATGTGGAAAACCTTGAGACAAATGAAACACTTGAAGTATTAGAATAATCATCAGATCTCATGCAAAAGTAATGCCTGCACCAACCAGAAAACCTCAGAAACCATGGGCCAGTGGGAATACTACTGGAAAGTTTGCCTCACTCATGGGACTGCAGTAGCCCTTGCCTTCATACTTTTATTCTGCTTAACAAAGCATTGTCTAGGAGCATTAATGTGTCTAAGTAATTCATTTGCCAGAAAAAAACCTGAAGAACAATTGTAAGAATATAAATGTACCTTAGAACAAGGCAACATTTGGCATATCTGTAGCATCCATTGGAGGTTATTCTACATGCACATATGCAAGAAAATACAACCCCTAATGGGGGAAAGAGTCAATTTATAACTAACCCAGAAATGGTAGATGTGGGAAAAGTTAGTAGATTAGGACATTAAAACAATTATGATTGCATGTTCAGCAAGAGGAAAGATTATATTAAGTGGAGAAGTGAGTGATATGAAAAACAATTCAGACACCTAGAAATGGATATTTTAGTTTCTGAAAGAACATGGTAGATGGAATTAGATTAGAAGGAGAAGCAACAATGGGAGACTTTGAAGACAATTGTAAAAATTATCCAACGTGAAACAGGAAAATACAGCTGGAACCATAAGCCCACAGAAGCAAACACCAGTGATGAAGCAAATACCACTTGAAAGGTTGTTTTAAAGTCACGTTTAAAATAGAGCCAGGGGAAGGGGTAATAAAGGTACACAGATAAGAATAATGATCAACTTCTTGTCAGGAACAATGCTAGCCAGAAAAAAAATTGCAAAAAAAAAAGCTATCCAACTAGGATTCTATACTCAGATAAAATATCTTCCCCAATACACATGAAAAGTGTTTGAAAATATACACTCGAGTTTTATCATAGCAGACTTAAAAGACTTGCAATTTACCATAAATGTTAAATCTTCCAAGCAGAAGGAAAAAAATCCCAGATGGAAATCTGCATCTACTCAAAAGAGTAACTGACAGTGAAACTATGTTTATAGTAAAAATAATATTGTAAAATATCTAACACATAAAAGTGAAATGTGTTGCAAAACAGCACAAAAGCCTGAATGTTTTTGCAAAATCTGTATACTATTGTCTATTATGGTTTAACATTTTAAGATGGATGATAAGCTAGAGGTATACTATACACCTTAAACCATTTCTAAAAATACACAAATCACAGCTATGAGCCAACAGAGGTTAAAATGAAGTATTGTTGATGCTTTTGGATTTCCAGTTATATAAAAAGCTGTGCACAGCTAAAGAGAGAACAGAGTGAAGAGACAGTCTACAGAATGGGAGGGAATATTTACAAATTATTTATCTCATAGAGTTAATATCAAAAATATGTAAGAAACTCAAATGATAGAGGACAACACAATCTCAAAATGGGCAAGGGATTCAAATAACACTCTTTTTCAAAAGAAGGCATCCGTATGTATAAGTAGTACATGAAAAAAATGTTCACCATTACTAATCAGGGAAATGAAATTAAAACCAAAATACATCTTAATGAGCACTGTCAAAAAGATAAGTGTTGGGCTGGGAAGGTGGCTCAGTGGTAGAGTGCTTAGAGTGGTAGAGTGCATGAGGCCCTGAGTTCGATTCCCCAGCACCACATACGCAAAAAGAAAAAAAGCCAGAAGTGGTGTTGTGGCTTAAGTGGTAGAGCACTAGCCTTGAGCTGAAGAGCTGAGGGACAGCGCCCAGGCCCAGAGTTCAGGCCCCACTACCGGACCCAAAAGAAAAAAAAAAAAGATAAGTGTTGCCAGGTGCGGGTGGATTACAGGCATGTAATCCTCCTACTTAGGAGGCTGAGATATGAGGATTGCAGTTTGAAGCTAGCTGGGAAGAAATTTCCCTGTGAGACTTCTACCTCCAATTAACCACCAGAAAACCAGAAGTACAGTTGTGGCTCAAAGTGGTAGAAGGCTAGCCTTCAGAAAGAAAGAGCTCAGGAACAGTGTCCAGGTCCAGAGTTCAAGCCCCATAACTGACAAAGAAAAAGCAAAAGATGTCTTTTGTAAGTCAAAAAATAACCAGTGTTAGCAAGGAAGTAGAAACAAGGGAGCCCTTGTAAATTGTTGATATGATGTGATTTAATACAGTACTATGGAAAGCAGATAGATTGATTCCTCAAAAAAAATAAATAAAGCTGCCATATGATCCATTAATCCCACTACTGGGTGTATCTCCAAGGGAGATAAAGTCAGTATGCCAAAGAGATACCAGCATTCTACATTAATTTTTACAGCATTCTATACAAGAGTCAAGATGCAGAATCAGTCTTAAGAGTCCATCAAAATGAATACATAACAGAAAATGTGGCACATATACAAAATGGAATACTATTCTGTTCTTTAAAAAAGCAAGTCCTACCACTGTCACACCTGAGTGAATTTGGAGGACATTATGTTAAGTAATAGAAACTTGACATGTTATCTCACATATGTAATATCTAAAACAGCAAAACTCATAGAAACAGAGTCAAAAATGGTTTCCAGAGGATGGCTAGTGACGGGGTGGGGAGAGGCTGGGGAGACGTTGGTCAAAGAACATTAAATTACAGTTATAGTTCAAGAGATCAATTGTGCATATTGCTTATCATGGTGACTGTTTAATAATACTACATTGTACATTTGGACATTGCTCAGAGAGTAGATTTTAAGTGTTCTTACCACACCAAAAAAAGTGTGACATGTATGTTAAATAGCTTGCTTCTAGCCTTTGTACAATGCTATATCAAAAATTATGCAAACTATAGATGCATACAATTTTACATGCATACAATTGTCAGTTAAAAATTGAACAAGAAAGTCTTTCAAATACAGCAAAAATAAATAGAAAAAAGGAACAAATGAGAAAATAGGAAACAAAGAAACGCAGTTTTAAGCCTACCCATATCAAAATTAGATGTCTAAAAACCCCAATGCAAAAACTGCAATTGTCAAATTTTGTGTAAAAATAAAAATCTAAGCCCAACTATATGCTACACACAGGATACCCACTTAATATAAATCGGTTAAAAGGAGGATCAGGGAACAGTGAGTTGTCTGGCTATAGGTAAAATAACAAGCTTGGTTTCAATAAAATCCTAAAATTACAGGATAAAGGTGATCAAACATATGTATCTTCAATATTTAACAAATGAACAGATTGTAGTTTGTTACAATGAGGAGCAGTAGATCCTGAATGAAATGTCCTATAGTCAGGTGCCAGTGGCTCTCATTCCTGTAATCCTAGCTACTCAGGAGGCTGAGATTTGAGGAACTCAGTTTGAAGCCAGCTGGGCAGAAAAGTCCCTGTGAGACTCTTTATCTCCAAATAACCATTCAAAAACCAGAAGTAGCGCCGTGGCTCAAATGGTAGAGTACTAGCCTTGAGCACAAAGAGACTCAAGGACAGAGCCTAGGCCCTGAGTTCAAGACCCACAACTAACCAAAAAGAAAAAGGAAAAGGAAGAAAGAAATGTCCTATGGACTGGAGATTATAAACAGGGTAAGAGGTTGACTCTGAAGGCAGATTTGGATGTTGTCAGCAAAAATACTGTGGATCTGATCAGTAACAGAAATAAAGAATATATAGTCAAGGTCCAATAATAAATACTTGAGAAAATACCAACTAACCTTACAGATGTTTTCAAGTTTATTATCACCAAAAACTTAAACTGTACATTTATGTAGAAATTTGTCTATGCAACATTTCGAATATTTTAAAGCCAGAATAGTAAAATGTTTATTTTTTTCGTTTGCTGTTATTGACCTTCATATTTGCATTTTCTGTAAAAGAATACCACAATACATCTTCGTGAATATAAAGCAAACAGCTTGTGCAATAGGATATTTGATGAAAATACACATATTCAAAAGTTACAACTAGTTTTTCAAGATTCTAGTACATACTGGATAGCTGGCAAGTCTAATAAAACTATTTCAAACTACGGAATATCACATGTGTCATAATCTGTCTTAAATTTTTTTGACCTAGATAATTTTGATCAAGCACTACTACTTGATCATTGCATATATGTATAATTCTATAAAATTTACAAATAATAGCTCACTCAGCTTATATTTGGTGGTTTGATGCTCATATATTTGAAATATAGACAAGGTTTAGGGAAATAGTTCTTCAATCTTGATCATTACTTTTCTAAATCTTTTTTTGTTTTAGTGATATTTACTTTGAAAATATGAAGTTGAGAACAGCTGACTTTGAGAAGAACTAGTCTTATTGAACTGAGGTAAGTCATATTTTTTGACTCTGATACTGTTATGGAGTAGTATACTTTAAAAAATCATCTCCTTTGTGTTTGATAGATTCTTAATATCCCAATTCATATATTGGGATAGATAGATAGATAGATAGATAGATAGATAGATAGATAGATAGATAGATAGATAGATAGATAGATTCTTAGTATCCCAATTGTATCTTTTTATATATTAAAAAAAGCCAACTGTCATTCCTTATAGATTCTTAACACACTAATTTTATTAACGTGGAACCTAGCCAGATGCTGGTGGCTCATGCCTGTTATCCTAGCTACTTGGGAGGCTGAGATATGAGGACCATGGTTTAAAGCCATCCCAGGCAGAAAAGTCCATGAGACTCATATCTACAATTAACCAGCAAAAAGTTGTAATCGTTGCTGTGGCTTAAGTGGTAGAATGCTGGCCTCCAGCAAAAAAGCTAAGGGATAATGCCAAGTCCTGAGTTCCAGCCCCAATACACACACACACACACACACACACACACACACACACACACACACACACACACACACACACACACATGAGCATGCATGCACAAGTGAAATTTGAGTTAGAGTGAGTTGATTTTTTTCTTGATGCCATCAATAATTATTTTTATGAGACTTTGTGAAGTCAGATATCTATGTACTCATGGTGAAGAAAATTTTCAATTCCAACAATTTCTGTAGATTATTCATGTCTAAACAAACTGATAATAAATCTAGTTTATGTTGTTGCTGTTACAGTAGTAACTAAGTACTCACAAGGCCAGACAAGAACACAAAGAAGACCTTAGTCCCAACGCACTCCTTCTCTCCTCCCCTTCTCTCTTTCCTGGCTCCATCGGGCACTGGAAGGGACCTAAAGCACAAGGATTGTGCACAAGCTCTCAACTCTCATGTATTCATTCAACCAGGAATGAGTCTTACTAAAACTATTATCATTTGACTTGCTTTTACATTTTGATTTTTGCCAAATGTTTAGCTGAAAGCTAAACTCACTTTTCATGATGTTGATTAATAAAGATAAGAAATAAGAAGAGGAAGAGGAAGAAGGAAACAAAGGATATCTGCTAGGATGTTGTTCTTAGTGAATCTATGCTAATTAGTAATAGTTGCCTTATGTTTTCTTTCCTAAGTGCCTAGTTCTCAAGTCAGTGAAAGATCTTTCTAGAATCAGTGTTTACTTGTTCTGGTAGTCACTTGGTGCCTGAAAGAAAAATAGCAATGATAGAGAGAACCCAAGTACCCTTTCCCAAGAAAAATAAGGTGTCTTCCTTCCTTCCTTCCTTCCTTCCTTCCTTCCTTCCTTGCTTCCTTCCTTGCTTCCTTCCTTCCTTCTTTCCTTCTTTCTTTTCCTCCTTCCTTCCTTCCTTCCCTGCTTGCTTGCTTCCTTCCTTCCTTCCTTCCTTCCTTCCTTCCTTCCTTCCTTCCTTCCTTCCTTCCTTCCTTCCTTCCTTCCTTCGTTTCATCAAGGTGCATCAATGTGCCTTGTTCTCTTTAGGAAAACTGTCCCTCTTTCTCACGTTTCTTTTGCTGCCTTGCAGTTCTTTTCTCCATTAAATGATAATCCTTTAAAAAAAATAAAAACTCCAAATGTGACATTTTAAACTGTAAATGTATTCTTTTGATCATTTGAAAGGTAAATGGCCTCAAAATAGGGATTGAGCAGGCCTATATTTTTTTCTCAGCAATTTGTTAAGGGGACTAAAGAATAAACCAGTCCAAGCGCTTTTGCCTTCATTGTTAGAACAGCATAGGATATAAAACTTGAGCTGTAATGCTTTTGTGAAAGTATAATACTGTTCATTATAGGAATTTGATTTAACTATGGAAAAAAAATGTGTCCAGACCAAGGAACTGGTTTTGATTTTTAAATGTGTGTATGCTTTTTGTTCTCACAATATTACAGAGGAGGCTTGAGAAATCATTTTATTCACAGCTTCATTTCTGTAAGATGGAAAAATGAATTGAAAAGCCAGATGTGATAGCATACCTCTGTAATTCCAGCCTTTCAAGAGGTGAAGGTAGGAGGCTCCAGAGTTCAAGGCTGACTGGAGTACACGTATGAGGCTCTATGTTAAAAACAAAAGAATAGACTGGGTGCATAGCTCAAGTGGCAAATCCTCAATACCACAAAAAAAAAAAAAAAAAAAAAAGAAGAAGAAGAAAGAAGGTATATAGGAAAAGGGAGGAGAGGAGGGGGGAAGGAGTGGGAGACAGAGAAGGAGAAGGAGGGACAGAGAGGGAGAGGTAGGGAGAGAGGAGAGAAGAGGACGGGGGAGAGGGGGGCAGAGGAAATGCACTCATGATGAGTCTTGCCTAGTAAGGTCTTAGCCCTGGTTCTCAACTCACTACGCTACTTTGAGTTTTCCAACATCCCCCACAACCACCCACCACAACCTCCTTGTTTTCTACAGATTCATCCCACTCTACAGAACCTACTAATTCACTTGTCAACCAAAGATTCTGGTTGGTGTGAAATGATCCCAATCCAAAGCACAGAAATGCCTGGCCATTTCTTCTCAAATTTGTTGACACGTTGATAGTTGTTATTTCCTGTTATTACCAGACAGTACCACTAGAGGTCAGGGCAAATCCCTGCCTAGTCTGAAGTTTGTGTCCTACCACCCCTGCAAGTCGGAATGGGTCTGTCAATGCAACAGGCACCCCAAAGCCTCCCCAGAAGTGCTTGGCCTCAGGACCCACACTTCCCTGGACTTAACAAATAACACTTCTCTTGCCTACTCATGAATATGAGGTTAGATTCCTCCCTTGCTTTACTATTTTGGGCTTTGCAACTTTTTTGATTCACTTGTGTTAAGTATCTTTCCATCTGGCTACAAAAGTACTTGTATCCTTTCCATTGAATCTCTTGTATGCAAATGTAATGCTTTTATCACATTTTTGGAACTTGGTATTATGCATTCTTTTCATATTCTGTGAGCTTAGCAAGGTCAAAAGCCTTGAGAATATTAAAAATGACACCCCAAAATAACATAGTCTTTGCTAGCTATCCATATATATATTTGTGTGTGTGTGTGTGTGTATATATATATATATATTGTATATGTATATATATACTTTTTCTCATAGCACTACTATGAGCTCATGACTTTTCACTGACATTATTTGTTTCAATTCTTTGTAATCATTAATTCTTTTTTATGTTGATCCAAAAGTCAAATTTTAGCCAAAAGAACCCTTTAATTGCCTCATGTTAACCTTGATACTATTTTGACAGTTTTGACCAAAAAAGCACAAATAGTTGTATCTTTGCTATCTGCTATCTGACAACAGAATACCCTGGACTGATCTTGAACATTCTTGAACCCAGAGGTGCAGTCATCAAATTTTCCAAGTCTTGAATCTTTTCAGAGAAAACTAACTAGAGAGCCAAGTGTGGGCAATATGAAGTGCTTGCATGATTTTGTGCAGCTGGGATATGTGTGTGTGTTAACTCGGCGTTATATACTTGTGTGTATGGTATGAGTATGTGCAGGTGTGCATATATATGTTAGGATGACATTCTGTGGGCATGGGAGAATGCATAGTAACACACAGTTTACAGGTTTTTATCAGAGACATTTTATCCCATAAAGTCATAATTCTGACCTTATTTCTCTACATGTATATTTTTCTATTCTCAATGGTCTTAAAGGCTGGTAGCTGAGTAGTTTTTGAAATCTTAAGTGGCTTTAGGTAAATACAACTAAATAAGATCCATTTGTGATTTCATTAAATTATAAAGAATGATCCTAAATGTTGGATAAGGTACCATGCAGCTTAATTTACCTCCTGAGTCTACAGGTGAACCCAAACTCTGCCACTTGCCTCCCTTCCTCTCAGCTCAGAGGCCTTTGCCAGGACAAAGACCACAGGCCTTTAAACGGTGATGGTGTCTGGAAGTTTGCAGGCATGGTAGATGAGAGGGAGGCAGCCCACATTAGAGGGTTGGATGGCCCAGCCTGGTTCTGATAACTCCTAGTGGAAGTCCACTGGTGTTAGGGTACAGAAGCAGGGATGGGGATCCTCAAAATAGCTGAAGGATTTAGTACTCCAGAGAAAAGACATAATTTTTCTAATTCTTCAGCTTCCATGGGAAACACTATATGCAAGACACTTGATCTGTGTGTGTGTGTGTGTGTGTGTGTGTAGCAAATTCCATTTTAACTGCAGTCCTGTATTTACATTGTATTCACCTCGTTTCTTTCTCCTTTATTTTTGGTGCCCAAATCTAAACCTTCAGGTGAAAAATGTGCTCCTTCTACCTACTACAGGAACCTGCATGGTTACCACAGATACAAACTGTAAGGAAAAAGCTTAAAGGCAAATGTAAAATTCATTCTAATTCTTATGCCATTTATTTTGACCACTGTTTGAACTATAAGATGTCTTATATCAGAAATAACTCTTTGAAGGATTTTTTTTTAGGACTAAGTGCTAAATGGTAGCGCTTAAGTGGTAAAGCAGCTGCCCAGTGAGGCCCTGAGTTCAAAGCCCAGTACCATGCAAACAAATGAAAAAAAAGCATTTTGTTTCTTTGCTTTCTTGCGTATTTGTTTTTGTGCCCACACGGGCTTAAACTCAGCTCCTGGGTGCTCTCCCTTAGCTTTTTTACTCAAAATTGATGCTGTAACACTTGAGCCACAGCTCTACTTTCAGCTTTGGGGTGCTTAATTGGAGATTAAAGTCTCAGGGACTTTCTTGCCCAACCTGGCTTCAAATCTCCTTAATCCTCAGATTGAGGATTCAACCTCAATCATGAGTTTTGGGGGGGGGGCAGGGGATTACTAGGGCTTGAACTCTGGGCCTGGGCACTGGTTTTTAGCTTGATTTCACTCAATGCTGGTGCTCTACCATTTGAGCCAAACCTCTACTTCCAGATTTTTTTGTGATTAATTGGAGGTAAAGAATCCAATGGACTTTCCTGCCCCTGCTGGCTTCAAAGCAATCCTCAGATCTCAGCCTACTGAGTAGCCATGGGATTAAAAGCATGAGCCACTATCGTCCATCTTCGAGCAGTAGTTTGTATAGAGGAAAACATGTTTTAGACCCACAGTCAATCCACCTTTTCTCCCATTTGATAATAGTCAAGTAGCATGGTGTCCTTGTCATTTTGTACAAGAAAAAAGAATACTGGAACTTTACAACTTCAGTTGTGGAGGTGGGAGGGAAGGGATGGTGGGGGGAACAAAGGAGGAGGCAACAATACTCAACAGGACATGTACTCATTACCTTGCTCATGTAACTGTAGCCCCTCTGTACAGCATTTTTACAATAAAAAAGTACCAAAGAAAAAGGATATGGATGAATCCTACAGTTGAAAAATAAAAGCCAGACATAAATGAAAAAAAAAGGAAAAGGAATACTGGGGCTTCTACTTAAAAATAGTAGTTGCTGTAATAAAATGACGAGAGTTACTAGTTTAACTTTTTAAAGCCAATTTACGTAAGGTTTTAAACTAATTACAAAACTAATAAACTTTTACAATCTATGTATGAAGATTACCATTTGCTTAATTTAATTCCCTTCAATATTTAAGCAACTTTTACACACTTAGTATGTCTTAATTATTTACTAAATGTTTCACTTCAGTTTCTTCAATCATGTAACAAAACTATGTAGTTATTATAAATATAATAAATTAAACTTATTTCATATCCCTTTCATATTAATTTATGTCAAACTATTTACACAAAGATTACACATTTAAATATATTTATTATGTAAGTCTAAATTGTTTCTATTACCCATTTTAAGTTGAAATCCAAAAACGAATTCTTTGTTAAATTACAAACACTGCATGTACTTACACCAATATAAACTATTGTTAAAGTTAACACAAACCTTAATATTAAAGTACTTATAAAATGTAGAGGTAATTTGTTTTATTTAATTATAGTGACTTACGTTTTATTTTATTAACATTCCCCAGAATTCAGAGCCATGTACTTGCTCCCTACCTCCTCTCCCCACCTCAAAAACAAAACAAAAAGGGAAAAGTTGAGTGCAGAGGCGCAAGCCTGTAAACTCCAACTACTGGGGAGACCAAGGCAGGCAGAGATCTAGAAGTTCAAGGCTACACTCGGACAGCAGAGCAAGACCTGTCTTACAAACAAACAACAAACCACCACCACCACCACCACCACCCAAGGCATTCCAGACAGGTTGAGACTCTGAGTAACCATGACGCATATCTACCAGAGTGGTATTGTAAAAAATCATGACGGTAGTAATACCCCACCCTACGTGGACCCCAGAGGTTTGGCCTCCCCATCTGGGTAGGTTCACCGCCTTTCACGCTGTGTGTCTCTGCTGTGAGGCGGATGGACACGCTGCCTCATGAGTCTGAACATGGACTTACTGAGAGCGCCGCAAACATGTTCCCATTGCTGCCAAAGCTCACCTCCACCTTGCGCTTGGAACCTTGTCTCCAGATGGCCGCCCTATTGCGCCTTGGCTACTCCTAGTATCACCTTCAGGAAGCAATCTCCTCGCTGCCGGTGTTGATCAAGGACGAACGGGGACCCCCACGGTACATCCAAGCTGCCCGGGAGTGTTTGGCATCCTTGTGGCCAACAGGTGGGACTCTGAGGCCAGGTGAGGCTGGGGTCGCCGCCATCCCGGTCCCCAGGGCCAGGGGGCGCTGTCACCCCAAGTCTCCCCCGCCTCCGCCCCCTAGGACCGGCCGGGGCGGGCGCAGAGCGAAGGTCGGAGTCTTCGGGCTCCGAGACTTTCTCCAGTGGGGCGGCGGCATCATGACGGTGGGAGCCAAGCTCCGAAGCCAGGCGGCGAGCAGCTTCGCGCTCCTGGGGCCCCTGGGGCGCGCGCGGGCGGAGGGGGACGAGGAGGCGGAGGCCATCGTGGAGCACCTGGAGTGCGAGGAGCCGGAGGCGGTGGCTGCCGAGAGCGGGGCGCGCGGGCGGCGCGCGGGGTCCCGCGGCGGGGCGCGCAGGGTGCACCTGGCCGCGCTGCCCGAGCGCTACGAGCCGCTGGAGGAGCCCGCGCCCCCCGCCGCCGCCGACAAGCCCACGAAGAGGTACCGGCGGAAGCTGAGGAAGTACGGCAAGGTATGCGGGCGCTTCTACCGCACGCTGGGGTGGGTGGCGGGGCCTTTGATGCTTCCCCTGCCTGCACACCCCGGGGCTCCGCGCACCCCGCGAGGCGTTGGAGAGCCAGAGTACCACGCTCGGGCGCGGAGGGAGAGAGGGGATCGCTGGGTGTCAATGACCTCAAGGATCTTATTTAGTTGAAATCCTGGGCCAGGAGAGAACATCGACGTCTGGGTATTGCCCATCAGAGCACCGACGAGTTGGCACAAGTTAGGTGGCTTGCGGGAAGGCGACCCAGTTGGAGAGTTAAGGAAGGAACTGTGAGCCGCTCCTCGCCTGTGTGTCCCACTAGCTGAGAGATGCCAGGTTACTCTTCCCAAATGGTTCCAGGGCTCCGACGCACCCCAAATACAGGCATTGACACCTGTTGGGTCTCCTGTTCTTTGTTCTCTACCCTGGAGCTTTGGAATATCCTGCCATTTGCCTTGGGGTGGGTGGGTGGGGGGAACCCATGGGGAAGGAGAAAAGAAGGAAGAATGGTAGACCAGAATGACCCATTTCCTTCTCAGAGATTGGGAGTCCAAAGGCAGTTCTCAGGAAGATGTAGACACTGCTGCCTGTTCCTTTAACCGGGACAAGGCCACTAGGAAAAACAAACAAACAAACAAACCACCACCTCATTGTATCCCCAAAAGACTAGGCCTGCCTGACTTACTGTCCAGTCATCTGTGAACTTCACTGGCTTCTTATTATACCTGCAGCCACTCCATCATGCTGGCTGCTGAGGTTTATCCTTCTCTTTTTTTAATACATATTTTTTTACTGTAAAGATACTATACAGAGGGGTTATAGTTACATGAGCAAGGTAATGAGTACATTTCCTATGGAGCATTGTTACCCCCTCCTTTGTTTTTTCCTTCCATCCCTTCCCTCCCCACCTCCCCTACTTCTCCCTCCCCACCCCCCAAAGTTGTAAAGTTTGTTTTCTACTTAGTATCTTGTACATCTCATTGTTACAATGGGTCAACCTGTATCCTTACTTCAGCAATTTGTTATTGCCCTTCCCTTCCCTGTCTCAGAGAAGCTTTGGGAATAGATCAGAAGCTGGCAGTGGTGAAATTCATTAATAAAAACTCTCAATTGGAGCCAGTGGTGCACTCATGTAATCCTAGCTACTCAGGAGCCTGAGATCAGAAGCTCAAAATGCAAGGTCAGCCCGGGCAGGAAAGTCCAGAAGACTCTTATCTCCAATTAACTAACTGCCAAAAAGCTGCAAGTAGAGCTATGATTCAAGTGGTAGAGCACTAGACTTGAGTGAAAAAGTCAAGGGACAGTGACCAGGCCCTGAGTTTAAGCCCAAGTACTGGAAAAAGAAAAAAGAAAAGCATTTCACTTGGGACGTTAAGGATGAAGGTCGTGTCTGAACTGATCATCTTTCTTCCTTGTCCCAGTGGAGCACAAAGGAGCCACCAGTCAATAGCCTGATGATGTACAAACCCCAGTGAAGAGGCTGGTGTTTGGAGAGCTTTCTGGAGTACGCATTCTGTGCAGGGCTTTGTGTAGGCACTAGAGATGTGAAAACCAAATACCTTGCAGCCCTGATCCAGAAAATCTACAGCTACATGGAGATAAAACATAGTAAAGAATCCACTGTGGAGCTCCATGGGGCAGAGGTCAGCAGATGAATCCTCAAAATGCAATGTAAAGTCAGGGAACATTTCTGATCATAGTGACATAGACATGAGGTGCACAAGAATGGGCTGCGACTTCACCAGATAAAGCCAGGCAGTGTGGCCACACCTATATTTCTAGCTACTGTAGAAAATCAAATCAAAATGTGTTTGAGGCCAGCCTGAGACTCTATCTGAGAAAGCCAGTGAGAGAGAGGAGAGAGAGGCAGTAGGGGGGAGGGAATCCCCATGTAACAATGTACAATGAAGCACCACACCCTATTTGCTAGAATGACTACTCTGAAAAAAAAAAAGTCAATGCTGGATGGCTCACATCTAATTTCAGCTACTTAAGAAGCTAATATTTGAAGGATTGAGGTACAGAGCCATCCTGGACAGAAGAATGCGGGACTAACACTCTCCAGTTAATAGCAAAAAGCAGGGTTGGAGGCATGGCTCAAGTGGCAGAGCACTAGCCATGAGCAAGCAAGCTAAGAACATGAGGTCCTGAAACCAAGATACACACACACACACACACACACACACACACACACACTCAAAGATAAATACAGCAGGCAAGTATAAAATAACAAATGGTGAAACTGTGGAAAAAATTTGAGCCCTTGTACCCTGCAGACAGAAATGTAAAATGATGGCATTTTATGAGAAATAATTTGTATGTTTCTCAAAAAAATTAGGCATGGGATTAACCTATGATCCAGCACTTCATTCCACAACTAGGCATACAACCAAGAGAGATGAATGCACACATGTTCATACAATCATTACTTTTAAATAGCCGAAAAGTGAAAACAACCAAAGGTCCACCACTGGGTGAATGAATAAACAAAAATATGGCATGTACATACAATGGGATTTTATGTGGCCATAAAAAGGAATGAAGTACTAATATGTGCTACTAAATTGTCGAGGCTCTAAAAACATGATGCTGGGTTGAGTGAGCCAGAGCCACCGGTTACACATAGTAAATTTGACTTGCATGATTCTAGTGACAAAATATCCAGACTAGGTAAATCTAGCGAGAGAGAACACAGATTGGGATGGGGTCAGGGGTGAAGGGGAAATAGAGACCAATTGCTTAATGAGGTGTGTGGTTTCCCTTGGGGAAGATGACCTGACATAAGTCAGGTAGCAACACAACATTATAAATACCTTCAAGGCCACTGAATTGTCCACTCTCTAAAATAATTAGCTTCATCTTACATGAAATTTGCCTGAACTAAAGCAGTAAGAGATTTTAAAAGATAAAGGTATGACATCTGCGATGAAAGGAATAGAGAAGTTGACTTGGAAAGTTCTAGAGTTGCATACTAGCTCAATAGACCCAGGACCCCAAATGAGACCACATTCCCATGTTAAGGGTCAAAAAAAGTGAGTTCAGCTTCCACTTCCTCAGAGCCAACTGGGTATCAAGCTCCAGCAAGGAGAGAGACCCGCAGCCTCTTTTGGGGGAAAGGCTGTGAGGACAGTCAAAGCTCAAAATGTGAGAGGCAATTTTTTTTTGGGGGGGTGGTCAGTCATGGGGCTTGAACTCTGGGCCTGGGCACTGTCCTTGAGCTCTTCAGCTCAAGGTGAGTCCTCCACGACTCAAGCCACAGCACAACTTATGATTTTCTGGTGGTTAATTGGAGATAAGAGTCATAGCTCCTTAGATCTCAGGCTCCTGGCTAGCTAGGATAATAGATGTGAGCCACTGGCGCCAAGAATGAGAAGTGATTTTTACCCACTTTAGTCACCAGGTGAACTTCTCTTTTCCATATTTAAAATCCTAGTTATTTTTTTCACATGTTTTATTGCCATCCATTTATTGTACAAGGGGGTTGCATTTCTGACAAGTCTGTATTTGCACACAATGGATCTCCTCAGCTCACCCCAACGTCCCCCCAACCAATCTCAACTAGAACCGTCATTCCATTTTCACACATGTATGTAATATTTTTTATTTATTAATTTATGTATTGTCAGTGGTGGGGCTTGAACTTAGGACCTGGGCACTGCCCTGAGCATTTCTGCTCAAGGCTACCACTCTACCACTTTGAGCCACAGCTCCACATCCAGTTTCATGGACTTTCCTGCCTGGGCTGGTTTTGAACTGTGATCCTCAGATATCAGCCTCCTCAGTAGCTGTGATTACAAACATGAGCCACCCATCCTCACCCGCCTTCAGAAATGTTATCTTCCTTGATCTCCGTGGACTAAGACAGGAACCTGCAAACAGCTCCAAGTTTTAAGGAACGTGTTTTCTTGTCATTGCCCGTCCTGTTAACTTCTTAGATCCTGCCTCTCCTCCCTCCCATCCCCCAAGCCTCTTTCTGCTTCTACATAAGTAAAAGACTTTGCCTTTGTGCCACGAGAAGAGCGTGCGTCCACACTGCCGGTCTCACCCCAGATCACAACCTTAAACTGAGGTGGTTCAGCCTTCTGGAAGCCTGTGTGCCCAGGACTCTTGTGGAGATCCATGTTCCCAGTGGGTTTTATGTAATGAGAATAGCATTCCTATGGCACACGTGATATTGTTCAAATGCTAATTGCTGGGCACCAGGGAGAGGAAGGAACATGCATTTGCTGTGTGTCCCCCAGGGCGCGGGCATCCTGCTTTCGTACTTTATGTGCCATGCTTCTGAATCCTCTCAGCAACCTTGGGAAGCTGGGATTACCCTGTGGTGCAGCGAAGGAAACTGTTCAAGGCCGCACAGCTAGAGATCAGTGAGTCTGGAGGGAGGGAGGAGGCCTGGCCTGGGCTCTTCCCAGGCAGAGCTGCAGAGCTGGGCATAGAAGAAGGAGGCCCTGCACTCTCAGAACTTAAATTAAAATAACAGTCATTTCTCCAGGCACCATGAGAGCCACAGAGCAGAAAGGAATTAACTTTTTCTAATCAGGAAGGTATGAAATAACTGTTAGATCCCCATGTTTGGGGTTGAGATTACTGTAGCTGAAGTGGTGGAGCACTAGCTAGTGCACCCAGGCCCAGAGTTCAAGCCCCATGACAGACAAAACAAAAACAGACCACTTACCCCAGGTCCTGACCCCATTCACCACTGAAAATTTTTGTTTTCAGAGAAGGTCATTGTGGTGGTGGAGGGATGGTTTCCTTTTTGAACCTGGAGAGGCAGTGCCATAGGAATGCTTTGCCTTGGCCTGGTTTAATATGCGGCAACCCCCAGAAAGCCTCCCTCACTGCATGAGCTGCCACAAATCACACAACACATTAGGACTTAAAATCAAACCTTGGGGCTGTTGCTTCTGGAGGCTCTGGGAGAGATTCAGTTCTTTGCTCTTTCCAGCTTCTGAATCCCCCATTCTTCTCTTCCTTCTCCCTGTCTCTCTGCTTCCTGCCCTTACATTGCTCTCTGTATGACTTCTTCTGCATCCCTCTTTATAAAAATACTTCATTTGAGATAGAGATATGGCTCCATGGTAGAACACTATCTGACCTGCATGAGGTCCTGGGTTCTATCCTGGCACTGCAAAGAAGATTAACCCTGGATTAAGTAATCCAAGATAGAAACTTAACTAATCAAGTTTTTTGCAGTAACATAGTTATAGGATTAAGGGGTGAGCATCTTAGGGAAGGGCCATGATTCAGGCTTGAACACCCTTTCATGCTTATGACCCTAGCATCTCTCTGTGAGATTCATTTTACTCAGATCAAAGAATCTCAGACAGGCTCCACTGAATACACAGATACTGGATCTCTCAGATCTATATTTGACGATGTTCAGTTAATGAGTTATTTTAGTAGATTTCCTTCCCCCCCAAAAAAAATACCTCAAAATATGAAATGACAAGTAGCTTTGTTTTGTGTTAGCTATCAGTTTGAGGAAAATGGATGAACGAATACCAAAAACATCAGCTTATAGGCACTCTGAGACTATGAGCAGTTTGCTTCAAAATGACATAAGTACTGCTTTGATTGAAGAAGGGAAACAAGGTTTCCTGGGCTCCTCAGGAAGGAGCAGGGACAGAGGTCATCTGTACACAGTGTTGGGAAGACGAACAGGTTCCTTGACAACACGGGATTTTTGTAGTGATAGAAGAAGTGGGATCATTTGGCTAGGGGTAGGCAGGTGGGGAGGGGAAAGTATGAGGTTGTATCAAGAAAGGAGAAGCCAGCCTACTAATCAGGTAGGTTGGATTTGCCAGGCAGTATTTGATATCAGTGTAAGCTTTATGATTGGGATCAGGAATTTCAGATGGTTGGGAAAAATCGTGAGGTTGAGATATGAAGTGTGTGAGCTAAGATTCTAGTCAGCTACGTGGGCACCGATGTCCCTGAGAATAGTGAAATGGAAGACAACAGTGCAGTCAATGTGAGTCCATTACTATGCCCTTTATTTTTCTGTTGTAGTTCACTTTGAATTTCTTGGCTATCTCCTGTCCAACATCAGCCCTTAAAGATAAGGAAGAAGCAGCCACTGAGAAAGCATTGCCTTCAACAAGTTTCTGATCGATTGTTCTGGAATCGCAGAACTTAGTGCATGCAGCATTTGGAGGATGACAGAATATTCCATGGGAACTAATGTGTGGGTCAGACAGGAGTGAGCCCGAGATATAGAGGGAAGGCAAGATGGGCTTCCAGCAAGGAGCATGAAGGACAACTTGACCCGGCCTACAGATGGCCCAGAAACTTTTAGGCTAAAGAATGGTCATAAATTGCTGGGCACAGGTGCCTCATGTCTGTAATCCTAACTACTCAGGAGGCTGAGATTTGAGGATCACGGTTCGAAGCCAGCCCAGGCAGAAAAGTCTCTGTGAGACTCCTATCGCCAGTTAATCACTCAAAAACTAGAAGCTGTGGCTCAAAGTGGTAGAGCCCTATCCTGGAGCAAAAAGAGTTCAGGCACAGTTCCCAGGCTCTGAGTACAAGCCCTACAACCACCACCACTACCAATAAGAATAATAAATAACTGGCTTGGTTTTAAACTGGCAGCCTAACTTGTTTCTAAGAATGTCTCTGGATACTTGAAAATATACTGAGCTTACAGCATTGTACACAGAGGTGACATCTTCTCCAAGCCTAATGTGTTGTAATGCAGATGTGGGCTTGGACACTAAGGGATGTCAAACACAGTGACTAGTGAACTTTCCCTGAGAGAAAGAGGAAAAAGGATTTTCCAAGCATGTCACCATCACTTTAAGCAGGAGTTATTACCAAGCTGCTCAACTTAATCTTTTGCCTTTCTCTTTCTGAAAACAGAACGTCGGGAAGGTCATTACCAAAGGCTGCCGCTACATTGTCATCGGCCTGCAAGGATTTGCTGCAGCCTACTCTGCCCCCTTTGGAGTAGCCACCAGCGTGGTGTCCTTCGTGCGCTAACTGGAGTTCTTGTGGCAGGTGCCATGACCAATGAATGGAAGCCTCTGCTCTGGGGATGGTGAGAATCCAGGAACATTTCAGACTTGGACTCACAGAAGATGGGGAAAATATATGCTTCTTGGTTGCATTGAGAATGAGTGTTAGGGATGAGTCATCCCATCCGTCTGCTGAGCCTTTCAGGCAGACTCAAGGGTCAATCCTGCAGTGAATTAGGCTGAGATTAAGTTTGGGACTAGGGCTACTTGGCTTCACATGAAGACCCTTCCTGTGAAAGGTGGAGGCTGGCACATGACAAATCGAAAAAGTATGGGAAGCAGTGTGGTGACTGGGAGGAGGAAGATGGAGGAGACCTGGAGTCTGGTGGCTTGCTAGATTGTTATGAAAAGATGGGTATGCACAGCCCTGGGCTACCTCACTGCTGAGAACAGCAAAGGAGTCGTTCATTTCTCCTTCCTCCGCCACTCTGTCACCAGGAGTTTAATTACAGGCCTGAGAAGGAGGAAGGAGGAAAAGCCCCTCTTTGAAGGCTATAATGCTTTGAAAGTGGTATTCACAGTTGTGTTAGACTGTTTAAAGTAGATAAAAGCATGTCATTTTCCCCAGCTCTGTAGAAAAATGTAGCTGACTGTGAGAGGAGGAGGAAGGGCAAGTTCAGATGCAGGCTGGACAGCTAGGACAGGTGATATGAGAGGCTGTAACTGGTCTAAGCCCCGTCTGACCTGGCCAGACTTCCCTGCAAAGGGGTGGCTAGTTGTATATGCCTAGCAGGCCCTAGGAGCGTCTATTCAAAGCTGACGAAAACCCAGCTCCTCCTTTCTGCCAGGCCAGCTCAATGTGGTCTGTCTTGGAACACAGGGAATGAGGGAGTGGGCACAAAGCCTGGAAATAAAAGTGTGGATTTAGAGAAGGTACCAGTAAGTAGGAGGCAGGTGCTGAGGAAGTAGAAATGAGGCCAGAAGGTCAATAGAGGAGAATAATGGAAGTGAATCTCGAGAGGGTCCAGCCTTTAATTCTAGATAGGGGCTGAAGGATGCAGAATGTGCAGATGCTTAATCTTCTGTGAGGCTCATGTAGCTTCCGCTGGCTACATTTGTAGCCTCCTTTCCTTGGCTGCGCTGCCCCATTTCACCACATCTCACTTGGATCGTTACGAGGATGACACATGTCAACGCTGACTCACGGACTGCTGTGGCACACTGGGCCAAGAAGGATGGAAGAAGCCCTTTGAAGAATGTGATGACCTTGGGTCACCACTGTTGAAAGTAGTTAGGAAGATCAAAGAAGAAGGAGGGTCTCTTGCGATGTGCCTTTGCCAACCCCTGTGGCTACTGTTCAGACTGCTTCCAGAATGTCTAAGATCCTGACCAGTTGTTCTGATCTCCCTGCAGGATCAATGGAGCCTCTTGCCCTAGGGCCTGCGTGGAAGGCCTCTACACTCCTGTGTCACCCAACCATCCAGCCAAGAGGCACTGGGTGGGAGAGAAGGGACGGTGAAGATGGGAAGATAGATAGATGAGTCAGAGAGAAATGGGGAGAGGACAGCGTGGTGGCTCTAGCTAGCTTAGTGAAGATGTTTGGTGGCTCAATCCGTATGAGGAAAGGAACAAACCAACGATCCTGTGGTGAAAGTTGCTAATGGCACATTTTTACACATACTTATAGCTTGTTTGGCAGGGCTGGAAGTGAGGAAAAGGAGAGGCAGATGTGAATGGGAGGAAAAAGTCAAGTGTAGTTAGAGGGAAGAGAGTCAGAACCCTGGAGGGCTGTGGCTCACCTCACTGGAAGTGAGGGAGGTGTCCTAAATGCTCTGGGGCCCCAGGCTGCCGACCATGTCCCCTGGGGAAGACGCCCCAAGTTCCAAGATTGTGTCTTTGTCTGGGAGCCTATCCAAAGAAGAGCTCCCCCCACCCACCCCCAAATTGGAAAAAAAAAAAAACGACAGTCAAGCACGTCCAGTCCTAAATTTCTCAGAAAGTCTGGTTAAGAATTAACTCAGAAATCTCCGGAATTGAAACCTGGCAGGGATTGTCCTAGATGCCAGCTTCCTACTCCTGGCAGGTGGACTTCAAGCCCTGGCTCTTTGGGATCGTTCTTTGAGCTGAAGGACTTGTATCATACTTTGCTGATTACCTGCTTGCCTTCTGTTTCTCTCTTGTGCTTTTAATACTGGGCCCATACCCTGCTGAGAATGTTTTGAACCTTCCCCATTACTGACTTGTCCAAGAGGCTTCTTCTTCTTCTTCTTTTTTTTAATCTTTTCTCTTGCCCTGTGGTAGAAATAAAAGCCCCACTTACCTGATGTTTCTGTGTGTGGAGGGCTATTTTTCCCTCTCTTCCTTGCCTGAAACTCCAGGCTAGCCCAGGGGCTGATGGGCTGGCCGACAGTAGGAATTCAGAGCTACTGAGAGGAGAGAAAGATGACCACCGCTCACCAGGGTGCTAAAGGACTTTTACCAGAAGCCCTCACAAGGTGCTCTGGGGATGCAGGGGCCTCTGCTCACACATGTGTTGAAATAAAACATTTCTAGAACCTCCAATTTGGATTGAAGAGAGTCCAGCGTGGGACCAGGAGGCTCCACTTCCCCCCACATAACTGAGAAGTCGGACCCAGCTGCCCTCTGCCCTGCCTGAGGAATTCCAGGCCTGGAGACTCACTTGCCAGAGAGACTCAAGGCAGGAGGAGGCTGTGGAGGGGGACTGCAGGGTGCCAGCTGGGCATGCTTGCTCACTGCCTCCTCCAAGAGGCAATAAGAAAGGTCTTAGTGGTGGTAAGGTAGAGAGGAGGTGGCTGGTGGTCTTGGGTAACCATCACAGGATCAGGTTCAGGGGTCACAGCTCCCCTGGTTAGGCTTATTTATAAAGCAACCTCGCCAGGCATGGCCGAAGCATTGGGAAACTGTTTTAGACAGCTGCCGCTAGAGGGTTTCTACATATGACCTTTACCTCTGGCCCCTTACTCTGCAGGAGTACAGAGAAATGAAATTAGTCTTCAGACTTTATAGAGCTCCCAGTATTTTTACAATTAAAGGTAGATCCAAGTCGAAAAGGGGGGGGGAGGGCTGCATTTGAAGGGCTCAAGGCTTTGCCAAAAAGCCAGATGGATTCTAAGTCTTAAAAAAAAAAAGTCACCAACTCCTTTGACCATTCATATGGAAATGTGGAGTCAAAAATAATACTGTTTTTCTTTATAAAAAAAAAATAGAGGTAAGGTTGTGAGTGAGACCACTTGCTGAATAAACATCAAAGCCAGGAGGAAAAGGAGATCTCTTCAGATCTTCCCCGGGGCTCAGTGCCAGAGCCTGGTGAGAGCCCCAGCCGGGCAGGGGTGGAGGGGCAGGTCTGGGGGAGCAGCAGTAGGAGAACAAAGGGCAGATGGCTGGAGGCCTGAGCCCAATCTGTGCCCCGTGGGCTACTTCATGCCTTCCAACCTTCTGCTCCATCTAGAGACAAAAATTAGGCTAAGAATTCAGCATCTTGAGGACTGGCTTTGCTTTTTTTGGAGGTATTTCTCAGGTGCTTCTTCTTACATAATCTGGTAACAAGATTCTAAACAAAAGCATCTGGTTTCACACCAGACATTAAAAATGAGAGCAAGGGCTGTAATTCAGTGGCAGAGATCTTCCCTAGCATGCCAGTGTTGGATCCCCAGACTGTGCGTTTGTGTGTGTGTGTGTGTGTGTGTGTGTGTGTGTGTGTGTGTGTGTGTGTGTGTGTGTGTGTGTGTGTGTGTGTGTGTGTGTGTGTGTGTGTGTGTGTGTGTGTGTAAAGGGAGGAGTCTGAGCCAAAGTACTGAAAGTACTGAAGAGAAATAGCACTGAAGGGCTCATATTTCCTTCCTTCACTGGCTCTTCAAAGCCAGGGTAAATCACTTCTACTTAGGCTTTGTTTTTCTCACTCATAACCAAGATAAGTAACTTGGTTTTGGTTTTGGCTTGCCATAAGAGATATTTAGAGGGGCTGGGAAGGTGGCTTAGTGGTATAGTGCTTGCCTTGCATGCATGAGGCCCTGGGTTCGATTCCTCAGCACCACATAAGCAAAAAGAAAAAAAAAGCCGAAAAAATAAATTCAGCATTGCCTTTATAAAAAAAAAAAAGATATTTAGAATTGTTACCAAAGCAAAAAAAATAGTGGTGAGATGTCTTTTAAATTTTTTAATAAAAGTAAAACAAATATAAAACATAGTTTATATAAAAAATTATCGGATGGAACCTATCCATTATGTTTACAAACATATCTTCTTTATTGAAAGGAGCAGAAAAGCACATGCAAGTTAATTATGAACTTTCTTCATGCCTCTCATTCTTCCATACAAAATCAGACCTGAATTTCTCTTCCAAGTGTTTTTATTTTAATTAGTAAGATATTTATAGAGTCCCATACCTGCTTCCCTGGTTACAAGGCTGAGGCACAGGGGATCAGAGAAGAGCACTAAGTTACATTTAACATCTATTGGATACACAAGACACTGCGCTGGGTGATTAATGACATCATTTTATTTAATTTTCCATTCTATTCCAGTTTCAATGTAACATCAGTGATCCTCTTGGTTTTATAGATGAGCAAACCAAAGTTTTTAAGAAGTTAAGGAAGTTAGCTTGAACGCCATGATCAGGCGTGCTAGATTTTTGTAGCTGTGACAAAATATCTGGGTCAGGGCAAAGGGAGGGGATATCTTTTTTTTTTTGTATTTTTAAATAAAGTTTGTAATCCAATGGACACACAAAACAAAACTGCGCTGAGGACAACAGTTTCATAAATTAATAGTGTGAGGAGGTCTGGGGGCGGTCCGGGTCTCAGGAGGAGGGACTGGCCGGTCCTGTACAGATGCTGGGTGACAGACACTTGGGAGGGGATATCTTAAAGAAGGAAAGGTTTATTTGGGCTGATGGCTTTAGAGGTCTCAAGAGTCCATGACTGGCTGACTCATTTGCTTTTAGGCTGGTGACCAGGCAGAAATATGACAGTTAAGCAGAGTAGAGGAAAGCTGCTCACCTTATGGCATCCAAGAAGCAGAGAGAGAGGGAGAGAGAGAGAGGGAGAGAGAGAATCAGAGAGAGACAGAGAGAGAGAGTACCGCGGCCAGAGGCCAGGAACAAGTTATGCAATTTTAAGGCACCTTCCCAGTGACTTCTTACACTTAATTACTCTTAATAAACCAAGTTATGACTCTGTCAATGATACCGTCCTTCAGATAAAGAGAATCCATGATCCAATCACTCCCCAAGGACCCCACCTCTGAACACTGTTGATGGGAACCCAGCCTTTGACACATGACTCCATAATGCCAAGAGATGCAAAACCAGGACGCAAAGTTGTGCTCTTTCTGCTTGCTTCGGCTAGCTCTCATCTCCATTTCTTCTCAGGCTCCTGATATCTTCAGTAACCACAAGGAAAGAGACTTTAAATGTAATCACACCCACCCTGCATTCCTGTTTGCATTATTGTGGTCCAGGTGTTAGAAGGACTCCAAGAACAAGTTGAGGTGCTGACCAGCCTGTCATACTTTGGATATTCAAAACACCAAGGTTACTTATTGGCTAATTTGCCCTGGCCAAACTGTAGAGTAGGAGAATGTAGAAGGGTAAGGAAGGAAGTTGTGTCCCTCAAGTCAATAGTATTGAGTTTATTTGGGGATTTTGCCATACTTCTGTGGCCTTTTTCTGCAACTACAGTCACTGTCCCTATTGACTGGTAATGTCACGTGCTTGGAGCCAGAGCTATACACCAAGGGCCCAGGTGCTGTGGGAAGCCATTCTGCATGAACAAGCTCTTGAACTTTTTTGAATTCCAGGACTTGGTTTTATGCCATTTGTGACATCAAGCAAATAGCATCTACTTCTGAGGCTTATTTGATGTGTATTAAGAACCACTAGCACTGGAGATGAGAGTATATAGCTCAGTGGTAAAACACTGGCCTACCGTGCTAAAGCCCTGGGTTTGATCCCCAGCACTGAAAGAAAGGTAAAAGACAGACAGAAAGGTAGCATTTAGGATGTTGTAGATATTGCCACCCCTGCAGAGGAAAAATAAAACGGTTTTGAGAGCCATGGGGTAGGCCAGGCTGGGGAGAGGGGGAGGGAAGGATACTGGAGCGGTGGGAGGGGAGCTAGAAGACAGATACAGCTCCATGTCTATCTGTAATGGGTTTTACTTTTCAGGCTCATGATCTAGATGAGACACCCAGCTTGCCCTCTGTTGGTTGGAGCTGCAGAGGAGCTGGGCTGGAGATCTGCAGGAGATAGGATACAGCATCCAGGCTGGACAGGCTGCAGACAGACTATCTAGAGGGCAAAGAAATGCGTTGGTTGGCAGCTCTTGATTCTCTGCTGACCAATCAGAAGACCAAAGACTTTGCCCTGTTCCAGTTCCCATTTGCCTTGGGCCTTATTTCTGGACACCCCAAATCCCCTTATCTGTAATAGGCAGAAAAAAGTTTTCAATCCCTAGGGCACAGAATGCTCTTAGGCAGGGACCAATGGGAGACAGTCCTGGGGCTCAGAAGGATCCTTAGGGTCACCCCTGTGGCTCATAGTAAGTAAAATGGTGCCCTGCTGATGTAATAATAGCTACTGTGAGACTTGGAAGGCAAATGGACACTTCCCTTAGAGGCTCTTAGTGCATTAATTCAGTTGTCCAGCTCCATCAGTTCTGAGCACTGCTAAGTGTGGTCCCTGTAAGAAGGTCAGCCTGCACTGCTTGCTGCAGAGAAGTGGCGCAGTGTGGCCTCCGTGACCTGGAGAGACACATGACAGGCTGGATAACAGTGTGCAGTGATGATTGCGGATGCCATAAGCCTCCAAGGAAAAGGAGGCAGTTCTGAGCAAGTGGAGAAACTGAGCTTCTCTGAGAAGCAGGGCCTTCGCCAGGCATTGGGGTGCACATGCCCACGCTTTGCCCTGGAAGTCCCCGCCAAGGGTCAGGCCAGGAGTTCATCAAGGTCAAAGTAGGTTGACAGGTGTGGTTGGGAAACTGTGAGTCATCTTTTGCAGAGGTAACTAGAGTTTCTTAACCCTTAAGTAGTTGCACAAAGGGGTTTCAATGCAACAGGTCAGTGTATGCGTACAATGCATCTTAACCAAAGTTCTATTCTCCTCTCCCTCTCCCAACCCCACCCATCCCTTCATGTTACCAAGAGAGTTTTCCTTTCTACCTGTTCTCAGCCCCAGGAAGTAACTGGGAATGAGAAGAGCAGTTCACCTTCACACAGCAAACTCCAACTTGGCACTGGCCCTCTGGGCCTGGACATCTTCTGCACAGAAATAGCCACTCCCTGCTGTAATTCTGAGTCTAAGGCATTTTCTCTAGAAGATCGGGGCTTGTTTCATTTGATCATCGCTTATCTTCTGCATCTGCTAGGTGCTCGTTTCCTGTCCTGGCCTCTGCTTGGCGTCTGAAGTGGCTGTCAAGGCCACCCTGACAATCAGTAGCCTGGAGCCCCCTTTCAAGCAGCCCCCAGAAGGAAGCAGAAACAATAGGAATCACTTCCCAGGCAGGGGTGGCCACGTGGTTGTTCTGGCATTGCTCTTGTTTTCCCCAACACCACCACACCCTCTGCCCTGTGCTCTCTGGATCAAGGTCCCTGTGGCAGAAGGACAGCCCACTGAAGTGGGGGAGGCCAGCTCCCATCTCTAACCTTTGCTCCAGCCTTTCTCTCTCCCTCCCTGCCCCTCCCCCAAACCTACTTCTCTTGAAAACATTGACTTTTCTAGCTAAGCCTCAGGCCACTACCCCCCAGGAAACCCATCCTGATCCCCCCCTGGGACCCTCTTTCTCAGCTTTGCTGGGTTGTGTATTGGAATTCACTCTTCACAATGTCATTCCTGTACTCTGTCCAGCCTGAGATGGTGGTGGTTTAGGGGAAGGAGGAGAGGACATGAAGGTAAGAAACAATAAATAAATACATTAAAAAACAAACAAACAAACAGCACTGCCTGGGGGTATAAGTGGGATCAAATTTGTTTCTAGTTAACAAATCTGCAGTGCAGGTGGGAGTCTGCTCAGAAACAAGAGAGCTGTCTGTCAAAGTTTCCCTAGTGTGGATCTATTAGAAAGCCACTCTCAGTGATCCTTA